>NC_081181.1:226450658-227650658 GCF_029867415.1 Vicia villosa | reverse complement strand
TGGTTACATGACATGGAGAGTGTGAGTCAAACTGGTATAGCACTAGTTTTATTTTTGACTCAGTATAGCACTAGTTAAGGAGTCAGAGATAGAAATTACTAAACTAGTAAAAAGAACTATTAACTAGTCATTTTAAAAGTTACATCTTTCCATGCCAATAATAAAAAAGGTACATTTTTCAATAAATTAATATTTTAAAACTTTATATAGTTGAGCTGATTTATAGCTAATATTATAAGATATATTTTCTTAGGTCACAATTACAACATCAATTATGTAAATTAATTAAGTGTAATTAATTTTTTTAATTTTATATATAATTAAAATAAAATTTATTATAATATCTGTAATTATATTTGATGAATCGATTATTATTAAATGAACAATTTGTTTGCTTATAAATAGGGTTGGGTAGGCCAGGCCGGCCTACAGGTGCCTATAGCCTAGCCTATTTAAGGCCAGGCCAGCCAGGCCTATTTGATAAAAAGGTCAGGCTTAGGCTTTTTAAAAAGCCTATTTAATAAAATAGGTCAGGCCCAGGCTATTAAAAAAGCCTATAAAGCCTTGTAGGCCGGCCTATATTTTCATATATATTAAAATTAGCCTAAATAGGTTGGCCTATATATGTATATATATTAGAAAAAGTGTTAAATAGATTGGTCTATATATGCATATATATTAGAAAAAAAATACTAAATAGGTTGGTCTAAATGTTCATATATATGCGACCTACAAGACTTCTTAAGTAATATGAATTAATTGAAAATATTAATAAGAAAGAGGTTTTTAAATAGGCTTTCAGGCCAGATCAGGCTTTTAAAAAGGTCAGGTCAGGCTGAAAAAACGAGCCTATAGTAGGCCATAGGCCAGGCTCAGGCCTTGTAAATTTATCGCAGGCCAGACCCAGGCCTTATAAAGCCTAGCCTAACCTATTTCCACCCCTACTTATAAAAAAGAGAAAATCCATGAGTGTTTTTTAAATATCAACATTAAAAATAGTATTTATATAACATAGTATTCTTCGAAGAAATCTATTTAAAAAATGGTTCAATATCTATTAATGGACACACAGACTTATCACATGATTTTTTTATTCTTTTATTTATTTAGTGACAAATAGATGCTTCTTTAGATTTCACATATTAATATTAAAAATAAATAAGTGAAATGTGTAAATTGAAACCCTGAGTATGTCTTTATAATTAAATATTTTTTTGCATATCTATCGATTAAATATTTATCAATTAAAGATTTGGGTTTTGAGGGTGTGTTCCTCTCCATGTCTTAAATCTGACTAGACACAAATTGCTTATAAAAAATAATTGAATTAAATTAACTCAACATATATGTTTTATTATATTTTCTAATGTCCAATGATAAATATTCTAATCAAATTTTTAATTTCATACATACTAATCGTGCATAATATTTGACATGCTTGATGAGATGAAAATATGAAGAAAATAGTCAATATAATAATATTAATAATAATGGAAAAATAAAGAAGGAGATATTAGATTAAATCAGAAGATGAGTGATTTAAATTTGAAGAACAAAATTTAAGAAGGGGAGAGGAAATATTGAAAGAAAAAATAATAATTACTGAAGAAGTAAAAAAGAGAAGATAAATTTAATAATAAATAATAAATAAATGGGAAAAAATTAAAAGAAAAAGATTTTAAAAAAGTGAATCATATATTTACAAAATAATAATTCCATTCATCCTAGAATGTGATAAGGTTGCGAAGGATATCTTTTGAAAAAAAGTAAAATATAAAAATAATTAAATATAATATAATAATACTACTTTTGACTACGGAAGATTTGGAAAATTTATAATTTTACTTCTGAATTTATCCGCAAGTTTTCTTATTTTTATGTTCGAAATATGTGTGTTGGATCATCATGAGGAACATTTATATTGGCTCAAGAACAACACATAAGTAAGAGAGAGACACCTCATATTCATCTAAAATCTTAAGATAATAGGTGTATGGATCATCTTATATTCTTATTTATAAACCATTTTTCTAAATAATGTGGGACTAATAACTCACACTTGTACACAACAATCTCCCCCCTCAAGTGTGAGTTCATCCACTATACTCCCCCTCAAGCGGAAACTCTTTCAATCACATACACTTATACAGTCGTTGGAGGCACTTCAACGGGACACCCCACCTGACCATCACCTTGTCATGAAGACTTTTGATATAAGGAGTCGGTCCCCTAATTGAACCATCGACTCTAATACCGCTTTGATGGGAAATTAAGACACAATAACAGACCTATATGCAACAGATATAAAATTCCACAAACTTGTAAGAACCTATTAGGATCAACAACAAATATATGGCAACATATCGAACAAATAAAGGCACAAAAGAACACCGATATTTTAATACGGAAAAATGAGAGTAAAAACCATGAGTCGTCTAAATCAAAGAAATATCTCCACTATAATCAAATAAGGGTACAATGGAGTCTTAAATTGATTCACAAGCTAGTGCTAACAACCGCAAATCACAAAGCAAACTAACTTACAAATAAGAATCAAAAAGCTAAAAAATTATTCAAATCTATAACTTTAGTGTAAAGCAGATATCTCTCAGCTCATGCATTGTTTTGAAATTCTAAACGGTAAAAAAGTTAGATACATGTGTTGAGAACTTTCCCTCCAAGTTTGAGCAAGATATGACTGTTAACAAATCTTGGATCTTCAATTTAGTGGGACTAATTGTAAAAAAAATGGGAATAGATTTCTCTCCTCTTTTCTTTCTTTTGAATCCTAATTTTCTCTCCATCTCTCTCAACCCTAAATTGACCCTCTCCACTAAAATAATTTATAAAAATAGGCTATTCATATTTGATCATTTCTCCAAATATGAAGGGAGCCCAAACCCAACACATCTCCCCCTCACAACTATGTGGAAGAAATTTTCAAATCGACGATATCACAACAAGCTTCAAATTTTCCTCTCGGTAGAACTTTAGTCACTATATCATAACCATTAGCATATGTATGAACTTTAGCTAACTCTAACAAGTTAACATCTAAAATATCATGTATTCAATGATATCTCACATCAATGTGGTTAGACCTATTATGAAAAATTGAATTCTTACCAAGATAAATAGTGCTTTGACTATCAACAAATAACACATATTTATCTTGAACAAAACCAAGCTCTTGTAAAAAAATTCTAACAGACTTTATTATCCATCGGGTTGAAGCAAGCCAAGGCAATGGTACAAGAAGTTTTTCTAATGGACTACTTCAGATCATTGCATCTTTGTTAGAAAATTTTCTAACAAAGACTTTACAATCTTGTTGTTATATGTTGATGATATGCTCATTGAAAGGAAATATATTTCAAACAGTGACAAGTTAAAGAAATTGTTGAGTGAGCCATTTCCAGGAAATACATGGGAGCAACTAAATTGGTTGTTAGCATTAGAATCATGCGTGACAAAAAGGAGAAGAAACTTTGGATGTCACAAGAACATTATAACGAAATAGTTCTGCAAAGATTTCAATGGAAAGGAAATGTTTGATCACACATAACAGGTTCACCCTCATTAATAAATATCACATACTCTTTTGATAACAAGTTCATCTCATCATGCATTGCATCCAACCACTTTTGATTTCATCACTTTCCACGGCCTCTTGAAAATACTCAGGTTCACCCTCATCAGTCAATGTCACATAGTCATCAGAATTATACCTTGTAGGAGGTTGTATCTACTTGTTAGACCTCCTAAGTTGAACTTGAGATGATTCTGGAGCTTCATCAAGATTCTCATAATGTGATATCAACATAATTATTAGGCTCACCATTGTTGATCATCACCACCAATAGCATCCAAAATATGGCTAGGTAACTAAAATGGATCAACATTAGACAAACTTGGCTATAGTATTTTATACCTTATCAATGTAATCAATAGTTTGGTCTTCCATGTACACCAATTACGGCTTTGGATATGCTTCTTCGATATAGGATCATACAACCTGTAACCAATTTTTTTTTAGAACTTCAATGTTTAAAGCAACATTATGAGTGAGATTAAGAACACGCACCTTCGTGTAAAGCGTCTCTTGCTAAGAAAACACCTTACTCTCTCAATTAGTGTTCGATTCATCCTCTCTCCTAAACCATTCAATTGATAAGTTTTAGGAGGAGTCTTTTCATGTGCAATACCATGCTGCTTACAATAGGCATCAAATGGTCCATAATACTCACCGCCATTATCTGAACAAACATATTTTAGCTTCTCGCATGTCTGCCTCTCTATCAAAGCATGAAATTATTTGAACTTCTACAACACTTGGTCTTTTGTCTTCAAGGAATAAACGCATAGTTTCTTAGAACAATCATGAATAAAGGTAACAAAATAAAGTGCACCGCTAAAGGATTTTACCTTTAATGGACCACAAATATCATAATATACTAATTGAAGCAACTTTGACTTCCTTGAAGGAGGATGTCTCTTGAAATATACTCTACTTTATTTACCAGCCATGTAATAAGAACACTTCTCCAAATCTGCATTCTTTAATCCTAGAAACACATCCTTTTTTACCAAAACATTCAACCTCATTTCACTAATATGACTAAGAACTCGGTGCCATAAAGATTCTTCCATGTCGATGGCATTCACACTGTCCCTAGAAACCAAAGCTTTTGTCCAATAGAGTTCAGAAAGCTTCTCCCTTCTAGCCACAACCAAGTTACCTTTGTTGAGTTTCCACTTTCCATAACCAAAGTTATTGTCATAACCACAATCATCAAGCATATACACAGATATCAAATTTAAACTGGCATCTGAAGCATGTTTGACACCCATAAGCAAAAATTTCATACTCGTGTTAGTTTACAAGCAAAAATCAGTAACACCAATTACCTTAGATATGTCATCGTTACCCATCATCCACACTCCAAAGTCACCAGAAGTATAAGATGTGAAGAAATCCTTCATTGGTGTAACATGCAATGTAGCATCATTGTCAATTATCCATATGCTCTCGTCTGATACGAGATTAACAGAGTCATGATCACGCAATATAACAAGATTATCACAAGTTGCAGTAGGAACACGATCATCATCGTGATCTTCATTATCTCTTCGTTTAGACTTATCTTTCTTACCTTTACTATCCCTTTTCCATTTATAACAATATTTTTGTATGTGTCATGTTTTGTGACAATAATGACACACCAACAAGACAATCCTTCTTAAATTGACCTGGTGATCCATAGTTGTAGCATGTCCTCTGACCCATAAAGCACTCCCCATTATGCCTCTTCTTACACTTATCACACTGAGGAGGTTGAATTGACCGATCACCATAAGCTGGCTTATTTCCTGTTGGAGAATTATGGGGTTTTAGATATTGTCCCACTTTTCTTTGTTCTTTACGCAGGGACATAGCATTGCCTCAAACACTCAGCATAAGAAGTGAATTCCCTCTGAGACACACAATGAGAAACATCAACATTCATCCAAAAAAAAACAGACCAATCTTCCAAAGCTCATTTGGGGAATAAACAACTTGTCTGGATTAAGCGACCATGTCCTCAAACTTTTCATCATATTCTGACACTGACATGTTGCCTTGCTTGAACAACTAAAACTCACGCTTCTTCTGAGCACGCAAGATGTTGGGATAACACTTTTCCAAGAAAGCTGTCTTGAAATGTTTCCAATCATTCTGAATCATCTGAGAGGTAAAATAAATGGATGCAGTATCCCACCATCTACCAGTTGGCCCTTTCATCATTTGTACAACAAAGGCTTCCTTATCTTCCTCATTTTCAATTGCAGCTTCAGGCTCCATATTCCTAGTCTTGGGCCTTCCGGGACCTCTGCGTCCATCAACCATCTTCCTGTTTGTCCTACACACAAAATTAAGTTGATCAGGCTCAATGCCATAAGTAAGACATAAGGAATCATGTTGACAATTACACATATGAGGCGGAATTAAACTAACTTATGATTTTCATGGTAAAGCCGAGAATCGACCTGCTCTGTTACCAACTGTAACACCCCACACATATCATTGACTATGATATACGTATTAAAATGGTGTCGCTACCCGTCAATCATATGTATGCAGGTGGTTAAGCAAATGCGAAAACGCTTACATGACAGCACAAGCACACCGAGAGAAATCCTAGAGGTATAGTCTACATGGCACCACTAGAGGTGATTTGATCTGAAGCGATATTGCCTACATGGCATTGCAACCCCACCATACCAAGCACACTGATGTTTTATCCACTTGAGGCACGCCATTACAAGACCCTCTCAGTATATCGTAATGGTAGCTCATGTGCATAATACATACCAAGAACGTTGATATTTATCTGCTGGAGAAAATGCCATTATAGACCCTCCTAGCACATTGCAACGATACAGACCCGTCAACCACAAATCAAGGTCATACGTGATTTTCCACCTAATAGCAAGGCCTACTTCAATTCAAGCATACATCTGATCACATCGAGCCATACAAGTCAACAATTTCTGAATGTTTAATCGAAACAATGAAAACAAGTAATAATCACAATATAGCATTTGTCATAATGAAACAAACATAAATACATGTTTTACACATACATGAGTAGCATAAAGTGATCATATCATACCATTAGATATTCACTTACCATATCCCATAACTGAACTAAAAGCATTATATTTAAGCATATTCCTAAGGATCATTAAAAAACCTTTTCAATGCTTCCAACTGGGCTTCATTTCGAGTTGTAAAACTCAAGTTATGAAAGATTATTTTTCAGTCAGTGAGCAATCGATTAATGGTAAATTAATGGTAAATTCATGTGTTAATATAAGTGATTTCTTCTCTAAACCAATGCAAAAATGTGATGAATCCATAGGTTTTTATTAAGAATTGAACTGAATAAGTTTAGTTCGTGCGTAAAGCAAATCGAATCACTTGTGGGTGTTATTGTTGCAGGTTTTGAGCTGAATAAGAACTTAAGAAGAACATGAGGAGGAAAGAAAGCTGGAAGTCTCAAAGGCTGAAGAAAAAGATGGAAAGTACAAAGGGCGCGCCGCGAGAGTTCCTAGGCGCGCCGCGAAAATACTTCTGTTTGAGGGGCGCGCCGCGCCAGCCCGTTGCCGCGCCGCGGCCTCGGCGTTAAAAGCCCAAAAGTTCTGTTTTAAAGCCCTAGTTTTCCAAGTGGTGAGAGATACTTTGTGGGAGCGAAATTAGGAGAGCTATCTGATTCTGAAGCTGAGAACAACAATTGAAGGTGGATTCTTTACCAATCGAAGACATTCTATTGATGAAGATGAATTCCTCCATTGATTCTTGTATGTTCTTCATGTCTATGGAGAGCTAAATCCCTCTTGTTGAGTCTAAGGTAGTAGTTAACCTATGAATATACATTACCATTGATTAATTCCTGTGAACAATTGTTTGAATTTATTATCAATAAGAAACCTTGCTTTTAATTTACATCATTGTTGAATCTTTGATCGAAAGAAAGGATTTAACTTTTGCCCTAGGTTACTATATTGATTCAATTGCAATTTGCAGAGATGGAATTGTAATTTGGTTTTCATAATTATCGTTCTTAATTACTATTATCGTTATTGTGATTTGGAGAGATCGAATCTCATACCGGTAAAAGTTATCTAATTTGATTTGCAGACATGGAATCTTATTTGAGGATAAGTGAAGATAATGATTCAAAGGATTGTTCTATTGAGAATTAATTGATAATTGTATAGGATTAGGTTGATGAACCCTAAAGACTCAACATCTTTCTTTAATTGTTAACACAAAGTCCTTTACTTGCTTTTATTTTATTATTTGCTTTTGATATTATTATTAGTATAAAACAAACCAAACCAAATTTCTTAACTCAAAATAAACAACTATAGAACGGCAGTGATATTAACCAATCCCTGTGGATACGATATATTACCGAAAATATTTACTCACAAATACTTTCAACAAATTGGCGCCGTTGCCGGGGATTGGTGTCAATATTGCATGCATTGCAATAGTTCTTATTTTGAGTTTTAATTTTTATTTTCTCTATTTGGTTGTTTTACGTGTTTGCTAGTTTTGCAGAAGATTGTGTATGCGCAGCAAAGTTTCTAGCGATCAACTTCTTTTTGATCCCGAGATCGAAAGGACCGCTAGGAGGTTAAATAGCAAAGCACGAAAAAGAGCGAACATAGCAAAAGCAAGAGACAACGCAACCGCGACATCGTCACAACAACTTGAAACCATTGACGAGTCGCAAGAAGGATTCTTCTTTCACGAACTATTCACGGAGGAAGAACCGGAAGTTTTTATACAACCTACTGTTGGCAACATGGCTGCTAATGGTCCATGTGCTAATAGTCCAAGACTCAATCCTCAGTTCGCGAGAACTGCCGCCAACGGGCGACCGACAGAACTGAAGACCGGTATCATACAATTGATTTGTGCAAGTCCTTTCGCCGGATTGGACCATGAAGACCCGTACACGCATCTTACTCGATTCTATGAGTTAGCGGGTACTACGGGTGTCGCTCAAGCTGATGAGGAAGCATTATTTAAGAGGTTGTTCCCACACTCTTTGCTATCTAAGGCAAAGGATTGGTATCTGGATCAACCCGAGGTAGTGATGACAAATTGGAACACATTGGAAGAAAAATTTCTGGAAAGGTTTTACTCTCAAAACCGATTCTTCGAAGCAAAAACAGCAATAGCAGTATTTTCTCAAGGTAGTAATGAATCTTTGAATGAAGCATGGGAAAGGTATAAAGCTATGTTGAGAAAGTGCAAAGGACACGGTTTTTCCGACGTTGACCAAATCCATATGTTCCGTAACGGTCTCACAGCTACAAACAAGACACTTTTGGACGCCACAGCTGGTGGTTCTCTCGTGTCCAAAACACCTGAAGAAGCTACTCAGATAATAGAGCGAATGGCTCTAAATGATCGTCAAGGCAATCATGATCGAACGGTAAGAGATAAGAAACCCGGAATGTTAGAGTTGAACAACAGTGATGCTCTACTTGCTCAGAACAAATTGCTAACTTCACAAGTGGAACTTTTGACACAACAAATGTCTAAATTACCACAACAGATCAAGGAGCTGAACTGGGTATCTAATTCATATCAAGTTGCTAAGTGCGAATTGTGCAAGGGAGATCATCAAACAGGATTCTGTCCACCAGTGCAAGAAGAAGAAGTGAATTACATGAACAATAACCAAGGACAAAGGCAGAATCAATATCAGAATCAGCCATACCAACAAGGTTATCCCCCAAGATACAACAACCAAGGGTACCAACAAAGACCACCGAATCAAGGGTATCAACAACAAGCATTCCAACCATACACTCAACCACCACAACAACAGCAAGGAGGACAATCCAAGTTGGAGGAGACAGTGAATCAGTTCATTCAAACATCAGTAATAAATCAGAAGAACCAGGAAGCGGCAATTAAAAACCTGCAAACTCAAGTGGGGCAAATAACACATCAACTTACTCTACAGGCACAAGGAGCCTTACCAAACTCAACCGAAAAAAAACCGCAAGACCAGGAGAAAATCAATGCTGTTACAACAAGGAGTCAAAGGGGTTCAGAATCGGAAAAAGAGAAAGAAGAGATAGGTGACCCTATGGCGATGGAGGTAGATCTGGAAATAAGAGAGGACCTAAAAGAGCCAGAAGTTGTAATACTACCAATGAAACCAGTTGAAGAAAAAAATAAGAAAGATGTTGAACAGGTGATTAAACCATCCCTCCCTTTGCGAGTAACAAAGAAGGATTCAAAAGAGAAAGACGTTCGGAAATTTACGTCCTTGTTCAAAAAGTTAGAAGTGAATTTACCTTTCTTTGAAGCACTGGAACACGTACCTGTGTATAAGAAATTTATGAAGGAGGTATCGGCGAAAAAAAGATCACTAGAGGGAGAACCAAAAATGGCAATCGAAAAATGTAGTATAGTCGCTGCAGCAAGAAAAATCCCAATTAAGAGAAGAGACCCTGGGGCGGTGGCGATACCATGCACTATCAAGAATATATCATTTAAAAAGGTACTTCTCGATTCTGGCTCTAGTGTGAGTCTAATGCCGTTATCCATTTTCAAAAGGCTTGAATTAGACAAGATTAGTGAAAGTAAGTCGCAATTACGGTTCGCCGATCACACTATTAAGAAATCTTATGGAGTAGCGGAAGATGTACTAGTAGAAGTTGATAAGTTTGTTTTCCCTGTTGACTTCCACATCATGGACATTCCGGAAGATGAAGAAACTCCGATCCTTCTTGGGAGACCCTTTTTGTCGACAGGACGCTGTAATCTTGACATTGAAAAGGGGACGCTAACGCTAAAATCATTTGATGAAGAAGTAACCTTGAAGATGCTGGGAGTCAAGAAACACAGGTCAGGGGTAAATGAGAAAAATTCAACTGGTATACCGGAAGGTGCACAAGAAAACAAAAATCTCAAAAACCTCCAAGAAAAAGTCTCTAACATATCTTCTCCAATGAAACCAAATTATGATGATGTCAAAAGTCAAAAGAGGGCTAAGGAGAGTGATAAGAATGGGGAAGATAAAGTGAAGAGAAAAGCTATCCATGCTTTTTATCTTCATGAGTTTGTGGGTATGGAAGTACAAAGTAGCGAGTGTTGGAAAAGGAAATACCCTCCATAAAACAAGGGGTAATGGACCGTCGAGCCATGCGACGTTAGACGAAGCACTTTGTGGGAGGTAACCCACACTTCTAATGTTTTATTTTTGTCTATTTTTATTTCAGGAAATAATAAGGGAACCTTTCTGGTGAAAGCTAGGAAGAGGCAAGTAATATTGTAATACCCTCTGTGAGTCAACCCTCTCGGGCTTGTTACGAAACATTGAGGTCAATGTTTAGTTTAAGTTTGGGGGTGGATTTACTCTTTGCATTTTTTATGTTCAATTTTATGTTTTTATGTCTGTTATGTACTCCCAGTTAGAGTAAGTAGTCCCGTAACAAAGCGAGAACCTCAAGCGAAGTATCAACAATGAAGCAACATGTATGAAAGTGGTAGTAAGTGAATGTTCAAAAAATTTTCACTTTCACTTTTTTTTTCAATAAGTAACAAAGCAGGTATGAATTTTTGAACTCAAACTCTTAATGTGTGCAATGAAACTTAAGGTGTTAGTAAATACTGTCAGAAGTTCTTTATGGTACATTGTTTGTTGGATCGGCTTAGCCTTAACCATTGTGAGGAAAGCTTTCCATTATTTACTATATGCAGGAGACCATCAATTATTTTGACGTGTTTGTATCATGCTAAACCGTTTGTTGCATCGTTTGTGGAAATCTGTGAAAGTGATTGAGGCACTTGTTTGAATCTGAGAGTTCTTTTAGCCTATTCCAATGAAAAAACTTATTTGCTTCTGTGAGAGTGTGATCCTTTGCTAACCATTCTTTGAGCCTGAGGTCAAGGTAAGTATCATAATATGCACCAAGGAAATACCTGGTGAGTTTGATCTCAATAAAAAGTTTTGTTTTGGACCATCAACCATAAAATTTGGTGATGTGTTTTCTCTTTGACCTTTTTAGAAAGTAGGGGAGCATTCATATAATCTGAATACAGGTTGATCTCCAAGTTGGGGAGAGTCACATTCAAAAGAAGAGTAAGTACTTATGGTAATCGGTGAAAGATAAAAGAAGTCGTAGCTTGAGAAAAAAAAAAGAGAAGTAACAACGTTAGAATATAACGGTTGCTGAAAAAAAAAAGTGAAAAAGAAAAACCAAGCTACGAATGAAAAAAGATGGACAGGTAAAGGAAGTAGAGTTTTAGAGAAAAAGAAATAAGTTATGAATTGGATGCTTCCCTATATTAGGAACAACCCTTGATTATCTTCTTTTCTTTGAATCTAAACCACATTACAATCATAGAAAGACCTTCTGATTCTCATATTCCACAAGACTTGATGCGAGCAATTTGGTGAACGTATGATATGGATCTTTGTTGATTTAATTGTTTGGATGAGTGTTTAACCCCTCTTTTATTCATCATACTTTTTGATGAGAGTGATTAGTGCTGATTCAATTACAATTGTGTAGTGTTTTGAACTTCTGAAGGTAATTTGCTTTCAACGTTTGTTTCATGTGTATATTCTGAGTTTGCAGGTAGAAGAGGAGTATTTGACTTAGTTACTGGATTGAACCACTTGAGAAAAACTTTTTGAAAAACTTGTTGCTTGATTGTCGGTAAACTTTGCTGGAGGTAAGTAATTTTGTTTAGGGACAAACAAAACTCTAAGTTGGGGAGAGTTTGTTAGGAGTAAATTAATGGTAAATTCATGTGTTAATATAAGTGATTTCTTCTCTAAACCAATGCAAAAATGTGATGAATCCATAGGTTTTTATTAAGAATTGAACTGAATAAGTTTAGTTCGTGCGTAAAGCAAATCGAATCACTTGTGGGTGTTATTGTTGCAGGTTTTGAGCTGAATAAGAACTTAAGAAGAACATGAGGAGGAAAGAAAGCTGGAAGTCTCAAAGGCTGAAGAAAAAGATGGAAAGTACAAAGGGCGCGCCGCGAGAGTTCCTAGGCGCGCCGCGAAAATACTTCTGTTTGAGGGGCGCGCCGCGCCAGCCCGTTGCCGCGCCGCGGCCTCGGCGTTAAAAGCCCAAAAGTTCTGTTTTAAAGCCCTAGTTTTCCAAGTGGTGAGAGATACTTTGTGGGAGCGAAATTAGGAGAGCTATCTGATTCTGAAGTTGAGAACAACAATTGAAGGTGGATTCTTTACCAATCGAAGACATTCTATTGATGAAGATGAATTCCTCCATTGATTCTTGTATGTTCTTCATGTCTATGGAGAGCTAAATCCCTCTTGTTGAGTCTAAGGTAGTAGTTAACCTATGAATATACATTACCATTGATTAATTCCTGTGAACAATTGTTTGAATTTATTATCAATAAGAAACCTTGCTTTTAATTTACATCATTGTTGAATCTTTGATCGAAAGAAAGGATTTAACTTTTGCCCTAGGTTACTATATTGATTCAATTGCAATTTGCAGAGATGGAATTGTAATTTGGTTTTCATAATTATCGTTCTTAATTACTATTATCGTTATTGTGATTTGGAGAGATCGAATCTCATACCGGTAAAAGTTATCTAATTTGATTTGCAGACATGGAATCTTATTTGAGGATAAGTGAAGATAATGATTCAAAGGATTGTTCTATTGAGAATTAATTGATAATTGTATAGGATTAGGTTGATGAACCCTAAAGACTCAACATCTTTCTTTAATTGTTAACACAAAGTCCTTTACTTGCTTTTATTTTATTATTTGCTTTTGATATTATTATTAGTATAAAACAAACCAAACCAAATTTCTTAACTCAAAATAAACAACTATAAAACGGCAGTGATATTAACCAATCCCTGTGGATACGATATATTACCGAAAATATTTACTCACAAATACTTTCAACAGCAATCAATTACACTGATAAACAGAAGAAAAAACACATTTTTCACAGTCAGCAATCGATTACACCATTACAGCAATCGATTGCACTTCTTGACAGAAGCAAAATAGTATATTTCATACAGGGAGCAATCAATTGCACCAATACAGAAGTCGATTGCTTACTGAACCAGAGCTAAAAATGATATATTTCCTGCATAAAACCAGTCCCAAAGTATTTTACTCGTGTCCTAAGACTTCCCAAACAATACCTAAGTAATTTTGACAATAGCAACATGAAACTGACATTTCAAAACACAAATTCATGGATTAATCAAGCATGCAATAAATTACTCTCATTCTAACCCAAATATCATGCATTATAAGAGATTATTAATGAACAATTTCACCCAAACCCTTTATCCCAAACATAAATCCCAAAACCCCAAGTCTCTATCTAGAGACTCACCTTGAAGAAGAAGATGATGAAATAGAAGGAGGTGATGATAAGCTTCAAACTTGGATGAGGTCTTGATGCATGCAAGAGGTGGTGTTTGAGTTTGGACCAAAAATGGGTTTTCCTCCTTTTCACGTTTCTTTCTCTCCCTCGCTTCCAAATTTAGTTTTTGTTTCAAAGACCAATTAGAATTACAAGCCAAACAACCCTTCGTGAGTCAATTTAAGAGGTGAAAAGTCCAATATACCCCTTACTACTCATTATCTCTTAGAGATTGCAATTTGGCTCATCCCCAGTAGGTACCCACAAAAATACCCATAACGGGTAGGGTAGAAACCTACACAAATGGGTACGGGTTCGGGTAATTACCCACTTAAATAAGCGGGTATAGGTGCGAATATAGGCACCTTAGTACTCAGCTCGCCCCATACCCACACAATATATATATATATATATATATATATATATATATATATATATATATATATATATATATATATATATATATATTATTTTGATTTATATTATTATATTAAAATAAATGTCTATCAATTTATAAAAATCCATTGATATTAAACCATTACATATGTAACATAAGTGTTGGTTTATTTCAGATTTTAACAATAAGTTTCTTAAAAATATTTAAATATTCTTAAAAATTTAAAATGATATGATATTTTATAGTTGATATATTTACTTTTTACTCGAAATGCGGGTAACGGGTACGGGTATGGGTGTTAAAGTTGTTATCCAAGCGGGTATAAGCTCGGGTACAGGGATTTTTTCAATTATAGGGATGAGTACTATAGTATCCTGTCCATTGTCATCCCTATTGTCTCTTTTATTTCTCAAAATATTAAAAGGACTTAACATAATTACTCTATAATAGGCATTACTAATTAAATTGGTAATTAGCCATTAGGTAGCGATGATACCGGTTATTACAAACCAATTCATTCAAGCTACTTCTCATCTTTAGTATTTCTCACATTTATTAAAGGTTTAGTCACATTCGATTCTACCAATAGCGGTTCAGAATAGACACAAGTCGATCCCAGAGTGCTTTCGGAAGCCATCTTTGAAAATAATTTAAAAACAAAAAAAAAATTAGTGGGATCTATTCACCCCATAGATCGTAGCCTAGCGTCTAACAAAAGTCTTAGGTTTTGTTTTGGGGTTTAGAGGGAAGAGAAATAAAGGGCTTTAGAAAAATAATTTTTTAAAAATTTAGAAGAATCTTTAATATTTTTTAAAAGATTATTTTTCTTAAAAGATAAAAGAGTATTTATCATTAATATTTTTTAAAAATCTTTAATATCATTACTATTTATTAAAATGATAATAAAAAAAAAGTATTTATCATTAATAAATCTTTAACTTTCATAATACTATAACAATATATATTATATTTGAACAATTTATCTAAACCCTGTAATATCCTTCAAACTTTTCTTCAATACAATTTTTTAGTTCCCAAAAATTAAAAAAAAAATTGTTTTTTAAATAAAAGTAAATCCTCCAAGGTCATTCTTTTCGCACAATTCTTTCCTTTTTCAAGGTCATTCTCTCTTTTTCCTTTCAAACTCACAAACAAAACTTTAGTAACTTTATGTGGTTGACTTTTTAATTATTATTACTTTTAATTTTATTTAAATTATTTTAAATTTTTCATGCTATTAAAAAATATAGTTAATTTTAGTCAGAAAGAAAATTTTAGACTTATTTTATAAAATTTTCATTTATTAATAATATTGAAAAGATAAATTTAAAAAATCAAACGTAGAAAAATAATAATATTTAAGGATATAAAAAGAAATCATCATTAATAATTTATTGGTATTATAAATGACTTATAATAGAAAAAAGGATGTACTTTTTTAAAATTTAATTTATGACAATAATGAACTATATTTTCATTAGTTTAGTTTGAATATAAACTATTTTTTCATTTATTTATAATTATAATTTTTAAAATGTATAAAATAATAAAATAGGAAAATGTTTTTTATCAAGAAATAAAAAAAATTGAATAACATGTAAAATATTAAATTCGCCATTATTACATTCTTGTAATTTTTTTTAAAGTTCCATGTTTATCCATAAGCTTAGGATGATAAAATGGATCGATTAGATATATTTGAATGGAGCAAAACAGTCCCATTTATTTATTTACCACTTTTTTTTTTCAAAATATACAATCCAATTCATTTATTAGAGATAAAATACATTCAATCTATTCATTAATATCTTTTGAATGGATAAATTCATCCATCCAAAAATTTAATTTAAATATACTTATTAGTTTTTTTATTAAAAATGTTATTTATAAAAAAAATAGAGAATGTAATTTTAAAAAACATCCTGTTATTTAAAAAAAACAATTTTTTATATTTTCAAAAAATATGTTATTTAAATTTTTTTTCAAAATAAAATTATTTCTGAGAAAAACGGTTTCTTTAATTTTCAAAATAAAAATTATTTTCGAAAAATATCATTTTTTTGTTATTTTCAAAACAAATTGATTTTTATTTTTAGAAAAGTCAATTTTTTTGTATTTAAAAAATTTATTTTTGTAATTTTCAAAAAAATTCATTGTTTTCTTTTTTTTAAAATTATATTTTATTATGCATAAGTTTTCATTAAATCAAATGCATTTAAACTGTCTAGATTAAATTATCTAAAAGACATGTTATGAAGGTCATTCTTCAATAATAATAATATATTCACATAACACAATTCTTCTAACTTTTGTTTTCTTAGAATAAGAAAAAATATTTCGACACATAAAATTCTACATTTTTTTCTTTTATTTTTGGGTTAAATATGTTATGGGTCCTTATAAATATGTGAACCAGCAATTTTAGTCCCTCTAAAATTTTTCTTCAATGAATGATCCTCACAAACTTTTCCGCCATCAACATTGGTCCCTCCCGTTAGTTTCCACTAGTGGAGGATGGCGTGGCACGCCACGTGGAAGACGGCTTGACAAAAATCTAAAAACATTTGAAATTGTGGGGGGTTTAAACCTCCTCTAACTAGCCAAAGAAAAAAACAAAAATATTGGTTCTAAACTTTTCTCAAACACCTTGCAAGCATGTTTGGCATATCAGTTCAAAATACTGAAACTTTAGAAAACATGACTTCAGATACTTATTTAATCAACATGTGGATAGCCTTTCAAAAACCAACTTTTAATGTACAAATTTGAACACTTTCAATCAAGCTAGTCAAAAACCAACTAATGATGTTGCTACGCTGCTATTGATACTTAGAGGTTTAGCTTGTGCAAATCCATTACTATTGAACTAGCTGAAACTAGTTCATGCATAAATTTCAAAAGGATTATGTGGGTAGGATTAGGGTGATAGCTTCTTTATGTTAGTTTGTTAGTTGTCCGGAGGAGAAAAGCAAGTTGAGGAAGTAAGCTCCCAAACCACATCACTTTGGAGCTTGGTGTGATGTGATGAGGCAATGTGGTTGTTTCACTAAAGGAGCGTGGGTTTTAAAGAAAGCATCTATTTAAGCAAACATCCATCGATTCAAGAAAACATCCATTTACTCAGAAAGATGTAACATTCACATCTTGACAATCAGAACAAGCTTCAACAATGCTCAAGTGTGCTTCTCTTAACGATACGAGTCTTCCATTAAGTTATATACATGGCATATCATTATGGGTAGACGGTATAGTTTAAATGTGTTTAAGGTTAGGAGTTCAGTTATATACTAAGTTTCTACCCCAGATTTTGAGTTGTTGAACCGATATGACAACCTTGCTCGCAAAGTGTTTGAGAAAAGTTCAGAATTTATATTTTTGTTTTTTTCTTTGGTTAGTTTCTAGGAGGTTTAAAACCCCCACAATTTCAAACGTTTTTAGATTTTTTTCAAACTGTCTTCCACGTGGCGTGCCACATCAGCCTCCGTTAGTGAAAACTAACGGGAAGAACCAATGTTGGAGACGGAGAAAAATTTTAAAGGGACTAAAATTGCAGGATCGCATATTTATAGGGACTAAAAACGTATTTAACCCTTCATTTTTCTAGTAAAACAAAACTTACACGCCTACCTGTCAAAATAATAAAAAGACAAAATGCATTTTAAAAAATGTATATTTGTTTTAATATGTTAACATTATCATCTCATCACTAAATTCTGGACTATGATTTATTAGAGCCAAAGAGATGTTGAAATAACATAATTCAATGTCTCTTATCAAGATCAGACGATTCTTATTTAAAATTAACATCTTTTAACTATTTGGAGAGGAAGAATTTGTAAAAGATGATTTGAAGAGAAGAAGAAAATGAAATAATAGAATTCTCAGAATTTAGTCCTCCTTTTTAACACAAAACCCATCCCCCTCTCCACTAGGTATTCCACGTATGAAAGTTATTAAACAAAACAAAAATATAAAATCATTTTTGCGTTGGGATTTTGGGTCTTCCGTCCACTAAAGTCTACCCCGCCAAAGCATGTCGCACGTCAAAACTCAACCCACCAAAATTCGCCGCCCGCCAAAGTGCGACTCGCCTATTCGTTTAACTCGTCCCACCTTAAACCCGTCTTTTTTTAGTAAATTATAGTAATTTTAATTCTTCATGGTTTAACTTTATACATCTATTTGTGAATATGTACAATATTTTTTAAGTACAATTTATTAAAAAGATGCTTTATAAAAAATTATTCTAAAAGATATGAAAAATCTAATTGAAAGGTAAAAAAAAATGCTACCAATCTATTAAAAAAATGAAAAAAGAAAAAAAAAATTAAAAATTAGGCAGGCAAGTCGTCAACCCGCCACCTTGGTGAGGATGGCTAGATTTTTATGCCCATTTTCACTTGTCTGTCCCGCTCTTTTTTTGATGTTTTTTTTTATGTATCATATTTATTCAACGGGACGAGTAACGGAAAATTAATACTATATGTGTTTATGGATACTCATTGTCATCCTTAGTTATGACTTGTGACATTAAATATATGTTAATGATAAGTATTGTTAGATTATTCTATATCTTAATAAATGTTATTATTTTTCTCTATTTAAAAAAAGAAATTTAAAGATGTTATTTCTTCCTTCCCATCAAACTCTTAAACAAAGTTTTAGGTTTTGTTAAAGAGTTTAGAGGAAAGAGAAATAAAGGACTTTAGAAAAAAAAAACTTTAATATTTTTTAAATTAAAGAGTGTTTATCATTAATATTATTTAAGAATCTTTCTTATTTTTTTAAAAGATAAAAAAAAGTGTTTATCATTAATAAATCTTTAACTTTTAAAATACTATAATATAATAATATATATTATATTTAAACAGTTTGTTTAAACCCTCTAAAATTCTTTAAAAAAAATCAATACTATTTTTTAGTTCCCCTAACAAAACCTTAATAACTTTACGTAATTGATTTTTTAATTATATATAATTTTGATTTTTACTAAAGGCATTTTTAACTTTTTATGCTATTAAAAAATATAGTTAATTTAAATGAGAAAGAAAAATTAAAACTTATTTTATAAATTTTTTATTTATTAAAAATATTAAAAAGATAAATTTAAAGAATCGAAAGAAGAAAAAAATAATAATATTTAAAAATATAAAAAAGAAATCTCCATTAATAATTTATTTGAATTATAAATGATATAAAATTTTGTCCAATTTTTGTAAATAACTTATAATAGAAAACATGAAGTACTTTTTTTAATTTAATTTATGACAAGGTTCATTAGTTTAATTTGATAATAAAATATATTTTATTTATTTATGATTATAATTTTTAAATAGTATAAAATAATAAAATAAGAAAAAGTTTTTTATCAAGAAATAAAAAAAAGTTTGAATAACATGTGAAATATTAAATTCGCCATTATTACATTCTTGTAATTTTTTTAAAATTTCATGTTTATTTATAAGTTTAGGGTAATAAAATGGATGGATTAGATAGATATAAATGAGTCAAAACAATTTATTAATTCATTAACAATCAATTGCAACTTTTTTAAATATACAATCCAATTCATTTATTAGAGATAAAACTTATTAAATCTATCCATTAATTTAAGTGGGTGGATTCATCCATCCAAAAAAATTAATTTAAATATATTTATTAGTTTTTTACTATGCATAAGTTTCCATTAAATCAAACACGTTTAAAAATTAAATTGTCTAGAAGACATGTTAGGAAGATCATTCTTCAATAATAATAATAAGTTATTTTTATTTTTATTATTTGCATAATACCATTCTTCTAACTTTTTTTTTTCTTAAAATAAGAAAAAACTTATTTCAACATATAAAACTCTACTTTTTTTTCTTATTTTTATATTAAAAAAAACTTACACACCTACCTGTCAAAATAATAAAAAGATAAAAAACATATTTAAGAAATGTATATTTGTTTTGATATGTTAACATTATATCTCATATGTAAATTTTGAATTATAATTTATTGTAGGCAAAAAGACCCTGCACCGACACAATTAAATTTCTCAGACTGTCCGATCAAGATCAGACGATTCTTATTTAAAATTAACATTTGTAAATTATTATATAAAAATAATATTAATTTTATATAATATAATTAAAACTTCTCTAGACATTTTAATTATTTTGCATAAATACGTTAAAATGTTGACGGCAAAGAATCTATTTTTGTAAATTTTAGTTCAATGAATAGATATAATATTTATTAGTTTGAATGTTATCTTTAAAATCGAATTCGACATGCAGTCACGCAAATCGTCCAAAGAAATCGGATGATTGTGATTCAAATATCGTAACTCCGTGATTGCGTAAAAAAAAATCCAACCCATAAAATTCATTTTCAACATACGGTCATCAATCTTAGAGAATCTAAGAAGCTCAGTCTTAAAATTTTCTTGATTACTCACTAATGTTAAAAAAAGATCACTGGTCAATATCAATAAATTCGCATGCATCTTGTCAAAAAATATGTTCTTATGCAGTGAATCAAATTTATACTTTTTCAATGGCATTTGGCAAGAAGCATGATTCTCAACTCAACCATTTCAAGACCATGCGTTTCACCAAACTCTCCCCTAACTATATTAACTATATATTAAAAATAATGAAATTAACATAAACATAGATTTGTCAACTAACATCATTTTTTTATTTTTTTATTTTCATTTTTTATTTATCTATACTCATTTATTATTTATTTTCTTTTTATTTATTATCTTTTTTTCTTTTGCCTTCTATTTATTTGCATAAACCACACTCCTCTCTTGAAATTTTTCATCACTCTCATTTCATTACCAACAGAAACAAAAAAACCATGCCTAAGAAGCTTCAAAAAACCCTTCAAGATTACCTCAACAAACTCAAAAACAAAAACCCTCACCCTCAAATCAAGTTAACCAAAATGCTCTCTGGCTGCAAACACCCCAAAACGCCGTCGTTTTCTTTAGATAACGGCAGAAACTTATCATCTAACTCCGTTAACGACGCAGCAACGCTAGCTGACGTTGACCGTTTTCTCTTCGAGAATTTCAAGTCTCTCTATTTCAAAGACGACGACGAAACCGAAAACTCCGTCAAAAGAATCTCCGACGAAAAAAACCACCGCGAACCACCGAAATTCAATTCCTCCTCTTTGCTCGAATCACCGCGATTCGATCGATCACCACCGCCGAATCTCTCCCGATCAGCGCGATTCTTCGTGAAACCGGGAAACTCTGGATCGTTGATGGAAGATGCTTTATCGCTAACAAACAGCGATGATGAAGGTGATTCGAGTAATTTGAATTCATCCTCAACAGAATCGCCATCAAAAGAGGTGGTTAAAGTTCATGATGATCATAATCAGACTCTTCCTGAAAACTGTATTGCTCTGTTATCCTATTCGCCGACTCCTTACGACGAATTCAGGCGATCCATGCAGGAATTGGTGGAATCCAAGTACGGGAAAACTGAACTGAATCAGATGAAAATCGATTGGGATTTCATGGAGGAGATGCTGTTTTGTTACCTGAATCTGAATGAGAAAAAGTCTCATAAGTTTATTTTAAGTGCTTTTGTTGATCTCATCACTGTTTTGCGTCAGAGTCAGAGTCAGAATTCGGAAGCAGCTCCGGCGAAGCCGTGTAGCGTGAGAACCGTTAGGATTGGTAGGGAAGTGAGGAAGAAGAAGACTAAGCAAGTCACCATTGAATTTGGGTCTTAGAAACTTCTTTTTTTCTTTTTAGTTTTGTTTTGTTAATTTTCTTAGAAAACTGGTATCTGGTATCATCTGCGTCCAATTGCAGAGACTAATTCTCGAGTCTCGAGTCTCTGCTTAGGACCGATCGAATCCAGAAGTTTGTTTTTTTAATTTTCATGAATAAAATATAGAATAAAATAAAATATTAGGGAAAGGGGATTTTGGTTCCCAAGTAGAAATTCCTGAGATATTTGAGTCTAGTTATGTATGATCGAATGGTAGTTTTTGTTATGCATAAAAGTCATGCTTCAAAAGCATGTCAATTTTTATTTTGGTAAACTAAATTGTGTATGCGTATCAGTGTATTTCTCTTTTTTTTTTTTGAAATATGCATGGTTAACTGTATTTCTGCACCTAACTGCTTATCTCTTAGGTTGCCGTGTCATAGACTTTGGATATGGAAATTGAGTGCATAAATTATTCTAGATTGTCCCATTTTGATTAATTGTATAATAACTCGGAATAAATGGTATCTCCATTTCTGCATACAATGCATGCATACAATGTATTCAGGTTGTGTTTGACCTTTTCAATAATTTATGCATTTCTCTCCAATTTTATAGATGTTTACAAATGTCCTTGTTCGAAAATCAATTAAATTTCGGCTTCACGGGATATCATGTTGTCCATATGATCTCGTTAATCAATAAATGATCAAAGAAATTATTCAAATATGAGCATTCGGACATATAATTTGGACATTCAGACACTTAATATGTTACAAGTTAACTTTCTCTCTTCATTCATTAACATTTGAAAAATTCACATTCTCTTGTGACATTTGATGAACAATTGGTGATGTCAATCTCTTCCATTTCTCTCAATATTTGTAATTAATAATATACATTCTTTGCCTTTTAGTAAGATGTCAATTTATTTTCATTGCATCCATTCCTTCTTGAGTTGTTTGTTTGCTTTGGGATTATGTTAACTTTGGGGTTAGGGTTGGGTGTTGTGTATTCTTTGGTTTGCGTGCTTCCAGGAAATACTACTCGGAGACTCCATCCAAATGTTAATTTTTACATGTCACCGGATTTCATGATAATAAGTTAATATTTGTAGTCACACAACTTTTTATTATAATTCTTATATTTTGACATATCACACTACGCAAGTGACTATGATTAAAACATGCACTTATATTTATGTCAAATTGTCAATGCCTCAATTGGTTTATGATATTGTCTCTTGTCTTGTGTGTTTATAGAAAAATAGATGATGAACAAACATGGTTGATTATCACAACATGCATCAGTACGTAGAGATAAAGATAAATCTTATAGGGCCGAGAGTAATGAGTTTTAAGTACACAAAGAAGTTTTAGATTGTCTCATTTTGATAAATTGTATAATAATTGATAATAAATGATAGCTTCATTTATGCATATAATGTACTTTGATTGTGTTTGACTATTTAGAAGTATTATAAATTCGGAATGATAATCGATCCAATCAACATAATTGAAAACTCTTAAATATAGTCTAGACTCATATGGTATCACTAATCTTGGTCCACTTAGTTGCAGTCACGTGGGATGCATGGGAGTTCTTAAATGGGACTTAGCGAGTTATATCAAGTTTTCGTCACATGGGCGACTTTGCTACTCTTATGAGCATGTCACCGCATTTAACATGCACTATAGGTTTTTTCAGCATGATTTGTCCTCACTCACACGCTTTCCGGGAAACTTCCCAGAAGGTCACCCATTCCAAAATTGCTCCAAGTCAAGCACGCTTAACTGTGGAGTTCTTATGGAATGAGCTACCGAAAAGAAGATACATCTTATTGGTATAGGTAGTACCCATCAATCCTTATAAGCTTTCCTTCAACCATGTAGTCTCATACCTGCACAGCCTCAGGATCCCTCTCATTCTAATGTGGCGACCACCTTTGCCCTCTTTGGCCTCAGGTGTTACATGGGGTGCAACCACCCCTCGCCTTCTTCGGCCTCGGGTGTTACAGCAATCATAAGTGTGGTTGACTCACTTAAATGAAAGCTCTTATCCAGTACCTTAAAGGAGATGGTCTTGCATCACAATATGAATCTTCTTAAATTCTCTATAACCACTATCAAGACATGCCTAGGAAAGTAATACACTAGTTTTAAACCATGAAACATTGCAATGCGTCCACCACGAGTCTCTTCAATGTGTGTTTGGGACACTTCAAGCCCTTGCATGAGTACGTGGCTTATTTGGATGAAGCCACTATCAAGGTGGTAAACCCTAACCATAAGAGTTGAAAGTCGAAAATTTTAGAATGAGTTGAAAGTCAAAATTTTCAACAAGTCCCTCATCCAAAAATCCACAGACTCGTTAGAGGAGATAATGGAAATAATAGAGTGTTATGCGATTGGAAAATAGAACAATGGAGAAAAAATAGCCAGGGATGCGGAGGAAATGAGCCACAATGGCGAATTAGACTCTTTCAATCAATGCAATGGCAATTATCCCCAACCAATTAGAGATTGTGGGACTTTTAAACCTCCATTTATGAGGCATGTGGAAAATTACATGACTTTGAACATAACTCAAGAACAAATATGGCGAGAGCCTTATCACATGAGAGTCATTCCCGAATCCTGAGTCCCAAGATGACTTGTTATGGGAAACAACCCAATCAAAAGGTGTAAATACCACAAGGTAAAATCTCACCATAGAGATGATTTCCGCTAGCTGAAGAAGGAGATATAACGCCATATTCAAGAAAGGTGTTCAAAGCGCAACAACTAGTTTTGGAGTAAGATCTCGATATTTTAGGTGAGATAGACTTAGAAGCCCCTGACTTAGAAGCGATAAAGAGAAAAAATAAATGAATGAATGGGAAACTATTATTCACATCCTCAACATCATAGTTGAAGGAATTTATAGATGGGGCAATTCGATCTCCTCGTGCAAAAGATATGTTCATCAAGTAATGCATTTTATTGACTCGCCCTCAAAACTCCAATCGTCTTTTGCTCCCAAGGTTACTTTCTCGCAGAGCGGCATCTCTAAAATCCTACCCCTAGAGGATGATCCTATGGTCATTAGTGTGTAGATCTTCAACCAAAACAAAAAGCATGTCGTTATAGATTCTAATAGTTTTGTTGACGTCCTTTAAGGATGCCTTTGAACGGCTGCAGTAAGATCTTGAACGCCTACAGCCTTTAAAAAGCTCCTTATTAGGTTTATAAGGCGAGAAGGTACAACTCTAGGGATACATTACCATTAAGACAACTTTCAGAGTGAGTGATAACGTAAAAATCATCAAAGTTTGTTATATCATGGTAAATGTACAACATAATTATTCAACGCTTTGCATTCAATATCTTGGAGGCAACTCTATTCATTCTTTATCTCACCATGAAATAACCCCTAGACATCGGAAATGTATAGATCGTGAAGGGATATTAAGAGGTATCTAGGAAATCCTATCAGTATAGCCTCAAAATAAAGAAGGCGGTAATGACTAGCAAACCAGTGCCCATATCAAGCGCTCAAAATGTTAACTTTGTGGACTTTGACCTATTGGAAGAATAATTGGATGAAAAATTAATCCCTAAATAATATATTAAAGAAGTCCAAATTGGACCTCAAAGTTTCCAAACCACAAACTTAGGAACCTTTTTCACTGAGGACGGAGAGGTTAGTCCCCACTAAATAGTTATTGAGTAAAAGGTGAAAAATATGAGGGAGGCACGATTTATAAACAAGATTAAGTATTCCACTAGTATGGCAAACATCTTTGCAAAATATTTACTCGACTTTGACTTAAATCTTCCAGCTTTAAGAACTTTGTTCCAATTTTTTGTCACGATCTTTAGTAGATCCTGCCTGTTCCTTGAACCTTAAACTGCTTGAAGATGAGAAGAAATCTAACTTTTTATGAAGGATTTCACACAGCTCTACCAAAGTAATCCTGAAGAGAATAATTTCTTTATTTTCTGATGGATTTGTCGATCCCAGCCACAACCATACATACAGGTGCAAACACTTGAAATCCTCAAGATATATTCACAAAATGTTAATCATAAGAACAGTACTCCTCAAATACCGCACACCCTAAGATGAGAACTTGATCCAAACAATAATGGATGATGCAAGATTTATTTTTAAAACTCAAAACAAGATTCAAAAACTTTTATTAAAGTTGAGAGAAAAAAACGTGTTGTGAGTTCTAAATCATAAAGTGGGTGTGTATGTTATGAAAACTATGAAAGGGATTTAAGAAAAAGATCTATATACGTGTTGGAGATATAGCACAAAAAAAGAGAAGAAAAATGTTATTTGTTTTAATTCAGAAGCAAGAAGTATGAGTCAAGTAAAGAGAGTAAATGATTCGAATCAAGATACAAGAACAAAGAAAAATTGCTCCTATGATTCGGATTAACCCATTTTATGATTCGAGTTATGTGATTCTCATAATCAAAACCTCTTATTCGAATCAGAATCACAAAACAAAAGCTAAAATATATTATATATATGTTTTATTTTAGTCAATAATATATGTGATTGAAATAAAATCTCTCTAATTCGAATAATGGACTGTTGTGCTTCAAATTAAACAAACATAAGCAAATTTTGCTTTTTTTGTAATATATTTAATTTGAATTAGGAACTTTTGAGGTTCAAATAAAATCAGAAAAGCAAAACCCTGGTTTCTCTACACACAAAATTGAATCATGTTAGCATGTGACTTAAGTCGCACTTTTAGATTTTCAATTTTGTCAAAATGATGTGTTATTTTTAATCGAACTTGGTATGACTTAAATCATTCTCAAATATGCTTCTTGATTCAAAACTTAGACTATTTGACTAGAAGCATATTGTTAGGGCTATAATCAAACAGTTTGATTTATACATGCGTAAAAAAATGAATTAAGAACTCAACCCTAAGATATGTAATCATGTTAGGAGACTCAATAATGAAAAAATCAAACCAAAAGCTAAATTGAAAAGAAACCAAAATATAAACCCTAGGAGGAAGAGATAACTTCACTTATTGCATAAGGAATTAAAAACTCCTTGGGTCCTTCAGTTTTGGATATAGCTTGTTTTGAATTATGACTCTTTCGTAAGCGTTGTAGTTCCGTTATCATCAAGCTTGCATTTGTTTGATAGGATTTCCTTCTGAAAATTAACGTAAAAAGAAATTTGTGATAGAGCCCTTGCAGATGAGATATTGATATGGATCTTTCTCAACATCTCTACAAACCTTTTAATTTTTTCCTCAATTTTCTCCTTAGAGAATATTTTTGGAAATAGAATTGAGGGTTTGTAAGATGGTGGAGCGACATAAGGTTCTTCTTTTTCTTCTTCTGCAACATCTGTAGTAGGTTGAGTCGGTTCACTCTCTTCATCTTTTTCCTCACTCTTATTACCAATGTTTTCTAGATCTTTTTCGCTTTGCAATGTAACAATGTTTATCTTCCCTTTTAGGTTCGGCTCAAGTTGTCCCAGAGTTTCGACATGGCAGATGACGATGCTTATTGTTGAGCTACATAAGAAATTTTTGTTTCTAGCATTTTATTGTGGGTAGCCATAGTCTCGATCTTAGGAATAAGTTGTCTAAGCACATTTTTACTATGAAGTTTTTTGTTCTTAAAGTCCTCGTTTATCGGGTTTGGGTCGTAACAAATTTTTCTATCAACATCTTAAGATTAAACTTTTTGGGAGTATGAACACCCTTTTTTCCTTAGAAACTTTGTGGGGTAGTAGTTATGATAGGATTGGCTACAAACTGATGATAGATGTTCCTATATGAAAAGTTTGGATGGTTTCTCCAACCAAGGTTGTCAATGTTTGAATATGGTTTCCCCCATTGGGTATTGTTTATAAAATTTGCCATATCTTGGTTGGGTTCACCTACGGTCATCACTTCGCATATAATACCAACGTGGTTGGCTACTTTGCAGATTTTGCATGTTGGGGTAGAAGGGGGGGCTACACATTAACCGTTAGATTGTCAATTTTTTTTGTACAGGACATTTACCTTACCATTAATATAATCAAATGCACTAACTTCATATATTACTTATTTTATAGGGGCTTTTTATATATGAGCATATTCGCTTCCCCAATGGTAGTGGTTTTGTTTCATATCCTCGATAAGGACATAGGCTTTGTCATAATCTTTATTCATTGAGTCTCGTCCTGCAACAACGTCTAATGTCATTCTCAAAGAACAGATAAAACCATTATAAAAGGTATGTACTATAAGCCATTTTCCAGCCCATAGTGTGGACACAACAACGTCAATTCCTTGAATCGCTCCTAAGCTTCGAAGAGTGATTCACCATCAGATTGCTTGAAGTAAGTTATCTGGTTCCTTAATTTTGTTGTTTTTCTAAATGGAAAGTATCAGGCAGGGAACTTAACTTTTAGTTCACTCTATGTCATAATGGAATTTGATGGAATGGTCTGTAGATGATAAGTGCAAAAATATCGTTATTTTGTGTATATAATTTGTTGCCCTTATCAATACTTATTGTTAATACAGTTTGAATAATTCCCCGTTTTGTTCGTAAATCCGTATACTTTGTGAATAGTTGTATTTTCATATACTTTTATATTGTTTGATAGTTTTTGTGTCTTTTTATAGGTATTGATGTGTATTTGGAGCATGAGCAATAAAGTGTCGAAGACACGGCTTCAAACGCGCGATTTTGAGCAGCTCGTCAACGGATAAAGCTCAAAAAAATATGAGAAAATTCATCAATTTTGTTGATATTTATTCATTATTAGATAGGAAATTGAATAATTTTTCCAACGCTTCGAACCGGACGCAAATTGGAGTTACGTTTCTCAAGTTATGGCATTTTTACTAAAGCTATTTTTTGTTGAGACGTCTCAGCGCGCGACGCGCGCTCTGCGAGTTTCCAAGTGTATAAATAGGAGAAAAACAAATTTTTTTTTAGGTTATATTTTGGGTGTTTTTGAACTCCAAGTCATCAACCTTCATTTTTTGGTAGATTTAGCTTGGAAACAACATTTGGGACTTGCAAATGGATGATTCGGGAGTTGATTTCTCATCAATCGGCGATGATAAACCGTGAGATGTTTGGTTTTCTTCTTTTCTTTTCTTTGTATTTCTCTTTTGTTGAGCTTGTATGTAAATTACTCTAAACAAATGGATGTTTGTTACTCTTTCTATTAGTTGTATAAAGTTTGCTTTACAAATCTTAATCGGTGTTTTTCTAATCTTTTTGCTTAAATGCTTTGGATTTATGTTGTTATAGAAATAGACATCACTAGTCTTGATTAGGGGGATATCTGTTAGCTTTAGATTCTAGTGATAGAAATTGGGGTTAACATCCACATAATATCGGAGTTTAATGCCTATGTGTTGTTTGATCGGTTGAGACATCGTCGAAAGAGCAATATAGTTGAACTCTCGTTGGTGTTGCAGAAATGGACATTGATATGAGAGATACGTTGTGATTTTGACGAGTATTGTAAATTGAGTGCGGCGGAGTGATTAATCTAAGTTTGTGAGGAGTAGTTTAGATTCAAACCAGATAAGTTATTCTCTATCAAGAATGTATTATTTTATGTTCATATGTTATATTTTTCGTTTTTACTTAAAATCCATTTAACCCAAGCTCAAGAATTAAGAATCCGTCGAACGGCAATCCGATAACCGCTAATCCCTATGGAGACGATATGATAAAACTAAATAAATATTTACTTTTGCTTGCCGCTTTACCGCTTCAACAGTAGACACGCCCTGGCTCTATCCCATAGGAACTTTATCTCTAGTTGAGTCATTATCTTAGCTATTACTATCACTACTAAAGTTGTTACTCCTAAATATTTATCTCTTAACTATGTCACAATCAGCACTCTTATTTGCTCGTTTTGAGTTTTCAACACAACGAGTCCACAACATATACCTTTCTTTTTTACTTTGGGGTTCAACCATTATTTTTGTTTCCGTCACGCTCCTTAAGTAAGACTATGTTTGACGAATGAGAGAAATGGAAGGAATAAAAGGAAAAGAGAATATACATGTGGGGGCATGGTATGAAGATATCTAGATTGCTACGAGATGGTGAAATGGACATCATAATAGTAGAAAAATGAAGAAATGACAATGATGTTTGAACAACTTGTCCTAAAATACATAGGAGAAAAATAAAAATGAGTTGGGTTCTCTAGCCAACAATCATCATGTTTTGTAAGAAGATCACTAGATCCGCTTCCAAGGGTTTAAAGCAAACTCTTTTCTCAAAATGGATGATTTAATTTGGGTTGTTTGATGGGGAAAACTAACAGATTTCACAGGGAACTATTAGATAGGGAACCCAAAATGTCTCCAATCCTACGACCATAACAATTTCGATCTCAAAATGCCAATTGGCCCAAGTTATATCATCAAGGGTAGCATCGCCTTCTCAAGAACTTTGGCGTTGTAAGCCTTGTGCTTAGGAGATTGTGAACTGTCTTATCTACCCTCAAACGACTTCTCTCTTACAGGCCTCGTGCTTGGGGGTTGTGAATTGTCATGTATATTATAGCTCAGGCCACATGTATCAACTATTCCACCTCATTCAATTGTAATCATGTGAGATGTACGAGAGGTCTTAAATGGAACTTTGCAAGTTATATCACGTATTCGACATGTGGATGGCGTTGTCACGTCAAGATATTTTCCAAATATGAGTCATCCACCATGATCCTTGATGGCGCGAGGTTGGACTGGTCAAATCCGAGAAAATATCCTTAAAAATTTATATGTCCCATTAGATCAAAGAGAGCTAACTCAAAGAGTAGGTAGAATCATCACTTTCTTTACAAATCATTGACTAAAAATCTTTTGAGTGGCATATCACAAGCATGGTCATTATTATTTTTAAACATTACAATTGTTGTGCGAGTGTGTAACTGAGTGTTTGTGCATATATGTGTACGTGTTTTTATAAATTGAGTTATAAAATAATACAATATAAAAAAAAGTATAAATTAAAGATAAATTTTGTGTTTATAAAGATATCTTATTTTAATAAATTTTGTTATACATATTCATTTTCGACTAAAAAGAATTATATATATTTTAGATACAACTTATTTTAAAATATTTTGAATAGTGCACGAGTAAATGTAAGGGAGGTTTTTATGTTATGGTTTTGGAATATATTCTTATCAATATGAATTTTTTGATTTAATTTTTTTAATTAATAAATAAGGCTTTTGTCAAATTGATTTTCAACCGTTCAAAAAATGAATTTATTTATGGACTCAAAGTGGGATTATCATTCAAATTCAACTTTAACATGAAGTAACTAGGATCTGAATGGTAGAGTTGTATGGATTATGATTTCACACACATCTAACAGAAACATATTAGTGATGTCATTTATGTTCCACATCTTCACACCTTGATTTGAGATGTTGATCAACACGAAGTGAGTGGATGTGTTTAGACTGTGGTGAAGGAATCCAACAAGTGTTATCTAGTAGTTGAAGTCAAGGCTCATTCATTACACTTTGATTAGTTCCATTGTTTATCTTCCACCTACATCCATGCATAACTAGGAAGTCTGATCTAGTTTGGATTCCATAAAAGGGTCATTAGGAAAATGCCTTGCTTTAAGAATTACTTATGTATTACTCCGAAAATTCTTGTGATATCCTCTTAAGCCACAGTGTTCACATTGATGTACACCTCGAATTTAGTGAGATTCACTTTTTAATTGGTTGGTTCTTCTTAAAATTTCAATGGAGGTACGTGATATAATGAAATGAAATGTAATAGTAAATAATGAGATTATATTATTTAAATTAAGATTGATTCAACAAATTTATAGGCATAAGATAAAATTTAAGATAAAGTTTTTAAAAACTAAAAATCTATATTAATAAAAAAATTATTAATTTTTTATTTTAAAATTAAAAAAATCATCAATAAATTCTTAAATTTGATTTTTTTTTTCAGTTAAGTCTCTAAATAACATAAAATTAATTAATAGTATTTAAAATATATTAATTTTATCCTTAATTAAAATTTAAAAAATTATCATGTTATTTATGATATTTATATAATTTAAGAATTACATTAAAAAGCAAAAAATATTCAAAAAATTTAATTAAAAATTATTCATTAAAAATATTTGTTTTTATTAATATATATAAACAATAATAACAGTATTTATGACCAAACAAAAAATAGATCAGATATTAAAAACAAAATTATATATAATTTTATCAAATAAAAAATAAAATATAACATATCAATGTAATATTAATTTTTTTTATTAAAAAAATATTTTAAATTTTAAAATAAAGAATTAACTTTACCATAAATATGATGTCAAGGTTATTGAATGAAATCAGATTTATTAAATCATATTAGTCATTAAAAAGATGGATAAAAAGCATGGGAAATTTTGATAAAAAATAAAGGGAATCTCTTAACACACATATACATTTTTAGGGATCTCTCGCCAAAAAAAAAAAATCTTCCAAAATTTAGAGATGCATTTCTGAACACACTATATTTTGTAGAGAGAGCCCTATATACTACAAATAATTATTTATGATATTTACAATTTAAGAATTATATTAAAAAGCGAAAAATATTTTAAAATTTTAATTAAAAATTATTTATTAAAAATATTTGTTTTTATTAATATATAAACAATAATAACAGTATTTATGACCAAACAAAAAGTAGATAAGATATTAAAAACAAAATTATATATAATTCTATCAAACAAAAAATAAACCATAACATATAAATGTAATATTAATTTTTTTATTAAAAAAATATTTTAAATTTTAAAATAAATAATTAACTTTACCATAAATATGATGTCAAGGTTATTGAATGAGATCAGATTTGTTAAATCATATTAGTCATTAAAAACATTGATAAAAAGCATGGGAAATTTTGATAAAAATAAAGGGAATCTCTTAACATACATATATATTTTTAGGGATCTCTCGCAAAATTCTTTTTTCTTTCAGAATTTAGAGATGCATTTCTGAAAGTACTATATTTCATAGAGAGAGCTATATACTACAAATAACTATTTATGATATTTTTATAATTTAAGAATTATATTAAAAAGTGAAAAATATTTTAAATTTTTAATTAAAAATTATTCATTAAAAATATTTGTTTTTATTAATATATATAAACAATAATAACAGTATTTATGACTAAGGGTGAAAATAGGTTGGGTCGGGTTAGGTTTTGTCAAGTCTGAGTCTGACATGTCAAAAAAATAGAAGAGTAAGTCTGGCTTGTAGTCTGTTGTAGGCTTATTTTTAGGCCTGAGTCTGGCCTTTTCGAAGGCCCGGTTAGCCTGTTAGTTTGCTTAAAAGCCTATTTGTTTTAGACATATGTAAATAAGCAATTAAAATAATGTTTAAATAGACCAACTAACTAAAAAAAGCAAGAGACTAAAAATTTGTTTACATTGACTTATTTTAACTTACCTATTAGCATAAGTTATGTGAGACTATTTATTTAAGAGAACTTATGAAAATAATGTTCATCACGTATTTTCATCTTATTTTCACAAAGTTTTCAAGATAATCAAGTTTTATTTATGTATATTAAATCAAAGTACAAAACATGATGATAATAAAAAATTATTCATATTTATTCAAATAGAGCGGTCTGATTGACTTAAAAGGCTTTTTTTTAGGGTCTGAGATCTGGCCTTTTTAACTATATAGGCTTATAAAAAAACTTAAGACTTTTCTATTTATGACCAAACAAAAAATAGATAAGATATTAAAAATAAAATTATATATAATTTTATCAAATAAAAAATAAAATATAACATATCAATGTATTATTAAAAAAAATTATTAAAAGAATATTTGAAATTTTAAAATAAATAATTAACTTTACTATAAATATGATGACAATGAAATCAGATTTGTTAAATCATATTAGTCATGAAAAACATTGATAAAAAGCATGGGAAATTTTGATAAAAATAAAGGAAATCTCTTAACACACATACATTTTTTTAGAGATCTTTCGAAAAATTGTTTTTTTCCTCCAGAATTTAGAGATGCAACGCGCTGTATTTTGTTTTTTTTTTTTTTCGAAAATGGTATTTTGGAGAAGCATTTTCGAAATATCATAATATTTAGTGTTGAAATTTTTCGGGGATGCGTTTCTAAAATAACCTAATATTTATTTAAAAAATTAAAATTAAGGTGAATCAATTGTATTAATTATATATTTAATTATATTATTTAAGTTATATAATTAAATATATGTCATTTTAATTAACATATAATCATAATTTATAAATAACAATTATCAACCTATTAAATATTTAAATCAACACATTCTCATATAAAATTAATTTAAAAAATTAATATAAATTAAAAATTATAATGCTAATAGAAGTATATTTTTAACATATATTTTTAACATCATAATTTCATTAACTAACAACAGTACTCTAATATTTTTTTTACTGATTAGAGGATTCTTCATTTCACCCTTAATAATATAGAGTTCAAGTTTATTCGAAATGCACCAAATGCATAATGTTGTAGTCATTTAAAAAATAATTATTTTTATAATTTAAAAAAAAATTATGACAAATAAATTATTACAAAATTAAAATTTTATTTCTTATTTATAACAATGTTTATTTAAGTTATTCTTTATTAATAATAACTCACTTTAATTATATTATAATTATATTATAAATAAATATATTTTTAAAATAAAATCAAAAGAAATTTGGGATATTGATTCATTCGCATATGCATATCATAAAACCCCTGAAAATGAAATATTAGGCTATTTGGGATATGCATATGCGAAAAAACATTGATATTTTAATTCTAACGTTTAAATAATAAAACATCGAAAAAAAAATCATTTCGGATGTGCATATCCGAAACCAGTGAGGGACCAACTTTATGTATGGTGTGGTCTCATGCCCCCACTACATCATATACTACTACATGTATTATTTACTATGTAGATTGATTAGTTAATGGTTAATTATATATTTACTTAACAAAACTTTGACATACATAAACGTATAATATTATTGGCTTTTTCATCATTTTTATTTTATTCTAATTGATTTAATTTCTCTTTATAAAATAATAATAATGTAATATTATTATATTATTATATGGTACAAATTAAATTTTAAAATCCTAAAAAATTGATATACTTTTAATTAAAGTTTGTAGCAATAAAAAAATATATTATATTATTTTAGAACTATCTATAATAGCTAAATAGCTTTAATAATAATTGTAATTGTGATCATTATCTCAACCATAAACATTATGAAGAATTAAATGTAAAATGTTTAAGAGGATAATAATAATTTAGTTATATATAAATAGTTTTATTGAGATTAAAACTAATAAAGTTATGTAATTTTAATTAAATAAAATAAATTGTCGGAAAATAAATTTTATTTATATAAATATAATGTGGAGTTAGTTGATTCTAAAAATAACTCTTCAAATTTATGTATATGAAATTATGAATTTAATTGAAATAGCCAGTAAAGAAATTGTATACTTTCAATTAACCATAATTTTTCAATTAACCATAATTGTTAATTAATTTGAAATGTAATTTAAATTCTTTTAAAATAATACAATTGAATGATTATGATGCAATGCTGATGTAAATATTTATACACGGACACATATCAATTAATCTTATATATATTGCCCCCACTGTATAAAGTTTTTGGGTCCGTCCCTGTCCAAAACATCTTGAAAATGTGAAAAAATGTGTATTCGGATATGCACATGCAAAAAGTACTTTAGGGTTTTCAAGGGTGTTCTACACACTATATGGGTGTTGTGTTAAGAGAGTTACAAAAATAAAACTCCAAAAGTACAATAAGATACAAAAACTTCCAATGCCACTGGGCTACCATACCCTAGACATTTAATGATTTGTTTGTTTAAAATTTCTTAATGCACTTTATGAATTACTAAGATACCTCATGAAAATATATTTATGCCTTTAGTTTTTGGAGATGCATCTCGAGACGCATCAAACTTTTGTTAGAACAAGATTTGTTCTGATCAATATTCTTAGTTTTGATGATAACAAGGATATGAATTTTGTGTGAGATAATGTGGTACTCTAATACATTGCAATTTCCCTTTCGGGAAATATATAAAGAGTATGCACAAATCAGCGCTCAGAAGCTTTGTCTCAGAAGGTTCAGCATGCAACATCAGAACGTGGTCTGGCAAGACATCAGAAGATGGTCAAAGCAGAATCAGAACATGGGTCTATGGAAGCATCAGAAGAACTTGAGATCAGAAGCAGAAGCACTGAAGTTCTCATGGTATCACGCTCAGAAGCACTTCAAGGTCAGAAGACAAGAAGATGCTATGTGTAACACCCCCAATTCTATACTAAACAAATAAGGCATATATTTGCGTAAATCAGAGTAAAGAAGCATGCATCTCACGAGGGCGTTACACATAATTCAAAATAGAACAAATATTTTTATCTTTAAACATGCAATGGTCATTTCCAAATAACACGGGAATTTAAATAACATGCAGACCACAGCGGAATAATCATCTCATCAAATAAATGGCAAAATAGGATGATTCCCATACATCATCCACCATGTCTCAACATCTTGGCTCAAGGCCACACATTAACCAGAATAACATATTCAAATACAAATACAATATGAGTAAACAAATATCTCATAACATCGAGTCATAAAAACATAAAACCCAACTCCCATGTGTTACATATGACCAGAGCACAAGTGACTACTTAGTCACGACACCCTACTAGAGATCTAAATCTCGACGCTAAGCCTCCTTCGAAGCATCACTATCCATGAAACCTGCACGTTACCAACAAAGGATAACATTCAAACAGAAGGGTGAGAATTCAACTTCTTATAGAAAACATGATGATGGGAAATGTAAAACACAATAAGAATACATTTCAAGAATTCATCACTCTTCACATAAACATGCATCATAATGCCATTAATCAAGATTCACATGTTCATGTCATACAACATAGCTCATTCAATTCTAAGTGATCAAACATGATTCACATATTCATATATATATATACATTTATCATTAATACGTATAAATTCACATCTATATCACATGTGTTCCAAATCACATATATCACATTTATAACACAACAACAATTCATATCAAATGAATCACCAAATTCACTTATCACATCTCATATACACATAACAATCACATAATTGCATACATTCAAACATCACATAACTCCAATGTGACTCAATGCAAGACATGTGACTCTATGCATGTGGTACCCAATGTGAATCCAATGTTTCACCGCTTTCCGATTCAATGTTTAGAATCCAAGCCACGCTCCCGATCCGGACAAGATCAAAGCCAACACGCCTATTTCCAATTAAGGATCACGTCTGCTACGCCTGTTTCCATTCAAGGATCAACGTCTCTTACCATGTGAACCCAAGTTTCACCGCTTCCACCATAAAGCCGACCATGCTATGAATGTATGTACAATTACCAACAACTTATGCAATTAAGATTATCTCATCAATCTTAACTTACCGCATACCACAATAATCCAACTCTATGAATTATCCGCCAATTGTACACCACATTCACAACACAAGTAACAATTACAACAAGGCATAACAACCATCATATATCCAGTCACAATCATCATGAATATATTACCACACATCTTACCAATAGTTGTTATTCATTACATACCAAAACATAACGCACATAAAAGCATTTACATGTATTCAATCCACATCTCAATACATACACCTTAAAATGATCATTATCAACAAGACACATTCAAATAGTACATATAAATGTATATTTATATTCATTCCAACATATCATGGATATCACATCACTTAACACATATATGAATATTAACCACAAGTCTTAATTCATAATACACACATAAGTAATCACATGTTATCCATATATTAACATCCAATTTAAACTATTCCACATCAACTAGCATTTAGAATTCAATCACATAATTCGCGGTTATCATACCACATAATACATCCATGAACATTGATCATGCACAATTCATCCATAACATACACATATAGGTAAATGTTATTCTCAATTATCATCATAATTTATAAAACAAGTGTTAATACATTCTATTCTATCATGTAGACAATCTCATTAGCTTCCTAACGCTTCGAACGGCGCATAAAACGGAGTTACGGATCAAAAGTTATGGCCTTTCAAAGTTTGGAAAAGTGCTGTAAAACAGGGTTCGCGGCTCGAACAATAGTTCGCGGCGCGAACTGAGTGAATCAAATAATCCCCAAGTTTCTGCCAAGCAGTTCGCGGCTCGAACCATAGTTTGCGGCGCGAACTGAGCAGATCCAGTTTTTCCCAAGTTTCTGCCAAGAGGTTCGCGGCTCGAACAGTGGTTCGCGGCGCGAACTGGCGATTTTCAGAAAAATCCCAAAACACAGAAACAGCATACGAAACTCATTCAAAAATCCCCAAACTTAACCCAATCAAGTTGGAAAACATCACACATCACAAACAACTACAGAATACATGATATACACACAAATACAACACATTTTATGGGTTTTATAACATCATAACATCATCAAACATCAACTAAGCACATTTCAAATCATCAAATTCATGTATTTGTTCATAAAACCCTAACTTTCCTATGTTTTCATGAAATTGCAAAGATGAAGATAAAATCACAACCAAACACATTACCCAATCATATAGCCTATAAGAACTTGTATTCAAACCCTTACCTCTATTCAAACTCCTTCAATCTTCAAGAATCTCACAATCCTCTTCTCTTCCTCTTCTCCTTTTTCTCTTCTCTTTTCTCTAGCCTCTTTCTCCAAAATGAATGTTATGAGAACTAACCTAATTTCTCTCTTACTATCTTTCTCACATAAATGGGCTTAACCCACAATCTATTCTTTCTAACTAAATTAGGCCCATCCACTAATATCTCATAATATTACTAATAATTCAATTAATCCAATTAGCACAAATCTCAAATTAAATAATATCATACTAAATAATTGAATAACATGAATAATTAGTAAAACACCAAATAAAACTAATTAAATAAATAGCTAATAAAATTGGGATGTTACAACTCTCCCCCACTTAAAAGATTTTCGTCCTCGAAAATTCTCTTTAAGCAACTAACCCCAAGTACAAATCCTTCATTCAACCTTCAAGTATCTTCTCTTCTAATCTCAAATCACTCCGCAAACCTCTTCAAAATCTAAAAGAAAACCTCGGAGTTTATCCAAAACAATACTTGACGGAATACCATGCAAACACACAATCCTCTCGATGTACAACTTAGCAGGTCTTTCTATCAAATAATCCATCCTTATCACACAAAAAAAAAAGAGCACATTTGTCCGTCTATCCATAATAATCCAAATCGCTTCACAATTCTTCGACGTTCTCGGCAAACCTGAAACAAAATCCGTAGAAATACGATCCCACTTCCACTCGGGAATAGATAACTGTTGTACCAACTAAACAGTTTCTGACAAGTCCAACTCATATACACAATTCTACCATATCCCTCTCCATACTTTACCACTAAACAGTTTCCTCAAATCTTGTTAAATTTTAGTAGCATTATAATGTATACTCAAACCATTACGATGTCCTTCATTCAAAATTCTCTTTTCCAACTTCGAAGTATCAAAATGCAAACTCGATCATGACCTTTCATGACTCTAATCTCGTCAATCCGAAAGTGATTACCTTTACCTTGATTAATCGATGTCATCTCGTCAACCAATTGCAATCCAATTTCAGACTCTCTCTAATCTCGTTAAGAACACCAGACGTAGGCTTCAATAATACTAAGCTTACCACAAGAATACGTCGCTTCACAACCAAACTCAAATCTCAAAAACTGTTCCAACAATTTTCAACTCTTGAATCCTTAACATAGAAATATGCAATGATTTCCTACTCAATGCATCGGCTACAATGTTCGCTTTTCCAAGATGGTAATTCAAACCAAAATCCTAATCCCTCAAGAATCTAACCATCTTCTTTACCTCATTCTCGACTCTTGTAGTCACTATGCGCCTCAATTTGATCCAAACAATAATGCCTCCAAAGTTTCAAAACAAACACAACGGCGGCCAACTCTAAATCATGTGTCGGATAATTCCTCTCATGAACTTTAAGTTGCCTTGAAGCATAAGCTACCACTTGTCTCTTTTTGCATCAAAACGCCTCCCAAACCCAACAATGAAGCATCACAATACACCACAAACGGTTCAAACAAATCCGACAAAATCAAAATAGGAGCAGAAGTCAATCTTCTCTTAAGCTCTTGAAAATTCGATTCACATTGCGAAGTCCACATAAAAGCTTGTCCTTTCCTAGTCAACAACGTCAACGACAAAGATAACTTAGAAGATCCCTCCATGAAGTTCTTGTAATAACTAGCCAAACCAAGAAAACTCACTTCCTTTAACCGAAACTCACACTTAGAAATCTTAGCAAACGACCTCTTCTCTTTCAACACCGACAACACAATCCTCAAATGCTCAGCAGTATCATCTTCACTCTTAGGATCAAAACATCCTTAAAACATTAGCTCATTAGGACATTCCTTCTTCTTACTCGACACTACAAGTGCAACTCTATGACCATACACTTAGACAAATGAACCTCTTCTCAACAACTCCTCAATTCGACTCTTCAACTTCTTCTTAGTCGCTTTACACAATACCAAGTTAGTAAGAGAAGTTTATCTCGTCCAATAAGATCTCGTTTTCTATCAACAATAGATTAAGGGTGATCAAGTCCTCAATTTGTCAATAGACAATCGAAAATCATAGTGAAACATAAACCGTCGTTACTAAACCATAATAGTGTTCCTTTCGAACTCGCACTCAAAATTACTTAAAACACCAAGATCCAAAATTCCTCTTAAGATTACAATTACTTGCTTCAACTCCAAACAATTCATACCAAAATTCTCATCAACTTGCTCTAACGAAAATAAACTAAATCAATTCTCAAAATCTCTACCACAGATACTCAACAGACAATTCAAACACACATAAGAAGTAGAAACAAAACTCATAGCAAGCGTATCAATAACCATACTTCCACGCATATCAGATAATACAAGATTCAACCTCTTAGCCCAATCCAAAGAAATAAATGAATACGTTGCACCATTATCAATAATAAAGCACGTACCTCAGATTAGCTTATCCTTAGCAATGGTATTAGCACCAGACAATGCAAGTACTTTTCCTTCCGCTTGTTCCTTCTTCGGCTTGTCACACTTGAAACAGGTAGAAACCCCTTCCTTACACTCAGCATCATGATGACTTTCAACACCATATCTGAAACACTTAAGTGGAGTAGGAGTTTCTCCCCCACTTAGCTTCTTGCCAAAACCAGATTGTTTCCTCTTGACATCATAAGGTCTCCCACTGGATTGTTCTCTTTCTCGTTTCAACTCTAGAAACTCCACTTCTTTCTTCCCACGCACATCTTCTGGAAAATAGTTTTCCAAAAATGCATCACGAAAAAGATTCCAAGTGACTTCAATACCTTCTCTTTCAAATCTCTGCACAATATTACTCCACCAATCGTCAGCTCCTTTCGTCAGCATATGAGCACCCAACTACATCTTCTGTACATCCGTACAAATCATGATTTGAAAAATCTTTTCCATTTCTCTCATCCATGCATGTGCTTTGTCCGGTCCATACTTTCCTTCAAAAGTCGGCGGATTGCACCTTAGGAATTCTCCGAAAGCACAGAACTCATCCTTCCCTCCATAACCGGAATTCTCTTGCGGCACTTGTCCAATCGCACCAGTCCACCTCATCACCGCCTCAACATTAATGTCAACATTCCTTTCTGAAGCCATTGTCCTAAGACGTCCAACAACCGACAAATAAACAGTATTGATCGTGTCAGACACACAAATCCAATACAAAAGGGATAGGAAAACATAAATGACCTGGCCAACTGACCGACCGTGCTCTGATACCACTATGTAACACCCCCAATTCTATACTAAACAAATAAGGCATATATTTGCGTAAATCAGAGTAAAGAAGCATGCATCTCACGAGGGCGTTACACATAATTCAAAATAGAACAAATATTTTTATCTTTAAACATGCAATGGTCATTTCCAAATAACACGGGAATTTAAATAACATGCAGACCACAGCGGAATAATCATCTCATCAAATAAATGGCAAAATAGGATGATTCCCATACATCATCCACCATGTCTCAACATCTTGGCTCAAGGCCACACATTAACCAGAATAACATATTCAAATACAAATACAATATGAGTAAACAAATATCTCATAACATCGAGTCATAAAAACATAAAACCCAACTCCCATGTGTTACATATGACCAGAGCACAAGTGACTACTTAGTCACGACACCCTACTAGAGATCTAAATCTCGACGCTAAGCCTCCTTCGAAGCATCACTATCCATGAAACCTGCACGTTACCAACAAAGGATAACATTCAAACAGAAGGGTGAGAATTCAACTTCTTATAGAAAACATGATGATGGGAAATGTAAAACACAATAAGAATACATTTCAAGAATTCATCACTCTTCACATAAACATGCATCATAATGCCATTAATCAAGATTCACATGTTCATGTCATACAACATAGCTCATTCAATTCTAAGTGATCAAACATGATTCACATATTCATATATATATATATACATTTATCATTAATACGTATAAATTCACATCTATATCACATGTGTTCCAAATCACATATATCACATTTATAACACAACAACAATTCATATCAAATGAATCACCAAATTCACTTATCACATCTCATATACACATAACAATCACATAATTGCATACATTCAAACATCACATAACTCCAATGTGACTCAATGCAAGACATGTGACTCTATGCATGTGGTACCCAATGTGAATCCAATGTTTCACCGCTTTCCGATTCAATGTTTAGAATCCAAGCCACGCTCCCGATCCGGACAAGATCAAAGCCAACACGCCTATTTCCAATTAAGGATCACGTCTGCTACGCCTGTTTCCATTCAAGGATCAACGTCTCTTACCATGTGAACCCAAGTTTCACCGCTTCCACCATAAAGCCGACCATGCTATGAATGTATGTACAATTACCAACAACTTATGCAATTAAGATTATCTCATCAATCTTAACTTACCGCATACCACAATAATCCAACTCTATGAATTATCCGCCAATTGTACACCACATTCACAACACAAGTAACAATTACAACAAGGCATAACAACCATCATATATCCAGTCACAATCATCATGAATATATTACCACACATCTTACCAATAGTTGTTATTCATTACATACCAAAACATAACGCACATAAAAGCATTTACATGTATTCAATCCACATCTCAATACATACACCTTAAAATGATCATTATCAACAAGACACATTCAAATAGTACATATAAATGTATATTTATATTCATTCCAACATATCATGGATATCACATCACTTAACACATATATGAATATTAACCACAAGTCTTAATTCATAATACACACATAAGTAATCACATGTTATCCATATATTAACATCCAATTTAAACTATTCCACATCAACTAGCATTTAGAATTCAATCACATAATTCGCGGTTATCATACCACATAATACATCCATGAACATTGATCATGCACAATTCATCCATAACATACACATATAGGTAAATGTTATTCTCAATTATCATCATAATTTATAAAACAAGTGTTAATACATTCTATTCTATCATGTAGACAATCTCATTAGCTTCCTAACGCTTCGAACGGCGCATAAAACGGAGTTACGGATCAAAAGTTATGGCCTTTCAAAGTTTGGAAAAGTGCTGTAAAACAGGGTTCGCGGCTCGAACAATAGTTCGCGGCGCGAACTGAGTGAATCAAATAATCCCCAAGTTTCTGCCAAGCAGTTCGCGGCTCGAACCATAGTTTGCGGCGCGAACTGAGCAGATCCAGTTTTTCCCAAGTTTCTGCCAAGAGGTTCGCGGCTCGAACAGTGGTTCGCGGCGCGAACTGGCGATTTTCAGAAAAATCCCAAAACACAGAAACAGCATACGAAACTCATTCAAAAATCCCCAAACTTAACCCAATCAAGTTGGAAAACATCACACATCACAAACAACTACAGAATACATGATATACACACAAATACAACACATTTTATGGGTTTTATAACATCATAACATCATCAAACATCAACTAAGCACATTTCAAATCATCAAATTCATGTATTTGTTCATAAAACCCTAACTTTCCTATGTTTTCATGAAATTGCAAAGATGAAGATAAAATCACAACCAAACACATTACCCAATCATATAGCCTATAAGAACTTGTATTCAAACCCTTACCTCTATTCAAACTCCTTCAATCTTCAAGAATCTCACAATCCTCTTCTCTTCCTCTTCTCCTTTTTCTCTTCTCTTTTCTCTAGCCTCTTTCTCCAAAATGAATGTTATGAGAACTAACCTAATTTCTCTCTTACTATCTTTCTCACATAAATGGGCTTAACCCACAATCTATTCTTTCTAACTAAATTAGGCCCATCCACTAATATCTCATAATATTACTAATAATTCAATTAATCCAATTAGCACAAATCTCAAATTAAATAATATCATACTAAATAATTGAATAACATGAATAATTAGTAAAACACCAAATAAAACTAATTAAATAAATAGCTAATAAAATTGGGATGTTACACTATGCACCAAGCTGTTTGACTCTGATGATATTCAAATGTTGTATACACAAACATCAGATCAGAAGAAAGTACAGGTGGCAGGCTACGCTGACTGACAAAAGGAACGTTGGAAGCTATTAAAGGCAACGTCAGTAGACACAGCGTGAACAAGGCTCGAGGTAGTTGACAAAAGCGTGAAACATTAAATGCAATGTTGTACGGAATACGCAAAGCATTAAATGCTCTCAACGGTCATCTTCTCAAGTGCCTATAAATATGAAGTTCTGATGAGAAGCAAGGTTAATCAATTTCTTGACGATTTCTGTGAATATTAACTTGCTGAAACGCTGTTCAAATCAAAGCTCAGAAACTTCATCTTCATCAAAGCTCACTACATTGTTGTTGTAATATATTAGTGAGATTAAGCTTAAACGTTAAGAGAAATATCATTGTTGTGATTATAGCTTTTCAGAAGCATTTGTAATACTCTTAGAATTGATTACATTAATTTGTAAGTAACTAGAGTGATCAAGTGTTGATCAGGATACTCTAGGAAGTCTTAGCTTGTGTCTAAGCAGTTGTAATTAGAGTGATCACGTGGTGGTCAGTATACTCTAAGAAAGTCTTAGCTTGTGTCTAAGCATTTGTTCCTAGAGTGATCAGGTTGTGATCAGGATACTCTAGAAGACTTAGTCGCGGACTAAGTGGAAAACCATTGTAATCTGTTGCGATTAGTGGATTAAATCCTCAGGTGAGGTAAATCACTCCGTGGGGGTGGACTGGAGTAGTTTAGTTAACAACGAAGCAGGATAAAAATAACTGTGCAAATTGTTTTTATCGTTCAAGTTTTTAGACTACACTTATTCAAACCCCCCCCCCCTTTCTAAGTGTTTTTCTATCCTTCAATTGGCATCAGAGCGCCGGTTCTAAGGTGCAAGCACTTAACCGTGTTTAGAAAAGATTCAGGAAGAGAAAAACGCTTCAGTAAAAGATGGCTGGTGAAATTCCAACAGATCCACTTGCATCAACATCTGGCTCTGCTGAGCAATACAATGGTAACAATGGTTATACTAGACCACCAGTATTTGATGGTGAAAACTTTGAATAATGGAAAGATAAACTGGAAAGTTACTTTCTTGGTCTAGATGGTGAACTATGGGATCTTCTGATGGATGGTTACAAACATCCAGTGAAAGCTAGTGGCGTAAAGCTTACGAGGCAAGAAATAGATGATGATCAGAAGAAGCTTTTCAAGAATCATCATAAATGTAGGACTGTTTTGCTGAATGCTATCTCTCATGCTGAGTATGAGAAGATATCTAACAGGGAAACTGCCCATGATATATATGAGTCATTGAAAATGACCCATGAGGGAAATGCTCAAGTCAAGGAGACTAAAGCTCTTGCTCTAATCCAGAAATATGAAGCCTTCAAGATGGAGGATGATGAAGATATTGAGAAGATGTTCTCAAGATTTCAAACTCTAACTGCTGGATTGAGAGTTCTGGATAAAGGCTACACCAAGGCTGATCATGTAAAGAAGATCATCAGAAGCTTACCCAGAAGATGGGGTCCAATGGTGACTGCATTCAAGATTGCCACGAATCTGAATGAAGTTTCGTTGGAAGAGCATATCAGTGCCTTGAGAAGCCATGAAATAGAGCTGGATGCAAACGAGCCTCAGAAGAAAGGTAAGTCTATTGCATTAAAATCTAATGTTAAAAAATGCACTAACGCTTTTCAGGCTAGAGAAGAAGATCCTGAAGAATCAGAATCTGAAGAAGAAGATGAACTGTCCATGATCTCCAGAAGGGTAAACCAACTCTGGAAGAGCAAGCAAAGAAAGTTCAGAGGCTTCAGAAGTTCAAAGAGATTTGAACGAGGAGAATCTTCTGGTGACAGAAGATCTGACAAGAAGAAGGTTGTCTGCTATGAGTGCAATGAGCCTAGACATTACAAGAACGAGTGTCCAAAACTTCAGAAGGAGAATCCCAAGAAGAAGTTTCATAAGAAGAAAGGTCTTATGGCAACATGGGACGATTCTGAATCAGAATCAGAATCAGACTCTGAAGAAGAGCAAGCCAACTTCGCGCTGATGGCTACAGAAGATGATGGATCAGAATCTACATCAGAATCAGATTCTGAAGAGGTATTTTCTAAACTATCTAGAGAAGAGTTAGTTTCCAGTTTAACAGAACTTCTGGAACTTAAGGCTCATCTTAGTATCAAATACAAAAAGCTGAAAAAGCAGTTTGAATTTGAAACTAAGAAGCTGGAATTGGAAAATTCTGAACTGAAGGAAAAAGTTTTAAATCTATCCAAAGATAGTGGATCTCCTTCTGAAACAGAAAAATCCATTCCTAGCATGAATCATATTCTGAAAGAATATGACTCGAGCTTCAGAAAGTTCTTATCTAGAAGTATTGGCAGAAGTCATCTTGCTTCTATGATATATGGTGTTTCTGGAAACAGAAGGTTTGGTTTTGGCTATGAGGGTGATACCTCACATAAATTTGAACCTGTTGATGATCTGAAGATCACATACAAGCCATTGTATGATCAGTTCAAATATGGCCATGCTCATGATATTAGGCTCACTTCACATGCACAGAAGTTTAACACTGTTCACACCAAGAAGCATGTGACACATCCTAAGAAATATCATGCTGACAAACCTAAAGAATATCATGTTGTTCCTCCTGTTAAATATTTTGCTAAACCCAAGTTCAATCAGAACTTGAGGAGAACTAACAAGAAAGGACCCAAGAAATTGTGGGTACCTAAGGAGAAGATAATTTCTATTGCATATATCCTTGGCGGCAAAGAGGACAAAAAGCAAAATGTCATGGTACCTGGACTCTGGGTGCTCGCGACACATGACGGGAAGAAGGTCTACATTCCAAGACCTGGTGCTTAAACCAGGTGGAGAAGTCAAGTTTGGAGGAGATCAGAAGGGCAAAATCATTGGCTCTGGAACCATAAGTCTTGGTAACTCTCCTTCCATAACTAATGTACTTCTTGTAGAAGGATTAACGCATAACTTATTGTCCATAAGTCAATTAAGTGACAATGGTTATGATATAATCTTCAATCAAAAGTCTTGCAAGGCTGTAAGTCAGAAGGATGGCTCAATCCTATTTACAGGCAAGAGAAAGAACAACATCTATAAGATTGATCTTTCTGATCTTGAGAAGCAGAAGGTGACTTGCCTTATGTCTGTTTTTGAAGAGCAGTGGGTCTGGCACAGAAGATTAGGACATGCTAGTTTGAGAAAGATTTCTCAGATTAACAAACTAAATCTGGTCAGAGGACTCCCAAATCTGAAATACAAATCAGATGCTCTTTGTGAAGCATGTCAGAAGGGCAAGTTCTCCAGACCTGCATTCAAGTCTAAGAATGTTGTTTCTTCCTCAAGGCCGTTAGAACTCTTGCATATTGATCTGTTTGGCCCAGTCAAAACAGCATCTGTCAGAGGGAAGAAATATGGATTAGTCATCGTTGATGATTATAGCCGCTGGACATGGGTAAAGTTCTTAAAACACAAGGATGAGTCTCATTCAGTGTTCTTTGAATTCTGCACTCAGATCCAATCAGAGAAGGAGTGCAAGATCATAAAGGTCAGAAGTGATCATGGTGGTGAATTTGAGAACAAATTCTTTGAGGAGTTCTTCAAAGAAAATGGTATTGCCCATGATTTCTCTTGTCCTAGAACTCCACAACAAAATGGAGTTGTAGAGAGAAAGAATAGGACTCTACAAGAAATGGCCAGAACCATGATCAATGAAACCAATATGGCTAAGCATTTCTGGGCAGAAGCAATAAACACTGCGTGTTATATTCAGAATAGAATCTCTATCAGACCTATTCTAAATAAGACTCCTTATGAATTGTGGAAGAACAGAAAGCCCAACATTTCATATTTCCATCCTTTTGGATGTGTATGTTTTATTCTGAATACTAAAGATCATCTTGGTAAGTTTGATTCTAAAGCACAAAAGTGTTTTCTTCTTGGATATTCTGAACGCTCTAAAGGCTACAGAGTATACAATACTGAAACATTGATTGTAGAAGAATCAATCAATATCAGGTTTGATGATAAGCTTGGTCTTGAAAAACCAAAGCAGTTTGAGAATTTTGCAGATTTTGATATTGATATATCAGAAGCAGTAGAACCAAGAAGCAAAGCTGCAGAAGCTGATAGTCTCAGAAGCAATGGATCAGAAGATCAAGTTGCTGCATCTTTAGAGAATCTCAGGATTTCTGAAGAGCCAACAGTCAGAAGATCACCTAGACTTGCTTCAGCTCATTCAGAAGATGTGATCCTTGGGAAGAAAGATGATCCCATCAGAACAAGGGCATTCCTTAAGAACAATGCAGAATGTCAATTAGGTCTTGTTTCTTTGATCGAGCCAACTTCTATTGATCAAGCTCTAGAAAATTCAGACTGGATAATTTCCATGCAAGAAGAACTCAATCAGTTTACAAGGAATGATGTATGGGACTTGGTTCCTAGACCAAAAGGATTTAACATCATCGGCACTAAGTGGGTATTCAGAAACAAGCTAAGCGAGAAGGGAGAAGTGGTAAGAAACAAAGCCAGACTGGTTGCTCAAGGTTATAGTCAACAAGAAGGGATTGACTACACAGAAACCTTTGCACCAGTGGCCAGGTTAGAATCTATTCGTCTATTAATTTCTTTTGCCACTCAACACAACATCACTCTTTATCAGATGGATGTCAAGAGTGCCTTCTTAAATGGTTATATAGATGAAGAAGTTTATGTCCATCAACCTCCTGGTTTTAAAGACTCCAAGTCTCCAAATCATGTTTTTAAATTAAAGAAATCATTATACGGACTGAAGCAAGCTCCTAGAGCTTGGTATGAACGTTTAAGTTCTTTCCTTCTGGAAAATGGTTTCACTAGAGGAAAAGTGGACACTACTCTTTTTTGTAAAACCTTTAAAAAGGATATTTTAATATGTCAAATATATGTTGATGATATCATCTTTGGAACATCTAATGCTACACTTGGAAAGGAGTTTGCTGAGTCTATGCAGGCTGAATTTGAAATGAGCATGATGGGAGAACTCAAGTATTTCCTTGGGATTCAAATCAACCAAACTTCTGATGGAACCTATGTTCATCAAACGAAGTATGTGAAAGAACTTCTGAAGAAGTTTAATCTTTCTGAAAGTAAAGAAGCCAAAACTCATATGCATCCAACATGTGTCCTAGGTAAGGATGAGGTAAGTAAGAAGGTAGATCAGAAGTTGTACAGATGTATGATTGGATCTCTTTTATACTTAACTGCTTCTAGACCTGACATTCTCTTCAGTGTTTGTTTGTGTGCTAGATTCCAATCAGATCCGAGAGAATCTCATTTAACTGCGGTTAAGAGAGTTCTGAGGTATCTGAAAGGTACTACTAATGTTGGTTTAGTTTACAGAAGATCCAAAGATTACAACTTAGTAGGATTCTGTGATGCTGACTATGCTGGAGATAGAATAGAAAGGAAGAGTACTTCTGGAAGTTGTCAATTTCTTGGAAGTCACCTGATCTCATGGTACAGCAAGAAGCAAGCTACTATTGCCATCTCAACAACAGAAGCAGAATATGTTGCTGCTGCTGGTTGTAGCACACAAATGCTCTGGATAAGAAGTCAGCTAGAAGATTATCAGATATATGAGAGTAACATTCCTATTTTCTGTGACAATACTTCTGCTATATGTTTATCTAAGAATCCTATCTTACATTCAAAAGCTAAACATATTGAGATTAAACATCATTTCATAAGGGACTATGTTCAGAAGGGTGTTATATCTTTAAACTTTGTGGATACAGACCATCAATGGGCTGATATCTTTACAAAACCCCTTGCTGAAGATAGGTTTAAGTTCATTCTGAAGAATATCAGTATGGATTTATGCCCAGAATGAGAAGATGAGAAGATCTTATGTATGAGTATCTTCTGAAATGAGATTGGATTAGTCTTTTATAAGAAGTTCTGATTGTGATCAATTAGAAGTAGTGATCCTGTTATTACTAACGTTTCATTGTCTAAGTTGACTCAGAATCTCTTTAAAAGTAAAACAGCTGTAACTGGCTATCCAGATGGTAAACACGTGTTCACTAATTCTGGACAAGCGTGCGTGCAGTTGAGGGGACGCCTACTTAGGTAACTGTGCTAATCACTTCTTTTGTCATTATTATCTCTCCTCACGTCATGTAACATTAAATTCCATTCATCATTTCAGTTTCTTTTTATACTCTTCAAACGTTTCTTTTCCCTCTATTGATTTCTCTCTCTCTCTCTCTTTATCTGCATTTTGCATAAACCCTAGTTTATTCATCTTCAACCTAGCATTCACCATGAATCCGTCTTCAAGTTCCTCTCAAGAGGTTTCTTCACTGAAAACTCGCTACATTCCTCCATCAGAAATGGAAGTTTTGTGTAAATCTTCTGTGGACTCTGATGACTTGGGTGCTTATGGTTTCAAACCAAAAACGAAGACGAAGGCTCAAGGGTGGTTGATCTATTTGAATAGAACGGTTGGAAGGGTTGTCTGGTTCCAGGTTGAGAAACAAATCTCGGGGATCGCTGACATTGATTTCAAGACGGATCTCTCAAGATTCCAAGAAGTCTCAAGTCAGATCTCTTCTGTGATGCTGTTATCAACATTTATCCAAAGGAAGAAGACTTTCTTGAGATATTGGATGATGTTCAGGATCATGTTCTTGACTCCTATGTTAAGGGAAAGCCCCGTTTGAGACATTAGCTCTTTTCCTGTGAACTGTCTCTCACTTCCTCCTTGAATTCATGCATTCTCTTACAGTGGAGGTTCTAGTCTGGACAGGCATGCGGAGTTTCAAGCTTTCATGGCTAGACAAACTGAGAACACCGCAGGGATTCATGATATGTTAGCTAAGATTATGTCTAAGCTAGGGTTGTAGTCCTTAAGTCCTTGTAGTTTCCTTTGTTTGATTGCATCTGTTATTCTGCATACATCTTTTGTAATCCTGCTTGTTTAATCAATGAAAAGTTTAATTCTGTTTCTTTCCTTTGTCGTTTTCTACATCTGAATCTTTTATATTCTTTTTTATGTTATGACAAAAAGGGGGAGAAAATATATGATAAATGATTTGATTAAATATTATCAGTTACCAGGTAAAAAGGCCCCACATTACTAACAGAACTTGCAAAGTTCTATGCTTTAAGTTGTGTTGTTGCAGGAATTGAAGATTCAAGATCAACATGAGAAGCAACAAGATGAATCAAGTTCTTGGATTCTTGAAGCAAGCTGAGTGCTATGAAGCTTCAGAATCAGAAGCAGAAGCAAGAAGGAAGAATGTTCAGATATTCTGATGACAGAATATGATCTGAAACATTATGTCTATTTGTTCTGATACATTCTATATGGCTCTGACACATATTATGTGTTCTGAAACATATTCTATGTTCTGACTCATTCATGCTGACTTTTGTCGTTTAGTTTTGTTCTGTAACATTTCAGGATGTAGAGATGCTCTGATGATGCTCTGGTACATTCAACAATATTTTGATACAATCTAGCATGAAGTGATGTAAGAAGAAATTCAAGCTCTAAAGCTGTCCGATGGAAGCAGAAGTCAGAAGCTGGGAATATTCTAAAGATCAAAGAAATTCAAGTTCTGAAGCTGTCCGATGGAAGCAGGAATCAGAAGCTGTGAATGTTCTGAGGATCTAAAGAAATTCAATGTTCTGAAGCTGTCCTATGGAAGCAGAAATCAGAAGTCATGAATGTTCTGAAGATCAAGCACTGTGAACGCCTCTACTGAAATACTCACGGAAGTCTTTTATTATTAAAATTCTTCTAGTATTAATTTCAGGGGGAGATTATTCATCTCAGGGGGAGATTGTTAATCTCAGGTGGAGACATATTCACATGCTTATGCTATAGCTGTGTAAATTGTCTTTAGTCGTCTGCTCTTTCTGATCGCAAATTCATACCATTTATATATGTTTTTGTCATCATCAAAAAGGGGGAGATTGTTAGAACAAGATTTGTTCTGATCAATATTCTTAGTTTTGATGATAACAAGGATATGAATTTTGTGTGAGATAATGTGGTACTCTAATACATTGCAATTTCCCTTTCAGGAAATATATAAAGAGTATGCACAAATCAGCGCTCAGAAGCTTTGTCTCAGAAGGTTCAGCATGCAACATCAGAACATGGTCTGGCAAGACATCAGAAGATGGTCAAAGCAGAATCAGAACATGGGTCTATGGAAGCATCAGAAGAACTTGAGATCAGAAGCAGAAGCACTGAAGTTCTCATGGTATCACGCTCAGAAGCACTTCAAGGTCAGAAGACAAGAAGATGCTATGCACCAAGCTGTTTGACTCTGATGATATTCAAACGTTGTATACACAAACATCAGATCAGAAGAAAGTACAGGTGGCAGGCTACGCTGACTGACAAAAGGAACGTTGGAAGCTATTAAAGGCAACGTCAGTAGACACAGCGTGAACAAGGCTCGAGGTAGTTGACAAAAGCGTGAAACATTAAATGCAATGTTGTACGGAATACGCAAAGCATTAAATGCTCCCAACGGTCATCTTCTCAAGTGCCTATAAATATGAAGTTCTGATGAGAAGCAAGGTTAATCAATTTCTTGACGATTTCTGTGAATATTAACTTGCTGAAACGCTGTTCAAATCAAAGCTCAGAAACTTCATCTTCATCAAAGCTCACTACATTGTTGTTGTAATATATTAGTGAGATTAAGCTTAAACGTTAAGAGAAATATCACTATTGTGATTATAGCTTTTCAGAAGCATTTGTAATACTCTTAGAATTGATTACATTAATTTGTAAGTAACTAGAGTGATCAAGTGTTGATCAGGATACTCTAGGAAGTCTTAGCTTGTGTCTAAGCAGTTGTAATTAGAGTGATCACGTGGTGGTCAGGATACTCTAAGAAAGTCTTAGCTTGTGTCTAAGCATTTGTTCCTAGAGTGATCAGGTTGTGATCAGGATACTCTAGAAGACTTAGTCGCGGACTAAGTGGAAAACCATTGTAATCTGTTGCGATTAGTTGATTAAATCCTCAGGTGAGGTAAATCACTCCGTGGGGGTGGACTGGAGTAGTTTAGTTAACAACGAACCAGGATAAAAATAACTGTGCAAATTGTTTTTATCGTTCAAGTTTTTAGACTACACTTATTCAAACCCCCCCTTTTTAAGTGTTTTTCTATCCTTCAACTTTAACATATTTCTGAACTAGGTCCTAATTCAATGGAAAAAACTTACCAGGGTTACATCTCCAAAAAAATATGTAGATGCATCTCCATACGCACCAAATTTTAACATACTTCTGAACCAGGACCTGAATCAATGAAAAGATTTTACCTAAGTTACATCTTTGTAACACTTACGGAGATGTAACTCCAAACGCACTTTGTTCAAATATGCGCCAAAGCCTCTTCCCCTTCCTCGCTCAAACTATTTCAAAACCCATTTTTCCAAACACTCCCTGTCCCCCATTATCTCAAACTCACTCATAACACATTCAAGCAACATCAAACAACATCAATCTTGATCAAACATTCGACTTCAAACAACATTGAGCAACAACAAACAACTTCAAGACACTAATTGTAAGTTTTTTGTAAACTTTATTGAGTTTATGTAAAATTGTGTAGAAGTTGATTTTTAGGTTATGAAATTGAAAAAATGTAAATGTTTGATAGCTTATATCTAATGAGAATCGGGTTAGATAGGTAGTTTTTATGACCGATGCATTATTTTTTTTGTTTTATGGGTCTACGTTCTGCCATTGACGGTGGTTAAAGTTGTAGGAATTTTCGGAGATGCATATCCGTAAATTTTCAATGTTTACCCGGAATCAGGAGATGCATCTCTGTAAGTAATATGTCTGCAATGTTTTTACCTTTTTTATAAATAACTCATTGTGTAACATTTGTCTTGTCTATTAACATGAATTATGGCTGATAGACAGTCAAGATTGAGACATGGTAGGATTGCAGAACATGCTTCTGTTCTGAGGGAAAAGAGTCAATCATCACAGGCTCCTTCTACCTCTAGACCAGTTGATGTGGAGGCATCAAGTTCCAAGGCTCGTGTATCTCTGCATTCTTCTTCATTTTCCCTTAGCAGGAGAGGGTCCCCTCCTCAGGCACCCCTTCCTTCATCTTCACATAGACGCGTGAGTTCACCTATTCAGGCTCTTGAGACAGTAGAGGTACCTGAATCACTCGAGGTACCTCAAACCCTAGGGGCACCTAAGGCACTCCGATCCTAAGCGACACTTGAGGCATCCTTGGCACCTCGGGCATCTAAGGCCCCTCAGGCATCCCAAGGGTTTAGAGGAGGCTCGTCAGACTTATCATTGCTTCCTCTTTACCCTGACCGTGTTGCCAGACATATTTGAGACGGAGAGATAAAATTTAGTTGGATTCATTCTTTTGAACTTATGTTTGTTGCAAAATTAAATTATGTTTCCTGGATTAATTCTTATTAAATTATGTATGCAGAAATGTGGTCCGCTAAAAATCAACAACCATGAGCGAGAGATTACTAGCCTGCCTCAGCCTAATGAGTCGTGGTTTCTGAAAGTTTTGCAACTATTCAGAGTTTGAGACTTGTGCAGGACCAGTTATGTTACAGTTAACCATGGTATGCTGAATGCGTTTGTAGAAAGATGGCACACAAAGACGTCATCATTTCATCTACCACATGTTGAGGTGACTATCACACTAGACGATGTCGTATGTCTACTGCATCTTTTGGTTGGGGGAATATTTTAGATCATGGGAAGATTAACAAAGAAAATGGATTGGAGTTGATGGTAGCCTATCTAGGAGTGACCTAGAGGCTTCCATGGAGGAGTTTGATTTCACCCGAGGGGATCATGCTAGGTTTAGCTTCTTAGAGAAGGTGTTTACAAATGAGATACTAGTAGCAAAGCAGGCGACTCGTGATGATGAGCGGGTAGCGCAGCATAGAGCGTATGCTATGAGAACATGTTGTATTTGGTTGGCACTGCCATTTTTGTGAACAAGAGTGTCACTTACGTGGATGTCATCTACCTGCGGTACTTCGAGAACTTTAAGGCGATCCATGAGTACAACAAGGGGGTCATTTGTTTGGTTTACTTGTACTCTAAATTATTTGAAGCATGTATGTGGAAGATGAAACAGATGACAGGAAGTATCACACTTTTGACGATAACATTTCTTGGTCTTTTAGTGCATGTGTGTCATTAAATTATTGCAATGCAGTTACTAACTAATGAATCGGGTGTCCTACAACATTTTTCAGGCTTGGATCATCCAACACTTCTCATGCATCTTTGGCTGGTCATGTCTACCGATTTATACTGAGGACATGATGCGTGCTTCTGCATTCTCCCGCTCAGAGGGAACCAGAAGACGCAACCGTTCATAGTGTATTTTGACCACTTGGTAGCAGAGGATGTACACTTCCATTCTTATTTCGATAACCATGAGACAATTCTCTTTTATGAAATATTCTTATACTCATGATGGTTGGCTTGCGTGTCACATCTGATGTCTCCTTATTTGCATGAGCGTGTCATGCGCCAGTTCGAATACATGCAATACATCCCTAAAGATTCTTCTATGTCTACTCCTCCCACTATGAAACGTAGAGATGTTGTGTTTGATGATTATGTTAATCATTTAGTACCAGATGAGGCACGGAATACCGTAACTGAGAACGACTGGAATAAAATATGGAGTCTAATTTATCTCATTCCATCTGGTCCTCTATTTTTTATTCTATTCTATTTGAGATATATAGAATGAAATATATTTAATAAAGGTTTAAATGCACTTTTGGTCCCGGTAAGTTAGCGAGTTTTTTATTTTCGTCCCTGTAAGTTATTTTATTTGGTTTGAGTCCCTATATCTTACTTTTTGCTTAAGGTTTAGTCCCTAAAGCTAAAATCCGCAGGAAAATTTGCAGGTTTCCTGCGGATTTTCTTGCGAAATTTCCTGCGGATTTTGATTTTAGGGACTAAAACGAACGCGAAAGTGAAATATAGGGACTCGAACCAAAAAAAATAACTTACATGGACGAAAAGCAAAAACTCGCTAACTTACAGGGACCAAAAGTGTATTTATGCCTTTAATAAAATATCTAAATAATAGTGTTTAATGGATATGCACTGATATTGTAAAATAATTTTACACTGTCATCCTAAAACTTTTTTAAAATAAGTGTTGTGTAATTGAATGCATGGGTGTAATTAGTTGACATTGTAAAATTATTTTACACGGTCAGTACATCACCCTTTTTCTCATATATATATATATATATATATATATATATATATATATATATATATATATATATATATATATATATATATATATATATATATATATATATATATATATATATATATATATATATATATATAGGGGACGACTCAAGTGAGAACACTTGGTTATTATGAGAAATGAGAACAATGAATCACGACCATTAAATTTTGATTTTGTTGATTTTAATGGACTGGATTGGTTTCTCTTTCTATGTTGATTTAAAATAAATACTAAGGATCATAGAAAGAGAAGCCAATCCAGTCCATTAAAATCAACAAAATCAAAATTTAATGGTCGTGATTCATTGTTCTCATTTCTCATAATAACCAAGTGTTCTCACTTGAGTCGTCCCATATATATATATATATATATATATATATATATATATATATATATATATATATATATATATATATATATATATATATATATATATATATATATATATATATATATATATATATATATATATATATATATATATATATATATATATATATATATATTCCACTTTCCACTTATTTTCCACTTATTATGTTTCATTCTATTCCGCTCCGATATATTCTATCAATCTAAACCTACCCAAAAAAAATCATTCATATGAAGAAGAAGAAGAAGAAAGGAGGTGAGTGTTAAGGAGGTGAGTAACACTCAATCCTCCCTCCACACTTTGACCCAAGGATCTCTCCTTTGGATATTGATTTATTTGCTCACGATTCATAATCTACTCCAAAAATTCCCTAATTTAAGATCACTTATTCTCTTTGCACGATCGTACATCATTGACGTCTTAATAATTCGTTAGTTTTACTTGTACGCCCATTTGACGAGTCGCTTGTGGAAATGTTCTACTTCCACTACCTCTTGTTTTTATTCTCTGCCAAGGTTACGTCTTGTGAGATACTTGCTTCAACATATTGTCTGCATTCCATGCTTTGGTTATCAAACGAATAGAATAACTTGAAGTAACAATACAGAAAAAAACTTGAAAACTTATAATATTATTTTATCTTTATACGCATTACAATGTTGTCTGGCAGCATGTACAATAAAATACAGATAAATAATCTTGATGGATTATTGACCAAAATACCATTGCTGCGAGATACATTTTATTGTATCTCAACACTTTGCTTAAAAAATGGCTATATATTATCACAGGCAGGTAATCTCGGTAACATGGAGAGGAGCACGGTTCCGTTCCATAATGATTTGACGCCTGGCCGAAGAAATTCCATGACCATTCTTGATTCTCTTGTTGTATATTGAGTCATTTTGAAGTATGAGGTCTGCTGGTCCACCCAAGTCACAAGGTCAATAATAAAATCTATAGATGACCCTTTACAACATAAGCTTTGTGTGACACTATCAAAAAGTATACCTGTGCAATAAGGTGCCCAACTAATTATCAGTTTGAATTAAACCCCTCATCCAGAGATTATGAGATCAATTTCTATCAAATAAAAGAGAATAATCTCCAATTAATATTGCTTCATATATTCCTTTCCTGTCCACTCCACTCCACACCATTAATCACAAAATAGCAAAGATGCTAAGAGCGCACCTGAGTTTTAGCTGAAAAATTATCAAATGACGGTCATGAGTTGGGCACTTTCAATCTACCTTTCCTTCAACATATTGCTCATACAAAGAATGATATTTTGCTGGGATGTAATCCTTGAACCTGTTGAGCATGAAATAGCTAAAGGTCAAGATGATTAGACATCCGAAATTTCAATCTGATAAAATGCCTCAAATCTGTCTTCTTCAGTTAATCATATACATAAGTAATAAGTTTGAGTGGAAATTTTAGAACATCTCCAATAGGGAGAACTTATTTCGATTGCTTGAGCTATTTGTGTGGGACCAAATTGCCACAGGCCCACAATGCATTTAAGCAACATCTCAACAATCTAAACCAATTTTACTCCAATGGTGATTTTAACAGGCAATCTATATGTGACCCAATCAATTTGTATTTGGCCCCACAAATTATCAAGATTAATATTATTTAGTGATAAGCAACACACTTTTTAGATTGCTTCATGTAGCAACTTCCACAAATATTTAAGCAACGAGAACGCCACGTGTATCTACTCTATTGATAAAAATGTGAAGTTCCGGAACATATAAATTCTAGTGTGCATTAAGCAACCTCATTGGAGATGCTCTTAATGGAGGGTGAGAATGAAGACCACTCTCAGATACTATACAATTAGCATATATAATGCCTTTGCCCATATACAATAATAGCAGAGAGAAGGAGTTTGCCCGTGTAACACACATGGTAAAACAAGATAAGAAAGTAACTAGTCTCGAGGACAAATCAAGGATTTTCAATAATAACACTATTGACAAATGGAAACGGACAGTGCTTCATAACCAGAAAGCACACATACTATATTACAATTTACATACCTTTTAAGGAGAGGTAACCTCTCAGGACCGGAGAACAATCTAGAAATGCTTAGTAAAACTTCACTAATCTTCAATGTTTTGGTCTTGAGCGCTTTCATATAACTCACAAAGTCTATATATTCTGCAGCACTGAGTTTATCTCGGACCTGCAGAGCATGATTTTAACTAGGGGTGTTCAAAATAACTGTGAACCGAACCGAACTGAAAATAACCGAACCAATTATAATAGTTCAAGAACCGAACCATTAATTCAATCATAGTTCTCGAATTGAAACTGAACCATGAAAAACTAAACCAAACTGTTTAGAACCAAACCGCAGAGGTTAGAGTTAAACACTCAACATGTCTCAAATAATCAGTTCACCCAAAATCTAAACTCAAATCTCAAAAAGTTAGTTCTCAATTAGAACTCTAAATCACGAACTGCTTGAAACTTTGTTGGTTTGAAAGATATTGTGAGAGAAGAGCTTAATTCTAGTTGTGGTTGTGATTGTGTTTCTGTTTAGATTTGGAATTTTCAAGCATAGATTCCACAAAATCAAATACTGTGATATCTTGAAACAGTGTAGGAGGTAAAGTAAGGACTTGTTTGGTTATGCTGCGTCTCTACCATTATTATAGTTCAGTACTAATCTCTTGTTCTAGTTCATTTTGCTAGGTAGTTATTTTAATTTTTTTATAAGTAATTTCATAGAATTGGTATTTAAAATTATCTGTTTATTGAGTTTTATATCAACTTTTTAACCAAATTTCTTTGTTCCAGTGATTTCTCATTTTAACTTTTTTTTGGTTTTTTTAAAAGGCATGTACTAATTAAAATCTATAATTTTTCCCTTGGTGTCTTTTTAAGTCAGTGTTAATCCGAATCTAATTGATTTGATAAATAAAATAGTTATGCTGGAAATATAATATTAAAATGTGCATATTAACAAAATTTAAAAAGAAAAGGGTCAAAAAAAAAATTTTATAAAAGAAATAAAAAAAGTTATAACTTAACCGTTTATTTTTTGTATAAGGGTTGGTTTGAAAAAATTTACTTAGTAATGGTTCAGTTCAGTTCTAAATTAAAAACTGGTTCACCAAACCAATTAATTTGGTTTGGTACAGTTTGATAAAAAATTTAACGGTTCAGTTTGGTTCTTGTAAATCTTTATTATGGTTCAGTTCAGTTCAGTTTTCTAACAAAACTGAACCATGAACAGCCCTAATTTTAACAAAGCAATCTTGCTCTAAGAAAGGAACTGTCATATTTGTATAACAAATAGCAAATGAAAAGGAACTAGAAACTTCCAGTTAAACTTGTGTAGTCATTTCAAGAACCAATATCAAATTTAAGATCCTATCTAATCACGTCCTTGCAGTTCATGTTCGTGATTTCATAGAATTCTCTTGCAGATTGGCTTCGATAGTTATTTTATTTAAGTCCAGTTATTGGCATTCCCTACATCTTGTGCTATAAGCAGACTATGTATCACATGTAATGACTTTACCTGAGCAAGGAATGCTGATCCTTGGGTTCCATCTGCAGTAGAAGGTGCTGAATCAGCAGGAAGATTGTCTTTTTGTCTAAGAAACTCAGTGTTTCTACTTTGAGAGGTCACATTATCTTTACATTGCAGATTTATATCACCTTGAGCACTTTGACTGCCTATAGGACAAATCTAATGATTTATCAAGATTGAATTTATTACACATGGAATTTAGAGGTGTGTGATGAAAAAAATTCTACCTGATGATGATTGATCATTAGAATTTCCAAAATGTTGCTTTAGGTCATACTCTCCTGCTATAAATCTACGCTTCTTGGTAAAACAAGGTGCTATTAGCATATTCTTTGATTTTTCACCCAGTTGACAACTATCACCCAAATCAAGCCCATCAGGTTCTTGTGACAGTACAGTCCTCCTTTTATGCAAAATTGTCTCGCGGGTATCACTTGAACTGTCGCAACCTACAGTCAACCTACGGTCAGAAGACAGTGATGAGCGATTGGCAGGCAGAATTCCCCCCATGAATGAAGTGTAGCCCTTTTTTGTGTCAAGCAAAGATGAGGCTTTCGAAGTACAATTTGGAGTCATTGGTGTAGGCTGCATGTACAATCATTAACAAACTGGAGTGTAAAACAATAGCATTAATAATTCAAAAAATGTCTTTATAGTACACATCAAGGAATTACCAAAGGCTGCAGAAGTTTTTCCATGTGAAATTTTTCCGTTAAGTGCTCTGATGATGGCATTTTTCCCAGATTCCCTGAATGAGGAAGGATCATATAGTTCAATCATAGTACTATAATAGTAGGAAAAAAAGAAAACAATAAACTAAGAGAATCTACTCTTTGTAATTAGCCAGATTTGCATTGATTGAGGACTGCAGAAATGGAACAAGGAATAAAGCCCAATATAGAATTATTTTAGGAATTCATTTCCAGCTAAAAAGAGTTGTTAGACGTGATCAAAGTTAGAATGGGGGTTTGGTTTTCGGACTATGTGCCAAGTTCCCTCCTATGTTTTCTGATTGGTGTATGAATCTATTTTCCTGTATTTCCTTGTGTTCTTGGATGCTGGACCGTTATTGTAATGGATTGGAGTACCCCTTGTACTCCCTTCTTTAATGTTACTCTTTGCTAATAAAAAAATCTTAAAAAGTTATGTTCAAACAATTTATGTTAGGACTCAGTATGAACCATAAAAATACTGAGAAAACAAAACTAGTTTCACAAAATAAGTTAATGATAGGACCCATAAGAATATATGGGAATGGCTAGAGTTGGGTAGACAGTTGGAGCATATGATTTGTACTACTACCTCCGTTTTTAGTACAAGTCGTTTTGCCATTTCCACACGTATATGTAAATATTGTTGTATGAAAAAGAGAAATTATAAGGGATTTTACAAAATTGTCCCTCATTAATAGTGTGGAAAATATAAATTTAAAGAATGTATATTAGGAAAAATAACATTAATGATTCATTGATATTGTAAAATGACTTATAATTTGGTATAATGTTTTTTCCCAAAGCAACTTATAATAAAAAAAACTGAGGGAACATATGGTTTATACTCTGCATGCATTTTATAACATACTATACTGTATGGATGTACATTAGAGTATAGGAGTATGGTAGCATGTGTATAGTGTCAAATTTGTTGCAGTTGCAGCTGCAGTTATACAACTGTTCGAGTTTTTAACTAACTGAATACACTATAAATACCTGACTACAGCTCGGAGATTAATAACACAGAAAGTTATTATTCAGAACAATCTCTAAAGTTTTCTTTCTGAAATTCTCTCGTACCAACTTCTTCAGTTAGTTAAATTAGAATCCCTCAAGCAGATGGGTAGATGGGGGCATTTGTGGATAATGAAAAGAATCCATCATTTTTTTGTCTACAAGGGTTTTAAATAGCAGGAGCAAGATAGAAGAGGGGTATCCAAATAATTAGCAAGTTGGGTGAAAGAGAAAGCAGTCTGTTCAAATAAACTTCGTTCAACTTATTAAGTTGTAGGCAACTCATATTTCCCTCCTTATCCTTCACTGGTGAAAGCAGTTAACCATGTGTTTTAATAACAACACTCACCCTCTATGAAATAACAAAAGTCCAATCCAATTTGCTACAAATTCAACTGGCAATTCAAGACATAAATTCATAATACTTCTGTGTAATACAACACAAATTAAGCCAACAAAAGATATTTCTAGAGGACACTGACCACCATTTTCAGCTTCCAATAGTGACAGCTTTGTAGAACCTTGAGTTCGTCCATCTCGAAAAAAGCGAGTTAGGGTAAAAACAACTTCTCCAAATCTTGAGTAACACTGCAAGATCAGAAATCAGTTAGTACAAAAAATATGTTCCTCAAAAAGACAAACAACGGCACAGACCAACACCTTGATGTGAGGCTGTATCCATTTTGAGAATTGGGATTGGCGATGAGGCTGTGCAAACCTGTAAATTACTCCAAGAATTTAATAATCATCGGCAGAAGTTGACAAACTAAAGTCGAGATTAATAATTACAAGGTCATAGAATAACAAACTATTAAATAAAATAAACAATAATTTCTACTAGCATTTTGACATGTGTATCAGACTATCAGTTGACTTTTGTATTGGCTAATGTTTATACTGAGAAACTTATTTCAAAAAGTTTATAAAAAAGAAAAGTTAGTAGTTCATATCAAATATCACGACACTAACTGACTTTTGATAGAGGGGGAGAGAGAACATCACTCAGAAAACATTTATTTGTTAGGACCAAAACAAACCACCAACTTTATCGTTTATTTTCAAAATAAAAAACAGATGGTCAATATCTTTTCCTTGCAAAATGTAGCGCTTTAAAGACTCAAAAAAGAGAGTGGAGAGTTACTTATAAGATCTAAAAGTTAAAACCTTTCATCACAAAAAATAATTGCTCCATAGTCATGGCGATGGCGAATTACACGTCCAACAGCTTGATTCACAGCTCGAGAAGCTTGTTGGTTGTACCACTCATCTCCAGTTAGAACCTGGTTTAAGTTCCGGAATCCAGATAAATAAGTACATGTACTGCATACGATAGGTGTACAGCTTTTAAGTCAAATGAAAAAAATGTAACCTTGATCGACTGTCCTTGTGCTCCAGATTGTTGATCCAAGTATTCACGTTTTAGACGAACCTGTCAGTGGTTGAATCCAATGACTGAATTTTAATAACAATAACATGTGTATACAAACAATGAGTAACAAAACTACCAGTAATAGGACTATTTAGTATCAGAATGCTTAATAAGTGCAATAACATACAAATTTGCAATGCAAAACTAAGAATGGGAAAAGATAAGCAAACCTTAGGATCAATGCTTGTGGCAAATGGCAAACCAGTAATAACCACAGCTCTACCGGCATGATCTGCAAAATCTAATCCTTCGCTTACCTGTTAAATATCCATTCACACAAATAAACTTTAGGTTCAGATGAATCAGAGTGGGGAAGTTAGCTATAAATTTGCTTTGCAGTACAATTTCTAGGATGATGTTTCTTTTACGAACATTTTCCCTGTTAAATATATGTTGATTAATTAATTTATAAGGAAAATGTGTTTTTGCATCCTAGAATTTCCCCACATTGTCGCATCCCTCCCTTCAGCCCTAGTTTTATGGCTGTATCATATTAGTAGAGATACAGCTACATATACGAGTAAATGTAAAACGCATTATAATATGAATGCATATGAGAATACAATCATATCTCGACAGCCACAATTGAAGCATACCTTCCCACGACAAACAGCAAAAAAAACAGCTCCAGATGCAGTGGTGTCGTTCAGCTTAGTTAAGTAGTCCTGTCAAAGAAATACAGATCCAACTAAGATATTATAGATCCAATGCTATTTGTGGGAGAATGTTGTTAACTATGCCCCATAAAAAGCATACCTTAATTGATGAGGCAAACAGTGAAGATTCCCTAGGCTCTATAACCGGTTTTTTGTGTTTGCAAATTCTCTCCCATATTGATGCTGAATTTTCATTACTCTGAAAATAACAAACCGCGAGACAATGTGAAATGAGCAGAGAGTGAACAAATTTAACTTTTCATAGGGCTTACCATGCTTTTCCAGCACCCTATGCTTTGCTCCAAAAGGTAATAAGATGGAAAGAATACAAGAAGTCCATCAGGAACAATTCGAGCCAAATTTACTGTAAAAAAGGTAAAATTTTGGCAATCAGTAACAGTTCCCACATTTTGTAGCTTAAGGAAATTATATCAAGCAGAACCATGAATGAAATTTACATATTACTACTAACTTCTTGTAAAATGCATTAGTTTTCCTCACTTGGATTGCAGCATACTATTCAGGAAACTATTTTGCCTCAGGGCTATGAAAGCAAAGCTACACTCGTCAGTCCCACCTCTCAGACAACCACAGCTAATGTCTTTCTCCTAATAAATACCTAGATAATAACATAAATTATCAAATTTTCGGACAACTTAAACTCTAACTAAAATTTACGACCAGTTAAACAAATCCATATCTAAACATGAAATATATCCCATACCTCCTAGGAATGATTCAGTTCACATACTACTGCAAACTAGGAAAGTTCCTGTGTTACAATATTCAAAAGCTAAATGTGTCTTATCAAGCATAAAACTGTAATCTAAAGCACTCCAAATCTGAAACAGGCCTAGAAGGCTAGAATATAGAACCAGGATCAAGCCACATCAAGAATGCAATGCTCCAGTCCAGACATTAACAAGATTTTTCAACTATCAAACATAGTGCGACACCAACATTTTAAACTAGATATTCAGTTTTCAGAGTGGTGAGACAGTGCACAAGGCTTTATTGTAACAAACCCGGTATAGCCATGAGATTGTCACGTACCAATTGCATTTCCAAGCTCCTGCTTGTACTCCATCGTGTCACGAGTGCGGTAAGAGGAGTTAAAAGTACGCCCTAAAGGACCAACCGATACAACTCCAGCCCATATCTGATTTGGGCCTATTACATGTGGATTTTCCAGCCGAATAGGGAAGTCTCTGACAGAATCATAATCAACTCAGTTAGTTAATGACACCAATATGTAATACAGTATATTATATTAGATGAAAAACAATAGGCAAGAAAAGGAATTTACAATTTCAGTTCCTCAGCGAAAGAGTCCAAAGGGGATAATGTGCCTGATGTCAATATAATTGATCTAACCCCTTCCCTGGCAAATCCTTCCAAAGCTATTCCTGGATTAAAGCACCACCAACTGAGTGTCCTTGACACCTGGCCTGCAACATCACAATAAAGAGACCTAATAACTGAAAAATGGAAGGGAAATGGACATCTACAGTTACAAAGTACTGTGCATGTCCACTAGAAACGCGTTAGATTGTCTTAGAATGGAAGAAATATTTGTCATGTATGAGATGAAAGTTCTACATGAAAACTTCTTCCTCGAGGTAACTACTACTTGTACTACACAACCACAGGGTCCCAGGTTAAACTTATCAATCCTAATTCCATTATATAGCTACACGTGAACCAAAGGCACAAGAGCTTTACCGTGCTTACGATATAGAAAAAAAGTCAAGAGAATATAATCCAAAGTTCTCATAAACAACCTTTTTTGTCATGAAAATATCCATTGTGCAAATATCTAAAAGCTAAAAAAAGTGAGCCTAATAAAGAAATCAAGCAAAATTGATCAATAATAGGGATAAAAATCACAAACAATAAGCTTAACAAGTGCCACAGAATCGATAAATCACGGCCAAACATATTCGATAAAAGTTTAAACTCTGAAACTAAAAGTAAATGTGGGAAAATTGGCAATAACAACAAATCCGGCAAGAGTATATATAGTTCATCCAAATAAGTCAAAAATTACCTTTAGAACCATTGGCACCCCAAGCCTCAGCCTCCTTCACATGAACCTGTTATTTGCAGGGAAGTGAAGTTGTAAATTAAGTTATTATAGAACAAGGCAATAATATACAAACAAGAATTGCCACTGAAGTGTAAATAAGAGTTCAAAATTTACACGATAGTATTTAGCATGAGAAGTTCCTCCATCCTTGAAAACAATGTCAAGAATATCCTTGATAGTATCTAATCTGCAGATGGTGCCAGTTGATTTCTCCTGATTTTCTTCCTCAAGGAGAGTTACAGCTTCAGCGATTATACTTTTAAGTTTAGAAGCAGTCTTCTGTGTGATATTAAGATCAGCCAGCAGTTCAAAAATATAAGGCCCGGGTTTGGTGAACCCCAACTCCTTAGAGTCAATATGAACCTCAGCAATACGCTTCTCAAGTTTTAGAAGAAGTGCTGTAATAAATAAAATATCATCCTGTGTCTGAGATACAAGGAAATATATAGCAAAATATTTTCAAAGCACCCTACCTAGAATCTAGAGAGAGAAAAATAATGTCTTATGTATACAGGTGTCTGCCTAGCCAGAAAATCCAGTTAATATCGAAAACTAAATAAGCTTTTTACTTCAGAAAAGTCTCCTAAATAATATTAACAAATTACGTAAAAGCTTGCATCATGATACTGTCACAGAGAATTGGAATTTATACTAGCATTTCATAAGATATAGCTTACCTCTAAGGATTTTGACCAAAAAAAAAGCTCACCTTTAAGGATAGCAAAATCATCTGGATCTAGTGACTTATCATTTGATTTATTTCTTCTTACTATTAAAAGGTCAACAACACTTTGGACCTCAGTAATGCAAGCTGTTAGAAGCCAAGAAGGCAGGTCAAAGGAGGCTGCATCAGCACATATTCCCTCCTGCAGAAGGTAACTGTCGTTTAGTGATAGCAGGAAATTTTGAATGGCATGAATAACTATCAATAAGACAATAATGCATTACTAGAGTAGTCAAAAGGACAATATTAAATAAAAATTTGCCAGGTTCACACTTCGGCAAACAATGTTCTATTCAATAAACATCATTTTTCAATAACTTATTAGTATATCGTTGTACCAGGTTGTGAGCTTCATCGAATATGAGTACACTATTGCTCCAAGAAAGTTGCAGAGAACTTCTATACCCTCGATCAATAAGATAGTTGTATGGAGCAAATATTATATCAACAGCCTTGTGGAGCTCCTTTGATAAATAATAAGGACACCTAAAATAAGCGGGCAAAGTTTGAAATGGATATCCGAGTGATCAACCATTTTACTTGTTAATAAAACAAAAAGGATACAGCACAGTTGAGAAAACGTACGGCCCAGATGTCCTGCCAATATTGACCAAATCCTCGATATCCACAGGCTCTTCTCCAAGATTAGGATTGTGCTTCAAATACTCTACATAAAATTTCAGTAATATTCCCAAATTAGGCTGTGCCATAATGATAATACACCAAAACTTCAAAATCAAAATGCAATAATTTGACTAAACACTTTCACAAGTAATTCATAATTGATAAGCACTTATGATAAGTACTTATATTGTATGCAAAGAAAAAGGTTTTAAAAACTTGCCAGGAACATTTTGGAAATGGTTACATTTATGCTTCGGCTTTGCACGCCTTCGACAGGCAAATCGACAAGCATTTGATTGTGTTTTTCCGCGAAGTAACTTGACTTTTTCATGAATGCAAAGTTGCTCCCGAGAACCAAGAACTGTCATCTTAGGTCTGCATACTAATGAATACCAGGTGAGCTTATGCCCGAAACACTTAAATCATCATACAATACACCTGTAAACTACAAAGTCAGCTCAATTTGCACAAGCCTAATGAACACTAAAAATCAGCCAAGACCAGTGAAAAGTGTCGTAACCCCTAATCTGAAAAAAGAAGATACTCCGAGGAAAGTGCCACTGAATGTCTCAAATTATTTTTTTTAGGTGAACTAATGTTCATTCTACATGACATAGACAAAAAAACAAAAACAGAAAACAGTCTATCATAGAAACAATAGATTGGTCACAACAACCAAAAAAAGAAGTATATCATAGAAACAATAGATTGGTGACTTATAAACTTTAGTACTAAAAAGATGTTCCAGTATATAATTCAACCTGTAAGATGTCCGTTTCAATTCTTGAATCACTTGACGTATCTGACTGTGGGTACGTGAAGCATATATAATTGCAGGAAAATCTGAAGCCCCAGACTGTGACGATGAAATTTCAGTTTTACCCTTATCACTAGTCTTTAAGCTTAAACCAGTAGTGAAACTGCCCAAACTCTTGCGCCAGGCTAAAGTAGCACATAAAAGACACAATGTTTTTCCAGTTCCTGTGGGACTCTCCAACAATGCATTTTTTTCCTGCCATGCCGAAACATACACCGCATAAATCGCAATATGTTATCAATAAACATTTGATTAAACTTTCTAGAATGACTTAATAAATAAGTTCTTAATTAAGCTATTTGAACAAATAGACCTAAGTTTCACTACTGATCAATCATGATCTTAATTATATTGCAACAAACAGTCACAGGACAGCTCTCTTTTTCACGATTCTTGAAGAAAAAACAGATTATTGAAAATAGCTTAAATAAAAAAGCGCGGTGAATAAGTGATTTTTCACTACCTCCTGAAGCGACTGCATGACTTTGTCCATGTAAACGAGCTGGGAATCATAGGCTTCATATGGAAAATCAACGTCGATTCCCCTGACCTTGTACGTCGGCATTTTCTTGATTCACTCTTGAAACCACATACAGAGATGAATCGATACTGTATTCACAAAATTTGTATTTGGAATCTAGAGTGAACTTTGATTGAAAATTGAAAATGAGAAAGATACTGAACCCTAATTTTCTCACTGGCTACTGGCTGTTGATAGAGCGATATAAATTTTCCCGCCAACGAGCTCGAGTTGATTAAAACGTCGTCGTTCATAAAACCCCTTTCTTTGTATTTTTCTAAATAAAAATACAATAAAACTAGATAAATACTCTACATCATCTGTCAAAATGGGCTAGCCCGGCCGGCCCGCCAGACCCAAAAAATCATAGGGTTTGGGCCTTAAAATTAGAGTCCATATTTTCAGAGCCTTTTTAGCCTAGCCCTGAAAAGCCCGCTATCCATTAGGGCTAACCCATATGGATTGTGGGTAGCCCATCAGACCCGCATAATTATAAATTTTTAAAATATATATTGATATTTATATTATTTTACTCCAAAATAGCATATTAATTTTTCTCACTTCACTAAATTTAGGGGTGTTCGCGGGCCGGTTTGGTTCGGTTTTGAGAGAATCCGATACCCAAACCGATTAAAATTAAATGGATTGGTTTGGATTGGATTTACAAATTTTTACGATAAAACCCAAACCGAACCGATCCGAGAAACAACGGATTGGTTTGGGTTGCATTGATCGGATAGATAAAAAAAATAAAAAAAATATTTTAAAAAAATAACTTATTTACAAAAATTATTTTTTCATAATATTATAAAAAATATAGTATAAATAGTGTTCAAATTTAAATATTATACTAGAAATTTTTATCTAATAGATTCAAAAATATCTAACAAGAAAAATATCTAAGATTTAACACTTTTGAATCTATAACTAGTCACTTGAATTAATATGATAATGAATGTGTTTCATAACTTTATGTTCATTTATCATATTACACTATCAATTTTCTAATAACAAATTAAAATAGCATAATTTGTCCACACACAACATTTTATTTTTTTCTTATTGAAGTTGAATGTTTGGTAGTAATTTTCATGATAATTAATTATGGTTGGTTTGGGTTGGGCTTGCGGGTAGAAAATTGAAAATCCGATGCCCGAATCGATTGTCATTGAATTTCATTGGTTTGGTTCGCTTTTTGCCCGAACTAAAAAAATGTCCAACCCAAACACTCTAGTTTGGTTCTAATTTACCCTAACCAATGAACACCCCTAACTAAATTTTATCTCTATTGTATTCAATCATTCTCTTTTAAATATTATACATTAATATAATCAACATTTTTTCATCGTATTATATTAGTTTTTCTCTTATAATAAATATTCAAGTATTATTTTATACAATTTAAACATATATTGTATTTAGAAACACATTATAGTATTTATAAGAGATAATATAGTACTTAAAAATGTATTATGTTTAAAATAACATAATTTTTAATTTTATTTATAATAAATATTATGGAGTTTTTATTTTAATTTTTTTAAATAAAAAAAACCATTTAGGACCGGGTAGTCCGAAGCCCATCTAGGGCCGGGCTCGAATAGTAAAATTCGAGCCCATATTATACAGGGCCTTTTTGGCCCAGTCCATGGCCCGCTAGGGCCGGCCCGTTTAAGGTCGGGTAGCCCATATTGACAGCTCTACAGTCATCCCACGGTAAGTTATAGGTATAAATAATTAGGGAAATGCTTATTGTTAAAAAATAATAATAATAATAATAATAATAATAATAATAATAATAATAACAAGAAAGACAAGAAATATTTCAACCATTCATTATCACCTCCATCCTATCATCCTAATTAAATAGAAAATTAAATTTAAAATAAATTAAAAATTCTACTCTAAAATAATGACATGAGTTCATTCTTGCATTTCTTCTTCAATTTGCTTCGTATTAAATAGCACTACTCTAATAATTGTTATACACAGTCATTGAAAAAAGTTATATACAATCAATTTATCATAATCATGTATTCATATTACTTTATTTATAATTATAATAAAAATTAAACTTTTATAATAAATCAATGGTTGTAATTGATTAACAATGTAACATTTCATTAAATTTTAATGTGATTATGTTGATGATTAATTAATCAACTAATTCAAAGTGTCATTTTTGCTCTTACTAATTTTTTGCTTCAATGCTTACCTCTTCCAAAAGCAGTTATCAGGAACATAAAAGCCAAGTGCAGATCCTACTTATGGTCAGGAGGTGATGAAGTGACAAGAAAATCCCCTATTGCTTGGAAGAGAATTTGCTCCAAGAGAAAACAAGGAGGTATGAACATTATTGATTTAGCAGACTGAAATAAAGCTACAATGGCAAAACTCTTATGGAACTTAAATGGGAAGAAGGATAACATGTGGATCAAGTGGATCCACAACATGTATGAGGCTTTAAAAGACAACTTTCCGAAGGTAGGTTGGAAGAACGTGATGGTTGGAAATTGTGCAAGGCCAAGGGCTCTATTCATTCTTTGGTTGGCGTGTCATGGGAGAATGGCGACCAAGGACAGACTATGCATATTCGGGATGATAACTACGGATGTTTGTTGCTTTTGTAGTGAGAAAGAAAGCCTAAATCATATATTTTTCCAATGCAAGGAACTGATAGAGATTTGGAAACAAGTGTTATCTTATCTTGACTGGAGGTTGATCACTCCCCTGCAGCTTGGGAGGATGATCGTTATTGGGTTACTCAACGATGCAAAGGTAAGGGAGGACAAACCATCATACTCAAGTGTGCTTTTGCATAGGCCATTTATGAACTTTGGAGTTATTGTAATCAAGTGTGTTTTCGGGGCAAGAGGACCACAAACGATATAGGATCAAAGGTCATTGACATTGTTATCTATAGGTGTTGGGGCAAACCCAAACTAAGAAGAATCATAAGAAGACTAATGATGCCTTAAGTTTGCTAACTGGATTTTTTGTCTTGTAAGGAGGCTGGATCGCTTTGCCTGTAATTTGTTTTTTTGGGCAATAAAGTATTAATATTTCCCAAAAAAAAATTAATAATTAAATATATGTATTATAATGATTAACTAACGCATTTGAAAATAACATAGGTTGTAAATTTGAAAGTGAAATCGATTTTATTGTTTAAATATGTGTTTTAAATTTTTTATGCTTGTACAATATTTTCTTAATATTTATCAAAGAACTATTTATCACGTGTTTTTCAAATAAAAAGTTTTTTATATGCATTTTTTTGTTATAATTATTGTTAACAACAAATTTTCTCGTATATTTTATATTAATCGATGATAAATATTTATCTTCTATTTTTTATTTGTACGTATTAATCTTAAATATTATTCCCTTATTTATTATGAATAAACAATATTGTCTTGTGTGTTTTATATTAATTAATAAAAAATATTTACGTTTTATCCCTGACAAATATTTGTCCTATTTGTATGTCCACGATATTAAAAGAATATTAATTTTAATCAATTCTTTGAGGACAACTATTTCTTTTATGTGTGGTCTTTTTAATAAGGGTCATATTAACAAGTGCTCCAATGATACTCTTTAAGCATTCCACATAAAGAAAATATTCTTTAAATAAATCATTTGTTTTAATTTTCAATGCATTGAATACAAGTAATTTCAAAAAAACAAATTTCGTTGTTCCTTAAAAAAGTCAAATATTTCTATTTTTAATGCATTAAATAAAAGTATTGTTTACCTTTTTAAACTCTTAACTTGTGTCTTTGGAACACTCGTTAGCATTTCCCTTTTAATAAACTCAAATTACTATATTATAATATATATATATATATATATATATATATATATATATATATATATATATATATATATATATATATATATATATATATATATATATATTGAACGCATCAAATTTTCACTCTTTGAAAATGATAAATGAGATATTACATGTTTAAACTCAGTTCCTACAATTAAATATTCTTACAACTATCACAGTTAGATTAATATGTCAATTATAAGCTCTAATGACTACTTTAATGACTTCTTTTTAAAAGTGGGACTTGAAAAAAATGAAGTGCAACATATAATTCCCTCTTTCATAAAATTGTCATCTATTATAAAATCACTCATTTTGGTACATATATATTAATTATTTACCTATCATTAACTTAAATTACAAAATGAAACATTTATTAAGTTGAAACTAAAATCTTAAATAAATTTCTTACAATTCATTTCATAGTGATCTTTCCATGTCATTAAATCATATATCATGTCATAGTATTATTGAAGCATAATTGCGATTATAACTTGCATGGCAAACTAACCATGCAAGGTATCATGTTATGGTTAAACTCCTGCACTCAAATGCTAGATCGTGATAGCTTAGTGTAGACACAATACAGAGGATTGTATACAAGCATAAGTTAGTTATAATTTTGTTAGAGGTTGTTAGGTGTTACTCCTTTATATAAACCCATTATGTAACTAACTTGAGATGATGAATGAGTTCAATGTTTTCTCTTCTCTCTTTCTAATTGTTTTTTCATTACTCTTTATCATGATTCACACAAAGTGCATGATGGTAGCAGAGCTATTTTGAGCTTTACGTCGCATCACTTCCTTTTTTATGGTTCGTGGGGGCGTTAATGGCGTCGGTGCTCCGATTGTTATTGGTCTGTTTCAAGATCCATCGCAGCAATCTGAAATGTGTATTACGTTCATCCTTCTGATGGATCTTCGTCTGTATTTGTAAAACTAGTGTTAACTTATTTGAATTACCATGTATAGACGAGATTCATGTGACGTGCTCTTCGTGGAAAGAATAAGTTGGATTTCAGTGATCAATTCCAATTCCTGGAGAATTTGAAATGAGTTTTAAAGCATGGAATCATTGCAACATGCTAGTTCATACGTGGCTCATGAATTATGTTGATGAATCCATTGCACAAAGCATTGTCTTCCTCAAGAACGCCATTAATGTGTGGAATGAGCTCAAAGAGCGATTTTACAACTAAATCTCACGAAGAAAATGATGATGCTTATGACTCGAGAATCCAACAAGGGGTTGATTCTTACACTTTCACCAGAGATCAATATGACCAACTCATGCATCTGTTACTTCCTTCAAGCTCTATTAGCAATTCAGGCGCATCTTCTATCAAAGTGAACATGGCATCACATGTTAATCCTCATATCACATATTAAGTCTGTCCCCTAAGCTTCAAACTCATCCCTCAGATTTGGGACAAGTCACTGATTTGCACGGAACTAACGAACATTGTCTCTTTCACACCAAATGAATGCATGTGCAAATACCAACAATTATATGCGATTAAGACCATCTCCCAATATTAATCGTACAAACATATATCCCACCATTCATTACATATGAAATATCCCACCCTTTGCACAAACATACACATAATCATGTTATCAATCACTCATAAAAACACATTCATAATACTCACCAAATCAACACACCACAAATAACATATGGCAAACAATATCCGACAATGTTATTCTCAACCAATTGCAATTTACAACATACATAATTAGCAAATCAAGTGTTATGTTGATACAAAGAATTGTCTCAAAAATCATCTAAACTTAATTCTCAACATATATATACACATACATATCATTTTACACAACCACATAATGATTAAACCACCTACTGCCAACAAAACTATTTCTATTGAAAAGAATGTAGCGCTAGCTTTCTAACGCTTTGAACGGGGACTCAAATGGAATTACGGTTCAAATGTTATGAATTTTCGAAGTTTCAAAAATATTTTTGTCTGACTCAGGAAACCGGTTTCTGCACTTCTAGAAGCCTAGAAACCCCAATTTTCACTGAGGAAATTGGTTTCCTCGAAACTGGAAACTGGTTTCTCCTGTGTAGAGGTAGTTTTCGGCATAATTTTCATCTACGAAATCAACCCACATTCACTCCAGAAAAATTTCAATTTTTATCCATAAAACTCATCCAAACATCCATATTTCATGTATTAAAAGCATTATAATATATATTCATACATAGCATCAATGACCAGCATCAAAACATGATTCAAACATCAATTTCATGGATTTTCAAGCAAAATTTAAGCATAGCAAAACTTATAAATTGAAATCCCAAATCCTATTTCATGTTGCTGCCCATTACATACATCATATATCCCATAACAAGATGAAGACACGCCATTATGTTAGTTGTTTATTCCCCTAGGGTTGCCTCATTTTTCTCTCTTTCTCTTTTATCTTATTTCTCCTATTTTCATCTTTTCTTCACTTCTCTCACTAACTTTCTAATTTTCTATGTTTTGTTAAATTCTTACCAACTAAATTCTCTTAATGGGCTTACTGACTCTTATCCCCACATTTCTCGTCCTAACACACTATTAGGCCCAACCGTTGTTATATGAAGAGCGCTATCCAGAATAACAAAACCCATTAATGGCGTTGTTGGGTTTCGAATCCAAGACTTTTCCTTTATTTTATAACGGTTGTTTCCATAAACTATAGTTATAAGCAGTGTGTTATCTAATTTATAACAACAGTCACACGCCTGTTGTGATAACCAACATACATACAATAACATACTACTTAACAATGGATGCGTCATCGTCATTATATGTGTTTCGCAGCCGTTGTTGTATGTGTTTTCCGTAGTAGTGTTACGTTCTCTTAGAGAAAATGAGAAAATAAAAATCAAACGTTCCTAAGAGGGGTAGAATAACCATCCCCCGAGTCTAACGAACCAGATCCAACAAACCTATATAAATACCTCAAACATAGTTACACAGTGTACATAGATACATAGTTTTATACCATCCATGCTTGAGCTTGCTCAACACCATCAACAACTATAAAATCCTCGAACAACGTACATAAATAAAAGTTGTCACTCATCGTAGTTTTAGTAAGTACAATATCAAATGTAAAAAAAACGAAAAAAGAGATTCAAATGAACAACCATTCTCAAAAGAGCTTAAACCACACAAATACCTGCTTAAAAAATAATTATAAAAGGAACATAAGAGCAATATTCAGCAACGACGATAAAAAGGTTGTGGTGACAATGACACGGAATAAAAAACTACCAAAATCCAACAATGACGAAAAATAAAGCTATAATCAATGTCTTAAGAGTAATGAAGGAGATGCATATTAGAAAAGTTGTCGTGATCACATATTGCAACCAGGGGTGGCAAAACGGGTCGTGGCCCCGCGCACCCGCCAAAAAATGGCGGGTTGGGTTGGGATTTTAGGCCCACGCGCTCGCCAAAGCCCGTCCCGCCAAAATCCAACGTCCGCCATAGCCTGCCCTGCTAATGCCCGCCGCTCCTCCAAAATTTCAGCTTTTTTAGTTAATTCTAGTAATTTCAATTCTTGATGGTTTATTTTATATATTTATTTGTAAATATATGTAATATTTTTTAAAGTAAAATTTGTTAAAAAGTTGCTTTTATCAAAAATTGTTTTAAAAAATAAGTGAAAAATTTAATTAAAAGGTAAAAAAAACTATTAATCTATTAAAAGAATGAAAAAATATATAAATAAAAATAGGCGGGCAAGCCCGCCGCCCGCCAACCGGCCATCTTGGCGTGGCGGGCATGATTTTTGTGCCTATTTCACTTGGCGGGCATGTCCGCCCCGCTCGTTTTTTGGCGGGCTTAAGGCGGGGCGGGCGGCCTGTTTTACCATCCCTAATTGCAACATTATTCTGACTAGGGTTCATGAGTGAGTGAGAAAGAGAAAGAGATAGATAGATAGCGAGGCTGCGAGAGAGAAGAGAAGAAAAACAATAAAATTCGCTTGAAAAATAGAGAAAGTACGCCTTTTGTACTTTTTGAGAAAGCTTTTATAAAATATATTAGTAGAAAAAATAATAACACACTTCATAAATTGACCCAACTTGTTATCCGATTAAATAATTTGAACAGACAAAATTCCAAATGAAATTATAAATTAAAAGAAAATAAATATTATCCATGATAAATAAAAAGATTTAATTTTTTATTAAAAAGAAATATAAATTCGTATTGCCATGCATTTTAGTTAGACACCCTTACCTCTTGACAAAATATATTTAAAAGTATGATGTTAAAATAAATAAATTTTTATAAAAAAGTGATATTATAAAAAAATACTTTCTTTGTCTAAATATTTACATAGAAAACATTGTAACTAAAACATTAAAAATTAAAAAAAAACTTATTTAAATTTTTTAGATACTAGTCATTTGAATAGTTTTAGAAGAAAAAATATTATGACTCACTTAAATTGAGAGGTATTTTAACAAGTTGAATTAATTTGAGGGGTACAGATCTAATTAGGGTATGAAGTAAGATTTTACTATTCGATTCTCAAAAATATCCAAATAAGCCCAACTAGTGAGTGACTATACATTTCATTTCATTTCCCGAAAAAGAGATTCATTCGGTGACCCACTGTAGACTACGTAGTGGTAGATGGTTCTAGAAGCCAGGAGGTTTCTCCACACAATTCTGGGGCCAATCCATCACGTCTTTTTAACTCGTTCAAACTCATATAAATTAATAAATAAAACTAGAAAAGTCACAAAAAAGAAATTAAAAACCAATTAAATAATAACAAACAAAATCTAAAATTCCATTTATATCCCCAGTGAAACCAAAACTGAACAGTCTCTCTCCCCTTCTTATAAGTCCGTTAGCCTTTATAAAGTTTTTGTTGCTCCAAAAGAAAAAACTATCAGATTTTTCCACAAACCCTGAAAAACCCTTTCTTCTCTCTACGATCCTCTTCGATCGCTTCATCAGGTATAAACCCTACTTCATCGATATTTTTTTTTCAATTTACATTCAAAATTTCTACATCTTGTAATAGATCTACGCAATCGTTTGTAATCTATAGTAGTTATATTTCGTGTGGTGAATCGTAGATTTTTTTTTGTTGATTTAGTGCTATTTTCTTTGTTGTTGATGTTGATGTTGTTGTTATCACTCTTTAACTTGTTATATACTAATTTACCAGTGAATTGGAGTTTGTGATTTATATGTGAAGTTGTTGTAATTTTTGTTTTCCTTTTTCTAGGTATTGATTTTGTATTGGGGATCAATCGAAGATGAGTGTGGTTGGATTTGATTTCGGTAACGAGAGCTGCATTGTTGCTGTTGCAAGGCAGAGAGGGATTGATGTTGTGCTTAATGATGAGTCCAAGCGTGAGACTCCTGCTATTGTGTGTTTTGGTGATAAGCAGCGGTTTATTGGGACGGCTGGGGCTGCTTCTACTATGATTAACCCGAAGAATTCTATTTCACAGATGAAGAGGTTGATTGGGAAGAAATTTGCTGATCCGGAAGTGCAGAGTGATTTGAAGTCGTTGCCTTTTGCTGTTACGGAAGGACCTGATGGGTATCCGTTGATTCACGCGCGGTATCTTGGGGAGCCTAGAGTGTTTACTGCTACTCAAGTCTTTGCGACTATGTTGGGGAATCTTAAAGAGATTGCTCAGAAAAATCTGAATGCGGCTGTTGTTGATTGCTGCATTGGGATTCCCATTTATTTTACTGATCTTCAGAGGAGAGCCGTGTTGGATGCAGCTACTATTGCTGGTTTGCACCCGCTTCACTTGATTCATGAAACGACGGCAACTGCTTTGGCGTATGGGATTTACAAGACTGATCTTCCTGAGAATGATCAGCTGAATGTTGCTTTTGTTGATGTTGGGCATGCTAGCATGCAAGTTTGTATTGCTGGGTTTAAAAAGGGGCAGCTGAAAGTATTGGCACATTCGTACGATAGGTCCCTGGGTGGTAGGGATTTTGATGAGGCTTTGTTTCATCATTTTGCTGCAAAGTTTAAGGAGGAGTACAAGATTGATGTTTACCAGAATGCTAGGGCTTCTTTGAGGTTAAGGACGGCATGTGAGAAGCTGAAGAAAGTTCTCAGTGCAAATCCTGAGGCACCTTTGAACATTGAATGCTTAATGGATGAGAAGGATGTGAGGGGACATATCAAACGTGATGACTTTGAGCAGCTAGCTCTTCCAATATTGGAACGTGTGAAGGGGCCTTTGGAGAAGGCACTGGCAGAAGCTGGTCTTACAGTTGAGAATATCCACATGGTTGAGGTGGTTGGTTCTGGTTCGCGTGTACCAGCAATTAACAAAATATTGACAGAGTTTTTTAAAAAGGAACCTAGGAGGACAATGAATGCTAGTGAGTGTGTTGCCAGGGGCGCTGCATTGCAGTGTGCTATTCTCAGTCCAACTTTTAAAGTCCGAGAGTTCCAGGTAATAGTTTTTACACTGTATTTTCAGTTTCAAAAAGCCTTTTGATATGTTTCAAGTTTATTTGGTATATAACCGAGTAGGTCCTTAGAAATTATGAATTTCAGCATATGGGGAACTGTTACGCGTTATAGTCATGTATATAAATTGCTTGCCTTTATGATTTATGTGGTTCAAGATTATGTTTGTGTCAGTCATTTGCTATATTTGCAAAGAATTGTAGATATATTTTATTTAGGTACAACATATTACTTGATGTACTAATGTCATTATTTTTTTCATTATGTGAAGGTCAATGAAAGCTTTCCCTTCTCTATTTCGCTCTCATGGAAAGGTTCTGGTTCAGATTCACAGGACAATTCACCAGACAATAAACAAAGTACCCTTGTTTTCCCCAAGGGAAATTCCATTCCAAGTGTCAAGGTACTGACATTCTTCAGGGCAGGAACCTTTTCTGTTGACGTTCAATGTCATGATCAAAGTGATTTAGAAGCACCTACAAAGATCAGCACATACACTGTAAGACAGTTTTAAGGTTCTTGTTTTTTCTACAATACTTTTTCAACTAGGCAGTCTTGTGACTCTCTTGCATTTGTGCAGATTGGCCCTTTCAAAACTGAAAACGGTGAAAAGGGAAGGATTAAAGTGAAAGTTCGTTTGAGTCTCCATGGAATTGTAACTGTTGATTCGGCAACTGTAAGTCTTTGTAGGCTAGGGATAGCTTTCTTTTTTTCCTATTCTAATTTATGCACATAAGAGTTCATGGCGCATAACATTTTTTATTAAACTTTTTTTATGAAGCTCTTCGAAGAGGAAGAAATTGAAGTCCCAGTTACCAAAGAATCAGCAGAAGAAAATTCCAAGATGGAAACTGATGAAGCTTCTGCTGATACTGCTGCACCACCTCCTAGCTCCAACGATAGCGATGTTAATATGCAAGATGCTAAGGCTGTGCCTGATACCAATGGAGCTGTAAATGGCATGCCTGAGACAGGAGACAAGCCTGTGCAAATGGATACTGATGCCAAGGTAGATACGGACAAATATATGTTTTTGACTTGTGTTAGTTCTTTTTTGTATGGATTTAATTGTTGTCATTCCCATTGTGGAATGAGAGTTTCAATAACAGTACAACTGATATGCCACCTTATGTTCTTGTTGGATTTAAGTTTCATTAAGTTGTCAAGTATGTTTCATTAGGGTTTGCTATTGACTGCTTTGCTTATAACAGGTTGAGGCTCCAAAGAAAAAAGTGAAGAAAACAAACATTCCTATAGCAGAGGTAGTCTATGGGGCAATGTCAACTGCGGATGTTCAGAAAGCTTTAGAGAAGGAGTTTGAAATGGCTTTGCAGGATCGAGTGATGGAGGATACGAAGGACAAGAAAAATGCAGTTGAGGCTTATGTTTATGACATGAGAAACAAGGTTAGGCTTATCATGTTTTTTTTTGTTTTTTGTCTATTCAACATGGAAATATTTGATTATTGCTTAACTGATTCTTGTTATCATTTCAGCTGAATGACAAATACCAGGAGTTTGTCCAAGCTTCAGAAAGCGATGAATTTCTTGCCAAACTTCAGGAGGTGGAGGATTGGCTATATGAGGATGGTGAAGATGAAACCAAAGGTGTGTACGTTGCCAAGTTAGAAGAACTTAAGAAGGTGAGACATTTTGGCCATGAACATTTTTAAAAGTATACTCTGCCTCTTGTAATTTTGCATAATAAACATGAAGCAGATATATCAGCATTAGTTTTTGCAATCTTAATGGATATCTTACATGATTGCAGCAAGGGGATCCAATCGAGGAGCGCTACAAAGAACACACAGATAGAGATGCAGTAATTGACCAGCTTGTCTATTGTATCAACAGTTACAGGGAAGTTGCTCTGTCTAATGATCCCAAATTCGATCACATTGACATCAGCGAGAAACAGAAGGTAATTGGTCTCAGATTCTATCACTCCAGATTCATTTCTAGTTGCAATTTAATCTGAAGGTGTTTTCTATTTAATTTTTTTTAGGTCTTGAATGAATGTGGAGAAGCTGAGAACTGGCTTAGAGAGAAGAAGCAACAACAAAGTTTGCTTCCAAAATATGCTACCCCCGTCCTCTTGTCAGCTGACATAAGAAAAAAAGCTGAGGCTGTTGATAGGTATTTGTTTTAACTTTATAGATCCAGACCATGATTCTGGACAAAATAATTATTATTCTTGTTTCTGGACAAAATAATTATTGTTCTTGTTTCAAAACAAAGTTGATTTTTAATTCCTAATTACATCTCTATAATAGGTCATGCAAGCCGATTATGACAAAACCTAGACCAGCTAAACCAGCTTCTCCAGCTACTCCAGAAACACCAGCAACCCCACCTCCTCAGGACGGCGAGCCGCAGCAGCAACAACCAGAACAACAACCTCAGGAGGATGCTAATGCCAGTTCTAATGGGAATGCAAAGGAAAATGGTAATCAAGTCCCACCAGCCTCTGGTGAACCAATGGAGACTGACAAACCGGAGAACACCGGCTCAGCCTAATTTTTGTTTAATTTGCTATGAAATGCATTACATGTCCAGTCCAATAGTGTCTTGTGTAAGAATGTGGATTATATGCCTGGGAGAAAGGTTTGGGTGAGTTGACAGTGAGCTGCTGATGCTGTATGCTATAGTAGTTGGATTGTCAGGCAAGTTTTATTTTGTGGTATTTAGGATTCAGGTTTTTTTCCATCCAAATATACGTTCTCTAGGTTTTTAGATATTATTTATGTACCATTTCGTACAAGTGGAAGGGATTACGGTGTTTGTTTTCCTTTAATTTAATACCCCATTTTTCTTTTTGCGTGGCAATTTAACTTCCAATTTTGTTTCGCATTTTGGTGAAGGTTACTGCGAGTTGTCATTAATTTCTTATTGATAGAGTTTTGATCGGTTAAAGCCCTGAGAGTTGTGAATCGGTTAACTCCAGAGCGGAGAACCATTATTGGTTGATTTATGTTTACTTGAAGATTATGCATAGATATTTTTTCAGGCTAGATCCTGTAAAGGACAAGCTGAAACTTATCATTTGACACTGGTTTGCTATTGTTTTCTAACATATTGTAGGGAGTGACGCCTGAAAAAGTGGGTAATGCTTAGACATAATGTCCTTTACCAGATGTTCTAATAATGGATTAAGAATATTTTGTAAAGCTGATGAAAAGGACAAGGGGGAATATTTCTGGAACGAATGCTAGTGTCGGTCATTAAAGATACCATCTTTTTTGTCACTTTGTTTTTGCTCAATTTCTTCCGTAACACAATCTCCCCTGAAATAAAGAAGGCTTACAGTGTCTAGAGCAACAAAATTTTAGGAGAAAAATCACAAGAAAATATAAATTTTAGTTTCAAATTTAGATTTAGAATCAACTTTATTTTGAAATAACCAAACATCTTAAAATTATTTTAGAATTAATTCTATATTTTAAAAAAGCTTTTGACATTTTTTTAGATTTAGAATCAACTTTATTTTGAAATAACCAAACATCTTAAAAGTATTTTAAAATTAATTCTATATTTTAAAAAAGCTTTTGACATTTTTAAAAGTCAATTTAAATATGCTATTAATTGAATCCTCTAAAATAATAAAAAATTTTAGGCGCACACATTTAATCACAAACCTAAATAAAAAATTTTAGGCGCACACATTTAATTTTTACTGACAAAATTTTTGTTTTTAACAAATTCAATTAAAATAGTTTCATGCGTACTCTGATTTAGTTTGTTTAATCAGGTTAAATTTATAAGTTTTATTACTTCTTATCAAATTTTAAAATGATTTAAATTTTTATTTATTATTAAAAAAATTATTATATTGATTTAATTGCAATTTTGATATCCTTCTATTTTATTTTATTTATTTATTTTGGTCTCTTCATTTTTAAAAGTACGATTTTGATGTCCTTTAGAGTTTTCTGTTGAAAAAGTGAAAAATACAGTCTAATTTTGCAAAAAAAAAACAAAATAGAAAATGAAAATTGCACTGAAAATTTAAAAAGGGGATTAAAGTAGTGACTTTTAAAATAGACGGATCAAAATAAATAAAAGAAGATAAAATAGAGGGATTAAAATTGCAATTAACTTTATCATATTTTAAAGGGATAAATAACTGTTACCCGTTATCCCTGCCATTAACCAACATCCACCCACGTTAAATAACAAGAGCTAACCACTAGGGCACTTTATCATGTATAATTATGAAACTGAAAAATATATATTATATATTTAGTATAATATTAAGATTTACATTATAGTTAATGTACATTATATATTTTTAGTATATACTTAGTATATACTGTACATTAATTTTATTTAATGTTTTCTTATATTTTTAGTATATATTGTACGTTAATACTGTATATTAATTTTATTTAATGTTTTTTCATTTTTTTATAATATTAATTTTACTAAACCAACTTATTTTATTTATTTTATTCTTACTCATTAAATAATATATTATATGTTTGTTTTCCAACTTTTATATTATATTGTAGCTCTATTTATTTAATATTTTAACAACTTGTCTAATATAAATAATAGTTATAGTTAACGTTAAGAATTATAAAATGGTAATATTTAAAAGTATTATAAAATATAATAAAATGTTAAAAAATTTAAAACGTTATAATTTATACAATTTTAAACGTTAATATTTATAAATATTAATATTTGTAAAATGTTAAAACATTAATATTTATAAAATGTTAAAACGTTAATAAAAAATTTATATGCCCAGTATATTAAATAAAATTAGTATATTAAATAAAATTAATTTTTATGTATATCGTAATATATAAAATGTTAATATATGTATAAAATGTTAATAAAATTAGTTTCTATGTATATCGTAATATATGTATAAAATGTTAATAAAATTAGTTTCTATATATCGTAATATAATAAAATTAGTTTCTATTAAATAAAATTAATCATCATCATCATTCTAAATTATAATCCTACAACTTCTCCCCTCCAAAATATTTCCGCCAAAATTTCCACCAATAATAAATCATCATATTTATTAATTAATAATTATAAATAATAATAATAATAATAATAAAAATAATAATAATAATAATAATAATAATAATAATAATAATAAACCCAAAAGCCATTAGTTTCAATTCTTAAACTAATACATAAAAACTACCCCATGACCAGAATTTTAAATTGGTGATCTCTCCACTTTCTAGCCCACGTACAAATAAAAAATTAATATACAAAAAACTAACCCCCACAATCAATTCCACTCATCCTATATATTCTCCATTTCCTTTCCTTTCAACCATATTCTTATTTCAATTTTTTTTTAATTTTTACGACAGTATTTTTCTATCATTTGCTTTCTCATTGATATATATATATATATATATATATATATATATATATATATATATATATATATATATATATATATATATATATATATATATATATATATATATATATATATATATATATATATATATATATAGGCTATAGTAATCAATCATTCTTTGTCTTAACACGTTGTATTTTTGCAGGTATATATGTTAACTCACCATCATCAAGGAAGTATGCTCTAAAAAATGAAGGTAAAGCATTTTTGTTAAAATATATTTATTATAATTTAATCTTCATATTAGAATTTATTTTCTGGTGGTTGTCAATTTGTCAATTAATAAATGTATTTTTTTCTATCTATTATTTTGTTGAATTTCATGAAAAGAGATTCGGTTGCATCAACATAATGTTTAATTTCTTTAAAAAAAGAAATGGTTATTTCTTTCCAATGTGATGTTTATCAAGGTTTTGAAAAGTAGTGTCAAAATAATAAGTGATAATTAATTTTTCCAGTATATTGAAAAATGAGTTTTATCTTATGGATTTTGATAATGATATGGTGTTTTTATTATACTGCAATTGGACTGTCTTTAATGCATTTGCCTTCTTTTCTTCCTTGAAGTTATGTTTCATGAGGTCGCTAATAATTTATAATAATCCCACATGTTTCTAATTTATTAGTCACATGAGAGTATGAGACATAATTAGGGAGCCTCCTTCCTTATTAGCTACACCTTTCAATTAACTTTTATGATTTTGGTCGCTGATAAATTATATTGTGAAAATTTGTCTAATGTCTTGGTTTACACTATTCACAAACTCAAAAATTGATTGTCAAGCTATATTTATTTGAAAACTTTACAGGAAAGAAAACTTCTAACAAACTATATGTGATGTAGCGAATAAGAATTGTATTATTTGAAGTAGCCTTCAATGTCAACATGTGACGAGTACCATTTTTTTTCAATAAGCAAATGATTGAAGAAATCGCACTAGGGGTGCAACCCTTCGATTGCACATGAAAAATAAATGTTGTATGCATCTTTTATATGTATGTAGTTAACATTATGAATTTTTATAATACCTTTTCATTTTATCCGAAGCTATATATAGTTTAAATAATATAGTTTATGTCAATTTTTTATAATTATTTTATAATTGATATTAGTGGTCTAATACAATTATTTACTTAACTATGACATCATATTAATTGCTTTGTGTTATATATTTTTCATTTATTTTCCTCTATTTTACAACATTTTCTTTTTATTTGAAATTGCGACAAATTTTATATGTAATCATATAAATTGTATCATTAATGATAATTGAATAACACATTATATGTCCGTGCATCGCACAGGTAGACGACTAGTATATATAAAATGTTAATATATGTAATATATCATTTCAATGAATAAATAAATTCTATAATAATATATATTTTTAGTAGGGTTAGGTTGGGTTTAAGTTTTAAGAGTTTAAAATAATATTCTAATTTGACAGATTCAACTTTATGTTATTCAAATTATGCAATTAAATCAACCTAACATCCAATCTAATTGTAAAATATAATAGGTCAGTTAGTTTTAAATGGATGGTTCCGATTTGTCCATTCTATACCCAAATTACTTTTGTTTATGATTATGTCTAAATAAATAGAATTGAAAAATTATTTTTTTATGCACTCTGGTTCCTAAGAGAATGAGTCCTAGTAATTCAGAAGAGAAAGAACCCTAATAATTTAGATTTCGTGCCGAGAGGTTATGACACTAATAAATTAGATTTCGTGCAGAGAGGTTATAACACTGGTCAAATATTGTTTCCACCAAGAATTGAACTCAATATTCCCCGAAATTTTGTTTTTAGCAGGAGCTCGTTTACCACTCGAGTCCAATTTCTTGGTTTTTATCCTTTATTCTCACGTTTTTATTTCATTTTTCTAAAATTTTATAGAAAATTCTTATTCTACCCCATGGTCCAAATAAGTACCATATGAAATTCCTAAAATGCCCCCCTAAAATCAGAAATATATTTTTGGTGTGCACCATTTGTTGTTAAAATTGATTGCAAATTGGAAGTATATATTTGCAGTTTCGAACCGACAATATATTCTCGGTTTCTTCTGTTACCTATATCAGAACTATTTTACCATTTTAATATATTTACGATTCATTCGCACAAAATATAAATATCTGTACAATTGGAAAAAAAAACCATGAATTACTGAATAACAAAAAACTACTGAACCCAAACTACTGAATATATAAATAGAGCTATAGTAGTATGAGATACAAAAATGTACACTGAATAACAAAAAAGTAAAACTAAATAACAAAAAAAAAACAAAACTACTAGGTATGGCGGATGATGAGTCGATCTGTTGTAACACCCCAAATCTACCCGATAAATTATACGGAAATCAGAGTATAATTCCAAACAAGTTCATTTGAGGTATCACATATTCGTCATTTCAAAAATAGTTACGGCTTATTTGCCTTCACATAAATATATAGCACAAAAATTTAAAACGATAATCAAATCATTACTAAAAATCACTTTGTTTAAATTCAATAATTAACTCGCAGCGGAATCAACAACTTCATAAATATTCGATTCAAGTCGTAGCATCATTGCACGGTAACTTCAAGTTACAATTTAAACCAAAACCATTTAAAAATTCAGCAAAAGAAATAATAATTAAAACAATCGTTTTATCCCCCTGAGTGCTACGTATCAGAGCAAGACACCCACTCGACTAACAGCAACTAAAGACTTCATAAAATCACTTCAAAACTTCCACCGCTATCTTGAGTACCTGTCTGTTTCCCACGGTAAGGGAAACATCATTCAGAAGGGGTGAGATATCCAACAATATAAAAAACGTATGATAAATAATATACTAGGATTATATCATACAATTTCACTACTTCATAATTTTTAAACAACAGTTATAACAATAATTTATCAACAACAGTTATAACAACAATTATCAACAACAAGTATAACAACAATTAGTAACAACAATTATAATAATAGTTATAATAACTATTTCACTGCTTCCAGACAATAGTCATACAACTACTAATAAACCACTTAATAGCAACCACACTTATAACAAACAACAACTCATAACAACAACTTGTATCGAGCAGCAACTTATAGCAATAACAATTTATAACAACAATAACTCATAACAATAACAACTTATAACAACACAACAACACTTATAACAACATAGCAGCAACTTATAACAACAATAACTTCACAACAACAACAACTTCACAACAACAACAACTTCATAATAACAACGACACAATAACAACAACAACTTCACATCGACTCAAAATGTGACACAACTATGCACATGCATGTGGTACCGTTGGAGCAGAGCTCCCAACTTAAACATATGCCAGGTTATCGAGGCATTTCAACTTAATCAGGTGCCATTCAGGCCAACTTAATCAATGCCATCAAGGCCAACTTAAACAATGCAAATGTATGCATGCAACAACAACAACTACAATGTCACAACAACATCAACGCAACAACAACAACGATAACAACAACTCAAACATGCATCAATAGCATCAACTTAATCCAACATTGGTCGTTCGACCTACAACTTAGTCAACAACAACTTAAACGTGGTATTCCAACAACAACGTATAGACAACAACATAACAACGTTGGTCATAAAACCTATAACTTAATCAACGCAATTTAACAACAATGTATCAACATCAACATAGTAATAATAACTTGTTCAACAACAACATATTCCACAACAACGTAGAAACAACAACATAAACAACAACAGATAATCATCACAAAACAGCCCCTAAACTTCTAGGTACTAATTCTGCAATTTATTAATTAATCCGCTATTAAAAAATTCATAACATTCTAATTCCAACTCTACTATTTGTTAACTTCTATTACTAATTATTATCAACTCTTGTTAAATATCAACATCCTCATTACTTGGGTTACTGCTACATAAGTCATCATCATTGCTACTGTTCTGCTACAACCATTATACACATAACCTACATAAATCCAACTGAAACAATTCAACTTAATTGAACACCCTAAATTATACTATCACTCCACCAATAATCATCACTATAATTTCTATTTCTTAAAGTAATCAATTCCAACGATATACTAATTCAATTAATTAAACCCAATTCCTACACCAATAATAATTATAATTCTTACTCAAGGGAATCCTAATGAGGTTTGATCCCAACAACTATGCAACACAACCAACAACCAAAATCAGAATATATTTCAAAAACTCGTACAGCACGCGTCGCGAACCATCCTTGGCGCCGCGATCTCATCAGAAACTCTCAACTTAGTAATAACAACATCTAATAATTAACATCAATAGATATCAATTTCTTGCACTTAGTTCCACAATATTAATTATAAACCCTAGGTTAATTCCCCACAACCAATAGCATTGATTGAACTTATATAACTTATCCATAGGCATCAATCAATTTCAACTTCATCAATACAATCACAACACACAAAACAGAGGCAATTCACATAATCATAACCCCCCACATACCATTCATCATAATCCCGTTTATAGAGCTAGAACTCCACCCTTACCTTGGATATGAGATTGCTCTACTCTCCCGGTTGCCATAGCTTATGCCGCCGCTTCCAACTTTTCTCCGAAAATCTTTTCTAACAACGTGCAGAGACGCACCAAAAACCTGTTCGGAAATCGCTTTCAGACGGACTTAAAATCATCAAAACAAAAATCGCACCGGTCAGAAGTTACCTCTACAAGTCTGGAACGTTGTGTCCAAGAACTGCGACGATCCAACGGTTGGATTGGGAGAAATGTTCGATTTTCTAAGGTGTCTCCCTGCAGAAACTTGCTGCAAAAATTGGACTTCCTCTATTTTTTCTCTTCCACCATGACTCTCTTCTTCACCTCTCCTCCAAACCCTGTTTCCATATAAACCTAATTCCCTTATAATTTCTTATATCCAAATAATAATAGTAATAACAATATTATTATTATTATTATTATTATTATTATTATTATTATTATTATTATTATTATTATTATTATTGTAACAACTTTTTTCACTGGGCTCAACTCCATACACCTTCCAATTACTATCACCATCACAAAACAAGCCCAAACAACAAACTCATTCTTATTCCAATAATTTCATAATAATAATTATTATAATAATATTCCAATATTATTCCCATATTATTATTATATTATTTCCACAACTTAAATCCATAATTAACAATGCAACTTACTCCAATACAATAAAATTCCAATTTCTCCGATAAATCCCAACTTAGACAAATTCCAAAAATTAAATCCTTAATTAATTTAATTAAATAATTAATCAAATTCAGGGCGTTACATCTGTCACCTTCGAGGCGTCCCTCCGCTGCCTCATGTAAAGCATAACCTCCTGAGCCTCCGCCATGATGACATCCAAAATCCCTCTAACCTTGGTGCTATAAGGAAATAAACCTTTGTCTATACCATCCCGCGCAAGCTCCATGATACGACGACACCTGAGCAACACATTAATCGCTTGATCTACCCTAGCCTTCTCCTCCTCTAAAATCTCCAGATGAAATGACTTCGGTGGGTTCCCAGGAATATCTTGTATCATGTATGGATGGAACATCCGGAAGAACCATAACATGTAACCGTACTCGTAACTCTAATCGGATGGGACACCTACATAAATATTTTGACGGATTTAATCAACAAACCAAAATTCAAAATTCATAAAATGTTAATAGAAATCAAAATTCAAAATTCATACTTGTCTTCCCTAGATACGTCTAGCAACATGTTCAGGGTAAAGAGGAAGAAGGGATAAATCAAACAGTCCTCCTCCAAAAGAAGGCTGTGCAGAAGTTGCCACTGGTGTCGTCTAGGGTTGTGAGGGAGGCTCTGACTGAGGTTGAGACTGGGCTTCCGGTACATCTGGTGTCGCTTGAGAACCTGAGGACTCTCCCGCCTCAAATGCTGTATGTGGAGAGGTGCGTGTGCAGGAGGACGGGGGTGGAGAAGGATGAACATGGACTGGATAGTTCCGTCTGCTGCGGGAGACCGAAGTAGTGGAAGTGGCAGGAGGAACACCGAAAGATGAAGTTGGTGCATCCGATATGGCCTGTCCAGATGCAGGAGGAAGCTGAGTTTCTTGACTCCTTTCTTTCCGCACAGAAGCGTATTGTGCTACCCTGTCGTGTCTTAATCGAGATGCTTTGCTAGTCATTGCTCCTGTAGAAGCACGAAAAAAATGTTAACTTAAGGACCAATGTTGAAAAAATTTAAAATACATAGGGGAAAACACCGGAAATATACATGCGATTTTGTTCTTGCTGAAAACCTGAAGTATATTTATGTTTTCTGCAGCGATTTCAGAGGTGCATTAATGGCACCCCAACCCCACAAAAGAACTCAGTTAAGCAACCTGATCGTACCTGATCAGAAGAATCGTCAAGGCAGCAGAATCTGGCTTGGAGAGCAAGATGGGGGGGTACCTGCAAGGTTCTCCGATGCTTAAGTTAGTAGCTATCAGAGAATGAGGGTTGAGAGTGAAGAATAGAATACCTGACCCTCTAGTGAAAGAGGGTATTTATAGCCCCCAGCGCTGGGCCAAGGTTCCCTAATTAAGCCAGATCCAATTGGAGGCCCACGTGCTAGGGAACTGCCAGAATGTCCCGTGCTAGGGCTGAGTCAGCAGGAGACTCACGTTCTGGATGCACACAGCGTAGGGTTCGGAGATGGTTGAACGAATCCTTCGCTGAGACGTGACGCGTGGTCTTCGCGCGTGGATAGCTCTTGGTGGTTATCCAGTGAGTGGGCCCAAAAGATTTGGGCCTGCTCGGCCGGAGTCTTCGCGCGGGGGCAGCCCTTAACGGTTGCCCAACAATTGGGCCCAAGGGAATTGGGCCTGCTCGGCTGGTAACAAGGGTTGGGCCTGCTCGGCCCAGTCCAGAACAGGAGCCCCCCAAGTCATTAGCCTTATAAGGGTGGTGACTTTAACGAGGAGGTTTAGCCGAGCACGGGTAACGATTCCAAATCCTGGGCTACTCGAGGACTTTGGTCGGCCGTTGTCTTTGGTTTTTGACATTTTGGTTGTCACTCGTCAGCGTGATTGACAGGTGTTAGCTGTACAGGCTATAATCATTACTGCGCCGTTTTTAGGGGTGGAAGTAGGCGGCGTCTTTTGGAGTTCCCAAGACCTTTGGGACGCGTGGCAGCCTTTCGTGGAGGGAGCCGCCTTTGGGGTGTAGGCAATGATGGCGTCTCCTAGGCTGCCTAGGCCATCATGACACCCTTTGGTCTTCTTTCCCTATATAAGGAGTGAGGAGGTCACTCATTTGACACTTAACATTTTCCAAGCCTTCAAGATTCGCTCACTGCTCTCCTCCTCGTCTCGTTCATATCTTCTTCGCTTTCTTCAAGTAAGTTCCTCGTCTCCTTCATATCTTTATTTAAGTTTTATGTATTAGTTTTGAGTGCGGAGGGCGCGATTGATGAGCGTGACGAGCGAGGTTTATGAGTTAACCGAGGAAACCTAGAAGATAATCGTTTCTCCCATGCGTTTGCCGAGTGAGTTTTGAGTGAACGGAGCTAGAACGTTTGAATGAGACGTCCAGCTTTTAGGATTACTAGGGAGCAGTATGAAGGCCACGAGCAGCGGAGGTTATATGTCTCGGCGAGGGCATGAGTTCGCCGACCTCCGCTGCGTGCGAAGACTATGCTGGGCGCTTTAGCTCGTCGGCCATTTGACGATTGTGGGAATTTTCCTCGTCTCTTTTCCTCGCCCTTTCACTTGACTTGCGGTGGAAGGGTGGATTTGACCAGTCGAATTCACGGTTTCCTCTGCTTTTCAGGTAAATGGCCGATGAGAACAAGGATGATGTCGTCTTCGACATTTCAGATGGGGACGAGGCTGTTGGCTCGCAAGAGGGCGTTCCCGTCGTCGAAACCTCCCCTAGGGCACTTGAAGAATGGGTGGCCGTCGCTCCGAGGATGATTGCATCGCGCTTCACAAGTCGTCCTAAGGAAGCCTTTAACGTCATCGAGGACCTTGACCAAGACGAGGAGCCTTCTTGGGGCGCCTTCGTGCCCAAATCTCACCAGAGGATCTGCTCGCAATTCCCCGGTCCCCGTTTCGCAATGTATGAGTTCGTCTTTAAGGAGGCTGGTCTCCGTCTCCCCTTCACTCATTTGCAACGGAGTGTCTTCAGTTGGTTGCCCCTGTGCCCGTCTCAGCTTCATCCAAACGCTTTAGCGTTCTTAAGGGTCTTTGAGATCGTATGCGGGTACTTGGAGGTCGAAGCGACTCTGCCCCTTTTCTTCAGAGTGTTTCATTTGCAGAGGTTGCGTGATCCGGACGGCAAGTGGAGTTGGGTGTCGTTTAAGCAGCCGAAGAAGCTGTTCGCCATTTACCAAGACTCTATCAAGCATTTTAAGAGTCGGTATTTTATAATTAAGCCGCTCACTCCTGATGCCGAGAATCATTTGTTCGAGGAGCGCGAGTACATTGAGGATGGGGTGAGGAGAGTGGGGCCAGCTGCCCGGTTCCCGTTAGAGTGGCAACCTGACCATTTCGAGCGGGGGACCGACTATTACATCTTCCGGGACGAGGACCTCAATGAGCGTGATACTGGGGGGTATCAGCGGCTCGCTTCCTACGTGGACGGGTTTAGACCGGCAATCTGTACATATCCCAACGGGGATCCCTTATTCGAGGAAGATGGGGGCCCTATGCTGGAGCCTCGGCACATCAACACCAAAGCCGTCCTCGAGTGCGGAAGTTACGGGGACGCTATGATTTTGTTAGGTGAGTTGGCTATTATTTGTTTAAACAATACCTTTTTGGTTCTAACTCTTTATTTTGCAGGAAAAATGGCCGACTTGCATGACAAAGTTACGAAGATGCGGGCCAAGAACAAGGGGGCCATCAAAGTGTCCGTGAAACGATCGCGGGTTGAGGAGGTCAAAGCGGCTGCTGCGAGTGTCCCCGACAGTGGCTCTCCTTCGTCAGTTGGGACGACCTCGCGTGGTTCTCCAGCCGGAAAGAAGCAAAAGAATGAAGGGACCGCAGAGCTTCGTCCTCTTATCATTGACAACCCCTCCGAGGAAGACATAGTGCTGCCCTCTTGTACTCTGCATAGGGGAATCTTCTCAAAGAAAAATGTTCTCCTCGAGCGCGAGGAGGTGAGGCACATCGTCAAGCGGGACCGGGTGGCTCGAGACAAGGATTTGTCCGAGGACCTCGAAGGGATGATGAGGGTGGCCGCCTTGGCCTTGGCTCTTAATGCTCAGAATGTCTGTCCTCAGAAGGACTACGATGCTCTCCAGATCAAATACGATGAGCTGGAGCACGAGTTCGAACAGTACAAGGACAAGTATGAGGTCCAGAGCGGCATAGTGGAAGATCTCGTTAAAGAGCGTAATAAGGTTGCGGACTTGGAGGCCGAGGGAAAAAGGCTCCGCGAGAGAATTGCTGAGTTGGAGAGGGCTCATCTCCCTGCTGCCGAGGAGGATGAGGACGAGAAAGCCTTGGTGACGCGTTCTCAGCTTCTGGGCAAGGTTCGGGAGCTAGAGATCGACTGTGTCGCTACCTTGGGGGTCGGTTTTAAAGCTGCCGTGGATCAGCTGAAAGTCCTCAACCCGCGCCTGGTGACGAAGGGCATCGGTCCATATCACAAGGTCGTGGACGGGCGAATTGAATCAAACCCGGAGTTCGAGGACTGGGAAGACGAGCAGGGGCCCCCGGGTGATGACAATGGTGCCGAGGATGAGGACGGTGATGTCTGATCTGTTTATACTTGGTTGTGGCCTGTGTGCCAATTTTGTGGCCTGCGCGCCAATATTTTGTGGCCTGCGTGCCAATGTTTTTAATGGGGCGATGCCCGGATAATGTTTGTAATATTTGGATATCCCGGCCAGTTTGGTCGGATTTTAATGTCATTGTGCTTTATGTTTCAACATTTACTTGTGCTTATCTGATTTTATCGTTGAATGTTTTATGTCTATGCTCGAATAATGCTTGTGCTCGACCGAGGTTTATGGCCCGGGCGTGTGGGGAACGGTCCGAGTGCGCAGAGCAGGTGTGCGCTATAAGCGAGCTCGAGGCCGCGGTCGGGGCCAGGTGCTCGCGGCGTGAACGATCCCATCGCGAGCTGGGGTTCTGCCGTGCAGGTACTTCCGCGGAGGGTCTGCGTGTAAGGCCCGCCGCGTAGTCGGCTTTGCCTCCTGGTAGGGTTATCCGACTGAAGCTGTCGTGGAGCATACGCGCTTGTACCATGGCGCGAGTCCTTGCCCAGCTTTCCTCGTGTTCGTCACGAGCGGCCGGGTAGCGTTAGGTTGTTTCTAACTGTAGTAGCGTCTGAGTTTTTCAGCATTCCAAGGTCGAGCTAGTTTTTCGCCGAGAAGGTTCTCGAGGTAATACGCACCGTTTTCGGTTTTATCGTATACTCGGTACGGACCTTCCCAGTTTGGGGCTAGTTTGCCTTCGCGCGAATCTTTCATGTTTCGGCGGAGGACCAAGTCTTCGATTTCGAATCCGCGTTTGATAACTTTAGTGCTATGGCGTAAGGCTATCTGTTGTTTCAGTTTTGCTTCACGGAGGGAGGATCCTGTTCGGATTTCCTCGACCATGTCGAGCTCTTCTCTCATAGCTTCGTCGTTTAGTTCTTCCTCGAGAGGTGACTCAGTCCGACGAGATGGTTCTCGGATCTCCACGGGGATCACGGCTTCGGTGCCATAGGTTAACCTGAACGGTGTTTCGCCCGTGGTCGAATGTGGGGTCGTCCTGTACGCCCAGAGGACGCTGTGTAGCTCTTCGACCCAAGCTTTTTTCGCCTCGCCCAGCCTTCTCTTCAACCCACGGAGGATGACCCGGTTGGCGGCTTCAGTCTGTCCGTTGGTTTGGGGGTGCTCGACCGAAGTGAAGTGCTGCTTCGTCCCGAGTTTGGCCACGAATTCCTGGAATTTTCTGTCTGTAAACTGGGTGCCGTTGTCGGTTATTATCGCCTGTGGGACTCCGAATCGAGCGAGTATGTTCCGCTTGTAAAATCGGAGTACGTTTTGGGATGTGATTTTAGCGAGCGCTTCAGCTTCTATCCATTTCGTGAAGTAGTCCACAGCGACCACCAGGTATTTGTTTTGATAGGATCCGACCGGGAAAGGTCCGAGGAGGTCCATTCCCCACGTGGAGAAAGGCCAAGGTGAGGAGAGAGATTTGAGCTCGTTCGGCGGAGCCAGGTGCATGTCGGCGTGACGCTGGCATTTGTCGCATTTCTTGACGTGTTCCTTGGCGTCCTGCTGCATGGTCGGCCAATAATAGCCGGCTCTGAGGGCTTTCCTAGCTAGTGACCGCCCGCCGAGGTGCTGGCCGTTGATTCCACCATGGAGCTCTTGGAGCACCTCCAGTGCTTGCGAGGCATCGATACATTTAAGGAGGGGGATGGAGAAACCTCGTCGGTACAGTTTGTTTTCGAGGATAGTGTATGAACATGCTCGTCTTTTAATTGCTGAAGCTTCTTTCGCATCGGCGGGGAGCTCGTCTTTCGTGAGGAAGTTGTACACTAGGGTCATCCAGCATTGGTTGTCTCCGATGGCGAATATCTGTAGAGATCGCGCGCTTTCGCCTATACTTGGCCTGGGCAGAATTTCTTGGATAACTGATTTGTTTCTCCCTTTCTTTCTCGTGCTCGCAAGTTTGGATAGTATGTCGGCGCGTGAGTTGTGCTCTCGGGGAATATGGTCGACTTCTGCTTTGGCGAATTTCTTCATCTTGTCCTTGACGAGCGCGAGATATTCGGCGAGTATGTCGTTTTTGGCCTGGTAGTCGCCGCTGACATGGGATGCGACGAGTTGGGAATCCGTATAGATCTTGATCTCTCGTGCGCCTACGTCCTCAGCGAGTCTCAGGCCTGCGAGGAGGGCTTCGTACTCGGCCTGGTTGTTCGATGTGTTGAAGGATAGGACTAAGGATATTTCTATGATAAGTCCCTCGTCGTTTTCCAAGATAATGCCTGCCCCGCTGCCCGAGTTGCTCGAGGCGCCATCTACGTAGATGGTCCATTTGTTCTTGGCCATGTCGGGCGAGTCGGCGATAGAGGTCATCTCGGCTACGAAGTCCGCCAGTGCCTGTGCTTTTAGTGCCTTCCTGCTTTCATACTGTACGTCGAATTCTGAAAGCTCGAGGGACCATCTTAGCATTCTGCCGGCCATGTCCGGTCGGCTGAGGAGTTGCTTGATGGGTTGGTCCGTCCGAACAAAGATTGTGTGGGCGAGGAAGTAGTATCGTAGCCTTCTGGCCGCTATTACTAGGGCCATGGCGACTTTCTCGATCTGTTGGTATCGCACCTCGGGTCCCTGTAGGGCTTTGCTGGTGAAATATACGGGTTTTTGTCCGTCTACGGTTTCTCGGATCAGTGCCGCGCTGACGGCCTCGTTTGAAACGGCTAGGTAAAGGTACAGAGGCTCGTTGTCGTCTGGTCGAGAAAGGACGGGCGGTTCGGAAAGTATTTGCTTAAGGTGTGCAAGTGCTTGCTCGCATTCTTCGGACCATTCCAAGGCTGCTTCTTTGCGTAGCAGTTTGAAGAAAGGGAGGGCGTGCTGGGCGGATTTCGCGACGAAACGTGAAAGTGCAGTGAGCATCCCGTTTAAGATTTGGATGGATTTTTTATTGTTAGGAGTAGGGAGTTCAGAGAATGCTCGGCACTTATCTGGGTTGGCTTCTATTCCTCGTTCGGTCAGATAGAAACCGAGGAATTTTCCTGCCCGGACGCCGAAGGTGCATTTCTCTGGGTTGAAGCGCATCTTGCAGGATCTGGCCTGCTCGAACACGCGCTCGAGATGGGAGGTGTGGTCGGTGTCTTCTCGAGATTTGACGATCATATCGTCCATGTATACCTCGAGGGTGTCGCCGATCTCCCCACGAAACACTTTGTTCATCATCCGTTGATACGTGGATCCCGCGTTTTTGAGGCCGAAGGGCATTACGTTGTAGTAATAGTTGCCCGACTCGGTCATAAACGCCGTGTACTGCTTGTCGCTCCTCGCCATGGGGATCTGGTTGTAACCTGAATAAGCATCCATAAAAGACAATAGTTTATAGCCGGCCGAGTTGTCGACCAGTCTATCAATGTTTGGTAAAGGATAGGCGTCTTTTGGACATGCCCGGTTAACATCAGTATAATCAACACACATTCGCCATTTTCCATTAGATTTCTTAATAAGTACAACGTTTGAGAGCCAAGTTGAATACTTGGCCTCGGAAATAAAATTTGCCTGTAGGAGGTCTTTTACAGCTTTCTCGGCAGCCTCCGCTTTCTCGGAAGACTGCCGACGCCTACGTTGAACTACGGCCTTTGCGGCTGGATCGATGGAGAGGTGGTGGCAGGCGACCTCAGGGTCGAGTCCGGGCATTTCCGCGGCGCTCCAGGCGAACAGATCAGCATTGGCTCGAAGGCAGGCTATGAGCTGCTTCCTCGGAAGGTCTGGGATCCCTTTACCGATTTTCACTGTTTTGTCAGGGTTTTCGCCCAAGGGGACCAGCTCGAAATCTCCGTCCGGAACTGGTCGGAAGGGGTGAGGTGACTTCGACCGCGTCTCTTCCCCAGTCTTTAGTTCTTCCGCTGCAAACCGGGCATCCAGGTCGACTGAGCTGACGTTGGTTGTCTGATGCTGGTCTTCTCGAGGATGCTTGTCTTCGGCCCTTGGCTTTTTGTTGGAGCCGGTCGGCGGAGCGATCAGTTCTAATCCTTTGACGGAGGCGTCGAAGATTCTTCTGGCTGCTTCAATATCGGCGTTGATGGTGGCCACTCGTCCTGTCCTCGTGTAGAACTTCATCTTCAGGTGGACAGTGGAGGGTACGGCGGTCAGTTCGGCCAGAGTGGGGCGTCCGATGATGCAGTTGTACAGGGTTTTGCAGTCGATCACCAAGAACCTGGTTTTGACTTGCCTAGAAGCCTCCCCTTCCCCGAAGGTGACAATCAGCTCGACGTAACCCCATGGCTTAGTGGTAGCTCCGTTGAAACCTTGAAGGTCTGAACCCACATAGGGAGTAAGGTGCGAGTCGTCCAGCTGGAGTGTCCGGAAGAGATGGGAGTACATGATGTCGACCGAGCTGCCTTCATCGACTAAGACTCGTCGAACATCGAAGTTCGCCATTCTGGCTCGGACAAGCAGAGGAATCGTGGCGTTTGGAGCCCCGCCGGGCAGTTCTTCCAGGTAGAAGGTGATTGGTTCAGATTTTCCTCGAAACTTTCGCAGTGTAGGGCCGAGGTCAGTGTTGGCGCTGAGCAGCTCATCGAACTTTCTCTTGACTGAACTGATGGAGAGGGAGCCTGGATCCCTGCCGTTGGAGACGACCATGGTGAATGGGAAGTTCTCCCATTTGCTAAGTGCGGTGAGGATCCCGGCTGATGGCACGAAATCCTCTGGACGAGTGACGGACAGTGCTACTTGTAGGGGCCTGTTATCCGGTGAATTCCCTTCGTCAGAGTTTCTGTGGTCGTCCCTTCGGGAAGGTTCCCCTTTCTGTGTGTATTTTGAAAGGCGGCCCTCCTTGATCAGTGTTTCAATTGCATCTTTGAGGTGGATGCATTCTTCGGTCAGATGGCCGTGACTTCTATGGTATTTGCAATACTTTGATTTGTCGGTTCCCGGCCTTGCGGGGTTCGACTTTGGGGGCCTGATGTTTGATTTCTTGAAGTCGGTGTTCTGGCATTCGGCCAGGATCCTCTCCCGTGAGGTGTTCAGAGGGGTGTAGTCATTGAAGCGACCAGATGGTCCTCGGCGCTCTTTGATGTCGAGAGATCTGTCGTCTTTCCTTTTTTCATGCCCTCTCTTCGAACCTGGGTGCTCGTAGTTTGAACTGCGAGCGGCGTCACTGCCTCGCGAGGCTTTGATGGCAGCAGCCTCTCCTTCCTCGAACGCGATGAACGCTTAAGCTTTGCGAAGGAGGGCGTTCATGGAGTGGACCTTTTCAATCTTAATGGCCTTCTTAAAGTCACTGCCGGGGAGAAGTCCCCGTTCTAAGAGGTATCTCTTCATGTAGTCTTCTGTTTGTACTTGGACGGCCTCCTTGTTGAACCTGTCGAGGTAATCCCGAAGAGGTTCGTTGGGCCCTTGTATCACGGCCTCGAGGTTGGCCTCTGATTTTGGTTGTCGTCGGGAGGCTGTGAAATGGCTCAGGAAGAGTTCCTTGAGGTCGGTCCAGGAATGGATGGAGTTGGGGCGGAGGTTTCTGTACCAAGTCATTGCTCCCTTCCTGAGGGTGGTCGGGAAGATGCGGCACTTGATAGAGCCCTTGACGACGTGGTAGTCCATGACCGCTTCGATGCTCCGAATATGGTCGTCAGGGTCAGTGGTTCCATCATACTGGTCCAACGCAGGGGGTTTTTCCATCCCTCGAGGAAGGCGGGCTCTTCGGATGTCCTCGGACAGAGGGCTGCGGAAGTCTTCTTCGTCGCTTGGTCTTGGTGAAGTTGAATGTCTGCCTCGCCGGGGTCTTTCCTGGTCATTGTTGGGACCGGCGCGATTATCCCGAGGAGAGGGACGCTCGCGGGGTTTCAGCACAGCCTTGGAGGGGCCCTGATGACCCTGCTCGGGGGAGAGGCTTCTTGCTTCAGTGGCCTCTGGTCTCTGGTTCTTCCTGCTCTTTCTCGGTGGAGAGCGGGAATATGACCTCCGACGGCGGTGTCTTCTGGGTGGCGAGCGTGAAGAAGATGGGGAGCGCCGGCGGTGCCTCCTCGGAGGTGAGCGCGAGGAGGAATAGGAGCGCGACCGGTAATGTCTCCGCGGAGGGGAGCGATACCGTCGTTTCCTTTCCAGCTCGTGGATACGGTCGTCCTGAAGTCGGAGGAGGCTGTTCGTCTTTTGCAGTTCTTTGAGCAGGAGGACAGTGACGGGGTCAGCATCCTCGGGGATGTTGAGCGGTTCCTCCTCTTCTACATGACGGGTCCTCTGCCTGTCGGAGGTGTGGGTGAATGAGGAAGCAGCGTGCCCATCTCTGGCGTCGGTCTCATTCTCATTCTGGGGGCGCTCAGGCCCATTGTGGGTTCGGGCCTGCTGGTCTTCCCTGTTCTGAACGTTTCCCTCGGGAGGGTTTTGTTCGACATTCTGAACCTGTTGGAGGCCCTGCAGCTGCTGGACGTTCTGGACCCGCTGCCTCCTAGGTTGCGAAGTCTCCTGTCTCGACCTTCCCTGTCCGGCAAGGGCATGTTGAGGTTCTTCTTGCCGGCGGCGATTCGTCACCTCGCGGGTGGAATCTTCGATCAGATGTTCCAGGAGGAAGGGGTCGGAGCTTGGGATGTTGTTGTTAGCCATGACGATCGTGAAAGGTTATGCTTTGATCTTTGTTAAAGAAGGGGGAGCAAGTTTCCCACAGACGGCGCCACTGATCGTACCTGATCAGAAGAATCGTCAAGGCAGCAGAATCTGGCTTGGAGAGCAAGATGGGGGGGGGGGGTACCTGCAAGGTTCTCCGATGCTTAAGTTAGTAGCTATCAGAGAATGAGGGTTGAGAGTGAAGAATAGAATACCTGACCCTCTAGTGAAAGAGGGTATTTATAGCCCCCAGCGCTGGGCCAAGGTTCCCTAATTGGGCCAGATCCAATTGGAGGCCCACGTGCTAGGGAACTGCCAGAACGTCCCGTGCTAGGGCATAGTCAGCAGGAGACTCACGTTCTGGATGCACACAGCGTAGGGTTCGGAGATGGTTGACCGAATCCTTCGCTGAGACGTGACGCGTGGTCTTCGCGCGTGGATAGCTCTTGGTGGTTATCCAGTGAGTGGGCCCAAAAGATTTGGACCTGCTCGGCCGGAGTCTTCGCGCGGGGGCAGCCCTTAACGGTTGCCCAACAATTGGGCCCAAGGGAATTGGGCCTGCTCGGCTGGTAACAAGGGTTGGGCCTGCTCGGCCCAGTCCAGAACACAACCATTGATCATTTAAAATACATGTCTAACACCTTAGAAATGATTTTTAATGTTCAAAACAATTCACAAATACTTATTTTCTGACCTAAAACACACATTTAAGTAGATTTTACATAAACTCTAAAAATTTTAAAATCAACTTACTTGATTGATTATTGTTGTTTTTTGTTGTTTGATTGTTGTTGGTTGCTTGATGCCTTAAAACGACTTCAGTTACAAATGCGATTGATTCAGTGAAAATGAGATTGAGAGAATTTTGAGAGAGTTGAGTGTGTTTGTTTGTTTTTGAAACTGCAATAGGAAGGGAAGAGGCAACACACCTTTTAGGTGTTCAACAAACCAAAAATATACTTGCGGTTCCATGCTATAGTTATATTTCTGGTTAGTTCCAAGGTTAATATGTGCGAAAAAAAATATACTTCTTATTTTGACATGCATTTTTAGAATTTCAGTGGTGTCGTCGGAAAAATATGGATGGAATAAAAAATTTCCAATATTATTAACTATCTCTTTTATAAATGGGTACATATACATACATAAGCCTGACTTATAAATGCCCAACTAAGATTGTTGCACTTGTGAAAACCGAAAACTGAAAGCCAAAAATTGCGAAAATGAATCCTCTTTGATTCATACATGAGCCTCAAATTCAATCCAACTTCGACGGAGTTTGATTCCACTGAGAATTTTGAAGCACCCTTTTTCAGTGGCTTTTCAAATCCCTACTTTAATGTTTCATGGGTAAATGAAAATGAGATAGAAAAATTGTTACTTTCAGTTTCTCTGAAGCAAATTGATAGCTTAAACCCTTCTGGGTAGTAACAATGCTTCCTGGGTTCGTTGCTGCCAGGAGAAAGATATCAACTTGGCCCCCTTTCTCTCAGAGATTAAAACAAACAGGTGGGGTGCATTTTCACCAACTTTATGAAAATGGTTTTATCAATTTTCTTCTTGTTTTTGTAGTTAATCTTGTCTTTTCTTGTTCATTATCATGTTTGGATAAACAACTCATTATAGAGCTTTTGCACAATAAGTGCTTATCACATTTAAGCTTTTGCATAATTTAAAATATTTTCATATAAGTCTCGTACTGTTTTCATAAGCTATCTTTGAGAACTTATAGAAATAAGTTGAAAACAACTTACGGGCATGTTATAAGCTCTCTCAATCGGTCTCACAAGTACTTATGCTAGTAATTAAGTTGAAATAATTTGTTTATGTTCAACTTCTTGTGATATCTAATTGTGTGTGGTTTAAACTAGCAGAAAATGAGATTGTTCAAATGTTTCGCTTGCCTGATTCCCAAGAAGAAAACGATGGTCTTCCCATGAAAGGAGGGAGAGTACTATTGAGGAGGGATCCTAATGCTAGAACATTGGATGAAAGATTCATTAGGATTTTGAAAATATTTAAATGGGGACCTGATGCCGAAAAGGCATTGGAAGTGCTGAAGCTTAAGCTTGATATTCGCTTGGTTCGCGAGGTTTTGAAGATAGATGTTGAGGTTAATGTGAAGATTCAGTTTTTTAAATGGGCTGGGAAGAAACGGAATTTTGAACACGATTCAACGACTTATATGGCTTTGATACGATGCTTGGATGAAAATAGGTTGGTTGGTGAACTGTGGAGGACGATACAAGAGATGGTTAAGGGTCCGTGCGCAATTGATCCTTCTGAGTTGTCTGAAATTGTGAAAATATTGGGTCGAGTTAAGATGGTTAATAAGGCATTATCTGTGTTTTATCAGGTTAAGGGTCGCAAGTGCAGACCTACGTCGAGCACTTACAATTCTGTCATCTTGATGCTGATGCAAGAGGGGCATCATGAGAAAGTTCATGAGCTGTATAACGAAATGTGCAGCGAGGGTTATTGTTTCCCTGATACATTTACTTATAGTGCACTAATATCAGTGTTTGCAAAGCTAAATCGCGATGATTCTGCCGTTAGATTATTTGATGAGATGAAGGAAAATGGATTACAGCCTACAGAAAAAATTTATACAACTTTAATGGGAATATACTTTAAGTTGGGTCGGGTTGAGGAAGCATTGAACCTAGTCCACGAGATGAGAATGCGGCGGTGTGCCCCAACTGTCTTTACTTATACGGAATTGATTAGGGGATTGGGAAAATCTGGGAGGGTTGAAGATGCATACGGAGTATACAAGAGTATGCTGAAAGATGGTTGCAGACCGGATGTTGTTCTGATGAATAATTTGATTAACATTTTCGGTAGATCAAATCGCTTAAAAGATGCTATTGAGCTTTTCACTGAAATGAAATTACTTAATTGCACACCTAATGTCGTTACATACAATACCATTATCAAATCATTATTTGAAGCCAAAGCTCCGCCTTCTGAGGCTTCTTCTTGGTTAGAGAGAATGAAAAAAGATGGAGTAGTTCCCAGCTCATTTACATATTCAATTCTCATAGACGGTTTCTGCAAAACAAATCGAGTTGAGAAAGCTTTGTTGCTTCTTGAGGAGATGGATGAAAAAGGCTTTCCACCTTGTCCTGCTGCATACTGCAGCCTGATCAATAGCCTCGGTAAAGCTAAACGCTACGAGGCTGCAAACGAGCTGTTCCAGGAATTGAAAGAGAACTGCGGAAGTTCGAGCGCTCGTGTGTATGCTGTCATGATTAAACATTTTGGAAAATGTGGGCGACTCAATGAAGCTATCAGTCTTTTCAACGAGATGAAAAAACTCGGATGCGTCCCTGATGTTTATGCTTATAATGCTCTCATGACAGGGATGGTAAGGGCCGACATGATGGACGAAGCTTTTTCGTTGTTTAGAGCTATGGAAGAAAATGGTTGCACACCAGATATAAACTCACATAATATCATCCTAAATGGCTTGGCTAGGACCGGTGGCCCGAAACGCGCTATTGAAATGTTCGAGAAAATGAAGAATTCTACTATTAAGCCAGATGCAGTTTCTTACAACACCGTTCTTGGCTGCTTCAGTCGTGCAGGTCTATTTGAAGAGGCCGCAAAGCTTATGAAAGAAATGAATTCAATGGGATTACAATATGATCTAATCACCTACTCTTCAATACTTGAGGCTGTTGGTAAGGTTGACGAAGATCGCAATCTGGTATAGTCATGAGAACAACCTGGTATCACTTTTTGAGTGGCTCTGGCAATTAAAGGCCGATTTTTCTGAAGTTCAAGGTATAGGAACCATTCAAGAAAACTTAAACTCTATTTAATTTGCATGACTTAAAAAAAACCTCATCCATAATCAATCTCAATCTGAGTTGAGAGATTTCTGGTATGTTTTAGAGCTTGTTTTCATTTGGAGTGAGTAATGATACTTACGCGAATGTCACAGACATCCCTGTCCTTTTATTGATCATTGAAGAACAATTGAATTTAAATTCCACATCTTTGTATCGGATCGAAATTTGTACAAGTTTGACACAGACTCATGTTCCTATCGATATAATATTTCATGTCTGCTTTACTCACTGATATAGAGCAGACTTAAGTCATGGAACTGCGGTGCATATGTTCGAAGTGAACAAGTGATATACAACATTTATTCTGGCTTCTGATCCATGTCTAGCAGTCATTATATAAAAGTTCATTTGGACTAATATCATGGTATAAGCTCTGGCACAACTGTTTGCAAGAACTTATCAAAATAGCTTTCTGTTTAGTCTATGTATTCTTTTAAATTTGTTTTCATAAGCTTCTCTAAATAGCTTGTTGTCATAAGTTGTATTTTTAACATTTATAAATTAAGTTGTATATTCAAATGACTCCTTACTTTATGCAGTGTAATATGTTATGATTTGTATTTAGAGTTTAGAACTATGCAGCAAAACTGGCCTACTAATCAATTTTTTGGGAAAATAGTTTTTTCAATAATGTTGATGTGGTTGTATTTCAGTGCAACTGTGCCAATTTTATGCAATCTTGAAGAGAACTATTCAATAGCATGCTTCACTTCATATGATATTTATGGTGATGAAATGGGAAAGAAAAGTTTCCCAATTTAGAATCACGACAAATGAGTTAGGGTGTCATTTGTCACCATTCACAAGTGAAATCCAAGATTCTTCTTTGCACGTTATGGTCTATCAGAAGCTCCAAATTTTACACATCTCACACTATTATGTCATATTTTTTATTTTAATTCTTTGTGGTCCTAAAGATGCCCCCATTTTTTTCCTGTCAAAAAGAAAGGTGAGTTTTGTCAAGAATGACACAGCCTCAGAGGGGTAAAAATTTTCTTCCAAATCCCATTAAACATTTTTTCAAACAAAAGCTACACGACTGCACAATGAAGATATATCATTGAGTTTCCAAACATCCACTAACAGTATGGAGGATAAATTTTGCTGTCGCCGCGATTACCAAAACTGTCGCGAAACTGCATTCGTCAACTACAAATGAACTATGACCAATCAAGCTTTAAATAAACATGAAAAAGAGGTCAAAGTTTCAAGTATAAATTGTATCACCAGAAAACAATCGACTCATTATGCTTGTTTTAACGAGCAGAAAATAATAAACATATAACATTATCATTCATAAATTTGACATAAGAAAGCAATGAACTCTAAAAATGCCAACAAGGTAATGATAATATATGGCTGAACCCAATTCTGATTCCAGTAAAAAGAACATTGCTGGCTGGCAAGTGTATTGCCTCAGAAATTTGAAGAATAGGCAAAATGCCTCAAATATGATACAACAACAAGCTGTCTGGTGTCTGCATTCTGTGTTATACAACAATGAGAACTACAATGCATAAGACTTAAGAGACCTGATTCAACATAATCATCATTCTAATCATCTCTTTGCTCGAATCTTAAAATCTCACTCTGCAATTTTTCAAAAATCTCTCTCTTTTGTGTTTCCAATTCAGTGAGGAAATCCATCCTCATCTTTTCCAGCTCCATCATCTGCTGCCTTTTATTATTTTCAATTTTCTCATAAATCTTACCGAAATTCTGAATGGAATCAGCAAGTAATTTGAAGGAAGAAGACTCGTCACTGCCCCTACCTTTCCTTCTTTTCTTTGCGCGGGGCCTTTCTAAACCTTCTACACCAATGGATTTGGTATTTGCGGGATTATCCCTCGTGTCATCCAATCCATTTGCATGATTAGCAAAAACTCTAGGCTTCAAAAAAACACTCTCTCTTGAGTCCAAACCACAAGAGAAACCGGCTTGTTGCGGTGGAGAAGACATTAACTTATCCATCTTTTTGAAGTAAACCCATTTTTTATCTCCGCCACCCATTTCCGAAAACTTAATCTTGTCCTTTTTGTATTTCTTCTTCAATGTATCCAAACGATTTCTACACTGAGTATCTGTCCTATCAACTTTTGAAACTTCTGATACCTTTTCTGCAACTTGTTGCCATTCATCAGATCGAAGACTCTTCCTTCCATGTTGAAGAAACCGATCACCCCACGCATCAAGAAGAACAAATGTCTCTTTCTCAGTCCACTCACTAAGCGAGTTTCTAGCCCCAAAAGATGGTTTAGTAGCAGAAGAAGCTGCAGCAGATGGTTCCGGCACCCGAGCTGCAAATTCATAAGTTGACATCAAACTCTTTAGCTTTTGCTTTTTTGGGTGCCACTCAAATTCATCTTCATTCATGATGGCATAGCTTTTCTGCTTATTGTCATTATCACCGTCGTTGTTATCACCATTTTCCTCCCTATCCTCATCCCCGTCATTGTCATCTTCATCCCTATCCCTATCCTCATCCCCATCCCCATCATTGTTATCTTCTTCATCAGCATGATTTCGGGAAAGCTGAAAGTTGTTATTTTGATCAACATCCTCATCACCGTCACCTTCATCTTCCCCTACTAACCGCTCTTCATCTTCTTCATCTCCTTCATCTCCATCATTGTTACCTTCATTTTCAAATGGCTGGGGATCCGGATTATTCCTCATAGGATGTTTCAGATAACCATACTCCTGATTTTCTTGTTGGTCATTATCATCATTTTCATCGCCATCCCCATCCATATCATCATCAACATCATCATCTTCATCAACATGATTCAGAGGAACTCGAACGCTCCTATTTCGATCAACGGCATCCTCCTCCTCCTCATCATCCACAACATCATCTTTCCCATCTAACCTATAATCATCTTCTTCATTGCCACCATTAAAATCTTCGGCGGATTCATTCACAACGGGACGAGAATAAGGAGAATTCCTAAAAGGATGTTTCTGATAACCATAACCTTGATTATGAGGGTGACTAACAGCATATGGGTTAGGGGGATACCTTGCAATTGCATCATTCTCAATGTCATCCATTTAGAATCCAATCACAATTCAAAACTATAGAAAATTGATTCTCAGTGATTACCAACCAATCACCAATCCTAATTCCTAAAGTGTTGCTCCAAAATCAAACCCCTAAACTAGATTCCTGATTCAAATCCACAATTATCTTTCATGGCTTCATGCAATCATTGACGGGTGGAATAAAAAATGCAACTTTGTCACAATACATAAAGGAAATTGTTGATTGCAAGCAAAAACCCTGAAAATTGATGGCAAAAAATGAAATGAAATTATGAAACTAAATTAGGAAAAATCTATATCAGTAGAAAGAGAATAAAGAGATTTGAGCAGTTGCAATGAAGAAACTGAAATTGAAATTGAAATTGAGATGAAATTGAAGGAGTTATGTTACCTGAAAAACGCAATTTGATAGGGAATTGGGAAAAAGTATAATCACAAGTTGCGCAGAAAGAGAAAGAGAGAAAGTGTGTGTAATCGAGAGAGGAGATGCTCGTTGCTAACATGAGCCGGTGGGTGTACTATAACATATATTTCAATTTAATTATATTCCTTGAATTGAATACTCCTCCATCTCATAATCTCATAAGTGGATCCAACTACTCTAGCAATACACTTTAGAGTGTAATAAAAGGGATAATATAAAAAAATTGTTACAAAAGAAAGAAGAAAACAAATTAAATTTATTAGAAATAGAGTTTATGTGTTGGGTTAGGGTTTTAAAAATCAGATTGTGACCGTTCGATTGGGTGAATCAAAAATTCGAAGAGTCTTCGATTTGCTATTGAACCAATGGAAACTAAACATAATCCGTAAAAATTGGCAAAATACTTACTTTTTAGAAAATCGATGAACTAAATGTTTATTTTTTTCTTAGACAAAATGTCGTCCTTTTGATAATTAAAAATAAATAAAATTAAAATATACGGAGACTTTGTTTAAAACTTATTTGCAATAATTTTTTCTCTTTAAATTAAATTTATCAGACACTGCAATTACTTTTATCATTCGATTTATGTTGCAATTATATTTTGTTCAAAACTTATTTGGATTTGTATTTTGTAGTATTTTGTTGTGTATGATGACTATGTTTAAAATTTAAATTTAAAGAATGAACTTGTAAAATTATGATATTTTGAATTTTTTTAGGTATTATGATTTTTTTAAAGACAAAGTCATTCGGTTCGAGCGGGTTAATAACTATATGGTTTTGTTATAGAAACCAGTTTATTCAACTGAATTATCTGGTTTAATCTGGTTTACTAATGCAGTTTGACCAATAATTCTGTGACTTAGTCCTCTCAATGGTTTGATGACTGGTCCGATTTTTAAACCATTGACATCAACTGCAAAGGCGTAACTAAATTCAGAAAATAAAAGTGTGAATTGGAATATTTTCAATAGAAAAAACGCACAGCTTATCCCTGTAGTATGTGCTTTAGATTACTTTCGAGGACGTGGATAACTAAAAAGAGTGTTCTCGAGCAATATATTTTTTATTCTTTAGATCAATACTGCATATTTGGGATACTTGTTTATAACTAACTTAATGAGTTTGATACTAAGAGAAGAGCATGTGTAACAAGACAAATTAGTAATGCCCACATTCTGGCAAGACCATGAAGATGTGTGAAAGGTACATCTAAAGTCAATGGGAGTTGGTATGTCATTACAACTTCCATCTACATTGATAATAGTGCCAGGTTAGTTAAGGGATTTCCACTTGATGAAATAGTTTTATGCGTGCCTTGTTGAGGTTTATTAAATTAGAAGCGAGAAGAGTCTGCCATGTAGTGAGAAGACTCTGAAGAACCAACTTCTAAAGATGTCAACTTCTAAAGACCAGGGTCTAAAGAAAGTCAACCTATGTAGGATTAGAACCTGAAGACTTGGACTCTGAACTTGACCAAGGATTAGAACCTGAAGACTCGGACTCTGAACCTGACCAAGGATCAGAACCTAAAGATCCCAGATTATGAATGAAGTCTACTTATGAAGATTCATCTTTTGAAGACTCAACACCTGAAGTCACTCAAAGCTCAAGGATCAAAAAACTCTGATAGGTCAGTATGAGACTCTGAAGACATTTTTTCTTCTTCTTATTGTCCTATTCTGATCACGTGAAGACTTAGCAAAAATTTGTAAGAGACAGAAGGAATGCAACTGATAATTCCTCTTGTAGCAAAGGATGTTCAAATAACCTCTAAATGGCATTAACCATATCAGAAAACTTTCCAACGTCTCTGATGATGCTTCTCTCAAAGACTCCTTGTGCATGAATTTTTCTCCAATGAATCTTTTGTGTTCCTCTATAAAAGGAGCTGAAAACTTGGAGAAAACACACAATACTGCGCCTTGACAAAAAAGAGTCATTAATCTGTCAAAACTATTGCACAAGCTTAAACTTATAACTTCTTATCAATTGTATATTCTTAGAAGTTCTTAAGTCTTATAGTCTTTTTGTGTTGTATTTTTTTACACTTCTGATTGTATATCAAGTGTAAGTAATAAATAATCCTTAATTTTTAAGATAGGTTGTTAGAAGTCTCTTGTTTGTTGCTTGAGCATCTGAAGTCTCTTGCTTGTGTGTTTGAGCATTAAAGTCTCTTACTTTTGTGTTTGAACATTTGGAAGTCTCTTGCTTATGTGCTTGAGAATTTTTAATCAGATTTGGTTATAGTGAAAATCCCTTGGAAGTGCAAGGGGACTTGACTACTCCTGTTTTGTGGGAGGAACTAGGATAATTGCTTATGTCTTTCTTCTTTACTTCTGAACTTTTATTCTGCAGCATACTTCAGACTCTCACTCTGATTCTAACCTTGTGTTCAAAATCTGATAAGATATTTTTAAGAGTAAAAGAAGAAAAGTTAACACAATTCAACCTCATCTTGTGTTTTTGTCACCTTCAGTTGGCATTAGAGCACAATCTGTGCTTTGACACTTAATAATGATATATAAAAAATCTTGAGAGAAAATATGTCTGGCGGTGAACCTGAATCTGATGTCAACTCTGGTTATTCTAATATAAATCATGATTATGGTGCTTCTGAGAAGAATAAATATATTTTTAGACCTCCAACCTTCATTGGAGATCATATTCCGTTTGATTGGTGGAAAAGTAAAATGTACACTCACATCATATGTCTTGATGATGAGTTATGGAATATTCTTGAATATGGCATTAACATTGAAGTAAATGGATTAGGTATGGTGGTTGACAAAAAAGGTCTCACACCTGCTCAGAAAGTTATATATATAGAACATCATAGAGTAAGAGAAATTCTGGTAGATGCTTTACTTGAGTACATCAAAATCATTGACAAATCTATTACTTAAACAATTTTCAAATCTCTTTGTGCTACTTACCGAGAAAATCAACAAGTTAAAGAGGTAAAGGCAAACCTTTTGGTCGAACAGTATGAACTGTCCATAATAAAGGAAGATGAAGACATTGAAACCATGTTTTCAAGGTTTTAAGTTCTTGTTTTTGGACTTCAGGTTTTAAACAAGAGTTATACAACTGTTGATCATGTCAAGAAGATTCTTAGGAGTCTTCCTATCACATACATGCCAAAAGTGACCGCTATTCAAGAAGCGAAAGACTTGAACATCATAAATCTTTAAAGTCTGATAAGCAATATGCAAAGTCATGAGATGAAGCTGATTGGAGATGAATCAACCAAGAAGTCAAAGTCTCTTACTTTGAAGTTTGATGATCATTCAACAAAATCTTCTCAAGAATAAATATATAAAGAACCTACTCATGAAGGAGGTTCTAAAGAAGATTTAGAAGATGAATAAATGACATTCATAATCAAGAAATTTTAATATTTAGCCAATAAGAATAATATAAGATTCTCATGCAGAGGCAATGGCTTCAGAGGGTTAAGCTCCAAAGTCAACAAAGATGACTAGAAGGGATGCTTCAACTGCAAGAAGCCTGGTCACTATATAGCTGATTGTCCACAGCTGCAAAAAGATTAACCAATGAAAGAAAGCTTTTAGAAGAACAACTTCAGCAACAAGGTGAAGAAAAGTCTTATGGCAACGTAGGATGAACTTGACAAAGAAGGAGAATTTGAAAAGGATGAAGAATAAGCCAATCTAGATCTGATGGATTCAATATCTTCAAACACAGAATATGAATCAGGTTCTGGTTCTGATGGATTTAATTACTTTAAGTTAAAACCTCATGGAACACTGTCAAGAGAAAGCCAGACACATGAATATTTTGAAAAAGCATTTTGTTCAAAAAACAAATGAAATAAAATCTATTTAAATTCAATATGATGATTTAGAAAGAAGTCAAATTAAAAATGTGTTTGATAAACCCCTGAGTGAGTGTGAAATATCTCTTCAGGAGTTTGTCATTTATAGCTTTAACAAGACAACACTTGCTTCCATGATCTATGGTGTTAACAGGAGTAAAGAAGAAGGTATTGGTTATTAAAAAACCTAATCCAAGGATGTAAACCCTGAATAATCCAATTGAAACTTCTTTCTCTAGCTCTGCGAAATAAGGGCTATATTTTCATTCTATACCAGCTGTTGATAAGGCAAAAGTTATGGATCAGTCAGAACTAAAAACTGAAGAATCTAAGGTTCTGGATAATTAAAATCCTAGTACTTCAAAGTCAAAGGTTTTGAAGAAACGAGAACCAAAGACTTAGAAGTAAAATGTTCTGAACAAATCAGAGCCAAGGACTCAGAAGTCAAAGGTTCTGAACAAGACAGAACCTAAGCCAACACGATCTAAAGTTATAAAAGGTTCACAACATAATAATAGAAGTAATTTAAGACCTAAAAATTTTAAACCAAAAGTCTTGAATAATCCAAAGCCTTATTTCACAAAGGCTTAGGTACAAAATCGGAAAAAGTCCTTCAAAACTAACCCGAAGTGACCCATAAGATTATGGGTACCTAAATCTCAAATTGTTTATGCAAAAGATGTGTGGAGCAAAGCAGCAATTATGGTACCTGGACAATGGCTGCTCACAACATATAACAGAAGAATCAAGCAGTTATGGTACCTTGTAATAATGCTGTTATTTATGTAGCAATGTATCCTATTCAACATTCGAGAATCAAGCACATAAAAATTAAACATTAATTCAGTAAGTTGACCGTGGAGGAGATTATTGATTTTGAGTCTTTTATAGTTAATGGGTATAATATACAACAATATTTCGAAGCTCAAGGATGGATGAACTTCTTTGACATGCTCAATGGTCCAACCTACCATTGCTTAGTTAAAGATTTTTGGGTTAGGGTTGAGGTCTATGATGAAGGTGCTACTGCTCTTGAGGAAACTGGAAAGTTAGAAGATTACTGGAAATGAAGATTTGAAAGGGAAATCTAGGGCTGAAATGGGCCTAGACGAATTCAAAGAGGTGAAAATCAGGTCTATTGCGATAGGTATGGTTGACATTGGAAGATGTGCTCTAAACACAAAAGACGACACCCTATAATCAAGTTTGATCAAAGAACTTCTATTTTTCAACAAAGAAGGTTTTGGTAAAGTGAAGAACATGAAGACTGAGTATAGGCTTTTGTTCAAAATTAGTCCTGGAACCAGAGATAAATGTTTTGATACAGTTGGGGAATCAGAAATGGATGCAGTTGAAAAAATGATGATCTTGAACAATGGCTCCGATCTACTTTACGGTGGTGTGGGGTGAACTTGCAACGTCCAAGTCAGTTCATGATTCAAGATGAGTCTAGTAAAAATGGAGATCAGGGATTGTATCTTGTTCTTAGCGTGTGAGCTAATTTATTTATACTTTGGGTCAGGCGGATTGAATTTGAAATGGATTGAGCCTTACTCATTTGGGCCTTTGTTCGGTTCAAAACAAGTATTAAAAACATAAAACTAAATACGATGAAAATATCATTGATCAATGTACAAAATATCATTGCTCGAATGCTCAATTTGTAATCCTACATAATACTCTGTCTTTCTCAAATTCTTCATCTTAAACTCTTTCTTTTAAGTGATTTATAACTTTTGGAAGTTCTTTAAGAATTTCGATGATATTACGTCATCAATATAAATTACACCAAATTATCTTCCACATCTTTTCATAAAAATACAGAGACAAATGAATCATATTTATGTCTCCCCTTAACACATATTCATTTAGACAATTATACCACATGCGACTATATTGTTTTGGCCCGTAAAAAGATTTATTTAATTTGTTGGAGTGGTCTTCTCAAAATCTAAAACTATGTGTATGACAGAAAAATTAAACCCTCAATAAAATTTCATGTAAATGACATTAACAAACGAGTCATACAAATAAATTGTTACAAGATCAATCATGTATAAATTATGTCCTTATGTGCTACATAGTTAATTAAATATAAAAAGATCTTGCACCGACAAAGAGATGAACATGTCTTATTAAAATCAATCAGATGTGTTTGTAAAATCTTTGAACAGTTTATCATTCTCATTTCATTTTTTTCTTCATAAAAAACCCTTGTATCCAAACAATTTCACACCTTGAAACGAATTTGATTTGATATTCTTCACTAAACTATTTAAAAACCAAAATAATTGATATAGAAAAAAAATTAATTCTCTCTATTTTCTATCACACAAAATATTTTTGAAACAAACTAAAGGTGAAGCTGTGGCCCATCTTAGATTGGACCCACACAAAAATATGAAGTTGTGAACATTTTGGTCAGTTATTTTTCTGAGCCTGGTCACACTCACCTTTTCTCCTTTGTCCTTTTTGTTTTCTTATTTACCCTCCCATAAAATTATCAACAATGAAGAAAACTTATCCAAATCAAAGTCTAATTAATTTTACAGAATTGTTAAAATTTCAGATTAATAAAAGCATTTTATTTAATAATCAACTTGTCATCTTTATTCCTTTTTCTTTTAAACAACTCGTACGGCTATAGTTTATTGCTTATGGTTGAACTTCTCTATCCAACATTATTACAAATCATTATAAAAATAAATCACTCATGATCTTTCATCCACTTTTAAAAAAGCATAATATGTTATTCATAAGATTTTTCATACATTATAAAGAACAAATTTATTTATTAATAGATTTCATATAAAAAAAGGTTAGTCTCTTACAATATAATGATATAAAATTCAAATTTTAGTTAAGAAAATATTTATATTTATTATCTAATATATCTAAATATGAAATTTCCAATAAAAGTATTCAAATCCAAATAAAAAATGTAAATTGATTTAAAAGAAAATTAACAAACTATAAATTAATTCAAAAAATTTAAAATTATAAAAAAATAAATATTATTAAATGTGTTTGATTCAGAAATTCAATATGCATATTAGTTTTTAAAATCGATTAAAACTGAACCAATTATATACATATATTTTATATTTATTTATTTTTATTAATATGATATATTGTATTAATTTATTATTTGTTGATATTTAATTTAATATTATTTATTATTTTTTAATATTTCATTTGTTTCAGACATAATTGATATTTCTTTTTTTAAAAATTTAATTTTTAATATATTATACAATATATATTTTTACAATATATTATTTATAGGATTTATAATATTAATATTATTAAAAAATTATATTTTTTAATTTGAATATTTAAAAATCAATTCAAAATAAATAATTGTCATTCAAAATCAAAATCAAAACAAAGCGATGAGTAATTTTATTTTTAAGTCAGATGAATTTTATCCTAAAATCAATTTAAATTACGCTACAGCCGCTAATCTCCTATAAGAAGAGTCTATAAAAAATATCCCCTCTATTTCCATTTATAAATAAATTTTGACTTTTTTTAATTTATTGAATAAATGATATATTTAGATTATATATAAGCTAGATACAATTTAAAAAATTAAAATTGACTATAGAAATGGAGGGGTAAGATTTAAAAACATTTTGATTTATTTTATTTTATTTTTATTTATCTTATTTTGAGCATTATATCAATAAATAAATAATAATAAAACATTATAAATAAAGAATTATGAATATTATACTAAATACGTTGTATATACATGTACCATACGTATTTTCTGACCTCAATCATGAAAGAGAGATGAGAAAGACAGAAAAAGAGTGAGAGAGAGAAGCAGTACTTTCAGAATAAGCGGTTCACTGTGTCTCTCTGACTTCGATGCATGCAAGAGGCCGAACAAGATGATGCAAAAATTCTTCTGATTTTTTAAACTAAGTAAGAAAAATGTGTTGAAACAATTCTCTATTGCAACAATTTTGCATTTCTGTTGAAAAAAAAATAGGTTAATTTATAGTAAATTTGTCTGTTTTTTCTGTTCCTTAAATTTCTGACATCAATCTTATGAGCTCTTGGATTTTCTTTTCTTTTTCTACTCTGCTTCTTCAAATGTGTTGCGGTTTTTACTTTTCATGTAATGAAGGTTTTTTTTTCTTCTTGTTTTGAGTAAATAATCAGAGACCCTTTTGTAGATTTTGACAGATTGATTGTTTTTGATGATAATCAGATTCTGAGTTAGTATAAGTCATGGTTGATTTCGGAGTATTTGATGAAAACTATGTTAAAAAGGAAAATAAAAATCTTTTGCCATTGTATTGTTGGATTCTGATCATCTGAAAAATTTATGTTGTTTTTATGTCTCCTAGTTGCTAGATCTTTGTTCATAGATTATATTTTTCAAGTTGATTTTGTAGCATTTTGTTGTTGGGAATGTTTATGGAAAGTGTTTTAGTTGAATCAGTTCCTCAATTTCTAATGAGATTTAGTTAAAACGGAGATTTTACTGGGAGTTGCAAATATTCTTGATCGATTTGCCGATTTTTTGACTATTCTATGGCAAATGCAAAGTAGATAACCGGTTACGTAATGGTGTTTTCGTTAGTTTTTCAGAATGTGATGATGCTGGAAGGAAGTGCTGATTTCATCCTTTGAAGAGGAATGAGGTGGTAAATTCTCGGAAGTATTTTGATATCATGGCCGATTCTTCTTCCAATTTCTCTTTATCTTCTGAAACAATAAGCCCGAGACAAATATGCTCCTCAATTTTTCACACTTCTGGTTCAAGCATGGGAGTTGGTGTGAAAAATTTACCGGAGTTTGAATCCGTCTGGAGTCCTACTTCTCCTCTCGATTGCAGACTCTTCTCGAATCTTGGTAATGTTTTCGGTGTTAAGTCTTCTAGGAAAGTTGAGCATAAGAAGCCGTTAGATGGAAGTAAAGTAGGCCTTGGCATCATAACTTCTCTGGTTAACGAAACCATATCTAGTGACGAGATCCTTGGTGAATTTCAGAGGAAAAATATAATTTTCGGATCACAGGTGAAGAATGGCATGCGTCAATTCTCAAACAAAAACCTTTCTCTTGCGTCTGGTTTGAAAACCAATTCCTTGCCCAAAAACTATGTAATTTCACTTCCTTCTGAAACCAAAAGTCCCTTATCGGAAGTTGAAAGATTTGACGACGGTGTCAATCGGGAATCTTTGCCTGATTCCTCCAAACCTTCTTCGTTGATCAACTCAACTCAAAACTCTAATTCGGGAACCAATGATTTGTTTGTAGAAGTTAAGTCTACAACATCGAGCTTTGCTCCGGTTATGAACAGAAGCTCACAGATAGATGATTCTTTAAAAATCAAATCATGTCCACTTCCGATATATGTAGGCTCACTCTCTGCAAAAGAGATAGAGCTTTCGGAGGATTATACTTGTATAATCTCTCATGGTCCAAATCCTAAGCGAACACATATATTCGGTGACTGCATTTTGGAGTGTGACAACAATGACTTTACCGAGTTCAGCAAGAAAGAAGAACCGGCTTTCAAATCTTCTCAAGAATCAGCGCCTCATCGTTTTGACAGTGTTACGAGCTTTTGTTACTCGTGTAGTAAGAAATTAGACGAGGAGGAAGTCATTTACGCATATAGGTTTGTCTTAAACATGTCACTTTTCTATCACGAGTTTTTTTCAGTTAAGACATTAATATTAGTCGTAATTTATTGTATATATATGTTGCAGTGCGGAGAAAGCATTTTGCAGTTTTAAGTGTCGATCGGAGGAGATTTTCGCAGAAGATGAAATGGAGAAAACTTGCAATAACTCAGAAGAGCACTCTCCTAACTCAAGTTACCATGACGATATCTTCCTCATGGCTCTGCAAGTTTCCAAATAATATGCTTTTTTTATGAAACTATTGTGAAGGTAAAAGGCGTAGACAATCGGCTATGTGGATTTGTTTTTGCTTTTGGATTTTGGTTATTGCTGTGCAGAATATGCTATGTGTTAGTTATCAAGAACCGAATTTCATGGTTTTGTAGTTAGGAAAAAAAAGAGTTTCTCCATTATGATAACTCAGAACAGCTATGTGCATTGTAATGTTTGATGGATGAGCTGAAAGTGGCTACTGGGCCCTCTCTCATCTATATTTTATTGTCTATCATTGTTTTTTGATTCTACTTTTGTTTATATTCCACTTTTGCTATTCTAAACCCAATCATATTGCATATTTGTATACTGTATTGTTTGTATATCACGTGTCGATGTTTGGATAAGAGTTATATTATACATGATAAAATATTATATCTTGTCTTGTCTGCAAACACTGTTTCACGGTTTGGTCCAGGAAGGAAAATCGAGTCGAATTGAATTGTTACAACCGAACTGCTAATTGTTTGGTTGTAAAGTTAGTTCAGAGACACAGAACCAATGCACGAACCTTTACACTAGAATCCAGATTAAACCAATCTAGTGTAAAGGGTTCGTGTATTGGTTCCGTGTCTTTGAACTAATTTTACCGAAAATTGAATTCTACCTTTTTGTACCGAACTGATTCTCTGTGAATTGAACTGTGACAAGTTGCTAGTATTAACTGATATTAGCACTGTTTAGAAAACCAAAAAATCGAACTGAATATATGAACTCCTAAAAAAACCGAAAAATGAATTGAGCCTTTAAATCAAACCGAACTGCACTGGAAAAAAACTAAACCGTGATGAATAGTTTTAGTTTGTGAACTACTGTCATAGTTCGGTTCTTTCGGTGTGGTTCAGCAGATTCTTTTGAACTGTTCTAGTGGTTTGATTCATGTTGGCAACTCCACATGGTGTTTGGTTGTTGTCCTTGTTGCATTGTTTGAGTATTATTGGTTTGGTCAGAACCTGAATTTGGAATGATAATTTTTGTTATGAAGAGCTATCAAATTACCAAATAACTATAAAATTTCAATTATGTATCCATAAAGTTCTTTCACTCTCTTCTTATGAAGAGCTTATTGAGCCTAATTATCACTTCATGGCTTGAGGACAAAATTGATTAAGTGATCAACTTCTAACTCTAAACTTTGTTGCTATTAACATGTGCAACTTGCAAACAAGAAACTGATACCAAATTACCAATAATACTTTCATTTCTGATGCCAAAACATGTCTCTCTTAGGAACACTTTCCCTCTAATCAGATAGTACAAAAATTGCTTATGTAGCAGAAAATACAAGATTTTTTTCCCTTAAGCGAGTATTTCTCGCAAAAAACAAAAAACTACGACGGTTCTTCTAAGATCTCTTCCATATCCTAGAACACCTTTGATTGAAAATCAAGGTTCAGCTTTCTCTGATGTCGAAATATCAGCCAAAGCTTCTCCGACTGTGAGATATACGCCTTTAAATCCAAAGGTATCCAAAATCTTCGACATATGTAACTTCTCCATCACATTTCCAACCGGATTTACCAACACAAACTGCAGTAGCAAATTATAACATGTTAGAAAGCAAATAATCGAAGTTTTTTTAGGCCGTTTGAAATCAATGTCGATTAGTGTTTGTACCTGAAGTGATCTCTTTTCCAGCATCTTTCTAAGTTCACCTAAAGTTTCAAGTCCACTTGTGTCTATTGCTGTGACAGCTGAAAAAACGAAAACATTGTTAAGTGAAGATGTTCATAGCCGATCGATAGTGCACGTTGTTCGATGTTAGAGCGATGAAATCATTACCTGTCATGTCTAAAATTATGCACTTCAATGCATTTCCGTTATTTTCTTTTACTCGTTCTTCCTCTTCTCGCACCCATCTCAGTATCCTGTGATAGGAGAAGCTCTTAATCATATGAATCATGCATTCATTCAAAGAAATATATACTGAACTTAACAAATTCAAATTTTAGAAATCTTTTTATCGAACCTCTCTCGAAGGTAAGTTGAATTCGCGAAATAGATTGGAGACTCGACAGCCAAAATGAGAAACGAAGGAACTCTTAAAGCTTCTTTGTATTGGTTTATGTTATGGAATATTTGTGTTCCTGGTATGTTCCCCAAAACCAAAGTGTTTGGTCTCGAGACATGAAGTAGGATCTTGAAGACTGATATCGCAACCTGAAGATTTTCGCCAGTAAAATTGTTATAAATAACACGTAAACACCAACAAAGTTTTACAATACCGATGCCACGGTATTTAAACTCGTATATTCAGATCAGCTTACCGCTATACTGAGGCCTAAAGGTACAGAAAGGAAGAGAACACCGAAAAAGGAGCACATGCAGGCCAAGAAATCAAGTTTGTCAACCTTCCACAGTTTATGTGCAGCTTGATAATCTATCAGTCCAATCACCGCAGCGATGATGATGGTCGCTAAGACAACGTTTGGCGTATAGTAAAAGAGCGGCATGAGAAACAAAAGGGTGACTAGAACAGCTGAAGCCATGATTATATTAGAAACAGCAGTCTGTGCTCCAGCATTGTAGTTAACAGCCGTTCGAGAAAACGATCCCGTTGTGACATAGCATGAAGTGCAAGAACCAGCTATGTTCATTATACCAATAGCCATCATTTCTTTGTTTCCATCCACTTGGTAATTCTTCAGTGCTGCAAATGTTCTACCAACTGCAATTCCTTCCTAAAAAAAACATACGAAAATTTGGTCGAATACGAGTAAATCACACAGTTAACATCATGCGATATATCTAAGTACAAAATCTCGATGCAGTGCTTACAGTGAGAGATAGAATCCCAGTGACAATGCCGGTTTTGATAGCAAGAGCCAAGTAAGGACCATTGAAGTATAACAGGTTTACTGATGGTGGATTAACACCCCTTGATAAGTGTCCAATCTGCCGAATAATACACAGATAATCGGTTATTAAAATCGATCGATATTTTAATCGAACGGTTACGATGAAGTAAGTATAAAATTTTCTTACCACTGAAATTTGATGAGTTTTATTTCTGAGAAGAAAGACTAAAATTGTTGACAGAATAACTGATGTTAAAGGTGCAGCTGCTGAAGCCCAGAAGAGTTTTGGTTTCCTCAAACTCTGATGCAAATTTTTCATAAAGAATATTTATTTAAATCTTATAAAAAGTAAAAAATGAATAAATAAAATAGCCAAAGAAAATTATCATATAGTATATGATTTAATGTAAAGATAGAGAAATTTACAATGTGTCTTGTTGTGAGAAGGAATGCTAAGAAACCAAATCCCATAACAATAGTTTGCCATGACCACTGCAAAAAAAAATTAAGATACTTTAGTTAATTTACACTACCATCATAACATTTAAAAATTACCCTTATACCCTCATTCTTTTGTTATAATTTTTTTTATTAAACTCTTATTAGTGATCAAGCAAAAAAGAATCTTTAAAGATAAAAAAATTGGAATATGATTCTTTATTATAATTGTAATTAGCACCACAAGAAAGCATATGTGAAAATAAAATAGCCATCCTTTGCTTAGAAATCATGCAAGGACAATATTGACCAAATTTGTATTGAAGACAAAGACAACCCATATAGTAAATGCAAAATTATTCTATAAAAAGTTTATCCATTTTTAATCTCCATATTTTATAAAAGAGAGTACTTTTATTTCTCTAAAAATAATGATAAAATTGAATAAAAATATAAATCATTTTTAGTTGACTTAAAAAATAATATTTTTTTTTATAGAAACTAAACACACACTATTCTAAACAAAATTTTTATTTTTAAATTTATTAAATAATTTATGTATTTGATCTAGATATAAGTAAGATACATTAATTATTTAATGAAGTGAAAATATTTGCTTATAAGAGTTTTATTTAATATTTACCTCATTCTTTTGGTTGTAAACAGAGAGCAAAACAGGAATAATTTGCATCTTGTTAGTAAAATGCACAATTCCAAGCAACCCTTTCAATTGTTGTAATGAAACAATGATAGCAGCACCAGCCATGAAACCAACCAATGTTGCTTTTGATAGAAAATCAATTACAAAACCCAACCTGAACATAGTCAAAATCAAACATTCATTAATTTTTTTATAATTGAAAAACCAATTAAAATAATCTTAAAATACTATAAAATATTCTGAATTTGACCAAAAATCAACCTTAATATGCCAAGGGAAGCTTGGAATAAACCAGCAACAAAAGTTGCAGTGAAAGCCAATTGAAGATAAAGAGTTGGATCTTTAGTGAAAGAAACACTTTCACTCAACATTGATCCCATAACCAATGATGCAATTGAAACTGGTCCAACTCCAACATGTCTTGAACTTCCAAGCAAAGCATATATCAATGGAGGCACAAAACTTGAATCTGAAATCATATTCAATTTTTTTCCATCATAATCATTTCACTAATTAAATAAAACTATAAACAAAATTAAATTAAATTCTTACATAATCCAATAATAGGTGGCAAGTTTGCCAACTTCGCATAACTTATCCCCTGCAATTTAATAGACAAATAGTTTCAGATAGACCCAGACACCAAACACAATACTGTTAATAATAAAAATAAATTAATACAACATATGTCTCGGTGTTTGGTGTCTGGTCTAATTGATCAGACATATCAGACACCGAGACATATGCAACCACTACATGCAACCATTTCATGCAACCTTTACCTGGGGAATGGAGAGGCTGGCAATGGTGAGGCCGGAGACGATATCGGAACGGAGGAGTTTGAGGCTATAGTTGGAGCCCCATTGAAAAATGGGGAACAAGAATTGAAGAGTAAGAAGAAACTTAGTGAAAGATGGTTGGTTTTTGAAACGGTGTAAAGGATCATCAGGGAAGAAGATTTCAGAGAGTCTTTGTTTGAGTTTGAAGAGTGAAGTTCGCTGTGGTGGTAAACGAACTTGATGAATTGGAATTTCAGTTTGGATTTTCATGGTGGATTCTTCAAAGTGTTCTACTCTGTTGCAATTCATGCCCATGTTTTTTTTTTTCTCTAATAACTCTTTCTTACACTTTTCTCTTTTCATATGTAAACTAACCCATTTTATAGAAGTTAGGGGCATTTATCAGGGGCTTTTTCGTCCTTTTCTTACTATTTAAATCCTCCTGTTTTCCGTTGATTTTTTTAGTGTTTTTATTAGTTAATGTTTTATTTATTATTAAAATTTAATTAATTGACAATGGTTGATACATTGAAATATTGATTGTGTATATCAATTAATCTCTTATTATTATTTAAAAAATTTAATTGAAATGGAAATTTAGTATAAATTTTATATCGCGTAGTAAATATTAACTTTTATTAGAGGGTCATGCTAACGAGTGTGCTCTGGAAAAACTGGTTAAGCATTACAAATAAAGAAATTATTCTAGATTAATGCATTGAATAAACATAATATTCTTTAGAAAAATTAATTATTTATGATTTCAATGCATTAAATACATATATTTTAGATAAAAAAATTATCTTTTTAATCTATTAAACAATGCTCTACTTACTTTTTTAATCTCTTAATCAGCGCCCCGGGACACTCGTTAGCATTACCCTTTATTAAATATATCTAAAATAAAGATTATGGATAAGTGCCAGATTTATTGTGCAAAACTTTTTACATAACAATTAATCTCTATTATAAATGGATAGTGGAATAAATTCACTTAAAAAATATTTATACAAAAATTTTTAAGACAAAAGTTCTAAGAAAATATTACTTATAGAAAATATAAAACTACATTTAGTATGAGTTGTTTTTTCGATTTCTAAATTTACTATCAATATGTAATGTAGGGAGTATTTTATATATAGTTTCTAGCCACTTTACAAGTTTATTTTTCACAAAAAATAAAATTTTATAACTTTTTATTGATAACAAATGATCAATATAATATGGTCATAATAATGTTTTTTTATTTCTTAAATAATTTTTTTAACTTTAAATCAACATTTAATATTTGACTTTATTTGACTTATTATTTAACTTTATCTTTTTAGTCAAGATTTCTATTATCACTTTATTTGACTTCTTATTATTATTATTATTATTATTATTATTATTATTATTATTTAATATTTTAAGTTTAATTATTATTTGTGTCCCTCTATTTTATCCATTCACAAAATTAATCCTCATATAAATAAATTAGTTTATAAAATAAAGTTAAATAACATGATCAAAATTTAAATATTGCCAATACTAAAGATTAGTTCTATAAATAAAGTAAAATAATTTAAATATGAATTTATTTAAAATAGCTTCTAATGAAGAATTTTTTCAAAACATGTAATTTCAATTTATTAAAAGTTCTTACATTGAATATCAAAATTATTAAATTTTAAAATCACTCTTTTAATTTATAATAAATAAATTCATTTAAAAAAATATAATTAATTTTTTTAAAATTTATATATATATATATATATATATATATATATATATATATATATATATATATATATATATTTTAAATCATAGTCTTCATATTGAATCTAATCTAATAATTAATATTTTATGATTAACACTTTTATTTAGTTAATCATTCAATTAAATCTAAAAGAAAAATCTAATTTATAAGTTAAATTTACTCTTAGAATGAGAGAGAGAGAAGTGTTACTATTTAAAGTAGGGAGACTAGTATCATAAATAAGATAAAATAAAGAAGGAAAACTATATTTTATCCAATTTTATAAAATTTCAACGATGATATTCTATTTAAAAACATTTAAAAATCAAATAATTAGTTATTAATATGTAAATTTGACTTTCTTTTGATACATTTGATAATTAATATATTTAGTTTATATATGAATTGGATATTATTAATTGTCAAATGTATTTAAAAATAAATAAATTTATTTATACTAGTGACCCGCGAATGTTAGAGGTGTTTACAATTCGGTTTGGATCAATTTTGAGGTAAAAATTCATCTCTTTCAAAGATAAATTTATTCGTGGTTCAATTCGGTTTTGAATAATTAATTAAAAAAATCTGATCCGATCCAATTACTTGCGGTTTGTTTTGGATTGATTTTTGGTTATTCTAATTACAATTTTTATTATTGATTAAGATTATAAAAATGCTAATAAATAATAGAGATGATATAATATATAACATATATTATATTAAAAATTAATATTAGATAATGAGAATAATCGATTATGATTGAAATAAATAAAATAATAAAAATAAATAGATTTAACTAAACTAAAAAATAGTATTAAATAAAATAAGTATCATTGATAAATTAACACAACATATTATATTAATAAATAAATAAATAAATATAAAATATATATTTGAGCTTTGATTTGGTTTGGATCGATTTTAAAAAATCAATCTAAAATTTATTTCGAACCATGCAGTTTTTATAAAATGACATCCAAATACATCAAATAATATTTGTTTTTTTTTTATATAGTTTTTGATTTTTTGAATCAGTTTGCAATTTTTATTTGGATCGGTTTAAATTTGAACACACCTGATAAATGTGCATTATATTATGACAACTCATAACTAATTATTTAAATAATTAATTTAGTGACAATTTTTAATTATTGAAAACACGTGAGTTTAAGATTACAACATCAATCAGAGTCAAAATATTAATCAACTGAAATAAACTTTTATTTGTATAAATTATATTTGATAGAAAAAATAAATTACAAATGTTGATTTTTCGCAATTGAAAACCAGGAATTTTAAAAAATCCTAGTCAAATATTTGAAGTGAAATATAAGAATGTCAATTTCTCTATTGTAAAAATATAAAAAAAAATTATTAAATGAGTAATCTACAATATAAGAAAATAAGTTTGGTCTAGAAAGTGCGTAATTGTCCCTATTTTTAATTTGTGCTGTCACGTGGGTAATCTAGTACCAACTTCGGCTCTTTTCCAACTCTTTCAATCTTGCAATGCATGCTGCTATTTTTTTAGATTAAAAAAATTATTTCTTAGAAAATGCTACTTTTTCTTCCCCTATTATACCTACTTTTTACTATTTAGATCTAAAAAATTATCATAAAAACTAATTTTTATTTTTGTTAATTTTTGGGAGAGAGAAAAGACATCTATATAAAAAATAAGTTTTGATGAGATCTCCATATTTAACTATGTTTCTATAATATTTTTAAGAAAAATTCTTCATTTTCAAAAAACATAAATATAATATACCTAAATTATTTATCTTTTATTTAAGAAGTTAAGAACAAAACTATAATTTATTTTTTATAAACCAACTAAAAATTATTTATTTTTGTATTTTTAAATTTGTAAAAACATTAGCATAGAAAACATTAGTAGATAGGACTCAATAGTTATCCAATTTATTTCAATTTTACGGGTATCAGACATTTTTCTGTACATTTAATTATTATTATTTTTTTCTATATATTTAGATTATTATTTTTTCACGGGTACCCGACGTTTTTCTAAACATTCAATTATTATTTTTTCACGGGTACCGAATATTTTTCTATATATTCAATTATTATTTTTTTCACGGGTACTAGACATTTTTTTAAACATTCAATTATTTTTTTTACGGGTATCAGACATTTTTCTATACATTCAATTATAATTTTTTCTCGGTTACCAGACATTTTTTTAAACATTCAATTATAATTTTTTTACGGGTATCAGATATTTTTCTAAACATTCAATTATTATATTTTCACATCTACCAAAATTTTTCTATGCATTCAATTATTATTTTCATAAGTACCTGACATTTTTCTATACATTCAATTATTATTTTTTCACGGGTATCAGACATTTTTCTATACATTCAATTATTAGTTTTTCATAGATATCAAATATTTTTCTAATAAAAAATACACATTTGAAACAAATGCGCGTCCCGTACTCGAATCCGTGCATTGCGAACGCACATGTTTGTTGTGTAGTTGTTAAAAAAATTATTTGAGATAGTCTAGAACCAACAATAAATTATGCATTAAAATAAAGAAAAGTATATAGGACCTTTTAAGAATATTCCATTTTGAAAATGCTTATTATTTTTACGAGGCAGTAATTGAATGTAAGAATGACTGTGAATTGTTGTTTCTCTCACCAATCTGCTCAAGATTTCAGTCCAGACACATATTACAATTTTAGTTTCTTTAAATGCTCCTTCATTTAATGAAGTAATTTAAATTTTTTGTTTTGTAAAAATTGAATAGTACTCCCCCATTCTCTTTTATAAATAAAATTTGATTTTTAAATTCACTCAACTAATGTATTTAGATTATTTATATATTAAGTATATTAATTATTTAATAAAATTAAAAGTTAAAATTTGTTTATAAAGGAGAATAAAGAGAGTATATTATAAGTAGGGGTGAAAATAAGCTAGATTAGACTAGACTTTAGAAGATATGAGTCTGAGTCTGAGTCTGACCTATGATAAATTTAAAAGGCTTGAGTCTGGTCTAAGGCCTATTATAAAAAATTTTTGGCATTGCCTTTTTAAAAGTTTGGTCTGACCTGAAAGCTTACTTAAAAGTCTATTTTTCATTAAAGTTTTCAATTAATTTATATTACTTACGAAGTCTTATATGTCGGCTAGACCTGACCTATTTTATTAGATAGATTTAAAAAAAAAACTAAGTCTGACATTTTTATTAAATAGGCTTGACCTGATCCGACCTTAAGTAGGCTTGCCTATAGGTCCATATAGGTCGGTCTAACCTATTTTCAACCCTAATTATAAGCAAATTTTACTTTTTAAATTCATTGAATAATTAATATATCTGCTATATATAGATCAAATACATTAATTATTTAATAAATTTAAAAAATAAAATTTACTTATAATATAATACAGAGAGAATAGAAAAGACAATGCATGAATTTCATATATATATATTTTTTCAAAAGATGCAAGACAGGAGTTTATTCTCATTTTATTTTTGAATATATTAAATAATTAATGTATTTGATTTAGATAAATTAGATATATTAATTATTTAAAAAATTAAAAAATTAATTTTTGCAAATAATAAATAATAAGAAAGGGACTATTATATTTGTATCAGTTTCATCTCATTAAATTTTATTGTTTATCTATCTTAATCTATATTTAATTACTTATTAATAAAAAAATGAATTTGCACTACAAATGAGCTTAATTGTCTCGCATTATAAAAAGTTGGAAAGTTCAAAACACCTTGATTATTGATAAATTGATAACAGGTTCAATAGGTCAAAGAACCATGTGAAAACTTAGATGGTTGAAAATTTGTGTTTCTAAATGATAATATAGAAGTTAATGAAAAAAAAAAAAGTCCTTATGCATTGTTTGAAGATTGAAATTCAAACGCATCAATTATTCAACAAATCTCTTTACGAGAAAGGCAATTACATCCAAGTTAAAAAATAATCTAGATTTTAGAATCCAAATAAACCATTTGGATTATGTAATCTTAAACATCAGGCGGGAAAATGAATGTTACATTACCTTGCAGTAGTAGTACACTATATGATTTTAACACAGAAAACCTCAAACTTTTCCATAATCTCCTTGCATTATTAATCAAGATTTTCACTTGCAAACAACATTTCATTGTATTTCAACATCAAAAAGAGAAAAATCATCTGGAATTACAAATAATGTATTTTTATATCATTGATCACCATATAGATAATCTAGTTTTTCTTTTGGTACTATGAACACATAATTCAGAGATTGATATCTGAATTCATGTAGGATTGGTCAGTGTATAAGTGTCTTGTTTTTTATTAGTTCTAGTTATGGTGCACCCTAATATTGTGATAAAAACCTTGATAATGTGATCAAACACTCAGATATAGTGATTAAGGCTAATGCATCTAAGGATGGTAATCCATAATTACCCTAATAAGTTGTCGTCCATATTGATGTTCGGAAATAATTTCCTAATAAACATGAGTTTACTTTACCTGGCCATATGCTTGATTAAGGCCGCATGGAGGCTATCAAATTAGAGTTTGACATTGTTATCGGGAGGAGGCCATATTCTGGTTATGATATAATACATGCATTTGTTACGATGATATGCGAAAAAATGGATGATATAAAGAACCTATCTGAAAGTTGAAACACGATGACATTAGAACAAGTAAATGTGAATGTTCTTTTAAGTTGCCCGAGTACCACAAGGCAAATAATACATGGACATTTAATGTGATTAGTGGTGTACATAATCATGATTTAGGTCACAAGTTAGTTGGTCATCTAATTGTATGTCTTCTGAATGATGAAAATAATAAACTTGTTTTGGATAGGATATTGAACATGGTTCAGCCTAAAAATGTATTCATAATTTTAAAAAGGAAAAACCCTGAAAGTGTCTAAAAAATTAGGCATGTATGCAGTGTTTGCAAAAATTGTTCAAGATATATTTTGGGCTCATCTTGATTCCGTGAAGTTGTTCAATACATTTTCCGTTGAGTTGATTATTGAACATATAAGACAAATAAGTACATACTTCCTCCTTTGGAAAATTTTGGAGTTAGTTATACAAAGATGACTTATTCAATTGACTTTTCATTTTTGGAATGTGAAAAGGAGGATAATGTTACATGGGCTTTGGAAGTGTGTCAAGAATTGTTGAAAGACCAAGAAAACATGCCACAGGTGATTATCACCGATCGTGATACCGTATTGATGGATTTGGTTTCAAATGTGTTTCCTACATCATATGTTTTACTATGTAGGTATCATATAACAAAAAAATGTGAGATGTAAACTTAAGCCGATGGTATAGACCAAACAAATCAAGGGTGAAGACGGGAAAATGGTTAAACATAGTCATATTTTGGAAAGCATAATGGATGCCTAGAATGCTATTATAAATTCTTATACATAGAAGTTATATGTTGAATCTATCATACAGTTCAAAAGGCCTTCCACGAAATATCCAGATTTCTTGAAATATGTTGAAAGCACTATATTAGACAAGGTGAATGAGAAAATTACTTGTGCATGAATTAATCATGTTAGACACTTTGGAAATACTACAAATGATAGACTTGAATTTTCTCATGCTACATTGATAATCTGATTGGGAAATAGTAAATGGGATTTTTGTAAGGGTTGGGAATCAGTGAAAGAAATGATTCAAAATCAGCATAGCAAGATACAAACATCATTTGGCTACATCATACAATATTAGAACATAAATCCAAAGACAATAATCTATATTCATAGTTGGTTGGTAATATATCTTGAGCGTGATTGAAATTTATTTATCACGAAGTTGTGCGAGCAGAGAATGCATACCCCAATAGCTTAAAATGTGGTTGTACACTTAGAAGATCATATGATCTTCCGTGTGCTTGTTTAACTTAGAAGAACATATGATCTTTGTACATGATAAAAAGAGGTGAATCCAAATTTCAATATTCGGACCTATCTATCAGACGTGATTACATTTGTATGGTCTATAGTGATCTAAAAATAATATAAAAATTCCGCGTATGTTGTTAACACAAACATCCAAAAATGGATCAATATTGATATATTGCATTTGTTTACTTCAACGACATGAGGTCTTCTTTTGAGTTTAGGGTCATAGAGAATATCTCTATTATAGATTTGTAATCCAAACTAAAGATTCTCTTACACGACATTGACAGTCGAAGAATGGTTATGATTGAGTATCATTCACCAATGGTTGATAATGAAGAGAAGATTAAGTTCAAAAAGTTTGAGTTGAAGATGAATCTAGATGTAAGTGTTATGTGGAGTACATTTCATCGTTACACAACTAAGGGTCCAATCGAGATGGATGAGACACTTGCAAGAACAACCACAAATACTCTAAATATGATGAAACATCCTAAACCATCTGTTGGTGATGAAACATCATGGTAGATATATGTTAATAAATATTAATGTTATGTTATGTTATGTATTTAGTGTATGTCATAAAAGATCTATGTTAAGTTATGTTATTTTATGTTATTTGTCTGATATTGATGGTGTGTTCTATGTTTGTGATAGCCGTCTATCCCGCTGTAATCACCCTTTAAATCTAAGGATATCATGGTGTGGGAGCTCATATATTGAAATCTAGAGAATTCTTAAACCACCTCCCGCTCAAAGAAGTTAAGGTCACCAGGAGAAAATCCTAAGGAACCCTTAAAATCATTCGTCTAAGGCAATGGTAAGTAGGGAGTGCCCGTCTCCATATTCATAACCATCGAAGTGCTATATCACCCCCAACTCTAAAAAACTTATTTTTCCAATCAATATATGGATTGGAGTAAAGGCCCGTTATTTTTCTCCCTCGGAGGTTAAAAAGAGTTGCCTTCCCATTGGCAAACATCAATATGACACTAAAGAAAGAGAATAATATTCCCATAAGGAGATTAACCTCCAACTGGAAACACGGAATTTCAAAGGCCCTAATAATACTCCATATGTTGGGTGTAATCTCGGAGGGGGCGATCTTCGCGGTTGATAACAATTCATCCTCAAATTGTGTAAAAGGGATTAAGACCCTCAAATCGAAAATAACGGGAAGATGAAAATAGAAAGACGTAACGAGTGAACCACCCACGATGGACATGTTAGCTCTATTCTCTTTGGAACAAGGTTCTAGGATCACATTTTTTTGTGTCCAATACTGGAGATATCGATTTTCCGCTGAAAGGCTGTAACTCTTTCTTTATTAGAATACAGGGACACAAAATTCCGCACTTTAATGCTTTTGTCGCCCTTTCCCATTGAATCCTGATAAGGGGCATAAGAAACAAGAATGTTACATATAAAGATCTTTGGGTCACTGTTTGCATTATCAAAGGGGCCAAGAAAAGCTAAGAACGGGCTGGAAAATCGTACTGATACTTTTTATTAAAAGCTTGGAGGATATATTTCCCACTAGTAGCACAAGACTCTAGGAAAAATACTGTGCAGAAAAAATGGAAAGCAAGAGGTTGCAAATTTCCATTAGAGTAAAAACAAGTAGGGGCAACATATCCCCACCTATGTATCTCAAAAATTGCAAAAAATGGGAAAGATTCTCTGAATTAGACATGCATGTGCATGAAGTAAGGAAAAACTTGACTTCCCAAGAAAGTTCATGTTTAGCTGTATTTAATGCAACGCATGATTTGCTTAAGCACCGCTTCCGTCTCTCAAAGCGATTTGAAGTTCCATTTCTTTCGGTGATGGACGTTTGAATTCCTCTAGTTGCATCCTTGTGCACGTCATAGGCTTAACTACTCATGCAAGGCGATGCCTAGTAAATGAAGTATCACCCGAGGAACTCAACATAGTCTCTCCTGAGGGACTCAACATAATCTCACCTAAGGGAGTCAACAAAGTCTTGTTAGAAAGGCTCAATAAACTCTCACCCAAAGGATCCCATTGGACCTCGTCAGAAGAATGGTGACCAATTCTCACCTAAGGGTAGGGATAAACACCTCAACCGAGATCCTCCGAAAGACTCGAAGGTGAAAGGTTAAAGCACTCCAGCCTCTACGAGTTCTCGTGTTTGAGAGACTGTGTAGTGGAATGATTGAGGAAGACCTTAGGACGAGGGCGAGAGGCCTACGTGTTACCCTTACTGAGTCTCCCCTGTATTTATTCGAGCACTCCGCATCTGGTTTGATCACCCCTTATCTAAATGTGTCGCCCAACTTCTCATTACTCTGTGTATAACGTGCAATTGTGTGGAAGCGTGTATTGGGTCAATAGTCATTACTTAGAAAGTCGTGGGAGTCTAACTATCTCTCTTGAATTTCTGGATATCAACCACCCACTTCCACGAGGGTTGCTATATTCTAGAGAGACTAAGTTCTTACGATTCAAGACCTCTGGGAGGCTATTAATATATCATTATCTTGATACTAAGGAATATCTAATTATTAACATAGAGAAAGACTTATAAAAAACTTCTCATTCCATCAACTAGGCTAACTCTAATCTCAACAAATCTTAAAATTTCTGACAACCCTTATCTATTAAGAGTTGTCACAGTCATTGTACTTTTTATTATGTACAATCTATAAATAGAAATTCCCAATATCTTCTCATTCTTATCCTATACATATCCCTTAATGTATTACAAACATAAATCTTAAAAGATTGTTGATATATTGAACATATAATATAAAACATTTTACTTTTGAAGGACACATTAGGAAATGTTGCTTCTATGATAACTCATTTTACATTCATAAACTTAAAAAATGACACAAATAAAAGCTAATTAATTGATCAGTTGCTATGGCTGCCACAGAGAATATAAATGAGAAGATATGCCAATTCGTGTAAAGTTTGTGGGTGCCATTTAACATTTAGATTTTCTTAACACAAAACTCTTGGGTGCCATGAAAAACCAACCTGAAAAAGTTATTTTTCTTTTGACTCCTTTAATATTATTTTAAGGCAGGTGTATGGAAACTGGGCAATGGCCAACATGTCATGCAGATCCTCTTATAATTAATGTGGTAACACCTTCATGACTCAATTCACCAAATGTAAAGAACAAATTCATCAAATGTAAAGAACAAGTTTTCCATATTAGTATTTTTAATTTAAATATCAAGATTACTTTAAATGTAGTTGTCTTTTACATTGTTCCCAACTCAACTTCACTCTAAATATTTTGGGATCCAATTCTGATTCAAAATGTTGATACTACAAATATTATAAATAAAAAATCAATTTCTGTGCAAATTACATATAATTACTTTTGGCTTTGTTCACCGAACACGTTGAGGTCACAATTGTTAGATGATAGTTAATTATATTATAGAATTTTATTAAATCTTTGTGTGTATAATTTATATAGTTGGAAAAATAGTATTAAAAAGACAGCATCTCTATTCACGCAAAAGCACTTCTACAAACCAAGTAAAAGAAATAATTTTTTAAAAATTATAAATTAGTTGTGATTCAATATTCATCCTTACAACTACAATATCTCAATAGATTTGTTAATTATTTAACATATAATTTTTACAATGACAAAATTATAAATTTTTTCGTATAAAGTCTCACATTTTTCACTTTATTTTCAAAATATAAAAAATTATTCTTACCACTAACCATATTTGTAACCAAATCCTTTATTCGTTTAGGCTTGTACATTGTCATAAAGTGTAGTTCATTCTCGTATCAAATAAAAGAACATTCAATTTCAATGTAAGTAGGCACAATATTTTAAAACCACAAATAAGATGATAGTTAAATCTTCTTGAGATAATAACTTTGAGGTTGATTGAATTTTATTAAAAACTAATGACACATAGGAGAAGAAAGACGCTCTCCCTTCTTTTTACGAATTTTTCTCCTAAATTAGAGTTTGGTGGCTGTCTCCCACCTATATGATAGTTCTAATCTCCCACGTATATACGTATATGATGGTCATCTTTTCTTATATGGAGAACAACACCCCATCTCCATTCAACTACACTCTCATAGTCTTACTAGAACTAATTCACTTATCGGATACTCCTTCTCTCCATCATAAACCAATGTTAAGTCTATCTTTCTGTTAATGCGGTCACCACCAGAACCACCACTGCCAAGAAATGGAAAGTTTAAGATTGTTCTTAGCATGTCAAACTTAACAATGGTCTATGTACCCCTCTCCTCTGTAGCTGCTCACACATGCAATATTTGAAACTATTCCTCCACCTTCAAAACCACAATAGATTTCCTACATTTCGCAATTACTTCCTCTATTAAATCTATTTATTTTTATTTTTGTTTTCAATTTTGTGATTTTCTCTTTTGGGGTCTAAATTTGCACTTTTGGTGTCTGACAATAAGCTAATTTTGTGTGTGTCCATAAGCAATTTAGTGTGTGTCAATTGATATCTCGTAGTGGCTAAGACAACTTATGAGTCTAACACCCATTATAAAATTATCTCTAGTCATAAATTATTTTTTAACATTCAATAAAATTGGACAATCTTAAGACCAAAAATATTCGAAATGCGCAAACACAAGTAAAAGAAATCATCCTTAATTTAATTTGAAAAAGATAGTGGGTTATCATTCCTATATTAACGTGGATCGTGTTCTCAAGATAATGGATATGTGAATGTCATGTTGTTGCTTTTGGTTTGTTTGTGTATTCTTAGCTTGTAAACAATCTATGTGTAATGTATTTTATGAATGTGTACTTTTTATTAGATCTGTTCATAAACTTATGATTTCTATCGATATAGAAATCAATAACACAACTCTAAACTAATCCCTATGAGTCAAATATGTCATCGACTCACATCCCTTAAATTTATACCAGGATTCAATCAGAGAATGAAAACAGAAGTATACTTGAATTTTCCATTGAAATCGCTGAAGGTTTACGGGTACATGATCTTTCAATTTATAGAGTTCCTTAGGGTTCCTTGAACCTCTTCTGATAGGGATGAAGAGAAAATCCTGATAAATAGTGTATTTCAGTTGCTATACTAATAGGGACCGTAACCCATATAAATAACCTTAGACTTATTTCTTAGTTTTAAATATTCTTATTTCGCCCCTTATAGAATTAGATATTGACTTATGGTATTTACACAATAACCTTATCTCTAATGACATTTATGCTTTTAGTCATAAACTTAATATTAATTAGACTACTATAGTTTTGGCTAGTTAAATAATGCCACTAACACATGTATTATTGCATTTGTGACCCAAATATTTTAACAATTTCCCACTGGTAACATATGTAACTTTACACATATGTTAGACTTCATGAGCTCAAAATTTGCCATTATATTCTTTAAGCATATATAGATTATCTCGTCAATTAGTTATGTCAGTACACATGATCAAAGTGATTTTCACTATATCAATCATAACTAAACCCATCAATAATCACTAATAGTGGATATTTTACTATCTTGGCATCCAGCAAAATCTGAGTTAGAGTATTTAATGGTCTCTAACTTGTCTAATCTCCCATATGTGAGCATATAATATTTTTTTTCTATTTAAATGCTTCATAATCTTTTTGGATACTTTCCAATAATCCATTAATGGATTGCTCAAATATTTTTCAATACCCCAACTATGAGCGCAATATCTTGACGAGACAGACTTAGGCATACATTGGACTCCCTACAGCTGACGCGTAAGAAACATTTTTCATTTCTTGAATTTCTAAGTTTTCTTGTGAGTACCGACTGAGACAAAATTTGTCTCCCTTAGCAATTGGAGTATCCCTTAGTTTACATTCCTGCATGCCAAACTTTTTAATTACCTTTTAGATATAGCTTCTTTCTGATGATCCTATAATACCTCAAGGCCGGTCTCGGTGTATCTGAATTCCTAATACAAAGGAGGTGTCATCAAGATATTTCATTTCAAAATTTGTTGATAGGAATTACTTGGTTTCGTGCATCATGCATATATCTTTAGCGGCAAGAAGTATGTCATTGATATACAAGATTAGGAAAATGTATATGCGCCCATTGAATTAGTGATACACACAATCTTCAACAACATTCACCTCAAAACCAAAATGAATTTTGTCAATTTGCACCTTATAAATCATTTCATCATCATCATCATCATCATCATCGTTGCCATTGAGAAATGTCGTCTTGACATCCATTCGATAAAACTGGAGAGAAAGTCTCTTTAAAGTTAATCACTTCTATCATACCCCAATTTTGCCCGGACACTTTACCATTATGTGTTTCTTTGTGCCACTTTATTTGGAAAAATGAAACGACACAATTGGCAAGATAACATGTTTATAAGGGCGATGAAATACTACGGAGCGAGACGATACCTCCTTTTGGGCAACCATCTATCGTCGCTTTTTCTGGGGTGGTCCAAGGGCATCGCTCTAGATGAGACATTTTACAAATATAACACTACAAAATGTTTAGGCTAACTTCTATTTATCACTCACATACCACAATTTTATTTAATGATTTAAGTCCCATGTGGTCAACTAGGTCAACTATATGCGAATGTGTTACTTGTGTGTGGGCTCAAGGTCCATTGCTTTTCTTACCCCTATATTAAATTCACACTAGTTTTAACTTTTAGCAAGAATTATTCATTATGTATAAAAAAATTTAAATAAAAAATAATTGCTTTGTAGTATGGTCGAACTATTTTTTATTAAAAAAAGAACGTCATATTTTGTGAACTTATGATATTTGAGTCGCAAATAGGGGTGAAAATAGGCTTGGCTAGACTAGGATTTAAAAGGCCTGAGTCTGACCTACGATAAACTTATAAGGTCTGAGCTTGCCTACTATAGGCTCTTTTTTTTGACTTGACCTGACCTTTTTAAAAGTCTGACCTGACTTGAAAACCTATTTAAAAGCTTGTTTCTCATTAAGATTTTCAATTAATCCATATTACTTCAGAAGCCTTATAGGTCGACCTATATATGCTTATATAGGCTGACCTATTGAACATTTTTTCTAATATATATGCATCTATAAGCCAACCTATTTAGTCTTTTTTTTCTAATATATATGCATATATGGGCTATCATATTGAGACTATTTTTAATATATATGAAAATATAGGTCGACCTATAAGACTTTATAGACTTTTTTGATAGCTTAAGTCTGGTCTATTTAATTAAATAGGCTTTAAAAAAACCTAAGCTTGACTTTTTTAATAAATAAAACAATTTGGTTATCTTTTGAGCCATTTGAACACAAGTTGTAAATTACTAAGTTAGTCTTCAATATAGTAATAAAAAAAATACAAAAATCGATTAAATATATGTATATCTATTTTGGTCTTCGAGAGTTCAAAACACAAATTATACAATTGGATCGTTTTGAATCTCATAAACACAACTCGGAATAAAGGTAACGTAACCAGATATACATCCCTTTGTTTTTGAAGTTTCAAATGCAAGACTTACGTCCTATTTAAGTTCTCCCACTCTGTTAACATTAATATTCAAATCGAAAAATATCGGATTAAAAAGAGATAACTGGATGTATATCCTTTTATCTTCGTGTAATCGAATGCAAGACGTACGTATTGTTTAAGGTCAAATACTTGTCTTCCGCTTAAGAAATAATGACAAATAACTTCTTTTTCCTCAGATTAAAAAGGGATATTGGATGTAAATCTTTTTATCGCCCTTGCGCGATCAAATTCTTTTATTTAAAATCAACTAACACAAAAGTTTTTGCTACAAAGAACTAAGTAGATTTTAATTCCTCATCGCACATGAGGATGCGTATGAGCAAGATTCAACGTCTTGTCAAACACCCTAATAATTTTTTTTCCTTTTTACATCGTAATAATTAGGAGAAAGCGAACACCTTAGGCTAACACCATTTATTCGAAAAAACTAATTAAGGGTAACCATTGTTTACAACAGATGTTATGGGGGTGCTAATACCTCCTCGCGCATAATCGATTCCCATACTCGAATTTGATTGCGACGGCCATATTTTTATTCTTTTAAAATTTTATTGACGTTTTCCTTTTTAAAAAATAAACTTTGATGACGAATTCATTGCTTTCGAGCATATTCGTGCTTGGATATTTTTCGCGTCGCAACAATTTATGACTAATATTTAAAACACACAGGAGACCAATATTGAACCACAATCAAATCCACTTAGAATTTGCAAAAAATAATCATGATAATTTAGTGGAAGTAATCAAAATAGAATTACGATAATAATAACTATTTCATTCAATTACATTAAAAATATTTTTTTTTGATGAAAAACATGTCTCTTATGTATTTTAATTACAACTATATTGATTAAATATTATATTATATAAATTATTTAAATAATTAAATATAGTATTTATTCCATGTTTTACTAACACTTGACATAAGTACGTATAACAAACTCGTGTGATTCGCACTCGTATTTAGCATGTAATTTTTTGCTTTTTGTTAAAGAAAGAAGTTATATCTCCTAATTTGGTTTAAGACAAGGAAGTTATCTACTTGCATGCTGTTCTACTAGAAATAGTTAATCAAGGCTTTGCCTAATGATTTTTTTATAAAGTGAATTTACTAAGAGATAAACTCTAAGTACCTTTTGTCAAAAAAAAAAAACTCTAAGTACCTAACCAATTTACTATTAGAATGAGTGATGTAATTATGGTGGGTAGGATCATGGTATCAATTTTACGCATAATCAATGTGATCCTGAAATCAGTGACCAAATTATGGGTAAGATGACAATAACATATAACTTTAATCAGTTAATCCAAATGTAGAAATTCTAATGGTGATTCTTCAAAGTGGGATTGTAGATGGGGTACAAATGCCAACCGTTATTGGATAAATAGTGACATTTTTCTTAACCAAACTTATCTCTAGTAACATGTTGGTTTTAAGAACTACTACTTAGTTACTGTTCCCCTCTTTACGGTTTCATATACACATCACAACCAACTTATCTATATATATTTACGATTGGGTCTATATTAATGTCTTTACCTCTATTTTTAATAAAAAATTAAGGAAAGAAATTCTTATTTATTCAAATATTATTAATGATTATTTTATAATTGTCTCCTAGACAAACTAAATTTTTATTATGATTAATATTTTTCCGTCCCTTATTTTTTATTTGGAGTTTATTTTGATCCATTGACTTTTAAAAATATTATTTGATCTGATATTTTTTTTAAACTGTGTCAGGTTTATTTTTTTTTTTGTTAGTTATGTTAGTCAAAATCAAATTAAATAACTATGTATTGTCCACACGACTTTGATGTGAAAATGAAATTAGAAACCATGCTGAATTCAAACTGAGTCATATTTAGACTTGAACCAAAACCACAAACATTTGAAAATAAACGTGATGACAATGGATAAGACGACGACTTAGACTTAATGAATACACGAACATCGTTTTTTATATGAACGTAGGTTTGTGGAGCGCATATGCAAGGTTTCAAGACGGTAAGTCACAAATTTCTAGCCCTTTTCTCAGTTAGGGTTTAACTCAACATATGGTCGTTTTAGGGTTTTTGCGGATCTCGGAATTCTAGTATAAAATTTTAGTTTTATGCTACCTCTATTTAGGGTTTAAAGGAATGTGTGGTCATTTTAGGGTTTTTTCACACTTGTTCCTCCTTTCTAATATAGGTTTTGTTTTAAATAGGTCAAAAATTAAAGAGTTTTTTTATGTGTTTATTCATCACAGAGGGTCATTTGTAGATGAAGAACTAAGTTGGTATGATGTTACAATTTCATAATTGAAAAGTGATGTTTATAAGTGGAATTATTTCGAGTTGGTAGGTATATTTAAGGATCTGGGATATAGGGAAGTACATACTATATGGTACAAGGATCCAACATTTGGGATGCATATTTTGGCTAATGACAAAGGCGCCAAGGATATTGCAGATTTATGTAAGGTGCACTTGAGTTTTGATGTTTGTGTACAACATCCACTGTCTTAATATAAGTTTATGATGGTCCTTTTGTTGAAGAAGATATAATAACTAAGGGCATTAATGTCATTGCACTGGCTGAATATATGATGTGGAAATTCCATTCATAAGAAAGTTATAAAAAAAACATTGGCACATTAGACTTTTTGATGACGTGGCCTGATATAGGGCCAAAATGAAACTTTTAAAATTTATTGAGGCCATTCTTACAACTTTTTTTTTGGCATGGGGATTTTTCAAACCAAGTCCATATGGCAGGGGTGAAAATATGTATTAACCCTTTAGAAAATAATGAGAGAAGGAAATATAGTAGAAATTTTTATTCAAAAACTGGTGTGATTTGAAATGAGGAGAAGGCAATTTTATATTAAAAAAATTTTGACTAAAAAAGAAACAATTCTTAGGCCTTTTTAATAGTTTGATCGATTAAAACTATGTATTAATCGACGCGACTGTAAAATAGATACAAATAAAAGGGTCTTATTTCAACTAATTCTCTAACTATGCTTTGGACTTACATCTCTTTCTGGATTTTCCTTCCCTTTTGTTCAGACAATCAAATTAGGGAAATTTGAATTGTGATAATCATCACACACACAAGATCAGTCGAGAATTTGTGTTTTTACACCAAATAAGAAGCTACTTGCCTTCTTTATTTACAGATGAAATTACGTAGTTTATATGTTTATTTTTATTGACGTTTGGGGTTCAACCACCGTTGGGCTAAATAACCGGTGAAAGTTATCCAACTTAGAATGCGTGGTTGCCTTTTACCGCCATTTTTCATCTTTTTGGTGCTAATTTTTTTCTTCTTTCAATCGATCATACATACATGTTAATCAAGTATATGCCAGACTATCAAAATAAACTACTTGGGAAGTGTTTCTCAGAATCTAAATACTATGATACAAAATACACATTAGACTTGTATCCTACTCGGGAAACTTAGGGTGTTCGGGTAATACCAATTTTATCAACTTTCCTAGGGTCTCTAAACTTTGCATATCATTCATTCAAACCTATATACTTTCTTAGGTATTTCTCAAACTCAAAAGCTTTTTCATAATTTTTTTAAGAACTTAAATTTTGGAAAATTTAACAATGATGCAAGAAATATTTAAATAAACTATCCTAAAATAGAACAACAAACAGATAAAAATTAAAATGTGATATAAAAGTAGAAATAAGGAAATCCCCCCCAACTTAAACTAGACGTTAGCCTCAATGTTTCAATCAAAGTAGAGGAAGGTAAGGAGAAAACTCATAGAACACCTCACTGAGGAGGTGGGAAACGCAACAGGAGGTTCTGAAGTGACCTATAAATGTCTTCAACCATAACACCTTGTCAGGCTTGCTCAACCCCTTGTCTTTGTTGTTATGCTTTTAAGTATTCAATCTCCAAATGTATCCAACCCTACTAATCTTAATACTAACTTGTGCTACCGGTTTTATGATAGGTAATGGCATACGTGCATCAGTATCATTATCCACGGCGCCACATGCATCGTTAGTTTTAGTTTGGAAAACCCTCCTTATCCGATTCCTCTTTGGCGGAAGGTATCTAAATTATACAACCATTTCCTTTCCACGCCTACGTTGATTTTTTTCTTGCTTGATAAGTAAAATATAGGCTTCCCATGCACGACTAAGCCGTAATATTCTCCACGCGATAAATCATCCCCATATTTATGAGGGATTCCATATTGCAACGGGAGTGGCCTATGACAGGGAGCTCAACGTGTTCATTAAAAGGGATACCAACGTGCTTAGCAATGGGAATAATCAACCCCCGATTACTATATCCCCTTTGGTAGAATTAGAAACACGGCTCAACTATTTAACAACAATAACAAATACCATGGCATGGAGAAGAGACAACTTTCAAATGGTAATGAACCTTGTGATATAACCTCTAGAAAACATAATGTGCTCCAGGACTTTGTTGATGTACTTGAAAATGGGGTTCTGAATGCGAAAGGCTTTGGCACTATTCGCATTATAAGGGGCCTCTCCAACAATGTAGGCCCAAAATTCGTTTAGCCTAAAAGATTTGGGGAAATTGCGCTCCCCATTAGTAGGCAGGTGCAAAATGTCCCTTAAGGTATCTATAAGAATCTTATAATCGGAGTTATGCATTCGAAAATTCAGGGTACCTATAGTTCTAAATTTAAGCCCTCCGACCAAGGATCCATCTGATTCCTTAAACATCTTAATCTCCAGAGTACACGAGAACTCTAGATTTAAGCGGGCATAAACAAGAAACTCACAATGCACAAGAGAATGCAATCTATCTACCTCAAAAAACCTAGGATTTCAATAGTCTGATCATCGGCGTACCGGGTCAAAATAATACACCTTTGAGAAAGATATTTATACCTTTATTTGTTCCCTTCCTTAGTGAAGACGATGCCATGTGGATTAACATTTAAAGAAATTTTTCTTCTTCTCTTCACTCTTGCGGTCACTGGTTGTTTTCTATTGTCAGGTTTCTTGGGTGCCATTGTTGAATTTTTGAGAAATTTCAGTGATTGGTTGGGGTTTTTGGTTAAGGCATGTTATTAAGGGTTGGATATGGTGAAGGTTTTGTGAAAGGAGTTTTAGTTTTGGTTGGGAAAAGGGGTTAAAGGTTAAGCTTTTTGGTTATGGAGGTTTAGAGATTTTGAGAGAGAAATTTGGAAGGTAAAAGATGAAGAGAGATGGTGATTATGCTTAATGATTGATACATTTTTGAAAAATATAATTAATGGGGAGTTTAGGGTGGTGGGGTGGCTTGTGATTGGCTAAAATTGTGGCTAGTGGGGTCGACATGGGAGAGGAAGGAATTTTTGAAAAAATCCTAGGTCAGCCCGAGTCACTCCCAATTTTTTGTATGGGGCGGGTTATTTTTTAAGGGAGAGGTGTGTATGTTGGGCCAACATAGGCCTTGTAAACAGTCATGACCAGCCCGTGTCCATCCCAATTTTTACTATGGAGGCCCATTTTTCTTGATTTTTGCTCCTTTTTGGTTTTGTCGGGTTTTCACATTGTTTTTTCTCTCAATTTCCTTCCCTTTAAGCTTATTCTCGATGAGTTTCTTCCCTAAAGTTTATTTGATCCTACAAAATGTGGGTTTCCTCCCACAAAGGGCTTTGTTTAACATCTTTTAAGCTGGACGGTCCCCGAGTGTCAGACACTCAAGGTGGTTCTTTCTTAGGGCTCCATGGCCACTTTCCTAACCACTTTACATGATTAGAGCTCCCTTTCTTATTTCTTTTATGGGGAAATATGTACTTCTTAATCACCTTCTTATTCATTTCATTCTCATCATTTTTTTCAACCATCTTGTCTTTTCTAACCTGTTTGACCTTCTCACTCGGTTTGTCTTTCTCACCCGGAGCGGGGGGGGGGGGGGTTGTTTATCACTAGGTTTTAGTACCTCAATCAAATGACACGAGAACTTCATGTACGGTTATTTCAATCGAGTGGTCATTTTAAAGTTTATCCTTTCATTTCCTTCTTCCATACTCAACGTACCCCTTGTCACATTAATGATTGTACCAACAATGCACAAAAAGGACTACCAACATTGATAGGCATATGAGGGTCTTCCTAAATATACATGATAATGAAATAAGTGGGTATGAAGAGATTTCCTAATTTAACAGGCACATCATATAATACCCTAATTTGGTACTTAGTTGATCTATCAGCAACTTGCAGGGATACATTAGTAGGTTTCATTCTCTTATATTCAACCTTTTACATACAGATGGCATTAGGCTAACGCTAGCCCCCAAATCGCAAAGTGCCCTATCAAAGCTCATTTTCCCAGTTGGCAAAGAATGAAAAAACTTCCAGGGTCTTTCAATTTCTGCGGCATACTCTGGATAACCGCACTACGGGTGGCCGTCATGGCAACAATATCATGTTCCTCCAACTTCCTCTTTATGGAGAGGATTTCTTTGAGGAATTTTACATAAGTTGACATCTGGTACAAGAACTCGGTGAAAGGCTCGTTCATGTAGAGATTTTTAAGCATTTTTACGAATTTTATGAACCGAGCCTCCACCTTTGCTTTGAAAATCCTTTGTGGGAAAGGTATTGTTAGAATAAGATTTGGTTCTGCAATACGTCTTTGAGTTTTGATGATAACAATGTGTATGAACAATTTTGTTTTACTAACGTTTGTTATTGTTGAGTACCTAACAAACAGGTTTGATTCTGATGAGAAGGCATGGCCAAAACATCAGAAGCCATCAGGTTATATTTCCGCGCTACAAAGTTCTATTGAACAGTAGCAAAAACTTCAGAAGCAGAAGCATCTGAAGTAATCACTCTAATAAAAGTTCTAAAGAAACCAGTTCTGAAGACCAAGTGCTAAAAGACTCTGAAGACGTGGTTCTGAAGACTCTGAAGACTTGAAGTTTTGAAGACTCAAGTTTCTGAAGACAAAAGGATTCTAAAGACCAAGTGCCGAAGACTCTGAAGACGCGGTTTTGAAGAATCTGAAGACTTGAAGTTCTGAAGAATTCAAATATCATTCTTTTTCTTCCAACTCATGTTATGAGCCTCTGAAGTTCAAGAAGAAAAAGTTAACGTTATACTGTAGTATAGAGTACAAGGTACATGCAGATGTTTCGCTCTATTCCAAGAAAAGGACGGACATTGCGTACTATTTTGTCTCCAACTACAAGCAAGCCGCCAACATTCTGCAATATTCAGAATTTTCCCTCCAACGGTTATATTATTCTATTGGCTATAAAAGGGTTTGAAGACTCAAAGAAGAAGTTGAACCTCAACGAACACACTCAATCTGTATATATTGTTAATAGCTTTATTTTTCTTTTAGTCTTAGATTTGAAAAAGAAACATCCTGCTTGTGTAAAAGCATTTATACTGTAAACAAACCGTGATCAAAGGTTGTTTGATCGTTCTTTGAGAGACCGAGTGAAGTCAGTTGTCTCGAGAAGTCTAGGACTAGAGAGTCTTAGAGGTTGTTAGTCATATGGATTGCCTGTGCAGGTTGTTAGTCACAGGGGTTGCCTGTGCCGGTTGTTATTCATAGGGTTGTCTGTGAAAACGTTAGTCACCGGTTGTTTCCCGTGCGATTGTAATTGGTTCGGTTATAGTGGATTAAGTCCTCGATTGAGAGAGGCAAAATCACCTCGGAAGGGTGGACTGGACTAGCTTGAGGGTTTCTCAAGTAAACCAGTATAAAAATAACATGTTCTTTCATTTCTGCATCTTTTAGTTATTATCAATAGCAAAGAACTTGTTGTTTCAAAGAAAGGGGAAATGTTTTTTATAAAAAGCTTTGTGTTTTAAAACCCTATTCAAACTCCCCCTTTATAGTGTTTTTCACACCTTTAGATATCTTAGGCTTGTATGGAGGAGGTGCACCATATGGTGTTTCCTCCTCTACCTCTTCGACCATCTCTTTTTCAAGTGGAATTGACACATCCTTCTAATCTCTCCTTCTTTCTTACTAACACTCTCTTTTTCCTCCGTCCTTTTCTCAACGGAATTTTTAGAATTTTCTACCTGAACCCTACCTTTATCAAAACTTTCCACATGTTTTACATTTCTTGTTACCACAGGATTAATGTTGAAGCTTTTTGTTGTGCTATTTGAGAAATATGTGTCTCTAGCATCTTATTGTGTGTGGACATAGACTTAATTTTTGTGGTCAGCTGCCTCAGCACCTCATGTGTGTGGAGGTTTGGGTTTCTGAAGTTATCATTTTTTCAAGTTTGTGTTGCCATGAAACTCTTTATAATGGTCTCTAAGTTTGTATTTCTATGAGTTGTGCCTTGTGGGAACCCAAATAGTCCCACGATATTGAGTCTAATTGTTCTTGTAAGAGAAGTTAGGGCGGTCTCTCGACCTCGGATTATAGGTATTCTAATAAGTTTTCTCTCTCTGATTATTGTCATATTTAATAGTGTCATGGTTGGATCCTCCCACTAAGATCACTTGACAATCTCCAGCAGAATGTTCGTTCCCCCTAGAGACCTCACAAAAAGGTCATGCTAGGGTGGTGGGAGTTATAACAGCTATAGGTGCATGTGTTGTTGAGGCTATAGACAAATGTTCAAGCTTTGTTATAACATGTGTACCTTTGCATTCATATGATCAAACTGGCTAACTTCATACAACCCACCCTTTTGAAGGGATTTAGCACTTTTTTCTCATGCATTTCCCCATGAATGGTGGTTATTTGCCATGTCTTTGATCACATTATAAGCCACATCTTGCGGCCTATCATAAGCCCACTATCAGTGGCTGCATCTAGAGTCATCCTCGTAAAATAGATGAGACCATTATAAAAGGTGTGTCTTACCAACCATTTATCTAACCCTTGGAATGGGCAAAGTCTCAAGAGTATTTGAAACACTCCCAAGCGTCAAAGAAAGACTCGTCATCTTTCTGCTTAAAGTTATTGATCTTGCCTCTCACTTGATCCGTTTTGCTTAGCATGAAGTACCGCACAAGGAAAGCAGCCTTATATTCTTCCCATGAGGTTATTGAATTTGCAGGAAGAGATTGAAGCCAAGCTCGGGCTCGGGCTCTTAGCGAGAAGGGGAATAACCTAAGGCGGGTGGCATTTTGGTCGATGCCACTGGCCTTTAAAGTGCACAACTATCAACAAAAATAGATAGATGAAAATTTAGGTTTTCCGTAGGTAACCGTGATAAATGATCATGCTGGATCATGCCTATTACTGATGGCTTAACTTCAAAATTATTGGCCGCTATGGGCGGATGTACAATGCTACAATGTGGTTCCTCATTGGTAGGAATTGCGTAGTCTTTGAGTGGTTTGGTATCTTCCTCCTCATCCATTTGCTTCAAAGCTAAGAGTCAGCGTCTTTCATGTAAAAAAGGCTCGATCTCATCAACCGGTTCAACCAAGTTTCCTGTTAAAATGATTCTTCGCATCAAAATAAAAACAGAACCAAATAAAAACAGAAAAATAAGAAAGCTTTAGTTCATAGTGTTTTGGAATAAAATTTCAATTTCAAATTATCTCCCTAACAATGATGCCAAAAACTTGATGTGCTCTAAGGCTAAAAGTGCATGACAATGCCAAGTAATATAATAAGATCGAGCTCACCCGAAGATGTGTATGAGTACTAAGTTTTATCCTAACAATGTTTAGCTAATGTGATTTCAATATTGGTTAGTTTTGTGCAAATTGAAATATAATTAACAAATAATAAAAGTAGGACACGGGGTTGTGATCATCTATCTAGACTTGCCCTATTGATTATCTGAGTTTGAACATTAAAATATCTAAGCAATTTTATAGAAAAGTATATAGATATGTATGACACCCTTTTTCGTGGCATGTGTATCTAGATGTGTGTCTGGCACTGATAAGCGACTTTCTCAATTGAGAGCGAGTCATCTTATCACGGCGGATGCCTCACTACTCTATTGTTTATCAATCCGCAATCGGATGTTGATTCATATCCTTTTAGACTACTATCGTATATGGGTTGTCTTTAATTTCACAACTGACACAAATATATTTAAGAGTTCGAATTCTAAAACAAAAACACATATAGTTCCCGTAGTTCATGTTTAAACAAATCAATTAGTCATCATCATGAGATGGACTCTCACGACCACCTGTCCTTATAAAACTACTCACTCATGGTGAGGTAAACAACCATTAAGCATGTAAAAGACACAACATGCAAAGTAAATAAAATAAAGCAATTGCAAATAAAGAACCTTGATTTAAATAAATAAAGGCATAGAAAATACAACAATGTTGTAGAAGAAATACAAACAAGAGCCAAGAACCAAAGCTAGAAATTTCAAAGTGTATGAAAGTAACAAGTGATACAAATCCCAAGACCAATTGTACTATTTATATAAAAACTAGCCATTAATCACTCAAAATTACTAATTATCTTAAGCTCAATAATTAAAATCCACTAACATCAAGTATAGAGAGGTTTCAACTGTCCAAAATTCACAAAAACACCTAAAAACCATTGATTTGGTAACCGTCGTTGGGTGCAACACGGGTGTGTCACTTGACTGTGTCAGGAAACACGTTTCGTATCAGAGGACACGGCTAGCCCGTGTTTCCCTCGGTTTTTTTGTATGTCGCACCAACTTTGGGCCAACACGAACCGTGTCAACTAACACGGTCCAAATGTGTTGGCCTCAAATATTTAGTATGGTGAGGGCTCCTTTTCGCGCGATCCTTGGTCTTTTTCACTCCAATTGAGTTTATTACTCTTTTATTTCTTGAAAACATCAAAAGAACTCAAAAGTGCATAAAATCAAACTAAAACAATGAAAACACACAAGAAAATAGAAAGAAAATAAGCTAAGAATATGATGCAATAATCACTTTTCAACATGTCAATCCAATTGGAGATTGCATTGAAAAAAATAAGAGGAAGCGCCAATTGAATTGGATACTGCATCATGGCTAGTTAATTGAATTGGCGACTATGTACAAGCAGTAGGAGCAATCGCCAATTCAATTGGTTGTTCAGTGCAAAGCTCACAATAAATTATTACTTCGTTTGGTGGAGGGAAATATCTCATGGGATGATTTCTAGTGCTAAGCTCACAATAATTTTTTCCAGTGTTTCGGCAGTTCCTACATTTGTGATCTTTAACAGTCTGGTTATCTTGCATTAACAAGATTGAACGAAGCTATCAACACTTATTAATAGGTTAGTGGAACTAAAACGAAATATAAACAAATATGAACAAAATAATTAAAATGATGAAAAAACGATCCTAATGTCTTTAAAAACTAGCACAAGTCCTTGGAAACAACATCATTTTTGTTGCTGAGCACAAAAGTAAGTTTTATAATTATCGTATCCATAGAGAATGATAGTTTCAAAGATTGTTCAAGATTTTTTAATATGTTAAGTAGAGAAGGTTTTTATAGTTTTTGAGATGCATGAAAATAACTGACAGGAAATAAATAATAGAAAGTAAAACGGAGATTTCATTGTTAATAGTAAGAAAGCTTGCTAGGGGTAGATTTTCTTATTACTTATTTATCATGCATAAACATAGGTCAATAATATGCTCATCTACTCATATATTAATATTACCACACATTTCTCTTACTTGTATCTCTTGTTGGTCTCAACACCGTGCGATCAGTGCATTATGCAACACCCTAAAACCCCCAATGCATAATAATACGAAATAATCCGAATATAACTACATATTCAAATTTAGGGTGTCACGCATCACATCACAAACCATGTCTGTAACCGTTTTTAAATAAAACATATAGTTCAAAACACATGTCGTCACAAACCTTGCCTTTTGTCACTCACTTGTCTTTCTTTTACTAACAATTCTTGGCTAAATGACCCCACTTTTCACAGTTATAGTAATGCACACTTTTTTTCTCTTCTTTGTCTTTCTGATGGGAGGTTCCTTCTCCTCTTTTCGAAGATTCAAAAGCCTTATCACCAGCCTTATGCGTTTAAGGATTCTCCCAAGACTTCTTTCTCAAGTCTCGTCTCATTTGCCTTTGAACTTGTTGGAAACACCATGCTTTTTCCATGCTTGAGTCTGCAGTGCCAATATCAAATCTTGAACCACTTTCTTCTCGACAATCCGTAACGCATGCTCATCCAACAAACCAGCTAAATCTTCCAGTTTCATGGTTCCAAGATTGTTGGATTCGTGACCAGCTATGATAATGTGATCAAAGTGAAGAGGTTAACGTTCATATTACCTTATCAACTATCATCTTGTCAGTTAGGACTTCACCACAATCTTTCATGAGATGAACAAGATTCTGCACCTTCGTGACATAGCCTGTGATCTTTTCATCTTCTCCCGCTTGGAGTAATTCATACCGCCTGCAATTTGACAACTTTTACCTTTTCACCTCCTTTGTAATACTTGACAAGAATATCTCATGCCTCCTTCGCCGATTCAGCATGAGAAATACGATCAAAGTTCGCCGCATCTAGCGCTGATTGAATACAGAATACCACCTTACAATTCTTCTTCTTGAAATTCTTGCGGATGGTTCTATGGATTTTGGTTGCATTCTAAGCAAGCGCAGGAACGCCATTAGTAACCACTTCTAAGGTTTCATGAAAGCCAAAAAATGATTGCATTTGTTTACTCCATCGGATCCAACTTTTCCCGTCAAGAATTGGAAAAGAATTTGGAATACTACCATTGTTACCGTTCATCTTTGCAACGATTGATTAACAATCCATGATTTTGTAAACATAACGTGTGATTCATGAAAACACGATCAAGAACCTAACTAGGACTCTAGATACTAATTTGTTGGTGCTTGATGCACTTTGAATGAGAGAATGAATGAAATAGAATTCAAAGTAATTGAGAATTGTTATTATTGAAAGTTGTAAAAACTGAATTACAAATATGCGTATATATACAAATATGTAACTTGTATACTAAGTAACCATGTGAAATCATCCATTATAAATGGTTTTTCTAACAACATATTATTAGCGTCTCTTCGATTAATTATTTTGCTAACAACATATTATTAGCGTCTCTTCGGTTAATCCAAAAAAAAAGAAGTTCTTCATGATTCTCTTAGACGTGGTCATATGTTAAATACAATCAAAGAATTCTCTTTCATAAATATTTTATAGTGATTGGTTGTTAATAGAAACTCTCCTGCTAAACTCAAGTGGAAAGACTAAAGAGACATCCATTATTCTTGTCTTGTAAAATAAATAAAAATATTTAATTATTTATGCATGATTTATAATGTACCCACAATGGATGGATCAGATACTCCTCCAATTCAAAAGGAACACAACAATTAATGGATGGACTTTATTCATTTTCATTTTCAAAGGTTCTTTTTCACCTTAATATTTGTATCAAAAACAATTAATGGTGTTTGATCATAACACATGTCTTGTTACCAATGGTAGATTGAATTTTTTTTTTATTATAGGTCAGCTTTGTTGTTTGAATTTTGAAATATTAATTTCTATATATGTATATATACATTAACCTCTAGCATTTTTATTTTGCTGTCAGGAATTTGATTCTTCCTTTTTCTTCCAACAATCTAAGATAGATTTCATTAAAATAAAGTCCTTTCTTTTTATCACAAGTGTATATTATGCTTAACGGTCTAATTTTAAAGTTAAGCTTGAGAGAATTGGACCCACTTAACTTATTTTTTAGGGTAAATTTGAAAGAGTTCTCCAATGTAACATGTTCAATGCTAGTGTGTTTATTTAGTAAATTGATTATTCATAAAGTTTAAGTTGTTCTATATTTGTGGCTTGTTGTATAAGTATCTCTTTAAGAAGAGCCTCATCGCCATTCTAGGTTTATCTCTAGTTAAGAGTTACACATAAAATAAATTATTGATTGACAATATGTTTATAAATAGTAAATAGTTTTTGTCTTTCAAGTTTTTGCCAAATTCAATAAAAAATAAAGTTGAGCAAATTATTTTATTAAAAAACTATAAATCAATATATAATAAAATTTAATTTTTATTTATCTATTTATAATTGAAAAAACCAAAAAGTAATCAAGTTGACTGTATTGTATCTTACTTTCATTGATTGAAAACATATCTTTTATTATATATTTTGAAGATTTGATAAATGAAGATTGTCGAAGTAAAAGTCAGGTATATTTGATTGAATTGTCTATGGATGTCAATTTGAGAAATTTTCGGGGGGATTATTTATTCGGAGCTTAAAAGTTGGAGACTTTTTCTCCTGTGAGAACGGGGATGAAGGGATAAGGTAGGGATCGAGAAAGTATCCTCCGCCCCACTAATTCCCCGACTCCAAATATATTATTTAACTTTTATATTTTATATATTATATAATGTATAATTATATAATGTTACATGTATTTTTTATAAAAATATTAGAAAATGAAGAGTCATTAGTGAATCATTTTATTTTTTGTTTTATTGTATAATGTATTGTTTCACTATCTCAATTACCAATTTTTAGAAAAGTGCACTCAATACATATAATGTACACACCGTCCCTTTCTTTTCTTTTCTTAGTTCTTTTTGTCTCCTCCATTCAACATCTCCTATATTCTCATCATCATCATAACAACCATTCTCCTTTGTTCATTTTACTTATGGTAATTACTCTTTAAATTCACTTTACTTCTATTAGTAATATATTTTTCATTCAATTAATAACTTAGTGGTTATGTTTTCATAATGAGTGCGAATGAACCTGATGCTTGTGAATTTGCAGACTCACACATAATCAATCATCTACGTTAGACGAAAGTGGTGCAGTAAATTAGCGGAAAAAATTTCTTAAAATAGATGGAGATAAATACTAAATAGGATTATTATTGTTTTTTATGTATTATGATATTCAGGGCCGGCCCTGGGCCAGGGCAAACAGTTAACAGGCCCACAGCCCAAGACCTCAGAAAAATGGGGGCCTCATTTTGGGGGGTGTGGTTAAAATTTACAATACTGAAACCATAAAATATATTTTTGTCGGCGAAGCTTGAAAGCAATCTTGTTGCTGTAGCCCAGCGGTTAAGCCAAAACTCTAATGAAAGCAATCTTATTTGAATTAAAATTCTTTTATTGTTAAAAACAACCAAAACTTCATATTTTTGATATTGTCTCTGAGATTCTTCTTATTTTGGAGACGAGTAAAAAAAATTGGTTAGAGGTCTATTTTTTTATTTGCCTGGGGCCTGTAAAAAGTCGGGACCGGCCCTGATGATATTACATCATTTTGTACAAGAGCATGTGTAACAATATGTTCGGTTGAATATTTATTTTTTTATAGAAATTGCTTTTGCATTTTTGTTATTATTGATGCAAGATGTTCTTCTTCCTTTTAAAAAAAGAAAAGATGAAAAATGTGTGTTTTTCTAAATAATAATAATAATAATAATAATAATAATAATAATAATAATAATAATAATAATAATAATAATAATAAAATACTTGTGTCAGAATTTTGATAAAAAAAAAATCTTAAAATTCCATCTCCCTGGATTTCCGTAAAAATATGTAAGAATAGGGATGAAAAAATATTTTTCTTTAACGGAAATTGGGACGGAGACAAGCAAAATTTTTGGAGTGAGGTAGGGAGCACGAAAGATAACATTTTTTATGCCGTTGACATCTCTAGAATTGCCTAATATGTCAAACATGAATGGTTAATGTTGAAGTTAATAAAAAATTTAGATGCTAGATTAAAATTTCTGACACTTAATACGAGTGTCAAGCACCACAACATGCTTATATATTTACAAGTATAAATATTTCATATATATATATATATATATATATATATATATATATATATATATATATATATATATGAGATATGGTTGCCTTATTGTAAAAAATTTCTTTAACCGTGTGTTTGGTTTGAGAGAGATATAGGCGAGAGAGATAGTGACGAAAGAGACACGCGAGAAATGGAAACTTTTTCTGTTTGGAGCACCAATGAAAGACAGAAGAGAGACAAAATTACGGTGGGTCCCACCACCCTTTTTTCTTCGCAAATTAGCGAAGAAAGTAGCATCATCTCAATTTTTTTAAACCTTTCCATTTGTACCCTTTATTTTTGTAACAAAATTCATTGTCATAGTTTTAAAACTATAGCACAACGGGGCATGGATCCTCTAACTTCCCCTTCTCTACCTTTTCCTAACTTTCTCTCTATCTCTCACTTGATATACTTTCTCTCACTAATTTTTCCCTCCAAAATTAATATCACCATCTCCCTTATATCATACAAATATTGCCTAAAGTCACTCTAACTTTCCCTCCTTAAAGTTAGAGGATCTTTACCCAGCACAACGTTAGTAAAGTTACTTTACTATTGTATTACTAGATTTTTTCAATTTTATAATAATAATAATAACTATTATTTAAATAAATGGCTAAACAATAGGTAATTAGAAAATTTATAAAATGAATAAACAAATAGTTGGTTTAATTAAATTATTAATTAATTTACATTAAAATATACGAATACATTAAATATTTAAATAAGGTGTAAATATTTAAATAAAGTGTGCAGTAAATTAGTTAGAGTTTAATTAATTCAAATAAAAAATGTAATTAATTAATATTTTATTTGTTAATTTTCATAAGGTCATTTTTGTCATTTACATATTTATGCTACTTCTCTCTTTTCTATTTCTCTTTTCTTTCTACTATACCAAACAATAACACAAATCTTTCTTATTTCTTATCTATTTCTCTTTTCTCTTACTCTCTCTTATCTATTTCTCTCTTCACAACTTCATCTAATTGCCAAACAAAGCATAAGTCTAATCAATTTAGTCTATGTAAAAATAATGCACTATAAAGTAGAAAGAAACAATGCTATGGAAATAAACAATAGTACTACCAAATAGTATTGCAACTTATGGACATTAACAGAAGTGTATTTGAAATAGATCATATAGCATGACAAGACAAGTTGGTGCATCAATTAGGCCACAAAAAAACACAAAAGCACATCACTTGAGTGACATGACAAGATAGTACAATTTACAAATGCTCAATAAACGATTAAAATTGCATCAATAAGTTAGCCAGATATGGAATTTTGAGTGCTTGACTATAGCATCGATCGTACCTTATTCTAAGTGATGAACTTTGAAGGGACAGAGTAATAAGCTATAGCTTTGAGTAACATGGTGGTGAGTGTTTGTTAGTGGAGGAGTTTATTCTTGGAATATACCCTCCTTGTAGTTTCTTAGATAATAATCATTTCCATTTTGATTCAATTTTGGGTTTCCATAAATAAACACCATTTCCCCTCCACTATAAGTCAACATGGAGGATATTCAAAGCAAAAATGCTTCCATTTTGTGCCATTAATTTAAAATCATAGTGGTGAATGCACTCAAAATATACACCTATGTTCTAATGTTTTTTTTTTTTAAAGTATATATATATATATATATATATATATATATATATATATATATAGAGAGAGAGAGAGAGAGAGAGAGAGAGAGAGAGAGAGAGAGAGAGAGAAAGAGAGAGAGAGAGAGAGAGAGAGAGAGAGAGAGAGAGAGAGAGAGTGCTAACAACACTCCCTCCGACACTCACTTTTTTATGGGTTAAAACAAGTGTGGGTCTCTCACTTAAAAAATGGATCTCACATAAAATGGTAGGACTCACACATGTTTCAACCAATAAAAATGTGAGTGTAAGAGAGAATATTGAAAAAAGAGTATTGTTAGTGTGCGTGTGTATATATATATATATATATATATATATATATATATATATATATATATATATATATATATATATATACACGATCAACAAATTATATTTTTGTGCATGTCAAAATCGATTCTCTTAAAAATTATATTCATTAACTTAAAAAACACTATATTGTTATTTATGATCTTTTGGATTCCGAGTAAGAAACTCGTTAAATTTATATTCTCTTATGTTAAAAAATGAAAAATATTAAAAATAAAATGTATGATAACATGATTATCAGAATATTTTTATTAAAATATGTTGATAATCTGGTCGAAATTTATTTTGAGTTTTGATGATGTCAATCCTAATAATGATTAGGTTTAGGGATTAGTATAAGATGATCCAATTTTTTTTCCAAAAGAAAAAGCATGTTAATAATATTAATAATATGGAAAGTGCAACTTTGTTTGTTGATTGAATTTTATAATTTTAATTATAGCACTTTTCTTCTTTATGAATGATTGAATGAATAGTACTTTGGCCCAACACAATCTTATATTTTTTTTTTGGACACGTATGTATGGTCCCTTTCCACTTTCAAGTATATTGTAATTTGTATAACATCATCTTGTTTCTCCAAAAAAATGATGCTTGTTTTGTATCTCATTCTGTACTAGCAAGCCAATTAGAATTCCGAAGTTGACTTGTTGAGATGGAATCTATGATGAGTCCCACTTCAAGAAATTAGGGTACTTATTGTGAGGAACTTGCGTGGTATGTAAATAAAGTATATTATTGTGGTCTCTTTGTAACATACAATTTCGTTTTTCAAGTGTAAATATATTATTAGTAGTTTGAGTCTCACATTGTTTAAGTTTTTTTTATTGTTAGAAGTATAAATATGTTATACCAATTTTATCTTTTAAGCTATTTTAGAATGAGATTCATACTTATTTTGCTTATATTATTTCTAAAATATTGTACCTCTGTTGTCTTTGATAATTTTAATGTCATTCAAATCAATCAAATATATTGAAATTGATTGTAAATCCAGTCGTGAGCATCTTCTTCATAGTGAACTTCGTCTTATTTCTATTACACCATACATAAGCTCATGCATGTAAATAACAAGTTAGTGAAGACAACTTGTTACATAAGTCATAAAGTTAGTTAGAAGATAAATGCCACAACATGATAGTTAGTTAAAGGTAGTTAGCGCATATGATTATATGAAGTTAATGCACCATAATAATGCTATATTAGACCATTGTATATATAATCTCATGTATAATTCTATTCAATCTAATGAATAAGAAATTTTACATAATATGGTATCTAGTACTCTTTCATGGAGAGATTGATTACCTTCTTCATTCACATTTCACCTTTCTTCTTCTTGTTTGATTCTTTGTTCAATTTTCTGCAAGTTTCACACTCAAACTTGATAGTTTCATTACCATTTTTTATCCTTCACCATCATTCCGTTGTAACATTTTCGTGTTATGATCATTATAGTTACATTTTCGTTTGTTTTCTTCATCACAATGCCTCTAAAAGTTGCTCAATCGGTTCAACCTCAAACTGATTTAGTGTTCTATGTTCATCCTAGAGATGGTCACAATTCAATCACCATTTTATAAATTTTGATGGAAACAATTATGCAATTTGGAGAAATTGATGCACATTGCTTTTTGTGCCAAGAACAAGATACTGATTATTGATGGTTCTTAACCAATTCCTAATTAAGATGATTTATATTGTGCAACTTGGGAGAGATGCAACCATCTGGGACATCCTTGACTTTTAAACTCAATTTTTGATTTGATTGCTCAAACTACATCTTTCCATGAATACTCCATTGATGTTTGGAATAATCTTAAAGAAATGGAGGCATTATGGGATGAAGTTAAAGCTTATCAACCAATTCCTACATGCACATGTTCTTATCCTTGTGGGTGTAAACCTATGAGATTAAGAAAACATTACATTCTTGAAGATCAAGTAATCCATTCTGAGTGGCTTGAATGATCAACTTGCAGTTGTTAAGAATCAGGTGTTAATGATAGAATCACTTCAATCTATCAATAATGTCTACTATTTGGTTGCACAAGAGGAAAGTAATTACATTCCTACACATGTGCTTGTTATTGATGAATCTAGTATCTTCACTAATGCATATGCTCAGAAAAGCTATGGTCGAGGCAGAGGATCTAGATATGGAAGTTCTAACAAGAATATTTCAAGATATTGCATTCATTGTCACAAGTATGGCTACACGGTTGAATTTTATTACCAAAAACATGGTTATCCCCAAGTTAATAAATCTGTCAATACTTGCAACACTAATGCTAGTGAATCAAACCACCCTAATCCATCACCAAAAGTGAATCAACAAGAACCTCAAGTTTCAAGTTTGACTCAAGAAAAGTAGGATCGATTAGTATGGTTGCTCCAATAAGCCAACTTAATTCCTTCAAAAAATATTGGCATTGGTTCAAGTTACAAACCAAATCACCACATCAATTCATGCTCATTCTGGTCATCCATCAGATGAGAAGTTTGCATCAGGTATTCCTAGTGTCATTACTTGTTCTACAGGTAATAGGTCTTTTATGTGGCTCCTTGATTCAGGAGCAAATGATCGCATTTGTTTCTCATTACATTTTTTGAATCTTTTTTATAAAATTAGACCGATTCAAGTGTAGTTGCCTAATGGCAATTTAGTAGTAGTAGTAAATTATGCAAGTAATGTTTAACTTTTCCCAAATCTTTATATTTCAGCTTATAGGTGCCTTGTTGGCCGACTCTTATACCTCACAGCTATTAGGCCCGTCATCACTTTCATCACCCAACAACGCTGTCAGCTCTTTACCAATCCAACCACAAATCATTACAAAGTAGCTACCATAACACTCAGATATCTTGAAGGATGCTCTGCACATGGCATTTTCTTCTCCTAAGATTCACACTTGCAAATGATAGGTTTTTCAGACGCTGATTGGGCCGAATGTGCAGATACATAGCGATTTATCTCAAGACTATGCTTTTTCATTGGTAAATCACTCATTTCTTGGTATACAAAGAAAAAATTAACAATCTCATGATTTTCTTCTGAAGAAGAATATCATGCCATTGCAGCAGCTGCATGTGAAATGCATTGGTTGATTTATCTTCTCTATGACCTCCCAAATTCACTACAACAAATTATCTGTTCTTTATTGTGACAACTTGAGTGCACTACACATTATCGCTAATCATGTATTCCATGAACGAACTAAGCATCTAGAAATAGATTGTCACATAGTTCGTGAAAAGGTAAAAGCAAGTGTTTTCAAGCTCATTCTCGTGTTGAGCAAAGATCAACTAGTTGACTTCTTCACCAAGTCATTTCTATCTCAACCATTTCATCTTGTTTTATCCCAGTTGGGCATGATTAACATTTATCCTCCAACTTGTAGGGGATATTACACCATACATAAGCTCGTGCATGTAAGTAAAAAGTTAGTAAAGATAACTTGTTACATAAGTCATCAAGTTAGTTAGAAGATAAGTGCCACATCACGATAGTTAACTAGAGGTAGTTCACGCATATGATTGTCTGAAGCTAGTGCACCATAACAATGCTAGACTAGACCATTGTATATATAATCTCATGTATAATGAAGAAGAGATTTTCATGATAATTTCCATTCAATTCATTCGTCAACATCTTCTTCACGTTGAACATGGTCATCTCCATTGACACTCTTAATCAACCTACTGATTTTCTTACAAAATTTAATTCTCTTGGCCGCTTACACACTTTAGTATTCAAACTCAATTTGGTTACATCTCCAGTCACTTGAGTTTGAGGGGAGATGTAATGATAGGTTATGATTCTCAAATTATTAGAATTGATTTATATTTATGTTAGGATCAGCTAGCATTTATGCTAATGTAATTGTTTCTTTGTCTCTAATATATGATATAAATAGGTGCACATGATTGGAAGCATAATGAATATATAAATATTTCTCATTTCCAGAGTTTTTAAGTTTCTATATGATATCAGAGTAGGGTTAAAGGCTACAATGTAGAAATTAAGCCCAAATTTTATGCTAGGTATGAGGGAGAGTGCTAAAGTTGTGTTAGAGTCTCACATTATTTAAGTTATTAGACTATTAGATATATAAACATATTTACACCACTTCATTCTTTGAACTATCTTTTGTGATGAGACTCAAACCTATATAACAATTAGGATAAAAGTGGGAGTTAGTGATTTTTTTGGAGTTAATTTGTTGGTTAAGTTATTTTAGGATTCTCGAAAACGAGTCTCACATTATACTAGATTTGTTTTGATTTAATGTTTGTGTATTTCATTTGAAAATTTATAATGAGTTTATTTTTATGATGAAATAATAGCGACTGTATATGAATTTGTGGGCGTAACTTTTTTTAAAAAATAAAATATATTTTGGTGAAACTTTATATTACTCTTGTATTTAGTATATGTTTTGTATAAAATATTTTTTTGTGAGGTCTTCAATTACTCTTGACTTAATATAAGTCAGGTGACGCAAGATATTTTATATTTAGAGGAAATTGAACATGCACTAATGGTATAAAATATTTCTATATTATCAATCAATGAGAGACGTGTATCTCGCCAAATCACACTTTTAATTTTAAATTACTATTATAATTTAACAAATTTAAAGATTTTGATTAGGTATCTCTATAATGTTATCTTATAATATTGATAATAAAGTAGCTTTAAACTCTTATCTACTATCTAATAACAATATAAGAAAGTAATATACTAGCAAAATTACTTACTTATCCTAATAACCCCATTTAATTACCATTATTTTATGCCCTTAAACGTCATTTCAACTAATTAATCATTACTACACTTTTTAAAAATAAATAATCCTACAAATAATCATATTTAAACCATTCGCATCATTATTACTGCAGTAATTACCTCAATTGAAATCATCAGTATCGCACTAGTAAAACTTTATTATGTATAAAGATAAAAATACAACGTATTTTGGTTTCCAATGCTAGCATACAATCATTGAGCCATGTGAAAGAAAGCATAAATCAATTTTGCAAACGTTTTGATTTCTGCCTCATTCAATTTCCTTAACCTTTTCAGTCTTATACGAGTCCTATAATATCTGCATAATGCATTCCTCAAATTCATCTTCTCCTTCAACCCTAAAATCATTTTTCCCATTTCTATCATCGGTATTATTTACGTTTGAAACAAACACTACAAGTTTTTTCTTAATCGGTTTTATTTACGTTCTCATGTTTTAATGCAGAATCTAAGATGAGTCGACGGATTGATTCTATTAAGGAGATTAACGAAAGCAAGGAGACATGGAGACTGGCTGTTCGAGTTCTTGATGTTTGGATCTTTGTTAACAGTAAGGGTAACGAGCCATGTGAAACAAACCTAATTTCAAATTTGCAAACGTTTCAAATTCCGCCTAATCCAATTTCCTTTGCCTTTTCAGTCATATAGGAGTCCTATAAGATGTGTAAACCCTAAAAAATTTCGATTATTCACTTGGGGAAAAACTAAGGTAAACTTCATTTCATCATCAAATCGTTTCAAGAAGTGTGTTGATCTTTGTCGTGTTGTTTTTCTTTGTTATCTTTAAGTTGTTCCCCATCGTTACACTTCGAGTTGTGTAAATCATATGGTGCGTCTGTATTGAAGAGCAAAGCTCCGCTAACGGAAATCTGGGTAAATCTTCTTCGGTCACTCCATCTTCTAGTTAATGGTTTTCAATCTTTTCATTTCTATAACTTTCTGAATATGTGTTGCTTTGATTTTCCAGTTTCGATTTACAAATCAATAGTTAAGTTGATTGTTTTATGTTACTGCGAATAGTTTCGTATCAATTTGCAAGTTAGTAGTTTTGTTTCTGTAACTTTATTTATTTGAATTGCTTTTTGTTTATGTAACTCTTATTGTTCTATTGGTGATTTGGTATTGATTTATTCTATTACTGCTGTTTGGGATTGTTGTTTGCTTTGCAGATTTAGCTGGACTCGACTTGCATGCTCTTGCCTATTATTTGTTGTGTCCTGTTGGAGTGTAGAAGGAACATATATATGTCCTTCTTTAAATGTGCCTTGAATAGTTAAGTTGGCTTGAAATGTTGGGATTTTTTTTTCTTTCAATTATTGATTCTTTATGCAGGAGAAGGTAATTATTTTAAAGCATTCCAAATACAATTGTTAAAACATACATTAAGAATACATTAATTTACATCTCATATTATTTAATAGGTGGTAATATGTCTTTTTTTACCTCTGCCCTGAATAGTTAAGAAATGTTGGGATGTTGTTTTTTTTTCTTCTTATTACTCTTATCATTGCAGGTCTTTGCTTGGTGCAGTCAGAATCAGTTCTTTGTTTGGATTGTATTATAATTTTGGGGTATGTGTTAGGTCTGTATCTGCAAGTGCTTCTTATATGCAATCAATTTCAATTCATACAATCTATTTCCTTTGTTCTTATCATTTGGAAAACTCTAATGTTTTATATGTTAAGGCTCTGAATCTTTTGTCTGATCATTAAAAATATTTTACTGTAATTGTAATGCTTCTAATATTATAAGTTTGTTTAGTTGTAATTTGTTGACAATACAAATATAAAAGGTGTCATATTGTAACACACGGATCCTTTACTAGTTAATAGGCAAAATATCCTTTTTGGTCTATTATGTTAACCTCGGAGTTTATTTTGATCCCTTAACTCTTCAAAAGGTGTTACTTTAGTCCTTTTTGTCATATTATCGACTGATTTAGCGACCAATTTTTAAGTTTTTCCGTCGCTAATGTGACAAAAAGGACTAAAGTGACACATTTTGAAGATTTAAGGGACCAATATGACACTTTTTGAAGTTAAGGGACCAAAATGAACCCCGAGATTAACATAAGGGACCAAAAAGAGTATTTTACCTAGTTAATATAATAAAGTTATATATTACCAAAAGTACCTAATTACCCTAATTAAAACAATTTAAGAGCCTTATTTTATATCCCTAGATGTAATTTCAACTACCTAATTATTGCATTTGTATAATAAATACTATCTTTGAAAAGCCTATTCTAATTCAACGGCTATACACAAAGATAGAGAAAAGTTGCATCGAAAAACTTAATGCAACCTTTAGATTTCTCTGTATTGATATCTCTTTTCCATTTTATATAAGCAAAATATTTATTCAAATGATTCATTCTTCATCTTTTTCTTCCATATACCAGCAACTGCAACTTCAAATTACTTCGTGTTTATAAAGGGAATAAAACTTAATTAACTTTATTTTAGTCTTAGTTTTGGTTACTAATAATTTTTGTATTCATTCGTAAAAATTTATTAAAAATTTTAATTTAAACAAATAAATTATATAATTTAATCTAAATTTATTACAAGACGATTTAGAATAGAAAAGTATAATATTGATACAATTATTTTTATAAACGGGACTAAATTACAAATACTTTTATAAACGGGAAAAAGTCAACTATTGATACAATTATTTTTATAAATGGGAATAAGTTACAAATATTTTTACAATTGGACACACGAGTTCTAAACGGGGCGGGGTATTGAGATATAAAGGGCTGAGATTAACTTGATCTAATGACTATTATTAGTCTTCTGTTTTATACATGTGTTAGCATTGTATAAATAACTCTTTTGTATTCTTTTTTTTTTTGATTGGAAATCTGATTTCATTAGAAAGAAACGCCCACAGGGGCCATAACAGAATAACAAACGGGGGGATCAACAGTCCACGATCTAGCCCCGAGAATTTTGCCCCATTTAACAAGATTATGGGCATCAGACAAGAACAACCTATTGAGGTACATAATAGCACTAAAATTGAAATAACTACAGAGCTCTCTAACATCTCCTGCGATCAGTTCAAGAGCAGCATTGGACATATTGGAATTAATCCCGTCTACCACTGTCATTGCATCAGATTGAACAATAATCTTGTCCATATGGATATCCTTTGCAACTTGCAGACACCACCGGATAGCAAGCAATTCAGCCAGATCAGGGTCAGCACTCATGGTTTCCCGATTACATGCGCCGTAAATCACCTTAGAGTCCCAAGACTTTATCAAGCAGCCAAAAGCCACCACCCCTTCGTCATAGCATCCTGCATCCACTTGGATTATCGCCAGCTCCTTGTCAAGGTTCTTGGAATTCCACACAAAAGGAACCGGATTCATCTTCTTAGGAATGGGATTCGCATCATTATATTCAAGCACCGCATCCCACGCTTCCATGGCCACACACTCCGGAGACTTTACAGTCTGCTGGAAGAGCAGAAAATTTCTCGCCTCCCAAATCTTCCAAAGCAAGGAGCATAGCATCTGGGAACGAAGAGTGTCCGTGCTATCCAGACAGATTTTAAGCCATTCAAGGACATCCATGTCAGGGGGGACTCTAACACCTAGAGGAGAAGAAAAGTGAACAGCTTTTGAGAAATTACATTGCAAAAACAGGTGATTAGCAGACTCAGGTTCCAAGCCACATAGAGAGCACACACAGTCAAGGCTTATTCCTTTCCTTTGGAGGTTAGTTCTGGTGGGCAGAATATTTTTACCTAGCCTCCAAAGGAAGTTTTTCACACGAGGTTGCAAATGATGGTGCCAGATTCTTTTCCAAACTTGGTTAAAATTGGATCCCGAGGAACACGGTTTCTTGCTCATAGATTCGGATTGAAGCTTGTGGTATGCAGACTTGACAGAATACACGCCATTTTTCTCACGCGTCCAGATAAGTTCATCTTCAACAGTGCGCCAGGATAGAGGGAGACTGAGAATCTTGTGAGCAATCAAAGGGCCAAAGCTCCCCACGATCAAGTCTCTGTTCCAGCAGCTTGTAGAATGGTTGATAAGATCACTCACAGCAGCATCTCTCCCCACCAAACTATTAGGAATTAAAGGCAAACCTCTCGTAAATCCCGGAACCCAGTTATCCTTCCACACACTCACCTTAGAGCCTGTTCCAATCCTCCACGACGAGCCTGTACACACACAGTCCTTAGCACTCAGAATACTCCTCCATGCGTAGCTGGGGTTGTAGCCCAAAGATGCTTCATTGATGGAACAATTTGGGTAGTAACGGCTCTTGAATACTCTTGCAAAAAGAGAATTGTCCACCTTCAACAGCCTCCAAAAATGCTTCCCCAACAGGCTGGTATTGAAATTGCTAATTCCCCTAAACCCCATTCCTCCACTTCCTTTTGAGCTAGCTAGTTTGTCCCAAGACAGCCAGTGTAGCTTCCGTTCCCCGTTCTTAGCTCCCCACCAGAATTTGGCCAATAAGCTCTCGATCTCATCACACACTCCACTAGGAAGGCGGTAGCAGCTCATGATGTAGCTGGGTATAGCCTGGGCAACAGCTTTGATTAAGATTTCTTTTCCGGTTCTGGATAGGAACCTTTCTTTCCAGCCTTTAAGCTTCTTCCACACTCTCTCTATTACCAGCCTGAAAATCTCCTTCTTAGACCTACCAAAGATAACTGGAAGACCAAGATACTTAGAGTGTCTCGCCACAGTCTTTATTCGCATCCGGTTTTGGATCAATAGCTTAACTTCTTCACGCACATTTCGACTATAAGATGCCTCAGACTTCTCTAAGTTGACAACTTGTCCCGAAGCATCCTGGTATGTCTTCAAAAGGTTCATGACTTCACTGCCTTCATTCTCACTAGCTCTGGTGAATAATAAGCTGTCATCAGCAAAGAAGAGGTGAGAGATGATGGGGGCTCCTCTGGCCACTTTGATCCCATGGAGGCTTTTGTTCCTATTTGCTTGCTTCAGCATACCTGAAAAAACATCAGAACAGAGAATAAAAAGATAAGGAGAGAGGGGGTCCCCTTGGCGGAGCCCCCGCTCCGGAGTCAAGATCCTGCTAGGCTGCCCGTTGATTAAGATCTGGTAGGTAACGGAGGAGATGCAGCGGTGAATAAGGGAGGTTAAGGTCTCCGGGAATCCCATGGATTGTAGGGTCCCAGTAATGAAGTCCCACTCAATCCGGTCATAAGCCTTGGACATGTCGAGCTTGAGAGCCATGACGCCTTTTTTCCCTTTGGTTTTTTTCTTCATCCAATGGAAGCATTCCATAGCTAGGAGGGCATTGTCAGAGATAAGCCTACCATGGATGAAAGCGCTTTGTTCTTCGTCAACGATCTCCGGGAGGATCTTCTTAATCCTATTAGCAATTGTCTTGGTCACAATCTTCATAATAACATTACAAAGGCTAATCGGTCGAAAGTCTTTTGGAGTCTTGGGGTTTTTGCATTTGGGAATGAGGGTGATGAAAGTGTTGTTAATGATGCTAGGATCCTTCCCGTCATTCAAAATTGCCAGCACTAGGCTATACACGTCCGGACCTACAATACGCCAAAATTTTTGAAAAAAGATAGCAGGCAGCCCGTCAGGCCCAGGAGCCTTAAGAGGGTGCATTTGATCAATGGCAGCTTTTACCTCCTCCCGTGTGAACATAGATTGGCACCAGTTGTACGCAGTTGAGTCAACCTTCCCTTCCACTACGGCACACACCTCAGAGATATTAGAAGGACCAGAAGAAGTAAACAAATCAGAGAAATAACTACAAAGGATGCGCTCGCAATGTGTGTCTCCCTTCCACCAGCACCCAAGTTCATCCTTGAGCTTCGAGATGGAGTTGATTTTCCTTCTTTGGCTGGCCTTTCCATGGAAAAACTTGGTATTTCGATCCCCCTGCTTCAGCCAAATCGCACGACTCCGTTGCCTCCACATAGTTTCCTCTGTCTGAAGCAATTTGTTTCGTTGTCTCTCGAGATCTTTGTAGGCATCAATATCCTCCTTTTTATTTGACCACATACCCCCCTCCTCAAGCTTGGCATCGATTCTTCTTATTTCCTTACTCACAGCACCCATTTTGTATTCCTGAAATTCTTTGTCAAGATCTTTCATCGCTGCTAATTTCAAGTGACCCTGCGGCTGTCTCCTCCAAAGACGCTCAATTATGTGCTCACATTTCGGATCCTTAGACCAAGCCTCTTCAAACCTGAAAATGTGATGTTTCCTCCTACTTCTGTCCCCATCAGAGGCTTCAAGCTCAACTCTTATGGCCGCATGGTCAGAGTTAAAACGGGCCAGGTGAATAACTTTGACTGGAGAAAAGAAGTTGATAAAAGCTTCAGACGCCAAGCCTCTATCAAGGCGACACTGGATGTTTGCCTCTCCCTCCCTACCGTTGGTCCAAGTAAAAGGATATCCCTCGCAGCCTAAGTCCAACAGACCTGTGGCATCCATCATATTTCTTCCCCAGGCTAACTGCCCCACAGACCTTGGGTTACCACCAATCTTTTCATTCTCAAAAAGGATGTCGTTAAAATCCCCAACAACAAGGGCTCTTTCACCACTCTGCTGAATTAGATCTCTAACAAGATCCCATGTGTTTCGTTTCTTGTGTTCCTCCGGGAAACCGTAGACCCCGTTCAAGGTCCAAGGTTGTTCATTATCGTCACCTTCTATTAGACCACTGATATGGTTCAGAGAATAGGAAGATATGGATAGATTAACACACTCCCTCCAGAGTAAAGCCAGACCTCCACTCCGCATTCTATTGTTTCCATTGCAATCCACTGCAAGACCCATATCAAAGCCACACTTGATCCTTATATTCTGCATCTCTTCATTCTTCAATCGTGTTTCCGATAGAAACACAATAGAGGGATTTTCAAGACGGAGGAGCCTTAGCAAGGCTCGAACTGCCCGGGGATTCCCTAAACCCCGGCAGTTCCAGCTAATGATCTTCATTGGGGTAGGCAGTGTTGGTTTCCCAACACTACCTCTGGTCCATTGATTGTATCAGGTTTGTAGTCCGCCTCTTGTTTTTGTTTCTTTTCTCCACAACCATCCAAGGTACCCTCAGTGATCATCACATCAATGAGTTGGCGCTTGGCAGACTCTCCTTTGCTATTGATTTTCTCCTGGAGAACCTTCTTCACAGATTTTCGCCTGACCCACTTCTTCTTTTTACTGTTCCCCTTTTGGATGTCCCCTGTAGCCGTTGACGGTTTAGAGATATCAACGGCCCCTAGAGACTCAGCAACTGACTCAATCGCAAGATTGCAGTTTTGTTTCGAGTTCTCAATCTCCTTCCCTTTCTCCACAGTTCTCTTGGCCAAGACTGGTCTTTGCTCCACCTCGACATCATCTTCCTTCTCTTTCCCCTTTGAACCACACTTGCTTTGACTGGATGAAATGTTGAATAGGCTCCTTCCACATGTTCCTGAACTTGAATCTCTCCTTTGCGGTTCTTCCACGACTCTTGGTAGCGGAGAAGCTCTGAGCCAAAGCCCAAAGGATAAGTCCTGTTCTTCAATATCTTCGAATCCCTCTTCACTGATGTCACCCAGCGCTTCGCAATCTTTGATCTGGTGTCCAATCCTGCCACACACGAAGCAGAAGGTGGGTAGGCGTTCGTATTTGAAATGCACCCTAAGTATTTTCTCTTTGAACTTAACCACCGTGCCTCTTTTCAATGGTTGCTTCAGATCCATCGTCACTTTAATGCGCAGAAAGCGTCCATTTTTGTGTGCTTCTTTCTGGTCCATCTCCTCAAACGTGCCAATAATTCCTCCAATCTTCTTTGCCATTGCCTCCGTTCTGAGGATCAGGGGGAGCTCGTAGATTCGGACCCAGAACACCCCAAAGTGCATATTTAGCGCTGAGGGTTGTTCTTCCCCAGAAATACGAACGAGGACTAGTAGATTTCGATCGAAGCTCCAAGGTCCATTCCTCAAGACTGTCTCAAGATCTCTTTTTGTAGCAAAACGGAAGAGGAATAAATTCTTGTTGAGCTCCTGCGATTCCACTGGGTTCTTGAGTTTCCAGGCACTAATCATTGTGCTTATAAATGCCCTAGAGTTGAAGTTACTATCTGTCCAGAGTTTCCCAGCAAGTGTTCTCTGGAAGATTTCGTCACCACTAACCTCATCTTCTGCCGCCGTGACTCCCTCTTCCTCCTCTTTGGACAACGGTATGTTTTTCCAGTTTTCCATAGAAACGACAAAGGGGACGAGACACCCAGGACAAGAAAAAGAGAAAATCACCCGACTTCGACTGAAGAGCGGGGATAAAAGCCACCACGCAGATGGGAAGATACACCAGCTAGAACTGGGAGAGAAAAAACCGCCGCCGCAGAAACCCTAAAAAAATAGGAGAAAAAGGGGGAGGAGAAAAGGCACTATGAGTTTAGAGAGAGAGGGTCCAACTTCTCTCTAGACAAGTGAGAGGTGATAATTCATATGAATCTTATAACCAACTCTTTTGTATTCTTACACAAAAAGAGATGAATCAATAGTAGCCATTCCTTTGTGATCCTTGTTATCTTTTCTGTTACATTTTCAGTTACTATGTAGTTAAATTCTATTACACAATTTTCATCAATACGGGGTCAGGCGACATATTAGAGTGTGTGGGCCTACAACCATATTACAACATCGTCAATACTAATTTAATCAATTTTATATATATGTCTGTATGAAGTGTACTACACCATAATTGATTTTAGAGAAATGCTATGCTTACACCCCATATATACACCAATACTTACACCAAACACTGTTCACCGTATTTATACGGTGAATAGTGTTTTTTAAAATAAAATAATAATTTTTATTTTTATTTTTAAAATTAAGGACGACACTGTTCATGTACGGACGTGTATTAACCAACCTTATTACTGCATTAACCAAGTTTTTATACTGCATTAACCAAGTTTGATTACTGCTAAAAATTATTTTTAATACCTGGATATTGCATTAACCAACTTCATTACTGCATTAACCAAGTTTTTACATTGCATTAAAAATAAAAATAAAAATAATTATTATTATTTTATTTTAAAAAACACTGTTCACCGTATAAATACGATGAACAGTGTTTGGTGTAAGTATTGGTGTATATATGGGGTGTAAGCATAGCGTTTCTCTTGATTTTATATGTGTATATTCTGACAACTACTACAACGTGATAAATTAAATTAATATTTATATGATAATCATCATTTTTTCTCTAATTTTTATATATATTTAGGTCACTTTGTCTGTGTCATTTAGATGCTTAAGTGTTTGTTTTAAGATAAGTCATTTTATGATTTTGTCAGTATTTTTAGGTCAGCTGTGTAAAATACTTTCCACTGACTATACATAACAATTAATCTCATATAAGTATTTTGAATATTAAGTAATATCTTAAGTTTAATTTCATAAATGTAAAATAGTTTAAGACTTTATTTCTAATATTCCACCTTCATACAGAATAAACAAGTTATCTAATATCTTTAAATAAAATAAATTATTTTGTGTGACCCGTGTGAATTGTGAACGCACGGATTATTTACTAGTATTTAAAATAATAGTGACTTATGCAAGTAATTGAAATAGACTGTGGGTCATACTAAAAATATTATATCAACAAATTTAGAGATTATATTTTAGATATTTTTTATCATAATAAAATATAACAAATCCATCAAAAGTAATTTTTACAAGATTCGCTTAAACTTAAGTTCATATTTTAAATAAACTTATTTTTCTCTTCTTTTTTAAACTGTAATAAGTTAATGAAATTATTGTTATTATTTTAAAAACTATATATCAGATTAATCATTATCCCTTGTAATGGGCCTATAGGTAGGTTTGGCCCTCCACTTCATAAAATCTTATCTGAACATTTTATACTATTCTTCTAAATCCCACATATAGTGCAAATTTGGAGTTTCAAACTATTTCTCCAATTGAACAATGCTTGAAACTATTTCGATTAGAAATACAAAATTTAACATGATATTAGTCTTCCACTTTTAATGGTTCTTATATAATTTTTCACAAATTTATTTTAAAGATTTGAGTTACAAATGAGAATTTTACCGTTTATTGTGATCTTTATCGGCTCGAGAAATTATTCTATACAATTATATGTTAATAATTTCTAACAATAAAAAAAAAGTGACTAATAATCAATCTATTTTGAGATTCTAAAATTAATTTTTTTACTACTAAATTATCGCATCAAATTTGGATAGACTTCTAAATATCCAAACTAATATTATTTGAGGGTAGAAATGGTATAATAGGAGTGTCAAAAAGAATTATAAAAGTTGAAGCACTTGTATATTAATTTTTTCGGTCTATTAAACGAATTTATGTGGAAAAATGGATAGCAAATAAATTGTTTTTACTTAATCATATTTATTTTTGTCTTTGTAAAGAAGAAGAAAAGCGAGTGGTCAATGAATTGACTGTTATTGAGAGTATTTGGATTAATTAATTAAGTTAAGCTAATTTATAACTCTGTATAAAATGTATTTAACAATACTTGGTGAGATATTTTACCCAATAAACACAAAGGGAGACAGAATTCATTTTTAAAATAGAATTATAACATAAAATTCAAATGGAAAACTAATTTTAAAAAATGATATCTTTAAGGATATTAAAATATATTAAGGTGTTTGAGCTCTAAAGGCTTGTCTACTTTATACTTTGCATTTTCTCCTCACCCTAAAATATATATTTATTATTTTTAAAATTGAAATTTGTAGAATTTTAAGCATCTTAGCCAATTAAATGGTTTTGATCAAATTATTTATCAGATCCAATTAATTTTTTTAATAGTTCTATGAAAAACATATCTTCATTTACATTGTTTAACTCTAATTCTATAAATTAAACTTTATATTATGTTTATTTACTTAATCAAATATATTATTTATTTTATATTTTACAAACACTTAACATAATAATATTTAAGTTTAATTACAATTTTGGTCCTTATGTTTTCTTTTTTTTTTTAAATTTTGATCCTCTTATTTTAAAATTCAAAATTTTGGTCTCTTTATTAAGTTTTTTTTATTTTAGTCCCTCATTTTATTTAAGTGTTACTCCCTCCGTTTTTTATTATAAGTCGTTTTAGACTTTTCACATAAATTAAGAAAAATAATAATTGTTGTATGAAAATGAGAAATTATGAAGGTTTTTACAAAATTATCCTTTATTAATGACATGGGAAAGATAAATTTATATAATTGAAAGGAGAGAGAATAATAAATATTTAAGGATATAATAGGAAAAATAGCATTAATTATTCATTGGAATTGTAAAGCGACTTATATTAAAATACAATTTTTTTCCAAAACGACTTATAATAAAAAACGGAGGGAGTATTTTTTATGTCGTGACAGTTGAATTGATGATGTGGATCAGTTAGTGACAAAAAAAATTCCATCATTCATAATTATTTTTAATTCATACTCATTTTTATTTCATATTTATTTAGATTAATGTTTTTTTTAAAACTTATTCATTTATTTTAAAATTGATATTCATATACGAAGACTTCTCAACTTCCATTGTTCTTTCTAGATTGGGTTTCTTTAAAAATGAACTCTTTCAAAATCCAATATCACTCTACTTAACAATTTTAAAATAGCCAAACAACAACAACCACTTCTCTCTCAAAACCCATTAATCTTCCTTCCTCCACTCCATAACCATTTTCATAACTCCAATTCATACCCAGAATGTTTACTCCAATAAACAGGGGGTATCATATATTTATCCCTAAAATGTACAACATATCAAATAGAACATACCTATAAAAGTCAAACACATAAAGTTCAGGTTTTTTTTTTTTTATGTTCCAAATGCTTGAGATTACATGGCAGCAAGGTATTCCTGTCAAATCCCATTTTCTGCAGCTATATGTTTCCTTCTTTAGATTGACACAATATGTATCCACTCCATTGGTCACTTCAAAGATTGAGAGGTCATCATCATATCCTTCTGAGCACCTTCATCTAGCAATTTCATTTTCTCCATTGATATTTCTCATTGTGGTATTGTAGTTGCTCTAGCTGCTGACCACATCACCTCCTTAAGCTCTAAACCTGAATGTTTTTTCTTCCAATTACCATATAGGTGTTTTATACAAAGTCTCTGCTCCACATGCTCACTCAATCCTTGTATAGCAGGAATCAACCCCTATCACATTAAATTTAACAAAACATTAATATCATGAATCAAATATATCAACAAATCCTGCAATAGTTAGCAAATCCTAACTTACTAGCATTCAGACATATGTATATTCTCTCAAAAACATGTGCTTCATTGTCTTATGCACACTCTATGACCACAGTACTCTTGGGATTTGACTTCAATAATTCCTCAGCATAACTCCTCATGTGATTAAATTGATCAAGTCCAACCACTTGTAGTAGATCCATTGCCCTCCTTTTTGCCCTGTATGCTTGGTCATAAGATATATTCACTTCCCATTTCTCAAGTGCTACAGCTACAAGACCAGATGGCTTGATATAAGGAGTATGCATTAGCACATGTGCAAACCTTTTAGAAAGCCATCATGTCTTTGCATTTCTATTATTTGCAGTTCTATTATAATTTCATATCAACAAAAGAGAAAAGTAATCACGGAAATTTTGTGAAAAGTTATCATTATTAATTTCATGTTATTTTTCTTACATGACAACATAATAATTCCTTTGTTATTTCTTTACGTATGGAATGTGATTTAAACTTAATATGTCCTAACAACATCGGTAGTCCCCGGTCACATGTCTTCTTTTCAGATAATATTTTTGTATTATTGACACATGCATCATATATTATATCATATATTTTATAGGATGTATATAGATGAGTCAATATCTTAAGTCTTTGTGGTAAGATTGACGCTTTTGTGTCTTTGTTGCAATAGTTTTTATGGTAAGTTTGACTTATTTCGGCCTTTGTGGCAAAATTGATGTTTTACGGCCTTTGTGGCAGGAGTTTGTGTGGAAGTTTGACGCTTTTTGGGTTGTGGCATGAGTTTGTGTGGCAGTTCTATCATTGAAATGAATTTTACTTATCCGGATTATTTGTGTCTCATGTAGTAGTTAGTCACATTGCATTTCATAAGTTATCCTAAAAAAAAACTAATAATTATATTTTGATTGGTTGAGTATTTTATTATTGTTTTATGACATTTTTCTTATGGTGAGGATGATTAAATGTATATAAGGAAATTGATCCTTTACAATTATCATTCTAAATATTTAGGGAGAAAGACATGAATTAATGTGTTTTTGAAGCACGTACGGGAGTAAATAGAATTTTTATAAATGTTGTATTTTATGTAATAAATAAATAGTTGCGGTATATTATTTTTACATAAATTATTTTCAATATTTAATAAATATTTTTTCCACTCTTACTTTTACATTATTATAAATATTCCATTTTATAAATAAATAAAAACAACTCTATATTTTATAATAAGTAAAGTTTTAAGTAATATCTCAGATAAAAATTTGGGATGTTATACTTAATCTCCTTATGCATGATAGAATCTTGTATGACTTTATACTTTCATCTTTCACCCATCACTATAAGAAAACTCCTACCTAGCCACGTGAAGTTGTGACGTGATTATCACGTGGATTAAAAAAGGTTGTTGCGACGTGATAATCACGTCACTATTTTTTTATTAATTAAATAATAAAAATAACATAACATTTGTTGGGTGTCAGAACTTTTTAAAATAAGAAAATTTGCGAAGTGGGAAACACATCGCAAACACAAAATTAAAATTAAAAAAATTAAAAAGGCGCAACTTTCAGAGAGGGGGAAGTTTGAAATTTTAAAAAAAATAGTTGTGATGCGGTAAGCACGTCACAACTTTTTAGAGGGGAAAATCTGCAATGGAATTGACGTGGTGCAGACTGGGCATTAAAGCTTTTGAGAGTTGGCAACAGTTGCGGCGTGAATTACACGTGGCAAGGTTGCGACGTGAAATTCATGTCGCTGATTGGCGTATAGGACACACGTGACAGGCTTTTCAGTGGGGAAATCTAATTTATTACCGTTGGCATATTTTGTAACATGAATTACACGTGGCAAGGTTGCAACATGAAATTCACGTCGCTGATTGGCCTACATGTTTATGTGTTTCCTTTCTCCCTCCAGACCCATTCAGCATCCCCCCATTTCACTCTTTCTCTCTTCCAAACTCATACCTATTTCACTCTTTCTCACTTCCAAACTCATACTTCCAACTCACAAATTTTCATCCAAAATTTCTTTCATTGTTGTATTAAAGGTAAGTTTCATAAATAAATTTGTATAATTTCATTTTTATAATTACATGAATTTTTGTTTGTTAAGTTAGGTTTTAATTTTTTTTCAGGTTTTGAAGAGAAGAAGATTGAGGAAGAAGAGTATTGAAGGAGAAGGAAAATTGAAGGAGATTGAAGAAGAGGTATTTTTTTCTTTTTTTTTATTTAAATTTAGTAGATTAAATTGTTATAATATATATTTTAGATGATATTAAAAATATGATATATATATATATATATATATAGAGAGAGAGAGAGAGAGAGAGAGTAATAGATATATTCATTAGGAATAGAAATAATTTTAAAATATATTTTAAGTTATTAAAAATAGAATTTTCATTAGGATACATATTTTTTGTTACTATTCTTAAATACAGAAAATATTATTATAAATAGTATAAATTTTATGTTATTATTCTTAAAAATATAAAATATTATTAACAATAGTATAAATTTTATGTTATTATTCTTAAAAATAGAAAATATTAATATTAAATATTAATAAAAATAGTATTTTTTTTTGTTAAAGATGAATATAATAGTTATGTATAAAAAAACATTATTAATTTTTAAAAATAGAATTATAGATAAAATAATACAAAAACGTTTTTTTTTAAATTGAAAATACACTTTTTTAAACTAAAATATATATTAAAAGTAGAATATATATATATATATATATATATATATATATATATATATATATATATATATATATTTAAAATAAAATAAATATAATTATATGTTATATTTCTTAAAAGAATGTTTTGTTAGTTAAGAACAATACAATGTAATGTAGTATTTTTTTTAAATCTAACATTTGTAAAAAAATAAATTTGTATGTTTACTATATTTTGTGTTAAAAAAATACAATATAATTGTGAACATATTAAAAAAATATTTATTATATGTTTAGTTAAAAATTTAAATATTTAATATATGTGTGTGTATATATATATATATATATATATATATATATATATATATATATATATATATATATTCCAAATAATTATAAATTTTTAGTTGATATAGTTAAATGTTTAATTATTTACTAAAATGACAATGATTGAATATATGTGCAGTGTGGAACATTATTTTAGGTATTATCGTAGTTGGATGTATGATAGATTGGAACCAAGAAGACGTGCACTTAAACCCAATTGTATAGTAGGAGTTAATGGGTTTTATCACGTGGACGTTTGCTTAGGAATGTTGTTGAAGCAAAGGAGGAGTAAGGTGTCCTTGTCTTAAATATGGATGTAGACCTATAATTAGTGATCCAGAGTAAGTGGTAAGTCATTTGCATAGAATGGGTTTCATAGAAAATTATTGAGTTTGGAAGTTTAATGGTGAAGAACTGCCGAGTAACGTACCAGAGACTAGCAATATGCATGCTTAAGTAGTAGACTGCCTATGGAATATGAAGAAAGACTACCTATGGAATATGAGGAAAACTTTAATTTGATCGGTGACATGGTTGAGGATGCTTTTGGTGTGAACGTGACCTATGATCAACTTGAAGATTTTGATGGGGAAGAGTTACCAAATGAGGAAGCACGGAGATTTTATCAATTGTTGAATGAGATGAATACTCTGTTATTTGATGGATTGTACGACTCAAAGTTATCAATGTGTGTAAGATTATTGGTCGTCAAGTCAAATTGAAATGTTCTTGATCAGTGTTTGGAATTCTTCGTAAAAATGATGTTGAATTCAACTGCAACGAAAGACAACTTGCCTACAACTTTTTATGATTCAAAGTAGGGGTGGACATCGATTCGGGCCGGTTCGGGTTCGGGCCCAAAACCCCAATCTGGCCCAACCCTCGGGTGGTATAGATAGGCCCAATTTCGACCCTATTAAAAATCGGTTTTTTTTGGGTTCGGGTTGAAACGGTTCGGGTAACTGGACGGTTTATTTCGGATTCCATTTGCTGTTGGGCTATTACAAAATTCAGCCCAAATAATAAATTGAGTAGATTTTTTTTTTAATTCTGATTAAAAACTATTTGCTGTAGGGCTATTACAAAATTTAGCCCAAATAATAATTCAATAGTTACTTTTTAATAATAAATTAAAATTGAAATTAGTTTAATTGGACCAATATAATCACTTTAACATAGTTATATTTTAATTTGTTCAACTTTTCATTTAAAAATAGTTAAAAGAATAATAGGAAATTTAAATAAAATTAATTATTAACACTCCCAATACATGTCTCAAATTAATTTGCATAACCAATAAAAATAAAAATTGAAATTATGGTTAAACCAATCCAAAAATATGAGAATTTATAGTTACATTCCCAATTGTGCCTTCAACCTGGAAAAATTTACCGATCAATAATAAGTACAAAAAAAAATGATAAATAGTAACAATACATCTTAAAGAATAACAAAAATTATAACAAAAATAACAAAAATTACATCTTATAGAATAACACTTAATTTTCAATATCAAAACACAAATATTATTAAGACACCAGTTCATTCATGAATAGCAGTAACTTCCAATAAAAAACTTGCACATTATAACTATAATAACTCAAAAAAGTGCTTTTAAGTTTAACATCAAAAATATCAAATATTATACTTTCTTTCTACCACCCTTCATTCACCTCAACAAATCAAAATTCAAAACCAAATGTTAGATAATACTAAATCTAACAGTTCAACATACTTCAAAAAAATTAAAAAATTACAAATCCCTAATGATATAATAAAAACATAAATTGCATTTTAAATTCAAAACTTAGTTTGACAATAGTTTGATGAAAACCTCCATCAAAACCTGAAGGAAAATTACCTGAGTATATGTTGTTTAGCATATACAACAATAGACTTGTCAACCTACATAGAAGAGAAAGATATATATAATTTTATCATTGTTGGAGAGGTGAATCTGTAAACTAAAAAAAAGGTGAACTAGTTAAGAAATATCTTGAGTTTTAACATTTTATAATTTGATCCAACACAATCAATAATGGAGGAAATAGCAACAAACAGTATAGTCCAAAACACTGAGTTAATGAAAAACACCACACAAAACTGCATTTTAGAATGGAGTTAATATTAGATAAATAATAATAATTACAGTAATACACCAAATAATAACATAACACCAAATAATAACATTAATAATCAGCAAGCATTAGGTATTCATCAAGAGCCAGCATTGACACATGAAGTTCATAGTAAGTAAAACAGATTTTGACATTTTAGCAATTTAACAACAACAATAGCTAGCAATATATCAGAAAAATTAAGAAAAAAGTGCTTAACTAGGTAGTTTATCATATCAGACCTTGTCACCTACCAACACTTAGTTGATGTAGCCCTGTAAAGTCAAAAAATCAAAGGATCAGATAGATTCAAATATAGAGTTCTAAGGAGAGGAAAAATTGATTTCATTAGATTCAAATATAGAGTTCTAAGGAGAGGAAAATCTGATTTCATTAGATTCAAATATAGAGTTCTAAGGAGAAGAAAATCTGATTTCATTAGATTTCACTATCTACCTGCAAATCATCAAAACAAATATTAACGAAGATAAAAATCGAACTCAAAAATATAAGATCAAGTAATACACAAGACAAAAACACAAAATATAAACACAAGATACAAATCTATTTTAACCCTAATCCCAAACTTTTTTCGCTAAACCATTAACTATTCCACTGACCCTTAACCCTAATCAAAAATAAAAAGTTATAAATCATTTATAAGTTCAGCAAATCTAAATCCTTTTTAAAAATCCCAAACTCTAACCACAAACCATAAATTATCATGACAAGATAACAAAATGATGAAAAGATTCATGGTGATTTAGATGCGTGGTGATGTGAGAGACCAAGATGAGAGCGACGATGATGAACATAAATGATGGTGGTGATGTGAAAGAGGAAGAGAGGGAATGCCGCACAAATAGGAAATATGGAGGTGGTGAGGTTTGAGATGGGAGAAGAAAAGAGGGGAACGGCGCATTAACAAAGAGAGTAAGAGGACTACTCTGTTTATACTAGGGTTTCATAATGGAATGAGTTGGATTGGGCCATACTTTTAAGATATATGTTCATGGACTCGGTCGGTTTCGGATTCCGACGGGCCCAAAAATAAAAACCGAAACCGACCAAAATAAACCGGCTAGACCCTAACAAGTGAACTGGTTATCCGTTCAACCGAACCGAACCGATCCATTGAGTCAAAAAATCTTCGGATTCCGTCGGAGACGGTCGGGTGGTGTTTCTTTGTCCACCCCTAATTCAAAGAAGTTGGTGTTGAATTATAAAAATTAATAAAGACTTTTAAAGATATTAAGGGCAAAGATAGAGAGCATTGGTTTAACCAATTTCAGGTATATTAATTTATTTTTTTAAGTTATTGTTATTTAAATTACTTTTTTTATTATAGTTGTCTAACATTTATTTTAATGTCATACAACATTGCAGGAAAAATGTGTGTGGGATCCACTGAAAGAGAGGCTGATTAAAAAAAATTATTATGGCAGAACTGCAAGGTGACTTTCTGACATGCTACGGCATGTAAGAAAGCGTTGGGAACGTCTTGGCCTTTGTCCCAGCTGGATAGGCGAAGAAATTTTTCAGGAACTTCTTAAATATTGGGAGACTCCTGAATTTCAGGCTAAATCTGAAAATGCAAAGAAGATGAGAGCATCTGAAAAAGGGGTTTCCTTAATGTTGTTGGAAGTATAAGCACTGTTGAGCATTTTCGACACTTGGTAATAATTATTACCACTTTTAAGTTATAATTTGATTTATAATATATATTATTAGTTTTAGTTAATTTTATTATTTAGTCTAAGGAATTGAATAGACCACCTCTAATGACTGAGCTGGTTATAAAAACTCGGACAAAGAAAACATGGGATTTTGTTGACGATCGTACGCAAAAAGATTTGGTAGGTTATTTAATTAATTTACGTTGTTCAATTTTTTAAAATTTATTGGCAACTTTTGTGGCATGATTTTCACGTGGCATGTGAGATGTTGTGGCATGAAAATCATGTGGCAAATTTAGTTGCGCGTGAAAATCACGTGGCTGATTTGCATATATTATTTAAGTAAATTTAATTTAATTTAAATTATATTTAACTTAATTTTTTTTATTGTATGTGTAGGATGATTATCAAACATTGCTTGTACGATTTATGAATATTAATCCTCAGTTTACTCTGAGACCTGGAGAGCCGCTTCACCCAAATGTGGACTTTTATATTTGGAGTAAAGTCATTGGCGGAAAGGGGCCTAACGGGTGTTTTTTTGGTGGTGTAAATTTGGCGGGCACCTTGAGGAGCGATGATAGAACTCTACATCAAAGAGTTATGGACGGGGAAGGAGGTTCAGGTCCAATAAATTTGACATCGGAACAATGAGAAACCGCAAGACAATTGGCGGTAAATGAGGCGAGACGTGAGGCGGCGGAACCCGAGGCGGCTTTGAAGGCCCAAATGAAGGCAATGCATAGTGAGCATCAACGGTAAATGGAGGTCATGGCAAAGAGGCAATCTGATATGGAGGCGCAAATGCGGCAATTTATGCAATCGTTTAGTGGAAACCAAAACATGGGTAGTTATACACCGACGAATCAGGAAAACAAAATTGATGATAACTTTCCCGACCCAGATTGATCGTAGATTTAATTTAATTTTTATTTTGTTGTTACTTTTAATTTTAAATTTTTGTAAGATATTAATTAATTTATAATTACATTATATTTATTAATATTTTATTTATAATTTTAGTTTATTAATTTATATATTTTAATATGTTTAGTTTATTAATTTATATCTTTTAATATATTTTAGTTTATTAATTTATATATTTTAATATATTTAGTTTATTAATTTAATTTATATAATTTTAGTATATTTTTAATTAATTTCATAATTTTAAAAAAAAATATTAGTGACGTGATTTACATGTCACTAGTTAGTGACATGTAATACACGTCGCAACTCACAATACATTTAAATATCTGAATTCAACCAACAACTAATTAGGGACGTGATTTTCACTTCACTAATTAGTGACATGAAAAACACGTCGCAACTAAAGTTGTTTTTTCTGTCCACCACCTGTTTCGCCTGCTCTGATTAAAGGTACTTAAGAATCTGTGTAATGTTTTGTGATGTGATTTTCACTTCACTAATTAGTGAAGTGAAAATCACGTCTACTGAGTTTTCATCCGCTCTCCCGCGGCGTAAATAAACACGTCGCAACTTTTAGTTTGTGAAGTGTTTTTGCAAGTTGTGGCGTGATTTTCACGTCACTACTGAGTTTTTTTTTTGTAGTGCTTCTTTCTCTTCTTTTGATAATATCAAAAGGAGGAGAAGGATGTATATGCTTGTTATTTCCTTCTCTATTTTAGTCTAAGTATAAAAGATGATAAATGTAAAGGAATTCAAAGATTTTTGAACTAATAGGGAGATAATCAACCTAGGGGGAGCTTTTCCAAAAATCAACAAGGAATGAGGTTTCAAGACAAGTTTAAAAATTCTTGAAAAAATGATTCAATATTATGGCTTAAGGAAATAAAATGGTCTAGCTATAAAATTTAGAAGATAATAAAGTTAAACTAAGGTACAATATGTTTTTCATATGATATCGACCTTAGATGCTTAAAGAAAATTTTTCAAACTCAATTTATATTTTGTTTTTAAAATGGCAAAAATTGAAATTTTTAACTTATAAACTTTCTAAGTACACAACAAGTTAATCAACCTCCCTTGCTCAATTGATTAACCATGTCTCTGTTTGAAGCAAAAATGAACTTTTCACTTAGGATAATCGATTACCCCTCTAGGTTAATCGATTAACCATTCCAAAAATTTCAATATTTTAAATGTCATGGGAAGGATAATTGAATACCCCATATAGGTCAATTGATTACCCTTTGTTAAATTTGAAAAATACTGAACCAATGTCTTACTCTTCATCTCTAATGATCATAGAACTTTTTCATAACATTATAAATGATCATAAATATTTTCTAACCATTGTTTCTGAAAATAAAGAGGTATATGATTCATTATAAATAGACATATCAAATTCAAACTCACCTCTTTCGTGGCATATTTTATTTTTTTTCAAAATATTTTTGAGAAACTTTTCTACTGCATAATTTGTATAACAGATAAAAAAAGTTCCATCTTCTTCTTTAGGCAGTTGAGCCCTAAATCATTTAATCATATTGTTTTTGGAAATGGAAGAACAATTTTTACAAGTGTTTAAGAAGTGTCGAAACATATTTGTATTCAAAGTTTTTCATCTGTGTCAGTATTCTGTAAGTTGTTTATCAGGTTGTGATAATAAATGTGTATAAGGGAAAGTATGGTTATTTCTTTTGATTGTAAAGTATAGCAAGTGAATGCTTTCTTACTTGTGTTAGAATTTTGTAAAGTGAGTCTCGGTGATAAACTGTAACAAAAATTTCGACATAGTGAAATCTCTCATGGGGAGTAAGAGAACTATACTACCGTTGATTGCAAAGAGGAATCAATATATATCATCATGCAATTTACTTTACTGTATTTATTTTTCTGCAAATCACCTCATTCATTTTACCAGGAAAATAAGCCGTCACTTTATTAATATAAACTAGTAAAAGTAATTAGTCAAATTTTCAATATCAAAATAATTTGTCACCAACTCTATAAAATTTTTAAAATGCCTAATTCACCTTCCTCCTTAGGCGCACTCTGATCTTGCACTCTTAGACTTCACTCTACCTCCTAAAGAAAATAAACTATCAAATAGAAGACTATGATCTTTATGAAAGATTATCTGCAACCTTAACCACCTAAAAATTATATATTAAACAGTACTGACTAAATCACAAGTAACAAATAAATGGGAAGTCGACTTAAGGGCACAAGAACAATGTTACAACAATATGTGCTCATCCTGAGATTCCTATAATGTTTACATCTTCAGAGGATTCTATGTTAAAATATAGTATATTGAATAATAACTTTAAGTTGGTTCACATTTTTTAATAGTTGCCACTAATAACTTGTGGGCTTAAAATCTCATTGGATTTTGGCCTTAAGAGAGTATGGAGTATTGGATATAAAATGGATCATTTAAGTAATTTTCCAAACTAATTATTCTTTTGACAACTAACAATGAATTATATTATTTAGTTCAATGATGGAACATACATTGTTACATTTTGCAGGATTGTTTTTGGTTGTGACAAAGGATTTATCATCGTTACGGTGAAGCATGCAAGTAGCCAAGTGAAACAAGATTTAACAAGCAAACTAAGATGTGCTATATGATTTTGAAACAAGACTATAATATAACTTATGTTGTTTTATTTATGTTGTAAAATAAAGGAGAATGTTTATACAGAGTGTCTTAAATTTTGTGTTGTTTATGTTATTTCTTCTACTAATAATAATCAACATGTAGTTATGTCTTGAATCTAGATACAAATAAAGGATGTGCTATTGTAATAGCTTTTATAGACCATATATTGTAACTATTTTTATGCATACTACTTTGTGTTTGCTAAACAATGTTAGGTCTTATTTACTTATCAATTTTTATTTTTAGGATTAATAGCATTTCCCCCTCCTTATTTGGGTGAACTCTAATTTACCCCTACAAATAATTGATATTCCAATCTTGAAAATAAAGATTTTAGGGATAATAGCTATTTTGCCCCCTGCCATATGGGCGAGGTTTGAAAAACGCCCCTGTAAAAAAAAAAATTTGGATTCGCCCCCTAACATATGAAGATTCCCCTGTTTTACCCCCTCAAGAAATTTAATATTCAAAATTATTGACGTGGCAACCATTTTTTATTTTTTTAAATTATTTATAATGACGTGGCATGCTTAGTTGGAATTTTTTATTATTTTTAATAATTTTTAATGACATGGCAGCCTTAGTTGGAGTTTTTATTTATTTTTTATTTATTTTAATTCCATGTGGCATGTTTTATTATTATTTAATTATTTGTTTGTTAAAATGTCAAATATTAAAGCCAAAATTTTGTCTACCATGGGTATTGAACCCATGACCTAGTAATTACAAGGGGCACCACCAACCACTAGGCTACTTTACTTTTGTTGTTCTATTCTTACTTTAAGTACTTATATTATAGTAAACTAGTTATATTTATCTACTTTTATCAAATATTATCAGTTACTTTTGTTGTTCTATTTTACTTTTGTCAAATATTAACGTTAATATATTTATCTAATTAAATATTTATTTTAATTAAATTATAAAATATATCAATTAAAATATAATAGTTATATTATAGTTATTAGTTAACATTGTTATTAATTAATACTATTACAATTAATATTTATTTTACTGTTAAAATTAATTAAATTCTAAAATATAAATTAATTTAGTTTTAATTTAAATTAGTTTAATTTAGTTTTAATTACATAAACTAATTTAATTTAGTCATGTTTTATAGGCTATGTTCTATAAACTAATTTAAAAAATACTGAACCAAATTAATTTAGTCATATTTTATAAGCTATGTTTTAAAATATACTGTTAATCATGTTTCATACGCTATGTTTTAAAAAAATAATGTACCTTTTAAACTAATGTAATAAACTAGTTTAAACTAATTTATTAACGTTATTTTCAATTAATAATTTAAATAATTAAAGTTATTTAAATATTAACATTTTTAAATATCAATGATATTTAATAATTTTTAAATATTTATGTTACAATATTTTAAATATTAACGGTAAATATGCAATTCATGTAATATATTAATGTTAATATATTAGTTAATAAAACATTATTAGTTAATAATAATAATAAAAAAACATATAATAAAAAATCATAACCTAAATAAATATATTAACATTAATATACTGGTTAATAAAACATTATCATTGATTAAAAATAATATTAAAACATATATTAAAATATAAGAACCTAAATAAATATTTAATAAACATATTTTCAAAAATTACTATAATATAAGTAATTAAAGTAAGAATAGAACAACAAAAGTAAAGTAGCCTAGTGGTTGATGGTTCATCCTTGTAATTACTAGGTCATGAGTTCAATACCCATGGGAGACAAAATTTTGGCTTTAATATTTGACATTTTAACAAACAAATAATTAAATAATAATAAAACATGCCACATGGAATTAAAATAAATAAAAAATAATAAAAAATTCCAACTAAGCATGCTACGCCATTATAAATAATTTTAAAAAATAAAAAAATGGTTGCCACGTCAATAATTTTGAATATTAAATTTCTTGAGGGGGTAAAACAAGGAAATCTTCATATGTTAGGGGGCGAATCCAAAATTTTTTTTTACAGGAGCGTTTTTCAAACCTCGCCCATATGGCAGGGGGCAAAATAGCTATTATCCCAAGATTTTATTGTTTTAGACCACTGCATCATATGACTATCTCTTGATGCCTAAGTGTTGGGCTAAAAGTATTTATTTTTGTTTTTTATTTTTTTTGTCACACCATTTGGATGTATTGTTTCCATATGACATTTATTATTTCATTAAAATGGAAATGTCTTCAAAGTTTAATATTATTTCATTAAAATGAGTGTGTTTGAAGATATGTTTGATACAATTGAACATAGGTTGTTCTTAGACACTTATATGTCAATTTCAAGAAGAAATTTAGAGGAAGTACATTCATTAGAGATTTGATGATGGGAGCTGCCAAGGTAGTATACTATTAAGGATGGCGTGAAAAGATAGTTGAACTTAATAAAGTTAATCAGAAGGCATGAGAGTGGTTATGGGTGTTTCTACAAAAATGTGGTAGAAGTAAGCTTTTTAACATCTATCTATATGTGATGTATTAATGAATAACATCTTTGAGTCATTAAATACCACAACACTAGTTACTAGGGACATATCGGTAATAACTATGCGCGAGTGAAAAAGAGTCTACTTAATGAATATGATGTCTACATCTACATCTAAGCTTGATAGATAAGAAAATGATTTAATGTTCATGCATAGAAAGAAGTTAGATAGGTTTTTTAGTGGTCAATGGATGCCATGTTGGTCCATAAATGAGAAATGACAAGTTAAACATTTCTATAACATACAATAATTAATTGTTTGATGTTAGAAAACGGATTTGTAGATGTAGATTCTGAGATTTGGTTGGCGTACCATGTATACATGTATGCTTTGTATTAAGTTATTGTTTAATGAAGTGTTTTCTTAATTTTCAAACACAGTATTTAGAACCAATTAAGTGTGTGGTAAAAAAAGTGCATAATCAAGTGACAAAATTGCAAAAATTTTGCACAGATCTTTGAATTCATTTTCTTAAAGGTGAACGTCAACAATTAATGATTCATTAATGAGAGGATCTGTCATATCCACAAAGTAATTAGGGCACTATTAAAATAAATTGGCCCATTGCAAATATTGGCTTGAATCATGACCAAAAAGATGTTTTATATCTATTGAGCCTGTCATCTCTTAGTTATGTTTGGATACGTAAAAAAGAACGAAGCAGAATCAAACGGAGTTGAATGAAATAAAGATGTCACTTCATTGTTTGGGTACGTCACGATGGAATTGAGTAATTTTGTCATTCCGCCCAAATCAGAGGTATGATTCCATTATACTCTATTCCATCATATTCTATCAATCCAAACATATCTTTAGAGTGAAATAAGCAGGTGCATCAACACTTATATGGATAAGAGGTTTGATAGCAACTTGAATAGATCTGAAATGGAAATATTTATAGCCTTTTTCTTAATCATTTCTTATTATATTTTTGTTGAAAAAAGTTAAATAATTATAAATTAAATCGCACAGTTTAGTACGGGTAAGATATATATATATATATATATATATATATATATATATATATATATATATATATATATATATATATATATATATATATATACATTTGTGAGATACGTGTCTTTCACATTTTATTTTTAAAAGAAGTTTTGTAATATAGTCAATTATTGTGTGATAAATGTATGTTATACTTTAGTTTATTGGAAAAATATTGTTACCATTTTTATAATGTATTAGTTTTAAGGTTATCACAAATATTTTTGAATAAATGAGTTAAAAAAATTTAAATTTAAAATAAAATTATAAAAAATATGTTTAAATATTATTGCACTTTACTTTGAATTGATTTTCTAATATCCTACATTCATATATCTAAAATAATAATTTAAAATATTAAAATATTGTTACCGAATACATTAGAGATTCATGTGTGAAAACTTTGGAAATATTGTATATATTTGTCATTAACGTTCATTTCCATAGAAACATTACGACAGGGAGCTATATACGCTATGATATACAGAAACATTGGAACTATTGTATATATTTGTCATTAAAGTTTATTTTTGTATACAAAAATATTATGACTGAGAGTTATATACGCTATGGTATACAGAAACATTACGACTGAGAGCTTTATACGCTTTGGTAGCTTGATATACTAAGACACAATTTGATTGAATTGTGACATTTTGGGAAAATAAGTTACATATTATCTCTTCTAAAATCTCTTCTTTTTTTTAATGGAGAGTGATATATAAGTTCTTAATACATCACAAGTACTATTGTGTAAGATTTTATCAACATCTAGAAGAAAAATATGTTACTTATCTCTTATAATATTTTTTCATATACACTAAAATAAAAGTTCTTTATTAATAAGTAAATATAGAAATTCTTAATAATATTGTATTTTTTTTAGATTTAAATATGTTTTGAGTCTTTATAAATATCTTAAATTTCACACTTTGTGCTTATAAAAAAAAATGTCATGACTTTTTATAGGAATTAAAAAACAAATTTGATAATTTTATAGGAATAAAATATATTTAACTTTTTTATACATGTTAATTTTAGCTCCATTTATGGAGTGTTGTTTGATATTCTTTATTGATTTGAGTATAAAGAATATACTGATGCTATATTTATTATCAAGGAATACAAAAAAGAATTTTATCCCTAATTTTCTTAAATCCTCTGTGAATTTTTCTTTCAATAATTATAGATAAATTTTATATAAAAATATAATATTTTATTTTTATAACCATTTTCTATCAATGATTATTATATATTATTATTATTAGATATTATTAATTTTAAAAGAAATTAAAATTAAAAGATTTTCGAGAACTTAAAGTACTATTCAAACACTTTTTTTTAAAAAATATTTCTTAAAATGTTAGACTTGAGAAAATTATTTCAAAATTTATTTTTTATATCTTGAAACAAACGGCCTATTTTTGAATTAAAGAAACATGTATTTATAATGGGGTTAAAAATTAAATCAATGTGCAAAAAAATTTAACAAAATCAAAATCCTTATATGAATATATTTTATTTGTCAATTTTATATTGTTGAATAAATTAACTTTTTGTTTGAAATAGTATAACTGTTTTTTATTAGTTAAAAATAGTATATAAATTGTTTAATGGAATAATAATTTATATATTAACATAAGAGTAATTTTTTTTTTAGTATGTTTAAAATTTTATAACAAAAAAATATTAATAGTAAAGATAAAAAACCTCACAAAAAAACTTAACTCTTTTATTGTTTTATTTTAATTGAAAAAACTTGAATGATTATAGTACATATTTTTGTGTGCAAGATAACACCTGTTATATTAAATATTTTAAAAAAAGACAGGCCATATGTGTTTGTCAAAAATGTTATATATATGTTATAGTATCATTGTAATAGAAAAGTTATGTTTTATTCATATTCATAAATTTTGTGACATTTGACACTGTTTGTCGTATTTTAATTTTTCATAAATTTTTGCGTGATACATGTGTAGTCATATTTTATTCATATTAATAAGTTTTGTGACATAATTAATTAATTTTTGTGTGAAACTGTTTGTCATATTTTAATTTTTTTACTTAGTGTGTTTGTTTCATGGATACAAAATATATTTATGGAAATTTAGAGTTGGAAATAAAAATACCTATATTTGTTAGAAGAGAATAAAAATTGTTCTTAGGAAAAAACTATACCTAGGAAAGAATTTTTCCTAATCCCCTCTCATAAGTGTGAAAATCTTTTATTCCCGTCGGTTACCACTAAAGTAGTAGTTGCCTCCACTATTACATATTATTTTATTTATAATTATTATTTTTATCTATAATTATAATATATTATTAATTAAAAATAATTTAAAAATAAAAGATTCCTAGACTTTTTAAAATATTTCCCAAATACTTTTTATAAAAATTCATTCCTTGGAATGTTATGCCTGGGAAAATTATTCCTGGGATTAAACTTTTATACCGTAAAACAAACGCCCCCATAAGTTTTTGTGTGATACATGTCTGTATTTTATTTTTATTGGAAAGATATTGGTTATTATTTTATTTTGTATTAGTTTTAAAGTTATCAGTCTATCGGCAAAAATATGATAGACTTTAGAAGGTCTGAGTTTATCCTACGATAAATTTACAAGACTTGAGTATGGTCTATGACCTATTATAGACTTTTTTGTCTGGCCTTTTTAAAAGTTTGACTTAACCTGAAAGCTTATTTAAAAGCATATATTTAATATTTTTTTCTAATATATATGCATATATAGACTAACATATTTAATATTTTTTCTAATATATATGCATATATAGACCAACCTATTTAGACTATTTTTAATATATATTTGAAAATATATGTCGTTCTATAAGGCTTCATAAACTTTTTTAGTAGCCTTAGTCTGACCTGTTTAATTAAATAGACTTTTAAAAATTCTAAATCTGACCTTTTTATTAAATAGATCTGGTTTGATCTGTTCTCAAATAGACTTTTAAAAAATCCTAAGTCTGACCTTTTTATTAATTGAACTCCATTAAAACTTCAAGGACTGTGTAGTTCTCTCAAGTGAGTCTTAATATTTAAAGATATATTTGCTCTGATTTTATTTATAAGAAACAAATTATTTTTAAATACACTGTATAATTAATGTATTTAAATAATATAACTATTTAAAAATATGTTACCTCTGGTCCTATAGGGAAACTTTCATATTGATTTAGAACTTAGCAGTTGTTATTGCTATTGAGAAGGCAAAGGATGTGAAATGGTCCATGCTTTGGCTTAAAACTGACTGGGTCTTGGTTGTGAAAGCTTTTTCGAATCCAAATTTGGTGCCTTGGAAAATCAAATCTCGTTGGCTATCGTGTCGGACGTACACTCTTGCTATTGATTTTAGAATCACACATATATTTCGTGAAGCCAATTTTTGTGTGGATTTTCTGGCCAACATAGGCTTAAAGAGGAAAGCTTTCACTTGGTTCAATTTTGTGCATACTGAAATGTATACGAAATACTTGTTAGACAAGGCAGGAACCCCTAGACTTAGACTTGGTTCCTAAAAGGTTTTGGTTCGGTCCCCCTCTTGTGTTTCTTGTATTCCATTTTCCTTTTGATTATTAATATAATCCCCTCTTTTGTTTAAAAAAAAGATTATAGACTCTACCATGTATTCCAAAATAAATTAATCACTAACAATAAATGCAATTTTATTCTGAAGAAACAGTGTCAAAAGCTTCCACGCCTAATCAGAGTAAAATTATCCAAACAACATTAATTGATAAGAATCACTTCTATATCATTGAATCCAAACATAAATCAATTCTTTTAAACTCAATTCTGTTGAAATCAATTCTACCAAACTCAATTCTCTCATAATCAATTCTATCTACCGCCAATCCAAACACACCCTAAGAATGAATTGGACGATGCAAAGAAGAGACTGCTCATGTACCAAAGAAGGTATGCACTTGAGATTTTGAAGAAGTTTGAAATGGAGGATTATAATGCTGCCATTACTCTGGATGAACTGGAGCTACAATTTTTGAAGAATGAGGATGATCAAGATATGTTAATCCAACTCAGTTTAGGAGGCTGATTGGATCCTTGTGTTGCTTGTGCAATTTGCGACTGGATTTGGCGTTTAATGTCAGTTTTATGAGTAGATTCATGGAGAGAGCGAAGGTGTCTCGCTTGAAAGTAGTCAAGAGGATCCTAAGATACACCAAAGGATCTATTGGCTTCATTATTATCTTTCCTGCAATGGACAAGGGTAAAAAATGCAATTTGCTCAGCTTTATTGATTCCAATTGGTGTGGAGATAAAGATGATAGAAAGTCTACATCTATATATATCTTTATGTTCGGTAAAACACCAATCTCATGGTGTTTAAAGAATGAACCGATAATATCACTCTCTTTTTGTGAGGTCGAGTACATTGTCGCTTTGTTATGTGTGTGCCAACTCGTGTGGTTTATGAATCTATTGAAGGAGTTGGGCAGCAAAGAGGATGACACTAGAACACTCATGGTTGATAACATTTTTGCTATAAAACTTAGTAAAAATCCAATTGCACATGGGAGGAGCAATCATATTGAGATTATATTTCATTACTTGAGAGAACTTGTTAGTGAAGGAAGGGATGTTGTATAAGTGAGTACCAAGTGGTCGATTTACTGATCAAAGGAGTTATAATTAAAGCGTTCAAGAGATTGAAGAAGAACATGGGAATTGGATACTTTGAGCACTTGAATTAAGGTGGTGTGTTGTGAAAACATCAATAATTTAAGTGGTGAATCCAGTTATTGCATTCTTGTAACCAATTACGTAACCGACTACAAGGTGTATTATTTTTAGTTGTTGAAACAAGTGTAACCGGTTACTGCGTGTCGGTAACCGGATACCACTGTGTTGAAATTGTTTTTTAGAAACATATGTAACTAGTTATAGGTTTAGCGTAACTGGTACAAGAAGTTAGTTTCAGTTTTTTCACATACTCCTACATTTGCTATCCATACGACTTGATTTTTTGCAATTAAAGCAGGAGAAAATGTCACTTTCATTTCTTTAAGATGGTAGATGGTGCCTAAAAATTAGAAAAATATAGGCACTTAAAATATTCTCATTCTTAAGTCAGTTAATCATATTTCGATTTTGAATTCTCTAATGATTTGCATATGGCTACTTATCTGCATTGAAATTCTTTTTATTGTTAGAAACAATCAAGAATTCATATTTTTTATCTTGTCTCCGAGATTCATTTTGGAGGCGATTAAAACGTCTATTTTTTGTTAGGGGTCCATTTATTTGTTTGTCCTGGGCCTTTAAAAAGTCGGAACCGGCCTGGAAATGTCTAATTACACTATTCAATAAATTTATCCACCACGTATTTCTGTTGGTATAGGACGAAATTAGCTATTGGTATATGTCTCTTTTCTTTTACAAATATTTATTTCTTATAATAAATATTTTATAATTATCAAATTTTGGCAATACTTTCTATATGCACCACACAAAATTTAAAACAACGTTAAAGAAAATTTCAATTATATTATCAAAACAGCATGTCTTACAAACATATCAAAATAACAAACTAATGTCAATCATATAATAACAACCATAAAAATAGATGCTACGACAACAAAAAAACACAAAAATATATCTATGATAAAAGCAGTTTCTAATCTTCCTTTCTTCCATCTTCATCAGTGCATGGACTTCGAAAATTTGTCTGGTTTAGGGCACAAGAAGCATTTATAGTCTATTGAAAATAAAATAAAATAAGTTACAAATTTGAATTTTTGTGTAAAGTGGAATGAGGGAAACCCCTCTATTTATAGGAAAATAATCATCTTAGTAAAAATTATCCATGGGATTTGTAGTGTTATAATCAATTAAACCTAGTTTCTAATTGATCAAACAAGCTAAATATATAAGTGTCGCGGCATAAAAATACCTGAGCCTACTAACGCTCGAAATAATTAAAGAATTGCCACCGAAGTTTTTTTTAAGGGAATCATTGATAAAACCCTTTTAAGAAGGAAATGGTCCTCGCAATCAAATCGAGTTCAAGAGTCAGTTATGTGAGGGGAAGGTATCAGGACCCCTCACATCCATTGCACTCAACAGAAACCTTCTAATTAGTTTTAGAATAAAAGGTGTTTTAAAGGTTGTTCGAGGTTTTCTATTTGTTAAAGAAAATTCATAAAAGAAAGAGAGGTTTTATTTTTTATTGCGCTCGATAAGATTTCAAAATCTTGCTCCCACTATTTCCAAGTGTAATTGGACAATTAGAGCCTCGTAGTTCATGGTATAAAATATTTGTTGGTTGGTTGTTTTTAGAGAATAGTGTTAGATCGCAATTGAACGGTTAAACGTCTGTATGCTCGCATAATGTATGTTTAGGTTTCTGTTTGTATTTCACGTTTGCAATGAACTAAGCACTATTCTTTTTTAGGAAAAGGAGTTATGTTTTAAATGAAAAAAAGTAATTTGATAAGTTGTATTAGTTTTTAGATTTATTGTGAAAATGGTTTGCGAAAGACGAATGATCGTCCAGACAAAGCATATGTTAAGCCCTCGATCATTCGATAAACGGGTAAATGTACATTCACCAATTTCTCTATTTTTATTAGACGTATATTCACAAAGGAAATTTAATAAAAAAAGCAAAAAGATTTTTATAAACTAACTATATATTTTTTATTATTTTTTATATTTGTTATCATTTTTTATTTTTTTAAATATATTTTTAGATGATGGAATTATGCCTAGATATTTGAATTCAAAATAGATTACCTAAGACTAAATTCAATAAACTAAGTAAAATGAAGTACCTAAACTAAGGAAATTAAATAAACTAAATAAACAAAATAAATTAAAGAAAATAACTAAATAAATAAAATAAAATCAGAGGGGTGAAAAGGATTGAGAAATTGATAGAAACACAACTGGGATTAAAGCCCATCTCCACAAAACCCTAATTGTGACTTACTAAAACAAATCAAAAAATAAATTAAAAAAACAACAGTTACAGTAGCAAGAGGGCGCCCCGTTATTTTTTTTTGTTGCTTTATTCGCACTCTAGTTCCTAGGGAAATGGGGCCCTATCAATTCAAAGCTCGTGAACTGAGGTATGAACACTAGTCAAACATTGTTTGCCACCAAGAATCAAACTTGATATTCCCCAATTGTCTTCCTTTGCAGGAGCTCCTTTACCACTGGAGCCCTATTTTGTGGTATTTATAATTCACTCAAAATCAAAACAAACATTAAAATAAATTAAATTAAATCATAACTTTGACTTTTTCAAAATTTCAAAACAACCAATGGCTTAGTGACATATGCTAGTCCATTAAAAAACAAAAAACTAAAACATAACATGATGATTGGAAATGAAGAAAAAATCAAAAAAGAAAAACCTATGTTCCCTTCTCACGATACATTCTTCTCCTTCCCCAAACCAGTTTCAAAAAAACTTTTCTTCCTCTCTCAAATTCATCAATTCAAGCAAAAGTCACAAAAAAAGAATGACAAAGGTACCTCTCGAAGCAAATGGAGACGACAGCAGCGACAATGGCCGATGTGGTGGTGGAGCTCATACTGCTCTGATGTTGATTTTGATGAGTTGTAGTTCGTTTTCTGATCGATGGTGCTCGATTTGGTGTGAGCGTGAGTGGAGATGGTGGTTAGACTGTTTCAATCAGTGAGAGTCCTCTGTGGAGCTTGGTGCATGGCGATTGAGGGTGGTCGAAATACAATACTGACTTCGATTCTTCTCCTACTAGAATCTTTTTCTTCTTTGTTTTTCCTTTTTTCTGTTTTGCTGATTTGAAATCAAACAATTAAATAATAAAATAAAATAAACATTCGTTATAACTCACATCCAATCCCCACCATGGGATTGAGGCTCACCAAAAGCGGACCATCGTCCAAACACCATGCTACATGATTCATGAATGACATGTAACAACAACAATTATATACAGTGATATTCACTTTAATCAATGTAACACATCAACACCAGCCACCAAAACACCATACTTGTTACAAGCACTCCATAAAAGCATTGCAGTAACATATCAAGTACCAAGGTACAGTTCGTACACAATTATCATACCACAACATACACAACCACACACCATACATCAACTTCCTGCAACAAATAATCACTTGAAGACCCCTAGACTAATTTTAAAATAAAGTACATTGCGCCAACTTCCAAATGCTTCGAACGACACCTCAATTGGATACTCGGAACTCAAGTTATGAATTTATTAAATTATGATATAGCAGTGGTAACCGGTTATGCTAAAACTCGTAACCAGTTACGCCAATTCCAAGATAGAGAGTAAACATTTTTTTATCCAGTGGTAACCGGTTACGCAAAAACCCGTAACCAATTAAACCCCCCAAAACTGCCCAGTTTCACGTTTTTTAGACAGTGTAACCGGTTACACCAAAACACGTAACCGGTTACACATACAAAATTTGGATTTTTCTGAAAAAAATTGTTTTAGGCGTAACCAATTATGCCAAAACCCGTAACTCGTTACCATTGAAACAATGACAATTTTCTGCACATTTTATTTTTCGAAAATCCATTTCAAAACATCTTCAATATCTCAATTTTATGAAAAATAATTTACTCAAGCTCCACAGTCTATTTCCAACAACATACAACATTCCGATCATTCACCAAACACCCAACTTAGCCAAATCAATCAACACGACAGTATCAACATACATCAAATTGCTCAGAACATAGAAAATAGAAAAACAATCACAAAGATACAAAAACACCCACATGCATGTTATCATACGATCCTTTATACAAGAGGAAATCTCACCCTTACCTTAGATGATGAGTTTTGAAGCTTCTCTAATAGAGGTTCCCCTTCCCTTATGCCCTAGCTCTGCTTTTTATTTTTCCTCTTTTCACGTTATGTCAGTTCTCCCTTTTCTCTTTCCCCCTTTTCTTATTTTATTATACTATAATTCTAATAAAACCTTATTCTAACTAAATAAATTAAATAGCCATCCCAACTCAATATTTATTTAATTAATAGCCTCCCTACTACTATTTAAAATAAATAACATAATTCTAATTAATTACTAATATTTAGTTCCAGTTCTACCACCTTAAACCTCTACGTTTTTACCCAAACACCTCTTACACCTTAAAACGAATATTTCTAAGGCTATCATCCTACACTCAAGGGCTCGTCGGACACAACAAATCAACAACGAACACAAACAATCACACAAAATATTTACAAAAATTAATGGGTTAATACCACTTTACCCCCTACCATATAGGCGTGTTTTGCTTTACCCCCCTAAAAAAAACTTATTGGACAAACCTTGCCAAATAAAGATTCCATCAAATTTGACCCTGGATCAAAATTCCAACAGAATCTGCATACGTGGCATGCGCATGTGGCATTTTTTATTTTTTATTTATTTTTAATTTCCACGTGGAATTTCGTTTTATTTTTTTTTTCAAATTCTTTTTTTAAATAATTTTTTTTAAATAAAGTATAATTTTTTTTAAAAAAAATTATTTTTATTATATATAAATCCGCAGGTATTTTTAAAGGTAAATCCGCATGTATTGTCAAATTCGCAGGTATTTTTAAATCCGTAGGTAAATCCGCAGGTATTGTCAAATTCGCAGGTAAATCCGCAGCTATTGTCAAATCCGCAGCTATTGTCAAATTCGCAGGTAAATCCGCAGGTATTGTCAAATTCGCAGGTAAATCCGCTGGTATTTTTAAAGGTAAATCCGCAGGTATTGTCAAATCCGTAGGTATTTCTAAATCCGCAGGTATTGTCAAATCCGCAGGTATTTTTAAATCCGCAGGTATTATCAAATCCGTAGGTAAATCCGCAAGTATTGTCAAATTCGCAGGAATTTTTAAAGGTAAATCCGCTGGTATTGTCAAATTCGTAGGTAAATCCGCAGGTATTGTCAAATATTTTTTTTAAAAACGTAAAAAAAATATTTAAACAAAAAAATTAAAATTAAAATTTTTCAAAAATATATATATTTTCCACGTGGCAGTGCTGACTGTGCCACATCGCTTATGTGTTGTACAGTCAGCACTGCCAAAAATACCACGTAGGCAAGATTCTAAGAATCTTGGCCAAAAAATTTGATCAGGGTTCTTATTGATGTAATCTTTATTTGGCAAGGTTTGTCCAATAAGTTTTTTTTAGGGGGGTAAAGCAAAACACGCGTATATGACAGGGGGGTAAAGTGGTATTAACCCAAAATTAATTAAATAAAATTGGGGCGTTATAGCTAACACCTGTCACCTTGTTGCAAAATGCATAATTTATATGTTTTTCACAGTTAGTGGTCTTCCAGACCTCCAATTTTGATTCTATAAAAAGTTCTGATCTCAAAATTCAACATATAATAATTTTTTATAGATTGACATCAACAAAATCATGTATTTTCAACATGATCATATCACTCATATGAACACGTACCCAATTGATATTCAACAATAGACGTACACGAAATTCATGTTAAAATCAGTACACGAAAATCATAACATTTACATAAATTAAATCATATCATCATACCAATTTCATTCTTCTCATAAAACATCCAACAATGAAGAAAGAGAGAGAAAAATCTAATCAGGATTAAGGACTTTCCCCTACCCATTCATGTAGTCCACACCATACTTAGAGTAGTCTCCCCTCACCTCAGATTTTTAGCAAGCAACAATGGTTTCCCCAAGCTATAGCTCCCTCTTCCCAAAACCCTTGTCTTTTCTCTCAATTTTCTCTTTTCTACGTACTGACAAATATTAGGTTAATTTAATCCATTTTTATTATAAAAACCTAATTTAATATCCTATTAATTCTACCTTAACCCAACTCCTTTTATCTTTCTCCTCCTTGGTCTTTTATTTCTATTATTTATAATTTTTACCCAACTCTTACTATTTTCTCTATTTTATATTTAATTTAATAATAATCCTCATTATTTAATTATCTACTCAATTAAATAAGTAATTAACTCTATTTCTACTAACTCCTAACGACCATATAAACATACCAATTCACCAATTGCATATAAAATTCATTTAAATAACTGAATAAATCACAAAATCAATTAAATAAATAATTTAATTAAAACAGGGTGTTACAAGGAAGGGAAAGGAGATAGAATAAAGAATAAGGATTGTTATTATTGATTTGTATATATAAATGATTTACAATTTGTATATTTATATACATCCATGTGATTTGTAGACTAAGTAACAAACTCTAAACCTTAACTAACTTGGGCTTGAGCTACAACTTGGGTTATGTTCTGGACTGGGCCAACACTCGGTCCAATACGCAATCCAAGGCCCAGTTAGAGGCTACTGGGTGAAAGGCCCAAAGAACATTTGTCTGACAGGCGAGGAGGACGAGGTTACCTGAACAACCCTTGTCATACGAAAGCTCTGGCTTGTGCGTCCTTGGAAGCTACCTCCCTCGCACGTGCTAATGAGGATACCTCCTCGTAGGCTTTATCACAACGCTTCTCCAAACATTACGGAGTCATCTTGCCTCAAAAAACCCGCGTCTCCCAGGTATTTCGGAGCAGTTGAACTGGGTTAGGAACCACGTGCTAGTCTCCACTACACACGTAGACCCTGGCAGTCTCCATATTGGGCCTGGGCATCCGACCCAGTGTAAAGACCTTAGACCAGTGCTGAGAGCTATAAATACCATCTTTCATTAGAGAGTCCGGTATTCATTATTCATACTATCACGCTCTTGTACTTGTGCTCCTTTACTCTCTTTCTCACTTTGGCATCGGAGTACCTTGCAGGTACACCTCCCCCATTCACCAATCCAACAAGTTGAAGGCCAAGATGATCATTCTGACCAGGTACGATCAGATTATATCAAAACAAAATTAAGTTGAAACATCCTTATGAACAATGTTATAAGTTATTGTCATAAGTTGTTTCAATATATTCTCTCAAACAAATAGTATCACAAAACGTATGTTAATAGGTAATTTCATATGAGTCAATGAAAACAAGCATTTATGCTCGTTGATCTTTAAATTTTCTAATATATATTTTATATTAGTTGAATTGCTTATTTATAAATATTCAAATGAAATAGGCTTTTAAGTAGGCTAGTAGGTCATTCAAACTTTCAAAAAACTAGACTTAGACTTAAAAATAAGCCCATAATAGACTCAAGTCATACTTAAGCTTTGAATTTTTTAATAGGCCGGACTCAGACTTAGCAAAGCCTATGACTCAGTCTATTTCCACCCCTAATTATGTTAGAACAAGATTTGTTCTGATCAATATTCTTAGTTTTGATGATAACAAGGATATGAATTTTGTGTGAGATAATGTGGTACTCTAATACATTGCAATTTCCCTTTCAGGAAATATATAAAGAGTATGCACAAATCAGCGCTCAGAAGCACTGTCTCAGAAGGTTCAGCATGCAACATCAGAACATGGTCTGGCAAGACATCAGAAGATGGTCAAGGCAGAATCAGAACATGGGTCTATGGAAGCATCAGAAGAACTTGAGATCAGAAGCAGAAGCACTGAAGTTCTCATGGTATCACGCTCAGAAGCACTTCAAGGTCAGAAGACAAGAAGATGCTTTGCACCAAGCTGTTTGACTCTGATGATATTCAAACGTTGTATACACAAACGTCAGATCAGAAGAAAGTACAGGTGGCAGGCTACGCTGACTGACAAAAGGAACGTTGGAAGCTATTAAAGGCAACGTCAGTAGACACAGCGTGAACAAGGCTCGAGGTAGTTGACAAAAGCGTGAAACATTAAATGCAATGCTGTACGGAATACGCAAAGCATTAAATGCTCCCAACGGTCATCTTCTCAAGTGCCTATAAATATGAAGTTCTGATGAGAAGCAAGCAAAAACAATCCTGAACGAACTTATTCTGAAAAACTTGCTGAAACGCTGTTCAACTCAAAGCTCAGAAACTTCATCTTCATCAAAGCTCACTACATTGCTGTTGTAATATATTAGTGAGATTAAGCTTAAACGTTAAGAGAAATATCACTGTTGTGATTATAGCTTTTCAGAAGCATTGTAAAACTCTTATTTGATTACATTAATTTGTAAGTAACTAGAGTGATCAAGTGTTGATCAGGATACTATAGGAAGTCTTAGCTTGTGTCTAAGCAGTTGTAATTAGAGTGATCACGTGGTGGTCAGGATACTCTAAGAAAGTCTTAGCTTGTGTCTAAGCATTTGTTCCTAGAGTGATCAGGTTGTGATCAGGATACTCTAGAAGACTTAGTCGTGGGCTAAGTGGAAAACCATTGTAATCTGTTGCGATTAGTGGATTAAATCCTCAGGTGAGGTAAATCACTCCGTGGGGGTGGACTGGAGTAGTTTAGTTAACAACGAACCAGGATAAAAATAACTGTGCAAATTGTTTTTATCGTTCAAGTTTTTACGACTACACTTATTCAAACCCCCCCCTTTCTAAGTGTTTTTCTATCCTTCAATTGGCATCAGAGCGCCGGTTCTAAGGTGCAAGCACTTAACCGTGTTTAGAAAAGATTCAGGAAGAGAAAAACGCTTCAGTAAAAGATGGCTGGTGAAATTCCAACAAACCCACCTGCATCTACATCTGGCTCTGCTGAGCAATACAATGGTAACAATGGTTATACTAGACCACCAGTATTTGATGGTGAAAACTTTGAATACTGGAAAGATAAACTGGAAAGTTACTTTCTTGGTCTAGATGGTGAATTATGGGATCTTCTGATGGATGGTTACAAACATCCAGTGAAAGCCAGTGGCGTAAGGCTTACAAGGCAAGAAATGGATGATGATCAAAAGAAGCTTTTCAAGAATCATCATAAATGTAGGACTATTTTGCTGAATGCTATCTCTCATGCTGAGTATGAGAAGATATCTAACAGGGAAACTGCCCATGATATATATGAGTCATTGAAAATGACCCATGAGGGAAATGCTCAAGTCAAGGAGACTAAAGCTCTTGCTCTAATCCAGAAATATGAAGCCTTCAAGATGGAGGATGATGAAGATATTGAGAAGATGTTCTCAAGATTTCAAACTCTAACTGCTGGATTGAGAGTTCTGGATAAAGGCTACACCAAGGCTGATCATGTAAAGAAGATCATCAGAAGCTTATCCAGAAGATGGGGTCCAATGGTGACTGCATTCAAGATTGCCAAGAATCTGAATGAAGTTTCGTTGGAAGAGCTTATTAGTGCCTTGAGAAGCCATGAAATAGAGCTGGATGCAAACGAGCCTCAGAAGAAAGGTAAGTCTATTGCATTAAAATCTAATGTTAAAAAATGCACTAACGCTTTTCAGGCTAGAGAAGAAGATCCTGAAGAATCAGAATCTGAAGAAGAAGATGAACTGTCCATGATCTCCAGAAGGGTAAACCAAGTCTGGAAGAGCAAGCAAAGGAAGTTCAGAGGCTTCAGAAGTTCAAAGAGATTTGAACGAGGAGAATCTTCTGGTGACAGAAGATCTGACAAGAAGAAGGGTGTCTGCTATGAGTGCAATGAGCCTGGACATTACAAGAACGAGTGTCCAAAACTTCAGAAGGAGAATCCCAAGAAGAAGTTTCATAAGAAGAAAGGTCTTATGGCAACATGGGATGATTCTGAATCAGAATCAGAATCAGACTCTGAAGGAGAGCAGGCCAACTTCGCGCTGATGGCTACAGAAGATGATGGATCAGAATCTACATCAGAATCAGATTCTGAAGAGGTATTTTCTGAACTATCTAGAGAAGAGTTAGTTTTCAGTTTAACAGAACTTCTGGAACTCAAGGCTCATCTTAATATCAAATACAAAAAGCTGAAGAAGCAGTTTGAATTTGAAACTAAGAAGTTGGAAGTGGAAAATTCTGAACTGAAGGAAAAAGTTTTAAATCTATCCAAAGATAGTGGATCTCCTTCTGAAACAGAAAAATCCATTCCTAGCATGAACCATATTCTGAAAGAATATGACTCGAGCTTCAGAAAGTTCTTATCTAGAAGTATTGGCAGAAGTCATCTTGCTTCTATGATATATGGTGTTTCTGGAAACAGAAGGTTTGGTTTTGGCTATGAGGGTGATACCTCACATAAATTTGAACCTATTGATGATCTGAAGATCACATACAAGCCATTGTATGATCAGTTCAAATATGGCCATGCACATGTGTATTACGGTGAACTGACTTTTTAATAATCGAAATGTCGCGGTAAGCAAGAGTCGCCACCGACTTTTATTTTATCCAAACAGGTTCGGAAAGGCAAAAAGAAACAGAAAAAAACCTTTTTAAGAAATCTAAGTTCGGGGGGTAATTTATGCAAAGGGAAGGTGTAAGGCACCCTTTGCATCCATGGTTTCCCATGGGCTCTTAATTGCTTTGCTTGCTCGTTTGTTTAGAAAATGTAGATGAAAGAGATAGAGACTTTAGCTCGTAAATGAGCGTTGCCCTTTTGAAAAATTATGAGAAAGAATATAATGAAAGTTTGAGCATTGCAAGGCAATTAGGGGCAATTACCTTAAACTCAGATGATAGGTCTCTTTTTAGCCTTTCAGAATGAAAGGGTCTATCCTTGCCATAAGAGGGCAGGAAGCCTTTCGTTTGGAGGTTGAAGGGTCATCGAAGCATCCTTTGCCATAAGACTGTCCCATGCCATAGAGGGGCAGGTAGTCTAAGGCAAGGATCAGAATAAGCCATTTTTGTTAGGCAACCAGAAGATACCTCAGCCTTTTTCCGTAGGCAACTTCCGAGGGTCGAGGTCATATTGCGTATCGAAGGCAGCATCATTTAGGGTCGTATGACCTTTAGTATTCGAGGCAGCATGGCCGAGGTATCTTCGAATTCGAGGGACGTGGCTTATTCTGCAAAAAACACAAAGACAACAGGCAACAAGGCAACAAGGCAACAGAGAGGTTACCCAAAGGGTGCGTGTGTGCAACAATCACGTGATTATATTCAGATATTTATCTTTTAATTAGTTATTCTAATTCAGTTTAAGGCTTGCACTCCCTAAGATTACTAACCACGCAGTATATAATAAAGCAATAAAGGGGAAGGGGACAATGAAACCAGCGGATCCCCAATGGGGTTTGACACAAGTAATAATAATAAAAGGCATAAAATAAAATGAGGTTTAGGGTTACCAATGACGTAGCTTTGGCAATTGATAAACCTGAAAAGGAGGAAGAACAAGAAGGCAAAGTACAGTGAGTGCATGATTAGTTCAGAAACAATCATAGTTAACTCTAATCAATAAAATAACAATAAAAGAAAAAGGGTAAAAGAAACTTAGCTTTGATTGACGAAGGTTGATAGTCGGAGGTAGCCTGAAACATTGACTCTGACCATCTGAGAATTGACAGAAGAATAAAATACAGTGAGTGTATGGCTAATTCAACGACAATTAAGGCTAACTCTAATTTGGAGGGAAGAAACAAAAATAAAATAGAATGAATATTTAAAATAAATATGAAATAGGACTTAGCTTTTAATTTGACGTGGCGTGCAGTCGGAGTGTATTTGAAGCAACTCTGAAAATTTGACACAAAGGAGAGAACTGGAAATGCAGACCCTAACAATAAACCCCTAAGGTTTATTTATTAAGAAAACTTGTTGTGACCTGAATGCTAGAATCATGTATGGTCGAATCCAATGCTCACGATGGTATTACCTCGCAAAAACACGAAAATGGGAATACGAGTATATGTAGAACGATACATGAAAAGTGATAAAAATATTAACAAATTTAATAACGTAAAAAACAAAGTCACAAACGAAAGTCTTAAATTCTTAAAGAAAGAAAGTATTAAACTATTTTTTTTGTATTTATTAATTAGCAATTTATTTACAAATTAACTATTCTATTTATACATTTAATTATTTTAATGATCTACAAATGTAATTCTTAAATAAAATAAAATAAATGACTTTTAAAACCATGTTAAACCATAACAACCAAAATGAAGCATAGAAATACATACTCTCTCCCACACGTGACGAACAGTATTCTCTGGTCTTCCTCATTCTTGACTTTTTTTCAAAATTATAGTAGGTCCAATTGGAAAGCGACACATGGCATGTTATTAACATAAAATAAATTGAAACTAAAGTCACAAGAATGAGAATTAAATCTCTTCTTCTTTACCGTCAAAACACAGTTCCATCACACCTCTTTCTTTTCTTCAATAATCAATTCCAAAACATCAAATACCACAGCAAGACAAAGCTTGTGAAAACGTTAGAAATAAGTGAAGCAAGACAAACCCAAAGCAGATCGGAGACAATCGTCATGGCCGGCGGAAGGGCGTGGTTCGTGTGGGTTACAAGCGGCAAATCGGAGGGCGCGGCGGATCGGATCTGGGCTGGAGCAAGGGCGTTTCCGATTTCGACTCAGTAAGGTCAGTCGTCGTGGATTTGTGGATGGTTGTTGTGCGTCAGTTCCACCGTTGTTGCTATATGATGATGATGTTGCAGGTTTTGAGTTTGAGATTTGAGGATGCTGGCCGGCGATGATGGAGACGTGTTGGATGTCACGCGTGTGCGCTTCGTTCTTCTTCTATTTCTATGCTTTGCTGTAACAATAAATAGATAAATAAATTAATTGAAACAAAGTTAATAGATAGATGATGATTGAAGGATTTGAAGCACATCCGTTTTGATGTATTGCTGGTATGAAATCGCGGCTTCGGCGAAGGTGTCATGGCAGAGATCCTGTATGCGTTGTTGCTCCGAGCGCGGGATGTCGCGGCTGAAGCTGGTCGACACCAGGACTCGTTGGATGGCAAAGATCAAAGCCGACGGACAGAGCGACAATTGCATCTTCTTGAGTTGCTTTTCCTTTTCTTTCTTTTTTTTGATATTCTTTCTCCACCGGCAAATAAACAACAAAGCTATCAACGACAACAACAAGAATGATGCTATTCTCAATTCTTTTTCTCTGTTTTGACTTGTCTTTAGTGGATCGAGAATAGTAGATTTGCATTTCTTCTTCTTCCTGCACAAGAGACAAAGACAATAACACATAATACAAATAGAGACGAGATTCGGTTGACGTTGTTATGATCGGTTTCGTCGGTGCTGTGCTGAATACTGCTGCGTTTGGAATTGAAGATTGATGATGGAATTGAGTTAAGTTTATGAATGATTAGTTAAGATTGGTGGATGTTGTATGGAATTTGAGAGTTCTAGTGAGGATTTGCAGGTTTGATTAAAAGAGAATATGAAGGTGAGTTTGGAATTTACGGCCAAAACAGGATGTGTGAGAGTCAGGGTTAGAAATTAGGAATAAGGGTATTTTGTAGGTTAGGATTCGTGGCTCTCCCCTAGAGCAAATGTTTGTTATATATACAAAAAATAGGTTAACAAAATAGGAAAAAGTTAATTGGAATCCAGATAATTACTTAGAAAATAATCAATCAAATTAATTATTTCTAAAAGTAATTTGCTTGTTCCTCAAGTTGTAAAATAAAAATCAAAACTTCTTTTTTTCTTTTGTATTTTTGAATACGTTATAATATTTTTTGACTAAAATAAACAAAAAAAGAAAAATTGACTATAAAAAAATAAATATTAAAATAAAAATGATAAAAAATGAATTTTTTTGTGATTTTTAATTAAATGAAAATAAAATTAAAACAAAAGTTAGGAGCAAATAAGAGGGAAAACTGTCAGAAGTGGGATTCGAACCCAGGACACTATATTCGTAAGCCTTACCGTCTTACCAACTAGCCCATGTCACTTATTCGGAACAAAATGACATTCGCAAATATATGAGGGCAAATTTTGGGGTATGACAGCTGCCCCTGTTCAATTATCTTAAACCTGAAGATGTAGAGTGGTTTGTATGCCAGTCGGTATCTGAAGGTGGAAGATGATTGAACACTAGAATACCAAGAAATTTGCCCTAGCTGAAGTAGGGACCTTTGTCGGAGATGGGCTTGTAGATGCCATCTGGTAGTTGAATTTTGAGAAGATGTTGTTTGCGCGTTGATCGTGTCATTACCGTTCGTGGTAGATGAATTAGATCCTTTGGAATTGATCGTGTCAGTATCGTTCGTGATACTTGAATTAGATCTTGGAAAGATGATCGTGTCTTCATCGTTCGTGATGATAGAATTAGATCTGAGGAGATAATCGTGTCTTCATCGTTCGTGATGATAGAATTAGATTCTCTTGTCGTGTCAGCACCGTTCGTAGTGACTGAATTAGACTGGGAAGGCCAGTGATCGTGTCCACACCGTTCGTGATGATAGACTTAGACCTCTGAAATTTGATCGTGTCAGTACCATTCGTAGTATCTGAATTAGATCTTCTGTCGTGTCAGTACCGTTCGTAGTAACCGAATTAGATCTTTTGTCGTGTCAGTACTGTTCGTAGTAGCTGAATTAGACTTTGAAAGTGATCGTGTCATTACCGTTCGTGGTAAATGAATTAGATCTTCGAGCGTTGATCGTGTCAGTACCATTCGTAGTAGCTGAATTAGATCTTGGAAAGTTGGAGATTTCGTTCATTTGTCGATACCTGTATTCTGAAAAAGGTAAGGTTAATCTTTATGCAATGTCATGATGCATGGGTTATGTAATGAATCCCTCAAAATAAATGAGAGCTTTTGCATGTTATGTATGAGTTCATTATGAGGTAATGTATGCAGTGTATGAACATGTTTATGACATATGATATGTGAATATGATTTATGTTGTCTTTGATTAAGAAAGTAGATCTTTATGTCCTTGTAATTGTACTGTCTGATCTTGTCTTGAAGATGCTCAGCTGGGAATTTATGATTTCTGCTTGGAGATGATCAGTGACTTGATGTTCCCTGATTGGTGATAAAGATATTGATAAATCATGTTGGAGGAGAGCGACAGTGTTGAAGATGTAAACTCTGTTGGGCAGTCATGTCTCTATCGGGAGCGTTTGAAGATATCTTCTTAATGATTACTCTGTGGGGATATGATCTTGTGAACCCGGCTTTGTGGGGAGACATGGGCGAAAGTTGCCCCCAGTATTATAGTAACTACTGCTTGATTTAGGACACGTCACTTAAAATGTCAAACTGGACTTGTATAGATTTGCCCCCAGTTAGCAGGAACTTTGGAAAGATTCGCCTTGCGAGGCCTTTATAAGATGTGCACTTTAGGAGACATGCCCCTAGTAATCATATGCCCAATATATGATGTCCTATGTTGGTTGAGAAGTAGCTTCAGATTTTCTTGGATGCGTGCCCCTGATTATTTTGGCATCCTTGAGAGGTTCTCGGAATCTTGACTTGATTGCCCCAGATTGTTTGGACAAATAGTTTGAAACCCACTTGAGGTGTATGCCTTTGATTGTTTGGATTTTGAGAGATTCTTATAATCTTGACTGGATTGCCCCAGATTGATTGGGCAAAGCATGCCATGCCCCTTGTATACGTAGGATACATTGCTTCTTGGCGTAATCTTGTCTGTCGGGATAACTTTCAGTCATTAGTTGTACCCTGTGCAAGTTCTTTCTGATGCTAACATTTGAAATTATGTAGCAGAATATGCTTAATAATGGATTCATGAGATGCAATGCGTACGTTTGTCTTGAGTTTTTTTTTTTGAAAAACATTAAAACAAAAAATGTAAAAGCGTGATATTTGTAAAAACATGCTATTTGTAACAATGTGATGTTTGTAAAAACAGGATATCAACTTAACATTTGTAGTAAAACCTTAAGGAGTCGGGATACCTCTTTGGTGGCAGTATGCTTTCGAACTAACCATACTTCAGTTAGGACTTTCAAGGGTTGTAACGTGGCTTGGTTCATGGTTTAAGAAACAAAGGATAACGGCTCAAAATTTTATTGTACCCACCCCTCTTCGTGATGATCTTCATTCCTAAGCTCAGTTAATTCAACTTACGCATTCGGGTTCCAAGAGATCTTTGAATTTGCACCTTTGATATTGACGATGGTTCACAAGCAAAGAGAACTTTTGAGATGGCAGTCACTTCTTCCTTTTGGTAGTCACAACATTGTGTTGTTCAGGAATTTATTGACTTCTCTTTTTTTTCATCTTTTTGATATCCCTAACTTTTGCCTGAACTGTCTATTTTGAGCTTACAGTCAGCGGGATGCCTTGATTTTTGCCTAAGTTATCTTTTGATTTTTGAATTAGCAGGCTTTTCTTTGTATATATGTTTTTTCATTTTTTTTTTTCTTTTTGAAAGATATTGACTGCGTTGCTTAATGATTGATGAACCATCATTGTCTTTTGATTGACATCTCCAACACCTCTTTGATGTGTATGGTTAAACGTTTATGATTGAAACCTTTGTTGAAAGGTGTACTGAATGATTCTCTTAAAATAGAATGCACAGCCAAATTAACTGAGAACTACCCTGCCCCAGGTTATGATCAAGGGTTTTAATTAGTACAAGAAAGAAAACTTCTACTTCTTAGGCTCAAAAGGGGTTAACGAGGGATTAACATCCTTATATCTCCACTGTTTAGGAATTGAAACAATGCCTGTACATCGTCAGCATAGTCCGCTCAAAAGCATACTGTATGAGGTTGCGGTATCGTTTTCGTCATCCTCCCTCAAAAGGTATACAACTTTAGCAGGAATTGAGTATCACAAAACACATGCAAAGTAAAGATGCAGTTTAGAATGAGCGGTAGCGAAATAATTTATTCAAGACAAACATATGCAATGCACTGATGATGATTATTAAAACAGATAATGTCTATCATAATTAGAATGTTTAAACAAACAGAGAAGAAACATGCAAATGAAAGTAGATCTAATGATCCAAAAGTTCATCCGTCGAGATGTCAATCAATCTTGTCATGACTAGGCATAGGAGTGGTGATCACCACAGGGGTTTCAGGAGGGCTGGATTTGATTTCTCCGTCATTGATCAGATCTTGAATCTTATTCTTTAATGTCCAGCAATTGTTTGTGTCATATCCAGGACTGTTGGAATGGTACGCGCACCTCGCATTGGGTTTATAGTAGGTGTTAGAATTCTTAGGAGCATCCCTCAGAGTAATCAATCTGATTTTCAATAGATGTTGTAATGCTTGAGCCAACGACATATTGATCTTGGTGAATTGACGCTTAGGTACGTCTGACTTTCTTCGTTGTTGTGGGACTTGGTGTAGAGATTCAGAGTATCCGGGGTTCGAGCTTCCGGAATGTGTATCTGATTGAGAAGACCAGAACGGGTCATGCTTTAGACCATATCTGTAGAGGAGTGTCAGAACGAGCCATACTTTAGACTATATCTTTTGAGGAATAGCAGAACGAGTCGTACGTTAGACCATATCTGTTGGAATGTCAGAACGAGTCATACATTGGACTATATCTGTTGAAGGATATCAGAACGAGCTATTCATTAAACCATATCTGAAGGGGAATGTCAGAACGAGTCATACATTAGACCATATCTGATGAATAATGCCAGAACGAGTCATACATTAGACCATATCTGACTGACGATACCGGAACGGGTCATACATTGGACCATATCTGATAGGGAATACCGGAACGGGTCGCACATTAGACCATATCTGATAGAGAATGCTTGCTTGTTAGAGTCGATGAGTTATTTGACGAAGTTTTGGAATGTAAAAGGGCTTGTCAGAATGAATCTCCGACTCGATTATATCTGAGAGGAATGATTGTCGAGGCGGAACATTTGTTTGAAGAATTCTGACTCTTGTCTTTGAACATCCTTCTTTGAGAATCAAGCTCACCATATCGAGTGGGTCATCGCCTCTGATTCGGGATACTTCTGAATTTGGAGGTACATGGCCAGAGGAAAGTAAATCCTCTTGCCCCTTGTTAGGTGCTAAACCTTTGAATCGGCAGGTATGTGGCTAGAGGAAAATAAATCCTCTTGCCCCTTGATAGGAATTTAGTCCTTGATAAGAGTACCTGAAATTGTGCGCCCTAAATCCCTAAGATCCTTGAAAGGGTTAGTTTACCTGTGATGTTATGATGTTATGATGTCATGATGTCATGTGAATGCAATGCATCAGAAAAAACATAGGGTAATAAGGACGAGTGAGTCCCACAAGAAAAACCTGCAAGAAAACCGAAGGGTTAGTAGCAAGCACAAACAAGTCACACAAGTGTCCTTAGGCTTAAAGGCTTGCATGTAGTCCATAGGTGAGTACCCTCCCCACTGAAGTTTAGTCGGATCAACCTGTCCTAAAATAGTAACCGGGTTCTATGGTGCTCATATCCCTGATCTTTCTCGCGGGCATTATCTCAACATGGCACTCGAACGGCCAGCCAAAAACATCCCTAGAGTCCAATCTCAATGAGTGTAGCATCGAGTATCAACCGGCTTCAGTCAGGAATCTAAAGCCAGCCATCTCGCTACTTCCTATAGGCCAAAGTCAAGTTCAACTAAGGTTCTAAGGGCGGATTAATGCTTGTGACACCACGCGGTAGCCAAACGTCTCCTCGATCATATTCAAGGGCCATCAGGACAAACCAAAGCGTCGCACTAACGGTGGCCACCAGTTCAACCATAACGATACATGTCGTACAGCCTCCCTGGTCTCATGCCACATACCTAAGGTACACTAGATCCGGGTGTAGGATCTTTCACACAACAGAATACCCAAAACAGCCCTGCAAAAGTAAAGCAAGCAAAACAAACAATAGAAAACATTTAAGTGAATCCTAAACCTTTAAGGTAACCCCTCTTTTATCGAAATTTTTCCCCAGCAGAGTCGCCAGTTCTGTATTACGGTGAACTGACTTTTTAATAATCGAAATGTCGCGGTAAGCAAGAGTCGCCACCGACTTTTATTTTATCCAAACAGGTTCGGAAAGGCAAAAAGAAACAGAAAAAAACCTTTTTAAGAAATCTAAGTTCGGGGGGTAATTTATGCAAAGGGAAGGTGTAAGGCACCCTTTGCATCCATGGTTTCCCATGGGCTCTTAATTGCTTTGCTTGCTCGTTTGTTTAGAAAATGTAGATGAAAGAGATAGAGACTTTAGCTCGTAAATGAGCGTTGCCCTTTTGAAAAATTATGAGAAAGAATATAATGAAAGTTTGAGCATTGCAAGGCAATTAGGGGCAATTACCTTAAACTCAGATGATAGGTCTCTTTTTAGCCTTTCAGAATGAAAGGGTCTATCCTTGCCATAAGAGGGCAGGAAGCCTTTCGTTTGGAGGTTGAAGGGTCATCGAAGCATCCTTTGCCATAAGACTGTCCCATGCCATAGAGGGGCAGGTAGTCTAAGGCAAGGATCAGAATAAGCCATTTTTGTTAGGCAACCAGAAGATACCTCAGCCTTTTTCCGTAGGCAACTTCCGAGGGTCGAGGTCATATTGCGTATCGAAGGCAGCATCATTTAGGGTCGTATGACCTTTAGTATTCGAGGCAGCATGGCCGAGGTATCTTCGAATTCGAGGGACGTGGCTTATTCTGCAAAAAACACAAAGACAACAGGCAACAAGGCAACAAGGCAACAGAGAGGTTACCCAAAGGGTGCGTGTGTGCAACAATCACGTGATTATATTCAGATATTTATCTTTTAATTAGTTATTCTAATTCAGTTTAAGGCTTGCACTCCCTAAGATTACTAACCACGCAGTATATAATAAAGCAATAAAGGGGAAGGGGACAATGAAACCAGCGGATCCCCAATGGGGTTTGACACAAGTAATAATAATAAAAGGCATAAAATAAAATGAGGTTTAGGGTTACCAATGACGTAGCTTTGGCAATTGATAAACCTGAAAAGGAGGAAGAACAAGAAGGCAAAGTACAGTGAGTGCATGATTAGTTCAGAAACAATCATAGTTAACTCTAATCAATAAAATAACAATAAAAGAAAAAGGGTAAAAGAAACTTAGCTTTGATTGACGAAGGTTGATAGTCGGAGGTAGCCTGAAACATTGACTCTGACCATCTGAGAATTGACAGAAGAATAAAATACAGTGAGTGTATGGCTAATTCAACGACAATTAAGGCTAACTCTAATTTGGAGGGAAGAAACAAAAATAAAATAGAATGAATATTTAAAATAAATATGAAATAGGACTTAGCTTTTAATTTGACGTGGCGTGCAGTCGGAGTGTATTTGAAGCAACTCTGAAAATTTGACACAAAGGAGAGAACTGGAAATGCAGACCCTAACAATAAACCCCTAAGGTTTATTTATTAAGAAAACTTGTTGTGACCTGAATGCTAGAATCATGTATGGTCGAATCCAATGCTCACGATGGTATTACCTCGCAAAAACACGAAAATGGGAATACGAGTATATGTAGAACGATACATGAAAAGTGATAAAAATATTAACAAATTTAATAACGTAAAAAACAAAGTCACAAACGAAAGTCTTAAATTCTTAAAGAAAGAAAGTATTAAACTATTTTTTTTGTATTTATTAATTAGCAATTTATTTACAAATTAACTATTCTATTTATACATTTAATTATTTTAATGATCTACAAATGTAATTCTTAAATAAAATAAAATAAATGACTTTTAAAACCATGTTAAACCATAACAACCAAAATGAAGCATAGAAATACATACTCTCTCCCACACGTGACGAACAGTATTCTCTGGTCTTCCTCATTCTTGACTTTTTTTCAAAATTATAGTAGGTCCAATTGGAAAGCGACACATGGCATGTTATTAACATAAAATAAATTGAAACTAAAGTCACAAGAATGAGAATTAAATCTCTTCTTCTTTACCGTCAAAACACAGTTCCATCACACCTCTTTCTTTTCTTCAATAATCAATTCCAAAACATCAAATACCACAGCAAGACAAAGCTTGTGAAAACGTTAGAAATAAGTGAAGCAAGACAAACCCAAAGCAGATCGGAGACAATCGTCATGGCCGGCGGAAGGGCGTGGTTCGTGTGGGTTACAAGCGGCAAATCGGAGGGCGCGGCGGATCGGATCTGGGCTGGAGCAAGGGCGTTTCCGATTTCGACTCAGTAAGGTCAGTCGTCGTGGATTTGTGGATGGTTGTTGTGCGTCAGTTCCACCGTTGTTGCTATATGATGATGATGTTGCAGGTTTTGAGTTTGAGATTTGAGGATGCTGGCCGGCGATGATGGAGACGTGTTGGATGTCACGCGTGTGCGCTTCGTTCTTCTTCTATTTCTATGCTTTGCTGTAACAATAAATAGATAAATAAATTAATTGAAACAAAGTTAATAGATAGATGATGATTGAAGGATTTGAAGCACATCCGTTTTGATGTATTGCTGGTATGAAATCGCGGCTTCGGCGAAGGTGTCATGGCAGAGATCCTGTATGCGTTGTTGCTCCGAGCGCGGGATGTCGCGGCTGAAGCTGGTCGACACCAGGACTCGTTGGATGGCAAAGATCAAAGCCGACGGACAGAGCGACAATTGCATCTTCTTGAGTTGCTTTTCCTTTTCTTTCTTTTTTTTGATATTCTTTCTCCACCGGCAAATAAACAACAAAGCTATCAACGACAACAACAAGAATGATGCTATTCTCAATTCTTTTTCTCTGTTTTGACTTGTCTTTAGTGGATCGAGAATAGTAGATTTGCATTTCTTCTTCTTCCTGCACAAGAGACAAAGACAATAACACATAATACAAATAGAGACGAGATTCGGTTGACGTTGTTATGATCGGTTTCGTCGGTGCTGTGCTGAATACTGCTGCGTTTGGAATTGAAGATTGATGATGGAATTGAGTTAAGTTTATGAATGATTAGTTAAGATTGGTGGATGTTGTATGGAATTTGAGAGTTCTAGTGAGGATTTGCAGGTTTGATTAAAAGAGAATATGAAGGTGAGTTTGGAATTTACGGCCAAAACAGGATGTGTGAGAGTCAGGGTTAGAAATTAGGAATAAGGGTATTTTGTAGGTTAGGATTCGTGGCTCTCCCCTAGAGCAAATGTTTGTTATATATACAAAAAATAGGTTAACAAAATAGGAAAAAGTTAATTGGAATCCAGATAATTACTTAGAAAATAATCAATCAAATTAATTATTTCTAAAAGTAATTTGCTTGTTCCTCAAGTTGTAAAATAAAAATCAAAACTTCTTTTTTTCTTTTGTATTTTTGAATACGTTATAATATTTTTTGACTAAAATAAACAAAAAAAGAAAAATTGACTATAAAAAAATAAATATTAAAATAAAAATGATAAAAAATGAATTTTTTTGTGATTTTTAATTAAATGAAAATAAAATTAAAACAAAAGTTAGGAGCAAATAAGAGGGAAAACTGTCAGAAGTGGGATTCGAACCCAGGACACTATATTCGTAAGCCTTACCGTCTTACCAACTAGCCCATGTCACTTATTCGGAACAAAATGACATTCGCAAATATATGAGGGCAAATTTTGGGGTATGACAACATGATATTAGGCTCACTTCACATGCACAGAAGTTTAACACTGTTCACACCAAGAAGCATGTGACACATCCTAAGAAATATCATGCTGACAAACCTAAAGAATATCATGTTGTTCCTCCTGTTAAATATTTTGCTAAACCCAAGTTCAATCAGAACTTGAGGAGAACTAACAAGAAAGGACCCAAGAAATTGTGGGTACCTAAGGAGAAGATAATTTCTGTTGCAGATATCCTTGGCGGCAAAGAGGACAAAAAGCAAAATGTCATGGTACCTGGACTCTGGGTGCTCGCGACACATGACGGGAAGAAGGTCTATATTCCAAGACCTGGTGCTTAAATCTGCTGGAGAAGTGAAGTTTGGAGGAGATCAGAAGGGCAAAATCATTGGCTCTGGAACCATAAGTCTTGGTAACTCTCCTTCCATAACTAATGTACTTCTTGTAGAAGGATTAACGCATAACTTATTGTCCATAAGTCAATTAAGTGACAATGGTTATGATATAATCTTCAATCAAAAGTCTTGCAAGGCTGTAAGTCAGAAGGATGGCTCAATCCTATTTACAGGCAAGAGAAAGAACAACATCTATAAGATTGATCTTTCTGATCTTGAGAAGCAGAAGGTGACTTGTCTTATGTCTGTTTCTGAGGAGCAATGGGTCTGGCACAGAAGATTAGGACATGCTAGTTTGAGAAAGATTTCTCAGATTAACAAACTAAATCTGTCAGAGGACTCCCAAATCTGAAATACAAATCAGATGCTCTTTGTGAAGCATGTCAGAAGGGCAAGTTCTCCAGACCTGCATTCAAGTCTAAGAATGTTGTTTCTTCCTCAAGGCCGTTAGAACTCTTGCACATTGATCTGTTTGGCCCAGTCAAAACAGCATCTGTCAGAGGGAAGAAATATGGATTAGTCATCGTTGATGATTATAGCCGCTGGACATGGGTAAAGTTCTTGAAACACAAGGATGAGCCTCATTCAGTGTTCTTTGAATTCTGCACTCAGATCCAGTCTGAGAAAGAGTGCAAAATCATAAAGGTCAGAAGTGATCATGGTGGCGAATTTGAGAACAGATTCTTTGAGGAGTTCTTCAAAGAAAATGGTATTGCCCATGATTTCTCTTGTCCTAGAACTCCACAGCAAAATGGAGTTGTAGAGCGAAAGAATAGGACTCTACAAGAAATGGCCAGAACCATGATCAATGAAACCAATATGGCTAAGCATTTCTGGGCAGAAGCAATAAACACTGCATGTTATATTCAGAATAGAATCTCTATCAGACCTATTCTAAATAAGACTCCTTATGAATTGTGGAAGAACAGAAAGCCCAACATTTCATATTTCCATCCTTTTGGATGTGTATGTTTTATTCTGAATACTAAAGATCATCTTGGTAAGTTTGATTCTAAAGCACAAAAGTGTTTCCTTCTTGGATATTCTGAACGCTCTAAAGGCTACAGAGTATACAATACTGAAACATTGATTGTAGAAGAATCAATCAATATCAGGTTTGATGATAAGCTTGGTCTTGAAAAACCAAAGCAGTTTGAGAATTTTGCAGATATTGATATTGATATATCAGAAGCTGTAGAACCAAGAAGAAAAGTTTCAGAAGCTGAAAACCAAAGCAGCAAAGACTCAGAAGATCAGGTTGCTGCATCCTTGGAAAATCTTAGAATTTCTGAAGAACCAACAGTCAGAAGATCACCTAGACTTGCCTCAGCTCATTCAGAAGATGTGATCATTGGGAAGAAAGATGATCCTATCAGAACAAGAGCATTCCTCAAGAACAATGCTGAATGTCAATTAGGTCTAGTTTCTCTGATCGAGCCAACTTCTGTTGATCAAGCTCTAGAAGATACAGACTGGATAATTGCCATGCAAGAAGAGTTAAATCAGTTTACAAGGAATGATGTTTGGGATCTTGTTCCAAGACCTAAAGGATTCAATATTATAGGAACAAAATAGGTTTTCAGAAACAAGCTGAGTGAGAAAGGTGAAGTGGTAAGAAACAAAGCCAGACTGGTGGCTCAGGGTTATAGTCAGCAAGAAGGGATTGACTATACAGAAACCTTTGCACCAGTGGCCAGGTTAGAATCTATACGTCTATTAATTTCTTTTGCCACTCAACACAACATCACTCTTTATCAGATGGATGTTAAGAGTGCCTTCTTAAATGGTTACATAGATGAAGAAGTTTATGTCCATCAACCTCCTGGTTTTGAAGACTCCATGTCTCCAAATCATGTTTTTAAATTAAAGAAATCATTATACGGAATGAAACAAGCTCCTAGATCTTGGTATGAACGTTTGAGTTCTTTCCTTCTGGAAAATGGTTTCACTAGAGGAAAAGTGGACACTACTCTCTTCTGTAAAACATTTAAAAAGGATATTTTAATTTGTCAAATATATGTTGATGATATTATCTTTGGAACATCTAATGCTACACTTGGAAAGGAGTTTGCTGAGTCTATGCAGGCTGAATTTGAAATGAGCATGATGGGAGAACTCGAGTATTTCCTAGGGATTCAAATCAACCAAACTTCTTATGGAACCTATGTTCATCAAACGAAGTATGTGAAAGAACTTCTGAAGAAGTTTAATCTTTCTGAAAGTAAAGAAGCCAAAACTCCTATGCATCCAACATGTGTCCTAGGTAAGAATGAAGTAAGTAAGAAGGTAGATCAGAAGTTGTACAGAGGTATGATTGGATCTCTTCTATACCTAACTGCTTCTAGACCTGACATTCTCTTCAGTGTTTGTTTGTGTGCTAGATTCCAATCAGATCCGAGAGAATCTCATTTAACTGCGGTTAAGAGAATTCGGAGGTATCTGAAAGGTACTACTAATGTTGGTTTAGTTTACAGAAGATCCAAAGATTACAACTTAGTAGGATTCTGTGATGCTGACTATGCTAGAGATAGAATTGAAAGGAAGAGCACTTCTGGAAGTTGTCAATTTCTTGGAAGACATCTGATCTCATGGTACAGCAAGAAGCAAGCTACTATTGCCCTCTCAACAACAGAAGCAGAATATGTTGCTGCTACTGGATGTAGCACACAAATGCTCTGGATGAGAAGTCAGCTAGAAGATTATCAGATATATGAGAGTAACATTCCTATTTTTTGTGATAATACTTCTGCTATATGTTTATCTAAAAATCCTATCTTACATTCAAAAGCTAAACATATTGAGATTAAACATCATTTCATAAGGGACTATGTTCAGAAGGGTGTTATATCTTTAAACTTTGTGGATACAGACCATCAATGGGCTGATATCTTTACAAAACCCTTTGCTGAAGATAGGTTTAAGTTCATTCTGAAGAATATCAGTATGGATTTATGCCCAGAATGAGAAGATGAGAAGATCTTATGTATGAGTATCTTCTGAAATGAGATTGGATTAATGTCTTATAAGAAGTTCTGATCTTAAATCAATTAGAAGTAGTGACTCGTTTATTACTAACGTTTCATTGTCTAAGTTGATTCAGAATATCTTTTAAAGTAAAACAGTTGTATCTAGCTTTCCAGATAGTAACTCGTGTCTACCCTATTTGGACAAACGTGCGTGCAGTTGAGGAGGCGCCTTTCCTAGGTAACTGTTCTATCATTTCATTTGTCATAATTTCTCTCCTCTTGTCACGTAACATTAAATGCCATTCATCATTTCTTTTATTTTCTTTTTCGTTTTTATATCCGTCAAACGTTTCCCTTCCCTAGAACGTTTCCTTCCCCATATTCCCTCTATTTATTTCTCCATTTCTTTGCATTCTTCAATCAATCTTTGCGCTCTCTCTCTCTCTCTTTCTCTCACTTTTCTATGAATATCTTTTGCGTAAACCATAGTTCATTCTTCATCGATCTAGCATTCATCATGAATCCTTCGCCTAGTTCCCTTCATCAAAACTTTAAACCAGTTGAAGAAACTAAGTCTCAAAAGTGGCTGATCTATTTGAATAGAACGGATGGAAGGGTTAATCGGTTACAGGATGAGAAACATATCTCGGGATGGCATTCCAAGTTTTTCTCAAGTCAGATCTCTTTTTTGATGCTGTTATCAACATTTGTCCAAAGGAAGAAGACTTTCTTGAGATATTGGATGAAGTTAGGTTCCATAAGGACTTAACTTCTATGTTAAGGGAAAGCCTATCTGAGAATACGCTCTCTCCTGGTGAACTGTTCTCAGTTCCTCCTTTGTATTCATTTACTTCTTTCTCTGGGAGCTGCTCAGGCATGCAGAGTTTCAAGATTTGATGACCAAGCAAGAGCAAGAACAACGCTGGGATTCATGATATACTGGCTTAGATTAGGACTAGGCTAGGGTTGTAGTCTTTGTATCCTTGTAGTTTTCTTTGCTTGTTGCACTTGTGTATCAGCATACATCTTCTGTAACTCTGTTTGGTTAATCAATGAAAAGCTTATTCTGCATAACTCTTGTACTTCTGCTTGTTTTATCAATGTTTATTTGTTTTTCTTTCCTTTGTCGAATGCTTACATCTGAATCTTTTACATTCTTTTTGATGTTATGACAAAAAGGGGGAGAAATAGTGATAAATGATTTGATTTATATTAGCAGTTGCCGGGAAGAAAGCCCCCACATTACTAACAGAAGCTGCAAACTTCATATGTTTCTAAGTTGTGTTGTTGCAGGAATTGAAGATTCAAGATCAATAAGCAACAAGATGAATCAAGTTCTTGGATTCTTGAAGCAAGCTGAGTGCTATGAAGCTTCAGAATCAGAAGCAAGAAGGAAGAATGTTCAGATATTCTGATGATAGAATATGATCTGAAACATTATGTCTATTTGTTCTGACACATTCTATATGGCTCTGATACATATTATGTGTTCTGAAACATATTTTATGTTCTGATTCATTCATGCTGACTTTTGTCGTTTAGTTTTGTTCTGTAACATTTCAGGATGTAGAGATGCTCTGATGATGCTCTGGTACATTCAACAATGTTCTGATACAATCTAGCATGAAGTGATGAAAGAAGAAATTCAAGCTCTGAAGCTGTCCTAATGGAAGCAAGATTCAGAAGTTGTGGATGTTCTGAAGATCTAAAGAAATTCAAGTTCTGAAGCTGTCCGATGGAAGCAGAAGTCAGAAGCTGGGAATGTTCTGAAGATCAAAGAAATTCAAGTTCTGAAGCTGTCCGATGGAAGCAGAAGTCAGAAGCTGTGAATGTTCTGAGGATCTAAAGAAATTCAATGTTCTGAAGCTGTCCTATGGAAGCAGAAATCAGAAGTCATGAATGTTCTAAAGATCAAGCACTGTGAACGTCTCTACTGAAATACTCAGGGAAGTCTTTTATTTATAAAATTCTTCTAGTATTAATTTCAGGGGGAGATTGTTAATCTTAGGGGGAAACTGTTAGAACAAGATTTGTTCTGATCAATATTCTTAGTTTTGATGATAACAAGGATATGAATTTTGTGTGAGATAATGTGGTACTCTAATACATTGCAATTTCCCTTTCAGGAAATATATAAAGAGTATGCACAAATCAGCGCTCAGAAGCTTTGTCTCAGAAGGTTCAGCATGCAACATCAGAACATGGTCTGGCAAGACATCAGAAGATGGTCAAGGCAGAATCAGAACATGGGTCTATGGAAGCATCAGAAGAACTTGAGATCAGAAGCAGAAGCACTGAAGTTCTCGTAGTATCACGCTCAGAAGCACTTCAAGGTCAGACGGCAAGAAGATGCTATGCACCAAGCTGTTTGACTCTGATGATATTCAAATGTTTTATTCACAAACATCAGATCAGAAGAAAGTACAGGTGGCAGGCTACGCTGACTGACAAAAGGAACGTTGGAAGCTATTAAAGGCAACGTCAGTAGACACAGCGTGAACAAGGCTCGAGGTAGTTGACAAAAGCGTGAAACATTAAATGCAATGCTGTACGGAATACGCAAAGCATTAAATGCTCCCAACGGTCATCTTCTCAAACGCCTATAAAAATGAAGTTCTGATGAGAAGCAAGGTTGACGATTTGCTAACAATTAACTTGCTGAAACGCTGTTCAACTCAAAGCTCAGAAACTTCACCTTCATCAAAGCTCACTACATTGCTGTTGTAATATATTAGTGAGATTAAGCTTAAACGTTAAGAGAAATATCACTGTTGTGATTATAGCTTTTCAGAAGCATTGTAAAACTCTTATTTGATTACATTAATTTGTAAGTAACTAGAGTGATCAAATGTTGATCAGGATACTCTAGGAAGTCTTAGCTTGTGTCTAAGCAGTTGTAATTAGAGTGATCACGTGGTGGTCAGGATACTCTAAGAAAGTCTTAGCTTGTGTCTAAGCATTTGTTCCTAGAGTGATCAGGTTGTGATCAGGATACTCTAGAAGACTTAGTCGTGGGCTAAGTGGAAAACCATTGTAATCTGTTGCGATTAGTGGATTAAATCCTCAGGTGAGGTAAATCACTCGGTGGGGGTGGACTGGAGTAGTTTAGTTAACAACGAACCAGGATAAAAATAACTGTGCAATTTGTTTTTATCGTTCAAGTTTTTACGACTACACTTATTCAAACCCCCCCTTTCTAAGTGTTTTTCTATCCTTCAATTGGCATCAGAGCGCCGGTTCTAAGGTGCAAGCACTTAACCGTGTTTAGAAAAGATTCAGGAAGAGAAAAACGCTTCAGTAAAAGATGGCTGGTGAAGTTCAAACAAATCCAACTGCATCTACATCTGGCTCTGCTGAGCAATACAATGGTAACAATGGTTACACTAGACCACCAGTATTCGATGGTGAAAACTTTGAATATTGGAAAGATAAACTGGAAAGTTACTTTCTTGGTCTAGATGCTGATCTATGGGATCTTCTGTTGGATGGTTACAAACATCCTGTTAAAGCTACTGGTGTAAGGCTCACAAGAAGCGAAATGACTGATGATCAAAAGAAAGAATTCAAAAATCATCACAAATGCAGGACTGTTTTGCTGAATGCTATCTCTCATGCTGAGTATGAGAAGATATCTAATAGGGAAACGGCCCATGATATATATGAGTCATTGAAAATGACCCATGAGGGAAATGCTCAAGTCTAGGAGACTAAAGCTCTTGCTCTAATCCAGAAATATGAAGCCTGAGATGGAGGATGATGAAGATATTGAGAAGATGTTCTCAAGATTTCAAACTCTAACTGCTGGATTGAGAGTTCTGGATAAAGGCTACACCAAGGCTGATCATGTAAAGAAGATTATCAGAAGCTTACCCAAAAGATGGGGTCCAATGGTGACTGCATTCAAGATTGCCAAGAATCTGAATGAAGTTTCTTTGGAAGAGCTTTTTAGTGCCTTGAGAAGCCATGAAATAGAGCTGGACGCAAACGAGCCTCAGAAGAAAGGTAAGTCTATTGCATTAAAATCTAATGTTAAAAAATGCACTAACGCTTTTCAGGCTAGAGAAGAAGATCCTGAAGAATCAGAATCTGAAGAAGAAGATGAACTGTCCATGATCTCCAGAAGGGTAAACCAACTTTGGAAGAGCAAGCAAAGGAAGTTCATAGGCTTCAGAAGTTCAAAGAGATTTGAACGTGGAGAATCTTCTAGTGACAGAAGATCTGACAAGAAGAAGGCTGTCTGCTATGAGTGCAATGAGCCTGGACATTACAAGAACGAGTGTCCAAAACTTCAAAAGGAGAATCCCAAGAAGAAGTTTCATAAGAAGAAAGTTCTTATGGCAACATGGGATGATTCTGAATCAGAATCAGAATCAGACTCTGAAGGAGAGCATGCCAACTTCGCGTTGATGGCTACAGAAGATGATGGATCATAATCTACATCAGAATCAGATCCTGAAGAGGTGTTTTCTGAACTATCTAGAGAAGAGTTAGTTTCCAGTTTAACAGAACTTCTGGAACTCAAGGCTCATCTTAGTATCAAATACAAAAAGCTGAAAAAGCAGTTTGAATTTGAAACTAAGAAGCTGGAATTGGAAAATTCTGAACTGAAGGAAAAAGTTTTAAATCTATCCAAAGAAAGTGGATCTCCTTCTGAAACAGAAAAATCCATTCCTAGCATGAATCATATTCTGAAAGAATATGACTCGAGCTTCAGAAAGTTCTTATCTAGAAGTATTGGCAGAAGTCATCTTGCTTCTATGATATATGGTGTTTCTGGAAACAGAAGGTTTGGTTTTGGCTATGAGGGTGATACCTCACATAAATTTGAACCTATTGATGATCTGAAGATCACATACAAGCCATTGTATGATCAGTTCAAATATGGCCATGCTCATGATATTAGGCTCACTTCACATGCATAGAAGTTTAACACTATTCACACCAAGAAGCTTGTGACACATCCTAAGAAATATCATGCTGCAAACCTAAAGAATATCATGCTGTTCCTCCTGTTAAATATTTTGCTAAACCCAAGTTCAATCAGAACTTGAGGAGAACTAACAAGAAAGGACCCAAGAAATTGTGGGTACCTAAGGAGAAGATAATTTCTGTTGCAGATATCCTTGGCGGCAAAGAGGACAAAAAGCAAAATGTCATGGTACCTGGACTCTGGGTGCTCGCGACACATGACGGGAAGAAGGTCTACATTCCAAGACCTGGTGCTTAAACCAGGTGGAGAAGTCAAGTTTGGAGGAGATCAGAAGGGCAAAATCATTGTCTCTGGAACCATAAGTCTTGGTAACTCTCCTTCCATATCTAATGTACTTCTTGTAGAAGGATTAACGCATAACTTATTGTCCATAAGTCAATTAAGTGACAATGGTTATGATATAATCTTCAATCAAAAGTCTTGCAAGGCTGTAAGTCAGAAGGATGGCTCAATCCTATTTACAGGCAAGAGAAAGAACAACATCTATAAGATTGATCTTTCTGATCTTGAGAAGCAGAAGGTAACTTGTCTTATGTCTGTTTCTGAGGAGCAATGGGTCTGGCACAGAAGATTAGGACATGCTAGTTTGAGAAAGATTTCTCAGATTAACAAACTAAATCTGGTCAGAGGACTCCCAAATCTGAAATACAAATCAGACGCTCTTTGTGAAGCATGTCAGAAAGGGCAAGTTCTCCAAACCTGCATTCAAGTCTAAGAATGTTGTTTCTTCCTCAAGGCCGTTAGAACTCTTGCACATTGATCTGTTTGGCCCAGTCAAAACAGCATCTGTCAGAGGGAAGAAATATGGATTAGTCATCGTTGATGATTATAGCCGCTGGACATGGGTAAAGTTCTTAAAACACAAGGATGAGTCTCATTCAGTGTTCTTTGAATTCTGCACTCAGATCCAATCTGAGAAGGAGTGCAAAATCATAAAGGTCAGAAGTGATCATGGTGGCGAATTTGAGAACAGATTCTTTGAGGAGTTCTTCAAAGAAAATGGTATTGCCCATGATTTCTCTTGTCCTAGAACTCCACAACAAAATGGAGTTGTAGAACGAAAGAATAAGACTCTACAAGAAATGGCCAGAACCATGATCAATGAAACCAATATGGCTAAGCATTTCTGGGCAGAAGCAATAAACACTGCATGTTATATTCAGAATAGAATCTCTATAAGACCTATTCTAAATAAGACTCCTTATGAATTGTGGAAGAACGGAAAGCCCAACATTTCATATTTCCATCCTTTTGGATGTGTATGCTTTATTCTGAATACTAAAGATCATCTTGGTAAGTTTGATTCTAAAGCACAAAAGTGTTTCCTTCTTGGATATTCTGAACGCTCTAAAGGCTACAGAGTATACAATACTGAAACATTGATTGTAGAAGAATCAATTAATATCAGGTTTGATGATAAGCTTGGTCTTGAAAAACCAAAGCAGTTTGAGAATTTTGCAGATTTTGATATTGATATATCAGAAGCTGTAGAACCAAGAAGCAAAGCTGCAGAAGCTGGCAGTCTCAGAAGCAATGGATCAGAAGATCAAGTTGCTGTATCTTTAGAGAATCTCAGGATTTCTGAAGAGCCAACAGTCAGAAGATCACCTAGACTTGCATCAGCTCACTCAGAAGATGTGATCCTTGGAAAGAAAGATGATCCCATCAGAACAAGGGCATTCCTTAAGAACAATGCAGAATGTCAATTAGGTCTTGTTTCTTTGATCGAGCCAACTTCTGTTGATCAAGCTCTAGAAGATCCAGACTGGATAATTGCCATGCAAGAAGAACTGAATCAGTTTACAAGGAATGATGTATGGGACTTGGTTCCTAGACCAAAAGGATTTAACATCATCGGCACTAAGTGGGTGTTCAGAAACAAGCTAAGCGAGAAGGGAGAAGTGGTAAGAAACAAAGCCAGACTGGTGGCTCAGGGTTATAGTCAGCAAGAAGGGATTGATTATACAGAAACCTTTGCACCAGTGGCCAGGTTAGAATCTATTCGTCTATTAATTTCTTTTGCCACTCAACACAACATCACTCTTTATCAGATGGATGTTAAGAGTGCCTTCTTAAATGGTTACATAGATGAAGAAGTTTATGTCCATCAACCTCCTGGTTTTGAAGACTCCATGTCTCCAAATCATGTTTTTAAATTAAAGAAATCATTATACGGATTGAAACAAGCTCCTAGAGCTTGGTATGAACGTTTGAGTTCTTTCCTTCTGGAAAATGGTTTCACTAGAGGAAAAGTGGACACTACTCTCTTTTGTAAAACATTTAAAAAGGATATTTTAATTTGTCAAATATATGTTGATGATATTATCTTTGGAACATCTAATGCTACACTTGGAAAGGAGTTTGCTGAGTCTATGCAAGCTGAATTTGAAATGAGCATGATGGGAGAACTCAAGTATTTCCTTGGGATTCAAATCAACCAAACTTCTGATGGAACCTATGTTCATCAAACGAAGTATGTGAAAGAACTTCTGAAGAAGTTTAATCTTTCTGAAAGCAAAGAAGCCAAAACTCCTATGCATCCAACATGTGTCCTAGGTAAGGATGAGGTAAGTAAGAAGGTAGATCAGAAGTTGTACAGAGGTATGATTGGATCTCTTCTATACCTAACTGCTTTTAGACCTGACATTCTCTTTAGTGTTTGTTTGTGTGCTAGATTCCAGTCAGATCCGAGAGAATCTCATTTAACTGCGGTTAAGAGAATTCTGAGGTATCTGAAAGGTACTACTAATGTTGGTTTAGTTTACAAAAGATCCAAAGATTACAACTTAGTAGGATTCTGTGATGCTGACTATGCTGGAGATAGAATTGAAAGGAAGAGCACTTCTGGAAGTTGTCAATTTCTTGGAAGTCATCTGATCTCATGGTACAGCAAGAAGCAAGCTACAATTGCCCTCTCAACAACAGAAGCAGAATATGTTGCTGCTGCAGGTTGTAGCACACAAATGCTCTGGATGAGAAGTCAGCTAGAAGATTATCAGATATATGAGAGTAACATTCCTATCTTCTGTGATAATACTTCTGCTATATGTTTATCTAAGAATCCTATCTTACATTCAAAAGCTAAACATATTGAGATTAAACATCATTTCATAAGGGACTATGTTCAGAAGGGTGTTATTTCTTTAAACTTTGTGGATACAGACCATCAATGGGCTGACATCTTTACAAAACCCCTTGCTGAAGATAGGTTTAAGTTCATTCTGAAGAATATCAGTATGGATTTATGCCCAGAATGAGAAGATGAGAAGATCTTATGTATGAGTATCTTCTGAAATGAGATTGGATTAGTCTCTTATAAGATGTTCTGATTGTAATCAATTAGAAGTAGTGATTCTGTTACTACTAACGTTTCATTGTCTAAGTTGACTCAGAATCTCTTTAAAAGTAAAACAGCTGTAACTGGCTATCCAGATGGTAAACACGTGTTCACTATTTCTGGACAAACGTGCGTGCAGTTGAGGGGACGCCTACTTAGGTAACTATGCTAATCACTTCTTTTGTCATTATTATCTCTCCTCACGTCATGTAACATTAAATGCTATCCATCATTTCCTTTTATTTCGTTTTCTTTTAATACTCTTCAAACGTTTCTTTTCCCTCTTATATTTCTCTTTCTTGCATTCAGTTTCTTTTTCGCCATCTCTCTCTTTGCATTCATATCGTAAACCCTAGCAGTTTTCACTATCTGCAACTTCATCATGAATCCCTTGTCAAGTTCTGCAAATCAAGAAACTGATCGTAAACAAAAGAGAAAGGCAACTGATGAACCAGAAATCAAACCAAAAAGAGTAAGGATCACCTATGACCCTCTCAAAGTGAACCCGTTTGAAGCTATGATGTCTGGAAACTACTCTAGACGTGTGTATCAACCCCTTGATGGTACCCCTCAATCACCTCCCTCTTCACAGACTTCCACCACCTCTTCCTCTTCTTTCACCTCGTTGGAAGTTGGAGCTTCTGAGTTGCCTGAACCAGAATATGCTGAGGCTGGTCCTGAGTCAGACTCAGATGTTGAGATGGAAGGTACAGAAGCTGAAGACCTCCCAGAAGATCGTCCTGCTGAGATTGCTGTCCCTGTTGGCAGAAACTATGGTGCTTCTTCTTCTGGTGTACCCTCAGCTCTGATGGAGACCTTGGAAGCTCTGCATCAGAATCAAGCTATGCTGGCTTCTCGTTTGGACGCGCAAGAAGCAGCCAATGCTGAGTTTCGCTCCTTCAAGGCAAGGCAAACTGCAAGCACTGACGGGGTTCATGACATTCTGGCGCAGATTTTGTCTAGGCTAGGGTCTTAGTCGTTTGGTCTTTGTAGTTTTCTATCCTTGTTGCATCTGTTTTCTGCATACATCTTTTGTAATCCTGCTTGTTTAAATCAATGAAAAGTTTAATTCTGTTTCTTTCCTTTGTCGTTTTCTACATCTGAATCTTTTATATTCTTTTTGATGTTATGACAAAAAGGGGGAGAAAATATATGATAAATGATCTGATTAAATATTATCAGTTACCGGGTAAAAAGGCCCCACATTACTAACAGAACTTGCAAAGTTCTATGCTTTAAGTTGTGTTGTTGCAGGAATTGAAGATTCTCTTTAAAGATCAACATGAGAAGCAACAAGATGAATCAAGTTCTTGGATTCTTGAAGTAAGCTGAGTGCTATGAAGCTTCAGAATCAGAAGCAAGAAGGAAGAATGTTCAGATATTCTGATGATAGAATATGATCTGAAACATTATGTCTATTTATTCTGATACATTTTATATGGATCTGATACATTCTATATGGCTTATATGGCTCTGATACATATTATGTATTCTGAAACATATTTTATGTTCTGATTCATTCATGCTGACTTTTGTCGTTTAGTTTTGTTCTGTAACATTTCAGGATGTAGAGATGCTCTAATGATGCTCTGGTACATTCAACAATGTTCTGATACAATCTAGCATGAAGTGATGTAAGAAGAAATTCAAGCTCTGAAGCTGTCCAAATGGAAGCAAGAATCAGAAGCTGTGAATGTTCTGAAGATCAAAGAAATTCAAGTTCTGAAGCTGTCTGATGGAAGCAGGAATCAGAAGCTGTGAATGTTCTGAAGATCAAAGAAATTCAAGTTCTGAAGCTGTCCGATGGAAGCAGAAGTCAGAAGCTGTGAATGTTCTGAGGATCTAAAAGAAATTCAATGTTCTGAAGCTGTCCCATGGAAGCAGAAATCAGAAGTCATGAATGTTCTGAAGATCAAGCACTGTGAACGTCTCTACTGAAATACTCAGGGAAGTCTTTTATTATTAAAATTCTTCTAGTATTAATTTCAGGGGGAGATTATTCATCTCAGGGGGAGATTTTTAATCTCAGGGGGAGACATATTCACATGCTTATGCTATAGCTGTGTAAATTGTCTTTAGCCGTCTGCTCTTTCTGATCGCAAATTCATATCATTTATATATGTTTTTGTCATCATCAAAAAGAGGGAGATTGTTAGAACAAGATTTGTTCTGATCAATATTCTTAGTTTTGATGATAACAAGGATATGAATTTTGTGTGAGATAATGTGGTACTCTAATACATTGCAATTTCCCTTTCAGGAAATATATAAAGAGTATGCACAAATCAGCGCTCAGAAGCTTTGTCTCAGAAGGTTCAGCATGCAACATCAGAACATGGTCTGGCAAGACATCAGAAGATGGTCAAGGCAGAATCAGAACATGGGTCTATGGAAGCATCAGAAGAACTTGAGATCAGAAGCAGAAACACTGAAGTTCTCATGGTATCACGCTCAGAAGCACTTCAACGTCAGACGACAAGAAGATGCTATGCACCAAGTTGTTTGACTCTGATGATATTCAAATGTTTTATTCACAAACATCAGATCAGAAGAAAGTACAGGTGGCAGGCTACGCTGACTGACAAAAGGAACGTTGGAAGCTATTAAAGGCAACGTCAGTAGACACAGCGTGAACAAGGCTCGAGGTAGTTGACAAAAGCGTGAAACATTAAATGCAATGCTGTACGGAATACGCAAAGCATTAAATGCTCCCAACGGTCATCTTCTCAAACGCCTATAAAAATGAAGTTCTGATGAGAAGCAAGGTTGACGATTTGCTAACAATTAACTTGCTGAAACGCTGTTCAACTCAAAGCTCAGAAACTTCATCTTCATCAAAGCTCACTACATTGCTGTTGTAATATATTAGTGAGATTAAGCTTAAACGTTAAGAGAAATATCACTGTTGTGATTATAGCTTTTCAGAAGCATTGTAAAACTTTTATTTGATTACATTAATTTATAAGTAACTAGAGTGATCAAGTGTTGATCAGGATACTCTAGGAAGTCTTAGCTTGTGTCTAAGCAGTTGTAATTAGAGTTATCACGTGGTGGTCAGGATACTCTAAGAAAGTCTTAGCTTGTGTCTAAGCATTTGTTCCTAGAGTGATCAGGTTGTGATCAGGATACTCTAGAAGACTTAGTCGTGGGCTAAGTGGAAAACCATTGTAATCTGTTGCGATTAGTGGATTAAATCCTCAGGTGAGGTAAATCACTCCGTGGGGGTGGACTGGAGTAGTTTAGTTAACAACGAACCAGGATAAAAATAACTGTGCAATTTGTTTTTATCGTTCAAGTTTTTACGACTACACTTATTCAAACCCCCCCTTTCTAAGTGTTTTTCTATTCTTCAGAGACATATTCACATGCTTATGCTATAGCTGTGTAAATTGTCTTTAGCCGTCTTCTCTTTCTGATCGCAAATTCATATCATTTATATATGTTTTTGTCATCATAAAAAAGGGGGAGATTGTTAGAACAAGATTTGTTCTGATCAATATTCTTAGTTTTGATGATAACAAGGATATGAATTTTGTGTGAGATAATGTGGTACTCTAATACATTGCAATTTCCCTTTCAGGAAATATATAAAGAGTATGCACAAATCAGCGCTCAGAAGCACTGTCTCAGAAGGTTCAGCATGCAACATCAGAACATGGTCTGGCAAGACATCAGAAGATGGTCAAGGCAGAATTAGAACATGGGTCTATGGAAGCATCAGAAGAACATGAGATCAGAAGCAGAAGCACTGAAGTTATCATGGTATCACGCTCAGAAGCACTTCAAGGTCAGAAGACAAGAAGATGCTTTGCACCAAGCTGTTTGACTCTGATGATATTCAAACGTTGTATACACAAACGTCAGATCAGAAGAAAGTACAGGTGGCAAGCTACGCTGACTGACAAAAGGAACGTTGGAAGCTATTAAAGGCAACGTCAGTAGACACAGCGTGAACAAGGCTCGAGGTAGTTGACAAAAGCGTGAAACATTAAATGCAATGCTGTACGGAATACGCAAAGCATTAAATGCTCCCGACGGTCATCTTCTCAAGTGCCTATAAATATGAAGTTCTGATGAGAAGCAAGCAAAAACAATCCTGAATGAACTTATTCTAAAAAACTTGCTGAAACGCTGTTCAACTCAAAGCTCAGAAACTTCATCTTCATCAAAGCTCACTACATTGCTGTTGTAATATATTAGTGAGATTAAGCTTAAACGTTAAGAGAAATATCACTGTTGTGATTATAGCTTTTCAGAAGCATTGTAAAATTCTTATTTGATTACATTAATTTGTAAGTAACTAGAGTGATCAAGTGTTGATCAGGATACTCTAGGAAGTCTTAGCTTGTGTCTAAGCAGTTGTAATTAGAGTGATCACGTGGTGGTCAGGATACTCTAAGAAAGTCTTAGCTTGTGTCTAAGCATTTGTTCCTAGAGTGATCAGGTTGTGATCAGGATACTCTAGAAGACTTAGTCGTGGGCTAAGTGGAAAACCATTGTAATCTGTTGCGGTTAGTGGATTAAATCCTCAGGTGAGGTAAATCACTCCGTGGGGGTGGACTGGAGTAGTTTAGTTAACAACGAACCAGGATAAAAATAACTGTGCAAATTGTTTTTATCGTTCAAGTTTTTACGACTACACTTATTCAAACCCCCCCTTTCTAAGTGTTTTTCTATCCTTCAAATTATTTCAAATTTAATGGGAAATACTCTTTCTACCCTTATGAGTTATCCCACACCACCATGAAAAGTCTCAAAACGCCCCATAGCATCTGAAGATGCATCTCCCAACGCACCTTTTTTTCCACACACATCTCAACGAAATGGTTGAGAAACCCTGGTTATATTTAAATTTGATCCAGAGATGTATATCCGTATGCACAAAAGGTTGATTCAGATATGCATCTCCGTAATCCATTTAATTCATTAGTTTGTTAACTTTTTGGAGATGCATCTCCGGAATGTGCATTGGTACTTCAAAACAAAAGCAAGCAGAAACAATAGCATGATGGAAAACCAACATAAATTAACAACAAAATAAATATTACATATACAAACATTACATATATAAACATTACATAGATAAATATTATATAAATTTAACATTACATGTCATTACAAACAGATGATTCAAGACGTCGTAACATCCTTATAATATTTCTGGCCGATCTTTGAATCGTCGCATCCAACTTAGTTAGATCCTTTGTTGAGTAACAGTAAAAGCTACTCCACGTAACCTTCAAATCATCATTTGTTTTCAGTTCAAACATGGTAAATCGTATCTCCCCTTCGTTGTCAATGGATGGTGAATGATACTTGAGCTTGACAACTTTATGATTTTTTGGATATCATTAAAAAGTATTCAGTTTAGATTTCAGATCATCGAGAAGTATGTCCTTGGAGACCCTAAACTGAGATTAATGCAAGAAATGAGGGATGAAATGATTGATTGTTACCTACATTCCAGTTTGTTTTGCCCCCTTTGAATTGATGAACTGCATGAATGATGTTTTGGTGTTGAAAAGTTGAATGAGAATGAGAGAAACTTTTTCAAGGGTTTGATAATGGTTTCTTGTTTTAACATGAAGAAGAAGATCATGCAAGGTGGCGCCTTATAAAATATTCTTCCCGCCATTTTCGGAGATGCATCTTTGAAAATACCATATGAGTGAAAAACAAACTCCTTAAGTGAGCACAAGGGTTATTTAGGAGATGCATCTTTGTATATACCCAAATAGTTTAAGAAGATACATCTCCAAACCCTATTTTTTAAAAAGTTAGGGTGAATCTTAAAAACATAAAGACTTAAAAACATCTCCAAATCAAGGTCGGTCTTTTGAATTTGGGTGCCTTAGGTGAATCAAAAGAATGGTGCCCCTATAATTTTTTTAAATAATAAATACATAAAGATAAAAGAAATAATTGGATAAATAACACATTTTCATTTCACATTGTGCAAAAGTAATACATATATAGATCTTTGAATCAATGGTATACTACATCAAAACATAAACCACTATAAAAAGACTTCTTCTTCTTCTTCTTCTTGATCCGATCTTTTTTCCTATAAAGAAATTAACCAAACCTTTAAAATTATTTAAATATCATCCTCTTAGCATTTTTTGTTGCAAAATCATTAATAATTCGTTCATAATCAAGGTTCTTCAAAAATTTATTTTCAATTGAAATCAACGCAAGACTATTTAATATATCTTGTGACATATTAGATCTCAAATAAGATTTTAATAATTTTTAATTTAGAAAAACTTCTTTCAGCAAATGTAACACTGATAGGAATAGTCAATATTATTCTATAAGTTATGCATGCATTAGAAAAACAATTAAAAGTCTTTAAAGAAATCAAGTTTGAATAAAACCTTTCATACTGTCTCTAAGAATTTTCCAACATTTTGTTGAATAAGAAAATACAGTATAAATATGTTGTAACATTCCAAAATAAATATTTACCTTTAGTACAAGAATTTGCAATATCACAAAGTGTCAAGATAAGGCTATGACAACCACATGATTTATGTAATGCTATAGGGTTAACATCTAATAATTTTCTTTGGACAACTTGATGTTTACATTTCATGTTTGATCCATTATCATATCCTTGTCCTCTCACATTATTAATATCTAGACTAAGAATTTCCAATACATTTTGTAATTCCTCAAACAATCCCCAACCTGTTGTGTCATAGACTTTCAAAAATTCTACAAAAAACTTTTCAATTTTTATTGGACTTGTAGAAACATCCACACAACGTATAATGAGAGTCATTTATTCTTGATGACTTACATCATGAGTACAATCAAGAATCACAGAAAAATATTTTGCTTCTTTGATTTTTTCGACTATTGCACTTTTGACTTCATTACCTAACATGTTAATCAACTAGTGTCTTACCCGTGCGTTCGCACGGGTAACCGTCGTTTTCGCGCATTGTGATTGAAAAAAATAAAAGATATTAGTAAAAGATTAAGTTTTGGGTAAAATTGAAAAGGTTATAAAAATAGTAATATTTTATTTAACAAATTATAATGAAGGAAAAGTTTTAAAATCGCAAATTCACGAATTATAATGAAGAAATATTCAATCAAATTATATAATTCAATTAGTGATAACTATTAGCCCAATCTCAAACTATCAGCTAAGGAGAATCGATTATTTTTTGCTAGCTAAGGAGAAAATTAATTATTTTGGCTCAATTATAATCTCAAACTATCAGCCCAATCTCAAACTATCAGCTCTGTCTTGTAGGCCAATGAGAAACCACTACAAACTCCATTTATAATAATGATTCATTCAAAATGCATAATTAATAGAAAAATACTTTGACCAGTTACTTCATATTCCCGTTAATATTCATTATTTTGATAAGTAACTTCGTATTCCCGTTAATATTTCAAATTTCTTCCCGTTAATTTTCAAAATTTTGATCAGTAACTTCATGTTCTTGTTAATATTCATTATTTTGATCAGTAACTCCCTGTTCCCGTTAATATTCATTATTTTGATCAATAAGTTCGTGTTCCCGTTAATATTCCAAATTCGTTTCCGTTAATATTCAAAAAAACTATCAGTAACTTAATGTTCTTGTTAATATTCAATATTTTGTCAATAACTCCGTGTTCCCGTCAACATTTATTATTTTGATTAGTAACTTTGTGTTCCCGTTAATATTCAAAATTTGTTCCTGTTAATTTTTAAAATTTGGATAGTAACTTAATGTTTTCGATAATATTCAAAATTTTGATCATTAACTTTGTGCTCCCATTAATATTTAATATTTTAATCAATAACTCCGTGCTCCCGTTAACATTCAATATTTTGATCAGTAACTCCGTGTTTCCACTAATATTCAATATTTTGATCAATAAACTTCATTTCCCATTAATATTCAATATTTTGACCAGTAACTTCATGTTCCCCTTAATATTTAATATTTTGATCAGTAACTTCGTGTTCTCGTTGATATTCAATATTTTGTTCAGTAACTTCATGTTCCCGTTAAAATTCAATATTTTGATCAATAACTTCAAGTTCCCATTAATATTCATTATTTTGATCACTAACTTCGTGTTTCTGTTAATGTTTCAAATTTGTTCCTGTTAATATTCAATAGTTTGATTAATAACGCCATGTTTCCGTTATTATTCAATATTTTTAGCAGTAACTCCATGTTCTCGTTAATATTATATACTCTGCTCTGTAATTTAATACTCACGTTAATATTCAATATTTTGATTACTAACTTCATGTTCTATTTAATATTCAATATTTTGATTAATAACTTCATGTTCCCGTTAATATTCAATATAGTTTGATCAATAACTTTGTTTTCCCGTTAATATTCAATAATTTGATCAATAACTTCGTGTTCTCGTTAATATTCAATATTTTGATCAGTAACTTTATGCTCTCGTTAACATGCCATTTTTTATCAGTAACTTCATGTTTCCGTTAATATTCAATACATTTAATATTTTGATCAGTAATTTAATATTATCTTTAATATTCAATATTTTGATTAGTAACTTCATGTACCCATTAATATTAAAAAAAAAATCTATTAATATTCAATATTTTGATTAATAACTACATGTTCCCGTTAATATTCAATTTTTTTATCAGTAACTTCATGTTTCTATTAATATTCAATATTTTGATGATATTTTTGAAACAAAAATAAATTAATTTTAACATTGTTTAAAAATATTTGATGATAATTAAATTTTTTTATAATAACAAAAATATTAAATTGACAAATTATAATGAAGAAATATTCTATCAAATTATATAATACAATTAATAATAAATATTTAATATAATTGAGTAAACTCGATTTACAAATCAAATATATTATTCCATATATAAAATATTTGAATCAATAGTTAATTATTCCTATATATAAATATTTTTGTTTTGGAATTATTTATAAAACTATTTAGGCTTAATTGCAACATTAATCCTCCTATTTTGTCTTTTTCTTGATTTTGATCCCTCTATTTTAAAAATCACTATTTTAGTCCCTTTTTTAAGTTTTCTGTGCAATTTTTGTCCCTCTATTTTGTTTTTTTCTGCAAAATTAGTCCCTATTCCTGTCTCTTTTTCATTAGAAAACTCAAAAAGGGACCAAAATCGTGGTTTTAAAAATGGGGGGACTAAAATCGAGAAAAAGACAAAATAGGGGGACCAAAGTTGCAATTAAGCCAACTATTTAAATCAATTGTAAACTTATTCTCGTTATTACATTTAATTAAATGTGTTAATATCAGTACCATATGTGCGTACCATATAATTACCCGTGTGTATCCGTAATATATTATTTTGTATTTGGATAGAATTGACCCATTAAAGTTTTAATGATAATATTTCAATTATATTATATTATATATAGATAAATATATATATTGATTATTGATGAACTTGTTCAATTAAATTTTAAATTTTATAAATGACAAACAAATTGTATGATTAATAAAATATATCATACAATTTTGATATTATTTATTCATATATTACTTATGTTTCATTCTATTACTACTTATTCATACATTACTTATGTTTCATTCTATTACTATTTATTCATACAATACTTATGTTTCATTCGATTACTTATGCTTATTAACACCCATAGTTATTTTTAAATATTTTTTTTAAAAAAAGTCAATAGATCTAATATATTTATTTTATTTAATAATCTCTAAAAAATTTCAATTATATATATATATATATATATAACTTTCATATTTTATATTTTAAATAATTTAGTAGTATTAGTAAGAAATCTTATTAAATAATTTTGAAGGAAATCAAGTGACATAAATTATATTTATTAATTTTTAATGATAATATGATTCACTCAATTTTTGGTGATACAACATCAATATAATTGGAGTACTAAATATATTTGTAACGTATTTATTTTATACCAATTAAGATATTGGTAAGTAATTGATATGATTTTAATGTATTGATTCTATATCAATTAAATTATTCCCAACGTACTGATTTTAAGGTATGGGTCGTTAAAAAGGCTTTTATATCTTACAAAGTTAGATAATTTTAGGTAAATCATACAAAAGTACAATATTTACTCAAAATTATATTATTTTTAGGTAAATCATACAATATTGTAAAAACAATATAATTTTGTAAGATATAAAAGTACAATATTTTCTCAAATCTAATAATTTAAATATACATATGGTAAGTACTAAAAGAATAAGAAATCAAAAGTTGCAATCACATGCATTAAATCATAAATTAAAAGTTGCAATCAATCGATCAATGATTACTAAAGATAATTATGATATTTAACTTTTTTATAAGTAAATAATTTATGTCTTTTCATTCTAAACTCTTTATTTACCTAAAAAAATATACTGTTTTTTTCTTTATTCTTTGATTCTATTTTCTTATACATTTCAAAATTATGTATATATTTTGAATTTGTAATATTTTATTATATTCTATATTTATTTATTTTTTTGTTCGACCTTAGAATAAATAAATATCAATAATATTTTATAAAACTAACTTTATAAATATATATATATATATATATATATATATATATATATATATATATTGATAAACTTAATTTTTTTAATTTGACCTAACTAAAATATTCTTTAGTTATATGAATTAATATACAATATTATGTTATTTATATATTATAATATCTATAATTTTTATAGCTACTAAGATTTAATATAAATATCACTCAAAGATAAAATCAATTAATCAATAAAATTTATTTATTAAAATTTGCAATAATATACCAATTATTTCCATATCAAGAAAATAGGTGTGCTGCTTCATTAAAATCACGTTCAATTCGACCATAATGCTTGGATTATTATGGATAAGAAGTTAAAAATTGTAATCACATTAAATCAAAAAATTAAAAATAATAAATCAAAAGTTGCAATCAGATTAAATCAAAAACTAAAGTTGCAATCAAGTAAAATGATTATGATATTTAATTTTTTTATAGGTAAATGATTTATGTCTTTTCATTTCAAAACTCTTTATTTACCTAAACAAATATAATGCTTTTTTCTTTACTCTTTGATTCTATTTTCTTATAAATTTCAAAATTATGTATACATTTTTAATTTGTAATATTTTATCTTTATTTTTTGTTTTGTTCGACCTTATAATAAATAAATTTCAAATAATATTTTATAAAATTAACTTTGTATATATTGATAACCTTAATTTCTTAATTTGACCTAATTAAAATATTCTATGAATTAATATAAAATATTATCTTATTTACATATTATAATATCTACAATTTCTATAATTACTAAGATTTAATATAAATATCACTCAAACATAAAATCAATCAATTAAGATTTATTAATTAATATTTGCACTTAAAATATAAAAAATTAAAGTTCATTCTATGAATTAATATAAAATATCATGTTATTTACATAGTATAATATCTACATTTTTGAAAAAACTTGCGCAAACATAACCCAGTAATTTCAAGCAGATTCTCCATTGTATATTGACATCAGCCAACTTGATTTCTACTTCTACAGCTCAAACTTTCGGGACAGCTCAAACTTTCGGGACAGTCAAAGAAGAATATTTATTTCAAACAAATCGTATAGACGATATTTTCTACTGTCTGTACCAGAAAAAAAATCCAAAACACATATTAGGACAATATTTAAATTGTTACTAAAAAAAATAGAAAATAGGGATTGGAAACAACCCATGTAAAAAACGAATCATATACTATGGAGTGACGCCAATTGGTACTTCAGAATGATACATTACAAATTCAACCTGCAAATAACATGAAACGCCAATTAGTACTTCAAAATGATACACTACAAATTCAACCTGCAAATAACATGAAACGCCGCCAATTAGTACTTCAGAATGATACACTACAAATTTAACCTGCAAATAACATGAAAGATATTTTCTATCAAGAAAAGAAAGAAAAAAATGTTAAATTTTGGTTTGTCCATGAATAGTCGTGGGAATGGCTGTAATTGCAAAAATAGTATAAACCAAACTTTTCCACATGAATAGTCGTGGGAATGGCTGTAATTGCAAAAATAGTATAAACCAAGATTTTCCACGATTAGGTTTGATGAATATGATAGATACTGTGAAAGTATGATGGTTATATATAGTAATGATAAAAGTGTTTTGAAACGTGGAAGGTGGAGGGCTTGGAAGGCAGAAGCATTATATGAGGTCATTAGTGCGGTAAGCAGTTGTGAATGTGAATGGCCAGAGAAAGTAAATAATTTGTAACTGCGAGATCATGAGAGGTTGGAGGTTTAAAGTTTAATCCTACAATGGGAAAGGAATGATGTGGAATTTTGTGAGAAGAGAGGCTGATGTGGCATAGCTAAGAGATGAGGAAATGGTAGACTTTTCTTATATGATAGATTCATTTTGAATCTTATTGCTAAGATAATGATAGTGAATTTCATTATTCTTAATACGTTCAAAATATTTTTGCATGACATGATCCCATTTAGCAATCATTTTAACAAGAGAAAGAAAGTTTTCATTGTTTTCCACATTAATCCTCTCGGTTTTCCACATTTTGCTCAACTAGATATATAGTAACAAAAATTATCCTAAGTAAGATATCATTCCAATGCCTTTTTTCATTTTTTATAAGCTCTTGAAGATGTTTATCAATTGTTATATTTTTCTTAAATTTAATTTGTAAGTCAATCCATTTACTCATGAAAGACATGTGTGCACTACTTGATTCATGTTCTTTAATCATAATTATGATTCAAATCATTAAAGCCTTCATTTGCTAAACGATTCATTCTACCACTTGTACCAGATAACTTACAACAAAAATAAAAAATTCTATCCAATTATTTTGAATAAACAAGCCAATTTCTATCTTGCTCTTCTCCATTAGAACAATATGAATAGTTACGTTCTGAACAAAAAACTTCCTAAAACAAATGAAGTAAAAATGATCGTAAGAAACATACTCGAATTTCTCCATCTTAAATTGGTTTCGCAACGGTGGCCTCTAACTTCAATTTTCTTATTGAATGACGATCGACACATATGTTTTACCAGAGAAATGGAGAGATTATAATTAGATTGAGATTTGAGAATTAGAAAGAACACAAATTCATAAACTAGGGTAACCTTATGTGAATTTTGAGTCTTAATAAAGAGTTATAAATCTGTCTTTTCAATGATTCATATTCCTTATATAATTATTTTAATTTTATTGCCCCAATTAGATTCTTTAGTTGCTAAAATTATAGATATATTAATGATTTTATTTTAGGGTAATTAATTGATTTTACTCTACTTTATATTTTAGTTAAGAAAAATTATATCTATATATTAATTTTGACTTTTTAGTGCCCCTATAATTTTATTAGACAATATTTAAAAGAAAATTCTAACAAATATTTTCATAATATATATATATATATATATATATATATATATATATATATATATATATATATATATATATATATATATATATATATATATATATATATATATATATATACTTTCTTTAGTATCCCTAAAATTATGGTGTCTTGAACTGCCGTCCCGCGAACCCGTGCTCAAGCCACTCTGCTCCGAATGTATCAACGATAATTTCCGAATTTAAAAAGTGAGTGGTATACAACTGAATATGTTGTTTTAAACTTTTAACTAGTAAGTTACGCGTGCTTCCGCACGGGTAAATTTAATTAGATACGTATAAATTTAAAATAAATGATTTAGTTATAAATAAAAAATGATCATATAAATTCAATTATATTAAATAACCATATAAAAAAGAATATGTAAGATGGAGATAAAAAAAAGAAATTTTAACGTTTAAAAATAAAAATTGTCTCTCAATTAATAGTAATTATTGATTGAAATAAAATAGATACAGTGTTGGTAATGACCCGTGAAATAAAAAAATTATTTGATGCAATATAAAATATATTTAAATACAAATGTAAAGTGAACAATAATCATATAAATTTAATTGTATTAAATAATCATAAAAAAAGAGAACCGTGAGATGGAGAAAGAAAAAAAATAAAAAATAAAGATATTATCTCAAATAAAGATATTGATTGATTAAAATAAAATAAATATTGTGTTGATAGTGACCCGTGAGATAACAAAACTTTTAATTTTATTAAAATTAAAAAATAAATTATTTTTGTAGAGATAATAGATAAATAGATACAAAAATCAATGAAAGTAAAAAAGTATGGAGAAAAAATATGAGAAAAAATTTGAAATTTAAATTAAGATAGAGAAAATGTGTAATAATCGATAAAAATAGTGACCCGTGAGATAAATAAATATTTAATTTTATTAAAATTAAAAAATAGATTATTAATGTATTTTTTGATAATAAGTAAATGATGAAAAATAAAAATGAAAGTAAGAAAGTGTAGGAAAATAAAATGTGAAAGAAATTTGAAATTTTAAGTAAGTAGAAGTTGTGTGTTGGGGGAGCAAAAGTTAAATCATAAACATTGCAATTGACACTTGGCAAAAATCTTGATTTTTATTGGACAATAGAAAAGTGATAGCGTGATTTTGTTACTTACTATTTTATCTAATTTGTCGTGTAATATTTTTTAGTGGGAAGGATAATTTTGACTGTTATGTCAATTTCTTAGGCTTTATAGTAGATTGGTTTTGAATGTTTTTACTAATAACAAACCCGTGCGTTTGCACGAGTTATGGTACGAGACGTGCATTTGTTTTAGATGTATATTTTTTAATAGAAAAATATCTGGTTACCCGTAAAATTATAATAATTGAATATATAATTAATAAAAAAATTGATCAGTAGCTTCATGTCCCGTTAATAATCAATATTTTGATCAATAACTTCATATTTCCGTGTACAAATATTAATTTGAGCAATAACTTCACATCCCCGTGTACCTTAAAAAATATTTTGATCAGTAACTTCTTGTCCCGTTAATAATCAATCAGTAACTTCTTGTGCCGTTAATAATCTTATTTTTGCATCACATTTATACAATAAAATTAACTTAAGAAGCACAATTTTTTTTATATATTATTTTTTTTAAAATTCAAAATTTTAAAAAATAATTATTAAAAATGATTATAAAATCATTTACTTAAATGAGAATATTTTTATTTTGTAATACTACTTACTTAGGACCAAAGAAACCATTTTCTACTTTCCCATACGTAATCAACAGTATACATCCTATATAACATCCGTTAGATCCATAACATTCACAGATCTCCGTACAATCCATATCCCACCGAATTATAGATCCAGTGGCATTTCCGTAATCTCACACTAACTGCAATATTTTCATCCCCATTGTATTTACACTGTGATCTCCCACAATATACAAAAACATTTGTCTCGCCATTCTCTTCCTCACTGAGCTCGTCGACGAATAATTCGCGTTCTGATCTCCGACGATTGATCACGGCAGAGGCTAGTTCAATCTCCAATATTCAATCATGGTAACCTTCTATCTCGATCTGTTGTTCATTCTCAATCGATTCCGCATTCTTAACAACCTTAGATCTGATCCAATTCTGTTCGATTTTCTGATTTCAATCGTTTTTGTATCGCTAACTTCAAATGCGAGGTTATTGATTTGCTTAGCTAGCTCTTACGATTTGAATTTCTATGGGATCTAGTGTCAAACCGTGTAACTGACTCGTTTTGGTTTTTGTTTGTTGCTTGCATTGTGTTTGTAGCCTCTCAGACTCGAAATCAAGGTATGTTTGCTTTCAATTTTGATTTGTTGTTTATTTTGCTGCGTTGGATTTCGCAAAACCGAGGTTAATATGGATTAAGCTAATGTGTTTGCTTAATCTTTGATCAGCGAAAGCTTGCACAGAGGTCGGAAAGAGTGAAATGTGTGGATCTACATCCAACAGAACCATGGTAATGCTTCACCTTTTGCCGCGTTGTTTAGTTTCTGAAATTAATTTATGATGATCCCTGACTAATTTTAAAATTAGGAATATCTGTAATTTTTTTCATCATTAGATATGTCTCAATCATGGATTCCACTAGGATGGTTTATTGAGATTTAGTCACTAATAGTTTTTTAGCGGTGTTTGTTATATGATCTTGAGAGAAGTTTTTTAAAAAAAATATTGAGATTAACGATTTGGATAGAAGCATGGTCTTAGATAGAACATTATGACGAAACTTGATCTTGATCCATGTAGCCGACGCCACTTTGTCGTTGTTTGTTATATGATGCTACTATTGAAGTTTTTATTTTTATTTTAATTATTTGAATTACCTTTTTTGTTAATGCAGGATTCTGGCAAGTTTATACTCTGGAACCGTCTGTATCTGGAACTACCAATCTCAGGTATGCATGTGATTGATTGTTTCATAAACTGAGATGTTGTATGCTGTTACAACTTACAAATGAAATTCACTGAATTGAGAAATGAAACGGGGTATACCATAGATTGGCATTCAAGTCAGACACGGGTGTTTGTTGATTGATATTCAAACAAGCCACCTTTTGCACGGTGCCTAAATATAATGAGCTGCTGATTCACGATTGGAGGGACCTTTTTATTCATGGTTTCCTGCAAATTTCAAGTAGCTATATGATTGATTGAACCTACAATATGAATCCAAATACTTCTGCAGTCGTGTTGCATAAAGGGTTATTAATATTAAGCATTGCTAAAATTATTATTTTTATATTCAAAGTAGATGATAGTTGGAGTTGTTTTATCAATTCATACACATAGTTGACGCAAAATGACCAATGTCCTTTGAGTTTCCAAAGAAATTCTAGTAAACAATCTCACTTTTGATAAATTTACAGCCCGAGTCTGTGTATTGGGATCGTAAATTAGTAATGTATTTTAATATGTAGATTGATATTAAGAGATGATAGCTTGCGACTCTCCTGTTTTTTATTTTAAATTCTTTTCACAATTCTACTTTGCGAAATGAGGCATTATTATTTTCTATGGAGATTTGCTTGTGTAATCAGTCAGTTCTAATATTTTTATGCTATTTCAGACCATGGCTAAATCCTTTGAGGTTACTGAGTTACCAGGTATATGAATCTTTTTTTATCTGTCCGTTTGCATGTCTTCCTCTTGAATCCTTGAAGCATTTTGATTGAAAACACTTGATGCATTTGCTAGACGACATACTTTTACTCATATATTCTTACTCTGAGGACCACTGGGGCTTTTTTCCCACATGATTTTGCAGTTAGATCAGCCAAGTTTGTTGCACGCAAACAGTGGGTTGTTGCTGGAGCTGATGATATGTTTATTCGTGTATATAATTACAACACAATGGATAAAGTCAAAGTATTTGAAGCACATACAGATTACATTAGGTGTGTGGCAGTTCATCCCACCCTTCCTTATGTTCTGTCATCATCTGATGACATGCTCATAAAGCTTTGGGATTGGGAAAAAGGCTGGATTTGTACCCAGATATTCGAAGGACATTCTCATTATGTTATGCAAGTGACATTTAATCCTAAAGACACAAACACCTTTGCCAGTGCGTCTCTTGATCGTACTATAAAGGTATATCTGTGATCGTTGCCAGTTGTTTCCTTCTTTTAAATATTTCTATGCCCATACTCACAGTATAATGCATGTTGCACCTGTTATCTTCTTTTTCAGATTTGGAATCTTGGCTCTCCTGATCCTAATTTTACATTGGATGCTCACCAGAAAGGAGTGAATTGCGTTGATTACTTTACAGGCGGTGATAAACCTTATCTAATCACCGGTTCCGACGATCATACAGCAAAGGTTTTGCTTAAATATTTGTTTTCACTTTTTTTTTTGTTTCACATGTTTTCATCAGAAAGCAGAACTGTTGGATTACAATCAGTGGTCAAGATTAAAAAAAACTCAATTCCATGGGTCATGTGACCAATGCTACCTCCACTTAATATTCGTTCTGCCGACTTTAACACAAGGATCTTCTTCTCCTTACATATTCCGCTAGATACTTATGTAGTGAAAAAATATGCACTCACGGATGCGAAGTCTCTATTTAACTTTGTGAAAAAACTAAGCTTCCAAGTAATCTAATTGGAAAGGAAACCCAGCCGCCTTCTGCGACTAAAGTTGTAGAAGTCCATTGGCATATTAGAATAAATAAATAGTAGTCTGCAGCAAAAATACCCATCTTTTAAATCGCCATTTTTTCTTTCAAAGTTACTCAAAAAAAATTAGTGCCTTCTCAAACTAAGACTATTCCAGATTTAATAAACAGTTAAACTAATACCGAGTAACTGGTTTTGGTTCACTTCATTTGAAACAAAAATCATAGCAGTGAGGCATAACAGAACCCAGTCAAAGCCTTTCACCTATGGATATATTAAAAATCAAAAGAAGAAATGTAATTCCAAAGAAAAGGCGCACACTAAGGCTCCTGGAAACTTCAACGGCAAAAGAGGATAGCTCTGAGAATTTGGCAATCGAATAAAAAATGAAATCTGTTTACGCAAAAATAATACAAAAGGGATTTTTTTTATGATGTGAATACGGAGTAGCATGCATAAATTCACAATCCAGTTGGGGAACCAAGAAAAGCTCTTGTTCAGAGAAATTTGGAGTTGGCATGGGAAGGGGAGGATGCACAGAGGTAGCATAGGGTGGCATGGGAAGGGGAGGATACAGAGGTAGCATACAGTGGAGCCAGTTAAGATATGGTCACGAAAAGTTTTTATTTTTGTTTTTAATCTTGTGCACTGATTATGGTCTAACGGTTCTAAGTTATTATTTCTCACAATAAACAATAGCTCATGATACATTTTATGTATATCGATAACATCTGTAGAACCTATTGAGCAGGTATGGGATTATCAGACCAAAAGTTGTGTCCAGACCCTAGATGGTCACACACACAATGTTTCTGCTGTATGCTTTCATCCCGAACTTCCTATAATCATTACTGGTTCTGAGGATGGTACAGTGCGCATATGGCACTCAACAACTTATAGGTAATTTGAGATGCTCAGATTACTGAGTTATGAGCTTTATGTTTATTCTATTTCGCATTTTCCTCTTTTTTACCCTACCATTATCATCATCTGTTGCATGAAATTGAATTATTTTCCCGGAGTTGACTCTTGACTTTTTAAAATGAGGCTAACTTTATGATGTTTTGGTTGATGTGTTGCTTCTTCATGTTTCTTTTTTTGTACTAGTTTCTATTGTTACATGAAAGGTTTATTTTGGTGACCGTAATGCCTAGATTTTTGTTTAAAGTTGAGATTGCACTAAATTTGAGAATGAGCTCTACTATATATTGTCTGTCTCTTTCTGAATTCATGAATAACTAACTCACCCATTTCAATGTTTGTCGGTTTTTCAATCTGTGTGCAGGCTCGAGAATACACTGAACTATGGTCTTGAAAGAGTTTGGGCTATTGCATACTTGAAGAGTTCACGCCGGTGAGTATTTTTGTATAGAATTTCTGCATGTAATTTCTTAATCTCATATTTTAGGCACTTGAATAATTTTTACTTGGAAGTAATGTCAAAGAGTGCCTGAATAATGAAGTGTTCTCATGTTCACTCCTCCCTCATTACATTAATTATCCATGCATCTTTCATGCAGGGTTGTGATTGGATATGATGAAGGAACGATTATGGTCAAACTTGGTCGAGAAGTACCTGTAGCTAGCATGGACAACAGTGGAAAAATTATTTGGGCTAAGCATAATGAAATTCAGACAGTCAATATAAAGAGCATAGGAGCAGATTTGGAGGTATAGGCTCATTTATACCTCTTGTTATGTATGGGCAAAAAGTGTAAAGCTCTTTTTTAAGTGACACATGCATGTACTATGCATTTTAGGTTGCTGATGGAGAAAGGTTGCCTTTGGCTGTTAAGGAGCTGGGCACTTGTGATCTTTACCCACAAGTGAGTTAATATCCTCCTCAATATTATGCATCGCTCTTTTGCACGGATTCTCTATTCTTATCATTTATGCTTTCATTTTACAACCCTTGACAGATTTTAGGAAAGTGGTATATGTACATTATTTGTCAAATCAGACATTTTGCATATTTATCATGACTTTGTTATATGCAGTATATGACCTGGTTATAGATTTTATTATGTAATGTTAATCTACATTGAGATTCAGCAGTTAATTGCCGTTGCAGGAACCTCTGTATCTTGTATGACTTTGATATTTGTTAGAATAAACTACGTGAAGTACCCAAATTTGTTGGTAATTTGGAACAAAGTTTGTGTAATATGACTAATCTCCAATCTATATTCAGCGAAGCGGGTTTAAAATAATAGTTATAGCCCTTATTGCTGGTTCCAATTTTCAGCAGTATTTGTTGTTTCAAGTGTGGGTGGTTGACTGTTGAGCTAATTTATGCAGAATTTAAGGCACAATCCTAATGGAAGGTTCGTTGTTGTATGTGGAGATGGTGAGTATATTATATACACTGCCTTGGCATGGAGAAACAGGTCATTTGGTTCAGCGCTAGAGTTTGCTTGGTCCTCTGATGGAGAGTATGCTGTCAGAGAAAGTACATCAAAAATTAAAATTTTCAGCAAAAGTTTTCAGGTTTGAACCTTTGATGAACTTTGTTTATTTTTTTATGTTGTATTAGGTTTAATGTAAATGGTGATGAAAACCAATAAATTTGCCCCTATGAAGTCATGAGAAGAATAAAAGTTAGGAGGGGATGAGAGCAGTGTTATCAAATTTCCCTGCCATGGCCGCTATGGCGGATATACACGGCGGTTTTGGGCTCGCCGCAATGGTAAATATCAGCCGCTATTATGGGTTTTTCTGCCATAATTCGCAATAACGGCGCCGCAAAGCGACCGGTATGGTGGGATTTTGACTCTCCGCCATGAACCGCCATCGACAACACTGGATGAGAGGCAAAGGGAAGAAGGGGGAGTTAGGACGTAAAAATCTTGTTATTATGGCAAGGGGTGTGGGAAGGGATATCTAACACGGGGGTGCAATGATACAATAAAGAGGAGGATCCTAGTGTATTCAGTCATTGAGTAAGGAGATCCGGGCCTTTGGGTAGAGAGGAAGCAGACCCTTAAAAGTGTTGATGAATCTCTATCATTGATACAGCGGAGAGGAGGGTCCTAGTGGATTCAGTCATTGACTAAGGAAATCCGGGCCTTTGGATAAGGAGGAAGCAGTCCTCTGAAAGTGTTGATGAATCTCTATCATTGATACAGGGGAGAGGAGGATCCTAGTGGATTCAGTCATTGACTAAGGAAATCTGGGTCCTTGGGTAGGGAGGAAGCAGTCCTCTGAAAGTGTTGATGGATCTCAGTCATTCTTTTTCTATTCCTGTTCTCTTTTTAAAGTTGTATAGATCGGCTCCTGGACTGATATCCCACTCCTATAGCAATAGTGATTATATTATAGTCAGAGTTATTCTTTCAACTTACTGATCTATTTGTTGGTTCATATATGATGATACTGTTTATGACAAGGAGCTTGAAATAAAACATGTGAGCTTAGCTGTTAACTTTCTTTAAGGCAATCACTGTCAGTAGAAACAATTGACAAATATGCTCCCAAGCAAATAGCAATACATCTTCGCATTTTATTTTTCTTTATTGCCTGACTTGGTTCTAACTCTGGAAAGTGCACAAAAATATTGCATTCTGATAGTTATAGCTCTTCTAATGGAAAAAAATGCTCTTCTAATGGAAATAAAACATGTGAGCTTAGCTGTTAACTTTCTTTAAGGCAATCACTGTCAGTAGAAACAATTGACAAATATGCTCCCAAGCAAATAGCAATACATCTTTGCATTTTATTTTTCTTTATTGCCTGACTTGGTTCTAACTCTGGAAAGTGCACAAAAATTGCATTCTGATAGTTATAGCTCTTCTAATGGAAAAAAATGCTCTAGGAATGATTTAATAGGAGTTTAAATAATATTTCAGGAAAAGAAGAGTGTCCGACCAACATTTTCAGCTGAACGAATATTTGGCGGCACTTTACTGGCAATATGTTCAAATGATTTCATCTGCTTTTATGATTGGACTGAATGCAGATTGATTTACCGCATTGATGTCAATGTGAAAGTAAGTGCTTTGATTAAGTGACATCTAGTTCTACTTTTCTCTGTCTTCTTTTTCAGTGTTTGATTTTATTGTGAATGTGTCAGAACCTCTACTGGGCTGATAGTGGTGATCTAGTAACAATTGCTAGTGATACATCATTCTACATCCTGAAGTACAATGTGAGGATTCTTAAGAACCTAATCCTTTTTTATATTTTTGGCTTTGCTTTTTCTGAGTAGATATTTGATTGATCTTTACCGATGAGCACTTTAATCACTTTGATTTCCATTGGTGCAGCGTGATGTTGTTGCATCACATATAGATAGTGGAAAACCTGTAGACGAGGAAGGTGTTGAAGATGCTTTTGAGCTCCTTCATGAAATGAATGAACGTGTAAGGACCGGTATCTGGGTTGGGGATTGCTTTATCTACAACAATTCCTCTTGGAGACTTAACTACTGTGTTGGTGGAGAGGTATTAACTTGCGTTCCTTTCATGGAAAAATGCATACTTTTTATTAAAATACTGGAGCATGAAACCTATTGTTGTAACATTATGGATTTAGGTAACTACAATGTTCCATTTGGACCGCCCTATGTACTTGTTGGGATATCTTGCAAACCAAAGTCGGGTGTTTTTGATTGACAAAGAATTTAAGTAAGTGGACAGTTTGTTTCAATTAAATAAAGTATCCTGTTGCACAAATCTTAACTATTTATTCTTTTTATTGTTTATTTCTCTCAGTGTTGTGGGATACACCCTTCTTTTGAGCTTGATTGAGTACAAAACACTTGTGATGCGTGGTGATTTGGAAAGGGCCAATGAAGTTCTACCATCAATTCCTAAAGAGCATCATAACAGGTACAATTATCTTGTATTATATTATACAGTAATAATTAATTTCTTTTCATCATGCAGAAATATGATTATTATGTTGAGAAAATGCTTTTCGTTCTCAATATCTAGATTATTTTCATGTAATTAGTATATGCCATTTCCCTCTATTTTTTTGTCCATTCCAAGCTAGTGTGGTTATGATATTTCAACCTGCTGGGAAATGGAAGTTAATTTTTTGTGGCTGACCAAAAAAATCTTTTGACACTTAATATTTTATGGACAGTTATTACATTTACTCTGAACTTTGTACAGTCTTCTTGCTTGTCCGTCATATATATTTACTTGTAATGTTATATAATAGCAATGCATAATCTTGTACAAATAACTATTGCACATAGATTTTCCTGTTGCTTTGATTTAGAATTTTGTTCTGTTGGCCATCTAGTGTTTATTCAAACTTCCGAGTTTAGTTTTAGATCTGCAGTTTGGCCATATGTTATCCGCATCCTAATTGAAATCCTTGATTTTATGGTAGTGTTGCTCGATTCCTGGAATCACGGGGGATGATAGAGGATGCTCTTGAAGTAGCTACAGACCCTGACTACAGATTTGATCTAGCAATACAGCTAGGAAGATTAGAAGTTGCAAAGGTATGTTCATGTAATGACTCTAGGGAGATATTGCTTCACCAGTAAAAGTTGTTAACTTGGGTATCTATTCTTTGAGTTTGGTTTGTCTTTTATATCATAGATAATATATGTTCTCTTTCCTTGCAGGACATTGCAGTAGAGGTGCAGAGTGAATCTAAATGGAAGCAGTTGGGAGAGTTAGCTATGTCTAGTGGCAAGGTGTTTTTCTTTATATGATTTAAATCTTTAAATTTGGTAATTTATCCAACATTTTAGCTTGATTTCTTTCCTAAATGTCCATGTCCTAATATATTGAAGTGAAGTGAGTGCCTGATCAAGTGCACTGTGCCCATGATGGATATACCTTTCGGGGGCTTTTAAGATGAAAAATACTTCAAAGATTTAGTTATGGCCAAATTAAGATTTATTTTGTTGCATGTTAGAAGTTTTGGTCAGAAGCATGTTGGACTCTAAGATGTACTGCTGAACATGATCATGTGCACTGTGCACATGATGGATATAATTCTTATTGAAGATCTTGAGATGCAAAAGACAACCAAGATTTAGTTAGGGTCAAATTAAGATCTGTTTTGTTGCATTGTTAGATTCTGATTCTTGTGTATAAGTAAGATGTTAAATGTTTTATTTGTCAAAATTACTAGTAATTCTGTAAACTGGTCTGGTGATACTTAACAATGATTCTTGTTGGATATTTCTCTTGTCCAGCTGTAGCTTACTGTATTTTCCATTTTGCAGTTACAAATGGCTGAGGAATGTTTGAATCATGCAATGGATTTGAGTGGGTTGTTACTGCTATATTCTTCTTTCGGAGATGCTGAAGGAATTTCAAGACTTGCAACACAGGCTAAGGAGCAAGGGAAGAACAATGTTGCTTTCCTTTGCTTATTTATGTTGGGTAAACTTGAAGACTGCCTTCAACTATTGGTAGAAAGGTAATTTTCTAGAATTCTGATATTACTGGAAGGGTGGGGGGATTGGTCAGACTGCAATTATATATATAGCTGAATTGTGCTTTTTGCAGCAATCGAATTCCAGAGGCAGCTTTAATGGCTCGATCTTATCTCCCAAGTAAGGTCCCAGAGATAGTGGCAATTTGGAGAAAGGATCTCAATAAGGTAATGTCTGGTTCAGATGCATGGTAATGGTATTTGCTTATGATGAGACTTCCTGATTTTTGTGAGTGCATGCTATTGTGGGAATCCAACTCCTTTATCATGTCATCTTTTTTTATGTAAAAGTTTCAAGTTTTTTTAATACATTCCCAGGCTTATTAGGTGGAAAATATGTATTTCAATGTTTGTTACTATGTTGTGAATTTTTTTTCTTGTGTATAAAATATTTCTAGGAAAGAAACGACTTTGACATTCCCATGATTTAATTCTCAAGGGAGGGTTGGTAAAAAAAGATAGGGTTGGTAAAAAGAGATTCACATGAGCTCAGATTGAAATATATGTGTAACTTCCTCTATACCTCACTCTTACAAATTAATTCCTGGGAATGTTAAATATGTTAGCAGAACACTATTAAAAAAATAAAACCCAAGAATAAGATTCCCAGCATTATACTCCAAAGAGAATTATTCCTGAGAACAAATTAACAAACATAACTTAAAACAACACCCCTTTACAGTTCCAAAAAATCTCATGCCTCCGGTTGAAAATTCAGGAATAGATACAAGCTTTATTATATTTGGTTTCAATATTTAATTATAAAATAGACAAGTACACATTTTATTATATTTGGTTCCATCATTTTATCATAAAATAAATTGTTGTCAAGACCTGAGATCCTCTGCAGTTTTTTTTTTAAAATAATCCTGACCAGATATTGTGGCTAGGAACCTCTATCCTTATTCAATTGCTTTTTTTGGTTAGTCTTATCACGTTGCTAAATGGTTGTAGATTAACTAGAGTATATTTGAGTGCAGGTTAATCCAAAAGCGGCTGAATCATTGGCTGATCCTGAGGAATATCCAAATCTGTTTGAAGACTGGCAAGTTGCACTTGCTGTTGAGTCTAAAGCTGCAGAAACATTGTCAGTGTGGAAAACACCTTTTTTCTTCCATGTATCTTGCAGCTTTGACAGTTTGTATTTGTGTTGTGTATGCTGAACATCTCTATGTAATGTTTACTTACAATAATTTTGATCTTTCTTAGGAATGTTTACCCTCCAGCAGACCAGTACATCAACCATGCTGATAAACCACATGTTACCCTTGTTGAAGCTTTCAGAAACATGCAGATTGAAGAGGAGGAGCCTCTTGAGAATGGAGACTCTAATCATGAGGTATACTAAATATAGGGAAACATCACAAAAATAGGTTGCAAGAAATTCTAATTGACAACATAATATTGTATTTTATTTTTATGCTGCACAGATCATAGCCACAGTAAGTTGTTTGTCTGTGGTATTTAACTGTTAGTTTATTTTGATGTCCTATGTTGCAGTTGACTGAACAAAATGAGGAGCACTTTACGGAAGAACACTACACTGAGGAACAAAATGGAGAGGAAGGAAGCCAAGAAGAGGCAGTTGTAGTGGATGCCGAATCAACAGATGGTGCAGTACTTGTAAACGGCAGCGAGGCTGACGAAGAGTGGGGTACGAATAATGAAGGAGCCCCGTCAGCCTAAAAGCAATTGGTTGGGGTGGTGTGAAAATCAAAATTTTGTCTCTGGTGATTAATTGATTCTGAAGTGCCATTTCTAACTCCCATTTGACCACTACCTGTTTTTGCTTTAACTACTAATACCAACTGAGTCCTAACAATTCTAATTGCTTTCAATTTTGTATATTGGATGTTTACTGCTATTAGGCTTTATGTTTGCGAATGAGGAAGGAAATTTTCAAACAGTGTCCACTGTCGATAATGACTAATTGACTAAATCTCATAACTCTGTTTTCTCCATGAATTTAGACTATTTGGGCTTGGGAATTTGTCCAGTTTTATTAATCGTTGCACCACCCAACTCTATTTTATTAACATCAAATCTTGGATACATTTAATACAAAAGGTTTCTTGTAACTTCTTTAGATACAATGGTTGTAGATATTGGGCTTTTTTGAATGCACATTTGAAAAAAATTGTTTTGTACCTTTACCAAATTGTTGACTCCAATTATGAACGCCTCCTCAATAAACATGTTTCCTTTTAGTTTTGATTTTATTAGTTATTAGTCCTAAAGTATTCTTCTTTGTTGACAGTGCTTGCACCACATCACTAGGTCCCATCAAGACAGTCGGTTCCAGCTTCTGGGATATTTATATGAGGTTTGGCTAATCTTTCCATATTGCATTTGAAAATCAATCGTCAAATTATTTGGACAATTTTGCTAATAAAATGCAAATTGAGGTCATTAGTATATGTGTAACCAAATAAGTTTTTTTTAGTATCATGTGTTTTTATTATCTTATGCAGATGAACTATTTGATAGTGTTAATTAATTGTTTATTAATTGAAGACTAGGTCTGTGTTGGTGTTCATCTGCATATCTGCATTGCATGTTTTTGGATGGGTTGCAAAATGGTTTAATTTTCTTTTGATATATCAAATGCAGGTTTCCTCAACAAGCCATTAATGGATTCTGCGGACTGGTTGTTTCTGTTTCCTGGTGTTGTGGTTTTGTAGTGCTCTGAGTTTTGTCATTTTACCCGCGGTATAACAGTATATCCTTAGGGTCGGTTACAATTTACTAGAGTTTACAGCACATTCTTTTGGGGCTATTACCTCAATATATTCGTGCCTTTGTGAATGTAGAAAAGTTGAACTAGAGATGGGTGCCTGTTTAAATTTTAGATAGTTTTTTTTCTTGGCCATGTTTTCTAAATATATATTTTATTGGATTGTAAACTTGGATGGTTGATAAAGAAAATAATTATCCTTCTCCAGGGTTGCTTCTGTTGACAAGACGTTGTTCCATGTTCTTCATCTTTTTGCTGTTTTGGCAATTGGTGTGTTTATAGTATGAATAATATTCCATTATGTGCTATATAATGAAAATCATAACCCTGGAGATTAGATTCATAGTCAGCTGGGAAAATACCTAAAACTTTGAGGATTTTAAATTCACAGCAAGCTTAGGGGATATAAGCATGTGGAGATATCTAATTTCCTTTTTCGGTGTAAATGCACATTTGGTTACTTATTTTTTGATGGTTTTATCCTTTTACTTTTTCTATTTTAAAATTCGGCTTTAGTCCATCTCTTTCACAATTCTTGAAATTTTTGAACGCATCTACTTTTGCACATATGAATTTTTTATAATTGATATGTGGCACTTACAGGACAACCATGGTGTCAACAATGCAAAAGTTGACATGTTAATTAGTTAAAGTAAAAAATAATTTTATAATAATAATTAATAAAAAAATAATGTTTTCTAATTCACCTTTATCTAGGCATGGGAAAAAAAAAATCTCCCGACTGGACTCTACCACTACGGTCCCGAATCTAACGAGAAAAAAATGATTTAATTGGGAGTGAGTGTAACAAAAAACCAGTTTTTAATTATATGGGACAGGAGACGTTAGTAATCGCCCCACATCCACCTTGGCATTGTCTGGGGCCTATTAAATTTATTTTTTTATTTTTTAAAATGATTTTACTATACATTTATTTTTCTTAATGTTAAGATAATAAATGTATTAGAATTATTATTTTAGGGAATACATTTTTCTTGATGAACTTAGTAGTTATTTTTCTTGACAGTATCTTGTTTCTTATATAATGACAGTCTATTTTTATTTTTATGTGTTTGGTCAATTTATGGAAAATAAGATTAGATGTAATGTGAAGTGCTGCTTGATTGTTACATATGAGTTTTGTGGCCTGAAGGTCTCCTAACCTAAGCTCTGAGAGCAAATTTTTAAGTCATGCAAGCTCCTTTGAAGGTGTTGCCATAACACTTAGCACTTGAAAATGCAACTGTATTTTGCTTCTTTCTTCTCCATGAGATCATATTTCCTAGCCGACAGTGATCCCGCCTAGTCAGCAGTTGAATAACAATTGATTTTAGCATCACCATTATATTCATATAATAGTCCTCTTCCTATCATCACCCTTATTTAAGAATTCGAATAACTGCATCCCAATGACTATAACAATGTACGTTCAAAAATTGACTCGCAATGTAATATCTGATCTGGTGACTATAAAATGATTAAGTCTACCCATAAGACGTCGATATCTTCCCGAGTCTTTTAATGGCTCCCCCTGACTCGAAATAAGCTTAACATTGGGATCTATAGGAGTATCAATAGGATGACAATCAAGCATACCATTTTCACCGAGGATGTTTAATGTATACATGCGTTGTTTGATTGTAATGCTTGATGAGGATTGAGAAACTTCAGTGCCTAAGAAGTATCTGAGTGGACACAAGTCTTTTGTCTAAATTATTTTTGAAGATATGAGTTTTGAGATGCTGGATACCCTCTGTATCATTTCTAGGGATAACAATGTCATCAATATAGACCACAAGAAAGATGCGCCGACCAGTGGAGGAAAGAAGGGAGAAAATAGAGTGATCTGCTTTACATCTAGTCATACCAAACTGTATCAAGACAAAGCATAAGTGACCAAACCAAGCACATGGAGACTATTTCAGCCTATAAAGAGAGCGACGAAGCCAACAAACAACTCTAGAGCTGCTACGAACAATAAAATCTGGAGGCTGATCCATATAAACTTTCTCCTCTAATTCTCCGTGAAAAAAAGCATTTTTAATGTACAATTGATGAAGTGGCCAATGTTGAATGACAACCATTGCAAGAAAGAGGCGAACTGAACTAATCTTGGCCATCGGAGAAAAAGTGTCACCATATTCAAGACCAAATATGTAAGTACAAGCCTATACTCACCAAGGAGTTTTCGATTCATGGCAAACATCATAAGTGAACAAACAACAAAAGCACAAGTGAATGACTCAAGGAAAATCAAGCATTGGCTATCCAAGACAATGTAGGTCGACCTACCCTGTGTCAAGGTCAACCTATAAAGCTCAAATTACTCAATATATGGTCTTGCATCAACTAGGCCAACCCAGTGCATCATTTGGTCGACTCAAATTAAGGCAAACAAAGAAGATTCAAACATGCCACTGTTAGGTCGACTCACTCACCTTCCTAGGTCGACCTAAACTGAAGAGATTTACACATGTCACTGTTAGGTCGACCTACCCACATTCCTAGGTCGACCTAAACTGAAGAAAAGTCCCAAGAACGTATTTCAACTGACTTTAGGTCGACCTAACTGGCAACAACTGACTTTAGGTCGACCTAAACCTTCAACAGGTCAACCTAACTGGCAACAATTACAACTTGATTAAATATGCTTCTGTTAGGTCGACCTAATCAATAAAGTAGGTCAACCTATCTTCTCAAAAACTGCCAAATTGAATGTTTGCTCTGCATCAACATACCATCTCCCATATATATTGTTTGCTGTCAATTATTGAGAATCAACACCAACAACTGAAAGAGACACAAAGGCTTCTCATCTTCGATCTTCTTCTCAACTCCAACACAACTACACACAATCATTTTTGTGTTGAGGGTTTGCGATCAAGATCGATAACGTCCATGGAACGGAATTGAAGATTCCTAGTGGGTGAAGATTTGTGAGGTTTTTGGTGAATAAAATCTGCGGGTTTTGTCCTCCAAGATTGGTGAATTTTGGGGGTTTTTATCAAGAGGTTTCATCAAGGATCCACCTGAGTGTGAAGATTGAAGAACAAGGGTTCAAGCAATTCAAGACACTGCAGAAAAGGGATCAAAGTGAGGCTCTTGGAAGACCTTGATCTGGCTCAATATTAAGGGGGAAGAAGATTCAAAGGATCAACATAATTGGTTTATCGTTTATCGCTTTGTTATCTTATTTGTATAAACTGTTTTCAATAATAACGAAAGACATCCCAATTCCCGTTTGGAATTGGGGGCAGATGTAGTCGTAGCGAGGACGATCGACGAATTGCCTGAACAAATATCGTGTTGTTATCGCTTTTATCTTTTCGTTTACATTTCGCTTTATTCTGGTTATAATTGCAAATTGATCAAAGGTTCAAGTGTTAAACTTGTGTGTTAAAACCTAACACAAACATCACAAGTCACCATACATTGAATCATAATCAATTTGGTTATTATCACCAAGTGTTTGATAGATTGCTTCAACTATTATCAAGTCATTGCAAACAAGTTAATCAAGCGAGTAGTTTAATCGATTTACATTAGTGTAACTATTTGATTCTCTAAGCGATCTATTCATCAATAATCCTTAACTATTTTGTGGTTTTATCACATATCCGATTCTTTCAATAGAGGTTCGGAATAGACGCAAGTTGATCCCGATACACTTTCGCCTAAGTTTGAAATAATTCCGAAAAATTCTGAGGCATCTATTCACCCCCCCTCTAGATCCTCAAGCCTAGCGTCTAACAAAATATTTGTGTGTATCCTTTGTCTATAAAATGGGCTTTGAAACGATCGATTTGACCATCTGGTCCAACTTTCACTATATAAACCCATTGACACCCCACTATAGTTTTGTCTAGAGGTAAAGTACAATGTCCCAAGTGTTATTTTAATGCAATACACCCATTTCTTCCACCATTGTCTGACGCCAATTGGGATCTATCATAACTTCACCTTTAGACTTAGGAATATACACACAATTCAAAGCAGAAACACAAGAGACATATGAAATAGAGAGACAATCATAACTTAAAACACAAGCATATTTAGGATTAAGATGATGAGAACAAATACCTTTTCGTAATGTTATTGGAACGTCAAGTTCAGGTGATGCAACTAGAAAAGCAGTTGGAGCAGAAGATCCTGCTGGTGGATCAATATCGTCTCTTACCTCCGATGGACGGGGTGCCCATCCTTGGTAGATTTGCAATGGAGGTGTAGGGACTGTAATGAGTGTGAGGACGATTGAAGGGATATCTTGAACATCTGAAGTATAATTTATGTCAGGTGACACAGAGGCAAAGAAGAATGTGGAAGTTTCAAAGAATATGACATTGGAGGAAACAATATATCGTTGAAGTTGGAGACAAAAACAATGATAAACGTTTTGTATACGTGAGTGGACTAGGAAAATACATTTGAGAGATTTGGTAGAAAGTTTGTCGTTACCTGAACTGAGGTCATGAAGAAAGCATGTGCAACCAAATATGTAAAAACGAACGAGCTAAAGATCATAATGTGGATTCAAGATAGAGTATGTAATCTGATCTTGAACGACCGATGAAGGAATTTAGTTGATAAGGTGACAGGCTTTGAGGATAACATCACCCTAAAAACGAGAATGGACAATGTGGTGAAGTAAAAGAGTTTGTGTGGTTTCAACTAAATGACGATTCTTCCGTTCAGTGACATTGTTTTGTTGTGGTGTGTGAGCACACGATGATTGATGAATAATCTACTGTGATGTTAAAAAATATTGAAACTAGGATGACATATATTCATGAGCATTATCAGTGCGTAAAACTTTAATGGAAGTGTCAAACTGGTTTTTGATTTTGACATAAAATTCTTGGAATATATGAAAAACATCAGAACGATTTTTCATCAGAAATACCCAAGTACATCGTGAGAAATCATCGATGAAAGTTACAAAATAATTATATCCTAAAGTTGACTTGACACAACTAGGACCCCAAATATGAGAGTGAACTAAAGAGAAAGGTGATGCAACACTTTTATTTACTCGTTGACAATAGGTGTGACACATATGTTTGCCTAATTGACACGACTGACACTCAAATTCCGAAAGCTTAAAAAAATTAGGAACTAAAAGACACAATTTATTAAGGATGTGGTGAACTAAAAGTTGATGTGTAAGATCATGAGAAGCAATAGAAGCACATGCCATTGGTGGAGATAAATGATATAATCCTCTGAACTCTATCCTTGCTCCAATCGTCCGTCATGTACGCCGATCCTGGATAGAAACAAAATTATCATTAAAAAGGACTAAAAAAAATCAAGAGTACGAGTGAACTTGTTAACAAATATTAGATTAAAAGGACAACCATAAATATAAAGGACAAAGTCTAAAGACAAGTTTGGAAGTTGACGTGCCTGACCAAGGCTTTGAACTTTGATTTTAGAGCCATCTTCCACAGTGATAGAAGGAAAATAATCAGAATAAGATAAGTAAGATAGAAGAGATTTATTACCAGTCATATGATCAGAGGTACCAGAGTCAAGAAACCAAGGACCAAGAGATGATGTAAAGACAAAATATACATGATTACCATACTGAGCAACAACGACAAATGATGATGGTTGATGGGTTGATTTGAAATGAAGGAACTAATTATAATTAGTGGAAATAATATTAACATCTTTTGTGATAGTAGATTGACCAACAAAAGCAACTAGTGGTTGTCGTTGTTGTTCTCTTACCTTTGTATGATATTCAACTTCGATGTGACCGTAATTATTGCAATAGTTACAATGAATACCATGGCGTTGACCACCGAGTACTCTGTTTCGTCTACCACGACCATGGTAGTGAAAAGCAAGAGTAGATGATTCAGTGGGAGATGTAGTACATTACAGTTCAAAAACATGAGGCGTAGCCAAGTGCAACAGTTGTTCACTAACTGCTTCATAGTTAGGAACAATGGATCTTGATAAAATCTGGTTATGGACGAAATCGAGTTATGGCCAGTGGTAGCCCGACAAGTGCCATGATCATGAAAAACTTACTGTGTTGTTCAACATAAGTTGTTGCATTTTTTGTAAAGGGCATTGGGATTATAAAATTTTCCTTCAACGCATCAAGCTTACTCATATAGGCTTGCATTTCCTTATTCTCCAATTTCAAAGAGTTGAGTTTGAGGATGAGACTGTAAAGACAATGGATATCGTTGGAGAAGACTTTCTTTGTCTTCTCCCAAACCTAATAGCAAGTGGTAAAGACTTGGTACTGTGCTTAGAGATTAGTTGTTATGAAAAACCATAATACAGTGCATACAGAGGCACCTGCTAGTTTCCACTTATCGCGTTTGGCAACAGGAATATCATCTGATTATGTGGTTAGGTGATCTTCAAGTCCTTGACCTTGAAACCATTATCTTGACAACACCAACCCATATGTCCTAGTTGGATGTCTTGTTGGTTTCTCGCACGGGATAAGCGGAACTTTGGTAAACATGAAGGAATCAGTGTCTCCCACTTGAGCTGATGGATGGAAAAGAAAATTTTATTACAAATCTGGAATGAGGGCAGGAAGGTGACACAGGGGATGGAAATAATGACAAAACCAGTTGTCGGACGTACTGTTACGCGCGACAGGAGGGGTGGGGCATGAGACCCACGTGTGACAAGATAGGCGACACGTGATGGCGCGTGTGAAGGCGATCTTTTGGGGGACTGGCCAATGTGGAGGAGGCGGTATATGTATCTTGCTGGAAGGTCATCGGGATCGGCGACGCTATTGGCGGCAGTGTCGATTGTGGCTGGAAAAACGTATTTTTTTAGCGGATAACAATGAGTCAACCAACTCTAGATACTTATGTTGTAATTGTATTTCTATGTGTCAAATATGATCATACATGCTCTATATTTATATGCAAATTGGTTGTTCATAATAGAAAATAACATAATTACAATTAAGGCTAATTAAATCCTAATCAATACTAATTGATTACTTGTGATTAACATATTCTTAACTTTTCCAAGAGCCTTATGTCATACCATCTTTAATAATGATGATATCTTGTAATTTGGTGACCAAGTAAGAATTTAGGTCCTCAGACATATGAATCCTCGAATGACTAGTCTCAGCTTCGCACATTTATATTCTTAGGTGTAATTTTGCTTCAATAAAAATTCTTAACGAAAGAATATTTGATTGAACCTACTGACTTAAAATGTTAGTATTTTTTTTTTTTGACAGGTTAAAATGTTAGTACTTAAAACACATAAATATATATGATATAATTCATTGATTAAAAAGTTTGTTATGTTTAAAACACTTGAATCATGTTTCAACATTATCATCTGTTACATCATTACAATCTAGTCCTCCATCATCCAATCTAGCATTATAATATATTCTTCAATTATCCAACATTACAATATATTCACTCATTTACCGCATTAGTGGTTTCAATTTCAATATCTACCCCAACTTGAATTTTTCCAAATCAATGAGCCCTTTCTCACCATTAACCTTATTCAGCTACGATCAAATAAACTTTTCATGAACGGAAAATCTATTTCAAGTAATAAACTATTTCATGAAAGAAAAAAATGCATGCAAAATAGGAAGATGCAGGGATGTTACACGAGCAATGGAGAGGAATTGGAAATAACAAGTGTTAGCTTACATGCAGAAATGGTAGCTTAATTGAAACACACCTAACCTAATTTACATAATCACAAATGTCACTACCATAAGTACAAGTGTTAAGGTACTTAGTAACAAGTGTTAATGCTTAGTAACAAATGTCAAGCTACATAGTAACAATTGTTAATAATTAATGACAAGTTACATAGTGTCTAATTAATGACAAGTGCTAATGGTGAAATAAAGTTTGTTTGAATACCATTGACCTCTAATAAACCCAATACCCAATCCATATACGAAAGTCTGATTAGGTTGGGTAGTGGGTTGCCCAAATAATTTTTTCTATTTTATTAATATTAAATGACTAAATGACGAGTCATCATATTTATCCATAAAAATATTCAATATCTATAATATAAGAAAATTAGTGGTTCTGGTTTTTACAAAACTACCCATCCTTACTTTTTATACACCTATTAAAATTGTTGGTTTTTTTGTCTATCTACACAATTGACCATTATAATCTTAATATTTTATTCAACTATATTATAACTTACTTTAATCATTCTTTCTCTCTCTTCACCTTTTTAGTTTTCTACCCTTATCTCTCTATACTTCACTTATTTTTTATAAGAAAAATGATATTTATATCCAAAAATTTAATTCAAAAATGGTATACGGGAAAAAATCTATTATTGATTTAAATACTTTTATATACGAAAATTTACTATTGATCCATACATTTTTGCAAATGATACCTAAACATAAATAATATTTAAATACGGAAAAAATCTATTATTGATCTAAATATTTTCATATACAAAAAATGATATTTATGATCCAAATTTTTTATCCAAAAATGATATACGGAAAAAAAATTTATTATTGATCTAAATATTTTTATATACAAAAATTTACTATTGAAATAGATATTTTTGTAAACGTTACCTAAACATAAATAATATTTGTATACGGGAAAAAAAATCTATAATTGATATAAATATTTTTCTATATAAAAAATGGTATTTTTGATCCAAAAAATTTAATTCAAAAAGGTATACGGGAAAGAAATCTATTATTTATCTAAATATTTTTATATACGGAAATTTACTATTGATCCAAATATTTTTGTAAATGATACTTAAACATAAATAATATTCGTATACGGGAAATAATCTTTTATTGATCTAAATATTTTTCTATATGAAAAATGGTATTTATGATCCAAAAAATTTAATTAAAAAATGGTATACGGGAAAAAAATATATTATTGATTTAAATATTTTTATATACAAAATTTACTATTGATCCAGATATTTTTATAAATGATACCTAAACATAAATAATATTTAAATACGGGAAAAATCTATTATTGATCTAAATATTTTTATATACGAAAAATAGTATTTATCATCCTAATTTATTCAAAAATAGTATACGGGAAAAAATCTATTATTGATCTAAATATTTTTATATACGAAAATTTACTATTGATCTAGATATTTTTGCAAATGTTTCCTAAACATAAATAATATTTGTATACGGGAAAAATTCTATAATTGATCTAAATATTTTTCTATAAAAAAAATGGTATTTATGATCCAAAAAATTTAATTATAAAATGGTATACGAGAAAAATATCTATTATTGATCTAAATATTTTTATACACGAAAATTTAGTATTAATCCAAATATTTTTGTAAACGATACATAAACATAAATAATATTTGTATACGGAAAAAAAATCTTTTATTGATCTAAATATTTTTCTATATGAAAAATGCTATTTATGATCCAAAAATTTCAATTCAAAAATGGTATACGGAAAAAAATCTATTATTAATTTAAATATTTTTATATACGAAAATTTACTATTGATTTAAATATTTTTGTAAATGATACCTAAACATAAATAATATTTAAATACTGGAAAAATATATTGTTGATCTAAATATTTTTATATATGAAAAATGATATTTATGATCCAAAAAATTTTGATTCAAAAATTGTATACGGGTAAAAATCTATTATTGATCTAAATATTTTTTATACAAAAATTTACTATTCATTCAAATATTTTTATAAATGAAACCTAAACAAAAATAATATTTGTATACGGAAAAATTTATTATTGATATAAATATTTTTATATACGAAAAATGGTATTTATGATTTAAAAAATTTAATTAAAAAATGGTATACGGGAAAAAATGTATTATTGATTTAAATATTTTTATATACAAAGTTTACTATTGATCCAAATATTTTTATAAATGATACCTAAACATAAATAATATTTAAATACGGGAAAAATCTATTATTGATCTAAATATTTTTATATACGAAAAATAGTATTTATGATCCTAATTTATTCAAAAATGGTATACGGGAAAAAATCTATTATTGATCTAAATATTTTTATATACGAAAATTTACTATTTATCTAGATATTTTTGTAAACGTTTCCTAAACATAAATAATGTTTGTATACGGAAAAAATTCTATAATTGATCTAAATATTTTTCTATATAAAAAATGGTATTTATGATCCAAAAAAATTTAATAAAAAAATGGTATACGAAAAAAAAAACTATTATCTAAATATTTTTATACACGAAAATTTATTATTATTCCAAATATTTTTGTAAACGATACATAAACATAAATAATATTTGTATACGGAAAAAAATCTTTTATTGATCTAAATATTTTTCTATATGAAAAATGGTATTTATGATCCAAAAAATTTAATTCAAAAATGGTATACGGAAAAAAATCTATTATTAATTTAAATATTTTTATATACGAAAATTTACTATTGATTTAAATATTTTTGTAAATGATACCTAAACATAAATAATATTTAAATACGGGAAAAATCTATTGTTGGTCTAAATATTTTTATATATGAAAAGTGATATTTATGATCCAAAAAATTTTGATTCAAAAATTGTAGAGGGGAAAAATCTATTATTGATCTAAATATTTTTTATACAAAAATTTACTATTCATTCAAATATTTTTATAAATGAAATCTAAACAAAAATAATATTTGTATACGGACAAAATTTATTATTGATATAAATATTTTTATATACGAAAAATGGTTTTTATGATCCAAAAATTTTTTATATACGAAAAAATCTACTATTAATCTAAATATTTTGATATACAAAAATTTACTATTGATTCAAATATTTTTGTAGATGATATCTAAACATAAATAATATTTGATTACGAGAAAAAATGTATTTTTGTTACATATTTTTATATAACAAAGATGATATTTATGATCCAAGAATGATATAAGGGAAAGAATTTATTATTGATCTAAATATTTTTTCTTTTTAAATGTTCTATTTAAAATAAATGTATTATGTAAACAAATGCGCGTATCAGAGCAGAACCCGTGCGTATGCACGGGTTTATTACTAGTTTTTATCTTAAAAAAATAAGATAATCCATTTTTACTATTTCTTAGCACATCAACTAGTAAAAATTATCATAAAATACTAGCAACAAACTAAACTTACATGACATAAAATTGTATTAACAACAAAATAACCAAAAAGTGAAATATCAAAATTAGTTAAAATCATAGTTCACTAAAATAGTAAATGTTGAAGAGAATAAAATTGCAGCAATTAAGTTATTATTCATCAAAATTGTAAAAATACATGGTTGATTAGTGGGTCAATGAGTTTTTTGCATTTGGATTTGGTTTTACCCCTAATCCAAATTTTTTAATGGATTTTTTAATTTTTAAACTCATATTCACCCAATTACCTGACCTAACCCACTTTTATGGATTTTTGTGGGTAGGTTTGACCGAATTTTGTGGGTTGATCCAACCCATGTACACCCCTACTTAAATGGATGTTACATGTGTAAAAAAACTATTGAATTAGATTCTAAGTAATCTATACTCTAAAAAGAGCGTGTAAATTTGTTTATGATAAATGATAATTTTGACTCAAGATGAATCTGCCAATAATGGACTCATAGTTGTTTATTTCTCCAAAATTGTCGCTCTTAAGGTGGGACTCTCATAAGTTATTACTTGTTTGTTTTCTTTAAACTTGCTCATATGAATTGACAAAGTTATTTTAAGGAGATTTTAAGTTTTAGTAGCGATTTGAATAACTTTAATGATTTGGTGAAGGGAGTGAGTCTATTCATGAGAGTGATTGTTTAGTAACTTTTGTTTCAAAATTTTCAAGAGTTGTTCGAGATCCCTTTTTGGCCCTCGTGACTGCTTCCATTGCTAGTTTGTTTGTTTCTGATCCCAATTACAATTTTTTGACAATATCATGGTACATCGAAAAGATACTTTTGAATCAGTGTGGGGTTTCTTAAGTATTATTGAATTATTTGAGATGTATATAGTAGCAAGGATTTTTTTAATTGTACCATTCATAACTTTATATATCCTAAAGAATGTGCCGACCATCACCGATTTTCATTATGGTCGTCACGACCTTTGCTATCTTACACGGTTACCCAATAGAAAATCACGACTCTGCCATATCATAATTATGTTTAAAATACCATTGACGCGACTAATGTTTGAAATGGGATCCACGATCAATATTTGTGTGGATGTTTGTGTACGAATCATTCAATCCTTTAAGGAAGCAAGAAACGTACTCCATGTGCTTATATTTGCGGTCGGCCTCAGCGAGATCACAACTACAAGAGATTTGGAAAGAGCATGTTGAGGTAGGGTGCAAATCTTCAAGTTTGTACCATAGAGTTTTGTGTTCAGTAAAGTACTGAGAGAGAGGGTTTTGTCACCTTGTTTGATGGAATGAAGATCTCGAAGAAGGTCGGAAAATCAGAAATGGTTCCCTTTTGCGAATCTTTCACGCATATCTTCCTGAAGATCAAGAGCAAAATCAAAGCAAATTGTGTTTTGAGCAATCTGAGGGAAAAATGCGGTTGATCCAAGAGAGTACCATGCTATTTGCGCAATCCCAGAGTTTAAAATTAGAGTTTTCGAAAGAGGGTTTGGTGAGGGTTCCATTGATGAAGGTTATTTTATTCTTGGATGTGAGAGCACGACGCATTGAACGACTCCAGTTGTGGACGTCGAGCGGTGGTGTGACAAGAACGACCCCTAAATTTTTGCCGGGATGAACATAGTAGGGGTTTCGAGGATCCATAAGGAGACTTTATCGGTGACGGTGTTAGTTAAAGGATTATCACGATGGATCAGTTCTTGATCGTGATCAAAAGCCATGGAAGAACGGAAAAAGCAAAAGTTAAAAGAGAAAGAAGATAGAATCTTAAAAAGAGAGGTGGTAGCAGGGCCGGTCTAACCAATATTGAAAACTAAAACGAGTTTTAGAATGAGGGGGTTTTAAATTTATAAAATAATATAATATGGTAATTATATAACACTTTAATGAACATGACATGACATACACTATGTTTAAAAGTATTACTTTCATTTTAATTTAATTTAAACATAATTTATAGTTTGTAAATATTTATCAAACTTACATAGTTTTGAAACTCCCTAAAAAAAACTAGAGAGATATTAATGTTTTAAAACAAGACAAAACGTCAATTAATCTGTTATATAACCGTACCCAAAAAAGGAAAAAGAAAAATGAAAGAAGTAAGAGTAGAAGACCAGAAAAGGAAAACTTATAAAGACTTGGATTATCTGCTTTAACTACTTGACGAAGTTTCACACAAGTAGTAATCAAGACCCTCGGATTGATCAGACGGTCGCAATAATTGAATAATAACACTTGAGACCCACCGACGGTACAGTATACTCACATTTTCTCGCGTTTATTACAGTCTGAAATAGTACAGTATATCACACGTGTCAGACGCACGTGCTATCAATTTGTCTCAGTGAGTCTCTCAGAGTTAGAACTCTCTCTCTCTCTCTCTCTCTCTCTCTCTCTCTCTCTCTCTCTCTCTCAGTGACAGTGTCAACTCAACTCAATCTTCTTCATTTGCTGCATCCAAGTAGCCACAAACTCTCACAGTGGTGAACTCAACTTCAACAATCAATCACAGATCTTCAAATCCAATGTAATGCTTCCAATTCTTTACTACTTCTTTTACAATCTTGAAACACTCTTTCAATGGACTCTGATTGAATCACTAATTTTGATTTTATTCTTTATTGATTCTGATTCACAAATTAAATCTTTCATGTTTCAGCTTCAACCATTATTGCTTTTTTTGGTGCTGAATTTAGAGGGATTTTTGATAGGGTTAAGCTTCTTAGTGATTGATATATGAATCATGATTGTTGAGGAAAGTAGTAATAGAGGTGAATTTCAGTCTGGTTTAGCTAAACTATCTTCATTAAGATCAGCTGGTACTGGTACTTTTAAATCAACATTATCTGGAAGATCGACTCCAAGAAGTAATTCTCCTTCGTTTCGAAGATTGAATTCGAGTAGAACACCGAGGAAGGACGGAAGGGGTTTTGGTGGTTCGGTGTTGTTTCGGAGCAATCGCGTGTTGTTGTGGTTGCTTTTGATTACTCTATGGGCTTATCTTGGGTTTTTTGTTCAGTCTAGGTGGGCTCATAGTGATAAGAAAGAGGAGTTTTCTGGATTTGGGACGGGGCCGAGGAATACGGGCGCAGACGCTGATCCGACGAGTGTTCGACGCGATTTAATTGCTAGTGATGAGTCTTTGTCTGTTAATAATGGTACAGATACAAATAAAGGTGGGATTGGTAGAACAATAAATGTGGCTTTGGCTTTGGCTAAGAAAGAAAATGATGATAATGATGATGGTTCGTCTCGTCGTAAAGCGAGTTCGAAGAAAAAGAGCAGGCGATCTTCGAAAGGTAAAGCCCGTGGTAAGAAAAAACCGACAGTGGAAATTAAGAACAACACTATAGAGGAGCAGGAACCGGAAATTCCCCAGACCAATAGTACATATGGATTGCTTGTTGGTCCGTTTGGTTCGATAGAGGATAGGATTTTGGAATGGAGTCCTCAGAAACGTTCCGGGACATGTAATAGGAAGGGGGACTTTGCGCGGCTTGTTTGGTCCAGAAGATTTATCTTGGTGTTCCACGAGCTTTCCATGACTGGAGCTCCGCTTTCAATGATGGAGTTGGCAACGGAGCTTTTGAGCTGTGGAGCCACTGTTTCAGCTGTTGCACTTAGCAGGAAGGGTGGTTTGCTGTCTGAGCTTTCTAGAAGGCGGATCAAGGTGCTGGAGGACAAAGCAGAGCTCAGCTTTAAAACTGCAATGAAAGCTGATCTCGTAATTGCTGGTTCAGCTGTATGTGCATCATGGATTGGTATGAAAAGATTGATTATGATTAATTATGATTATCATTTATTCTTTCCTTTATTATTCGCTATAGTTTCTATAGATTGTTTTGTTGTTACTATTTTTGCTCTTCAAGTAGAAATTATCAATATGAGTTTGTAAATGCTCTTCATGTCTTAATACAAACCCTTGTTTTCTTATGTCTCTAGAAAAATATATTGAACGTTTTCCTGCGGGAGGGAGTCAAGTTGCTTGGTGGGTTATGGAAAACCGTCGAGAGTACTTCGATCGTTCAAAGGGTGTCTTGCACAGAGTAAAAATGTTGGTTTTTCTTTCTGATTCACAATCTAAACAATGGCTAAAATGGTGTGAAGAAGAAAACATAAAACTGAGATCTCAACCCGAAATTGTGCCTTTGTCTGTTAATGATGAACTAGCATTTGTAGCTGGCATCCCCTCTACACTTAACACTCCATCCTTTAGTACCGATAAAATGATTGAGAAAAAACAGTTATTGCGAGAATCAGTCCGAAAAGAAATGGGATTGACCGATAATGATATGCTTGTGATATCTCTGAGTAGCATCAACCCCGGAAAAGGCCAGCTGTTGCTTCTTGAATCAGCAAGCTCAGTAGTAGAACATATACAGTTGGAAGATGGTAAGAAAATGAAAAAATTATCAAATATAAAGGAAGGCTTGTCTACTCAGGCAAGAAGACATCGTGTTAGAAAACTGTTACCATTGTTGAAGAAAGGCAAAGTAGCTTCGAATGATATCTCAAGCACTTCTATAAGCAGGTTGGTTACATGAATCTGGAAATTAGTTCTTATAACTGATGATTTTGTGGTATCTGTTTTTTATTTGTTGCACTGATTATGTAAACTTTGATAATCACAGAAGGAAACAATCTCTTAAAGTTCTCATTGGTTCTGTTGGATCTAAAAGTAACAAGGGGGATTATGTTAAAAGCCTTCTAAGTTTCTTAGAACAGCATCCCAACACTTCAAAATCAGTTTTGTGGACTCCATCCACAACACAGGTTGCTTCACTATACTCTGCGGCAGATGTTTATGTCATAAACTCTCAGGTAGGTCCTGTTTATTTTGTTTATAAAGTAGTAGGTAGAATTCTTATACATTCATATCGCTATTTGTTATCTCATTCGTTATTAGTATATGCATATAATTATGAATCTAGTTTGCACCTGACATTCATATAGCTCCAAGCAAAAAGTTGTTCAATCATGTTGGAAATATTATTATGTTATGTTATCTGTTGAGAACTTGAGATAGATGAAATATATTATTTTATTTTCTGATTTGGAATCTTGTGATCTTACCTTAAAATTCTTGCCTTGTCCCATTTCTAGAAATACTCTCTCATGTGTATGATGAGTTTTTACGTTATTTTAAGATGTTTGAATTCTCATCTAATCTATTTAGTGTTCTTTATCAATAAAGGATAAGATTTACTGAGTAATCAATAAATTTGTTGAAAATAGTAATGAATGTCATTTTTGGCTTTGTTTGTATTGCATTATTTTACAGCTTCAGATAATTGCTGAAACTATAAATTCCAGCTGTTAACTACATTTAGAGCTATAGTTCAATTACTGAAATATCCTCCAATATCGGAAGCTGTTGCTAACTAACAAATGGTGAACAGGGACTTGGAGAGACATTCGGACGGGTGACTATAGAAGCAATGGCATTTGGTCTTCCGGTATGACTTCTAGTGCATTCACGTACTTTGAGTTTTGATAAGTTAATGAAGAATGACTCAAATAGCATATTAGTTGCATAACTAGGAATCAGAATGTGTATCTTTAGGATCTATAAAAACTGAGAGATGCTGGCGAGAGAACTAGGATTTGTATAGAACAAGACAAGAGAGCAAACTACCTTCTTTTCTGTCTAGGTTTTCAACATTTTAACTGTTTAATGGTACGGCGATGAAATAACTAAATGGTAGGACAATGAAATAATCTCTCATCTGCATAATAGAATGATTTAACTCATCCGTTCAAAAGCAAAACTGAATACTTTTATTTTTTATTTTTTTAAAGTTGTTGATTTATAAATCATCAACAACTTTATTACAAATAATCATCAGTAAATTAGTGCTTAATAATAATGGACTATAAGTAATACATTAATAACAATTCATCCGTTTGAGTTGTGTTCCATTTAATGTTATTTGAGCAGGTTCTTGGAACTGATGCGGGTGGAACGAAAGAGATAGTAGAACACAATGTTACAGGTCTTGTTCATCCAATTGGACGGGCAGCAGGGAACGATGTCCTTGCACAGAATCTTCGATATTTGCTGAAAAACCAGTTGGCAAGGAAACAAATGGGAATGGAAGGTAGAAAGAAGGTGGAGAAGATGTATTTGAAGCAACACATGTATAAGAAATTTGTTGATGTTATTGTTAGATGCATGAGAAGCAAATAAACCCTTGTAAAACTCTCATTCTTTTCTTTACTTTTTTTTGTTAAAATTGAATTCACTCATTCACAATACATAATCTTTACACTGTTTTGATAAATATTTGCAATTATTTTACTATGCTTAGTGCTTGGTCAAAGAAATTTAAAATGGAATATTTAAAATTATTTGATAAACTTTCTATTACGATACCTTTTTTTTAGGGGTAGAGGGAAATGTGCCTCTTTGATGTTTCAACAGAATGTGTCTTCTTGGCACCTTGAATTCATGCATTTTTCAATATAGAATTATTAATTCAATTATGACTAATATATAAACAAGATTTTGTTTGAATGGATAATATACTTAACAAAACTCTTTAACACTAATAGTTGTGATTAATATTTTATTAACATGTCATCTATTTGCAAATTCATAGATGGAGTAAAAGCAGCATTTCTAATGGTGGTGGTTCAAATTGCTTATGCTGTTGTTAGCATATTGTACAAATTGGTTGCAGATAATAATGGGATGAGTTTGTGTGTACTTGTGGCTTATCGTTACCTCTTTGCATCAATTTTTATGGTTCCTCTTGCTTACTTTGCTGAGAGGTGCCACTTTAATTCTATTATTCATAAGATTCATTAGTAATTAGAAGTGAGAAAATAAAGGAAAATATTTTTATTAAGGCAAAAAAATAATAATTCAATATAACAGTTCAGGATTTATACTTCCACAGGAAGAGCAAACCAAAGATCACTGCAGAAGTTCTTTTTCAAGCTTTTCTTTGTGGATTATTTGGGTAAGTTTATTCGATATTATTTTAAATAAATAAATATGATCATTAATTAATCAAAATTTATTTTAGGGCAACCTTACAACAAAATTTATACGTTGAAGCCGTAGTTTTAGCGGGTGTAACATATGCTACGGTCATGTATAATTTTATTCCGGGTGCAACCTTCATCTTAGCCGTCTCTTTCGGGTGCGTAAATTAACTTTTTTTTAGTAAAAATTGGATATTTTTTCAGGTAAATGTAGAGACTAAATCTATGAAATAGGAAAGATTACAATAAGCGGCAAAACTCTCTTTCAAGAAAAGTTATACAACGTTGCGTGCGCAGGGTTGAAATTGAACAAAAACTGCGTAAATTTACCTTTAAGTTAGCCCTGATGTTAAATTTTTTTAGTGTTAATTAATTAATAATGGTTTTAATTTTCAGATTAGAAAGGTTAAACATTAGAACATTAACCGGAAAAGCCAAGGTGATTGGCACATTAATGGGAATTAGTGGAGCTATGATTCTCACATTCTATAAGAGCACTGAAATTCACCTATGGTCTACTCATGTGAATTTGTTGAAACATCATCTACATCCACAAAATGTTTCTACTAATAATATATGGGGCTCTTCTCTTGCATTGGGCACTTGTATATCATATTCAATATGGTTGATAATTCAGGTCACACATTTATTAATTTTATACTATAGAAACAATGTATCTAATTAACTTCATTTTGCAACTTGTATTAAATATATATTTTGTGTATGATTATAGGCTAAAATGAGTGAGAAGTTTCCTTGGCATTATACAAGTGCAGCATTGATGTCAGTGATGGCTTCTATTCAATCAATTATATTTGCATTATTCATGGAAAGAGGTGATTGGAATCAATGGAAGCTTGGTTGGGATATCAAACTTTTCACTGCACTTTTTGCGGTATAATATATCACAAAACCTAATCTAAGATTTAACCTCTGACGATATCATTTATTTATATTTATGTATTAATATAAACAAGTTGTTAACATTTGTATTTGTAGGGTGTTGTGGCCTCCGGAATAGTTTGGGTTTTGATTGCATGGTGTGTGCGCATAAAAGGTCCACTATATGCTTCAGTTTTCAACCCTCTCTTTCTTGTTCTAGTGGCCATTGGAGGATCTCTCTTATTAGATGAAACACTTTATTTGGGAAGGTTCAAATATTTAACTCATCTTATTATTTAATATTTTCATTAAGTTTTTAAGACTTTTTATATTATTATTTACAACATTTTTGTTCTAAAATTACAGTGTAATAGGATCATTGATCATTGTGATTGGGCTATACATTGTCTTGTGGGGTAAAGGTAGAGAATTGAAGAAAACTATTGAGATTCAACCCTTGGAGATAATAACCACAAAGCTTCAAGATGCTAAAAGTCTTGAGATTGATGATAACATTGTCTTGAAGGAAAACAATTAGAAAATTTCTTTACCCACCTCCCTATGGGGGGTCACCCCCAGCGAAATTCCCAAACTACCCCTGCTTCGGAAATGAACTTCCGAAGCGCTTTTTTTTTAAAAAAATTTCCTTGATTCGGAAGTTCATCTCCGAAAACACCTCATGGGGGGTGCGTTCGGAGATGAACATCCGAAAACACCTCATGGGGGGTGAATTCGGAAGTTCATTTCCGAATTATGCAGAAACTGTGTTTTTTTTTTATGTTTTTTCTTAAACGCAACCGCATTTTAATTAAACGTTACCGGCAAATAAAATAAACAATAGATAGAGTGAAAACACTAATATGATAAATAAACAAAAAAAATACTAATATGAAAATATTATATACAAACCGAAATAAATAAAAATAGTGTGCTAAATATACAATCCAAAATCAAAAAATGAATAAACCCCACCACTACTGGGTGTGCCTAACCCGCTCACCCTGGGCCCTCCTCTGCCGCCTGTACCCCGCCGCACGGCCCGCATCAGTGACGATGATCTCCATCACGGCGACTGCCTCTGGTCCACCCTGATGAATGACACCTCGATCCAACGCGTCCCGCCCAAGCATCTCTATCCACTGGCAGATCGGAAGGAGATCAATGGCGTGGTCATCCTCCGCCTGCCGGTTCTCCAGGATCTCCTCGTGTGCTGGCCTAGGAGCGCCGGGAACGTCGGGTCTCAAGAGAGGATGGGACACCCGGTAGAACCATGTGACGTACCCCTCCACACTGTGCCAGACCTGGGTGACCCGCATGCGACGGTACTCCTCCGGTACCACATGATGCTGCCACTCCTCCCATATGGCAGTGAGCTGCACTCTGGTCACTGTGTCAGGAGCAGCCTCGAAGGGTGACCTGGGTATGATCTGCACGAACCCAAACTGCCGCATGCACCGCTCCGGGAGATACCGGACCATGATGCCGGTCCCGCATGCCAACCAGCCTGAATATAGAGCAACCCCGTCGAAGGGGACAACCTGAGCATAGTCGGCGAACGGCCTCCAGGTGACGTCGTCGTGCATTATGCGGTCCAGGTACAGGCGGTATGGTCCCACCGCATCGTTCCCCCTCTGGAGGGCGTATCTGGCGGCCCTGGGCATGGCGTCAACGTACGCAGGATCGATGTGGAAGCCGTGGATGCGGGAGAAGTAGGAGATGATCCAGCTCTGAAACACAAATACGATAATGTATTAAAAATAAATACGAAACATAAATAAATAAATAAATACGAGAATGTGTTAAAATCAAACGTACCGTAAGCAGAGTGCAGGATCCGACCAGCTGCCTCGTCCTCCAGTTGGAGGCCTCATTCAGCTTCTGGTAGAGATATGCCAGAGTAGCTGCCCCCCAGTTCCACTGGTGAACGGTATCCAGGTCCATGAAATAGCGGAGGTAGGCCACGTCGACGTACCTGGCACTCTTGTCCACAAAGCATGCAGCGCCTACCACATGCATGTACCAGCACCGGAGAGCGCAACCGCGGTGGTACTCCCTGAATAGGTCGTTACCCTCCTGCTCGGCCTCGGCCGCCGCGTCCAGGTGGAACTCAAAATAGAGGCTCAGTGTGTTGAACCGGACATGAGGCCCAGAAGTCGAGACGCACTCCAGGTGAGCAACCTCGTGCGGCAGGCCCAAATAGTGCATCATCCACTCAATGGCCTCGACCCTCTGGATCCTGGAGTGGTCCAACAGCGGCCCCCTAATAGGCAGGTGGAGAAGACACTGGACGTCATGCAAGGTGATCGTCAACTCCCCCACCGGCAAGTGGAAAGAAGACGTCTCCTTGTGCCAGCGCTCCACAAATGCCCCCTGCATGCCGGTGCTGATGGTGGTGTACCCGGTCATGCAGAGCCCGCAAAGCCCTGAACCTCGCACATGGTCGTTAAACCACTGAGCTGCTGGTTTAAAGAGACCGAAAATCTTCCTGGAGTGGTTCACCATTTTCAATGGCTCTCTCTCCTGTTACAAAAAAAAACAAATAAGCGAGAAATAAACGGTAAAATTATAAAAAATGGTGACAAATAAACGGCTAAGTTAAAAAAAATACCTCTCCCTCCCAGATCCGCCGAGCGACGTGATCCTGGTAGTGAATCAGCAGGGAAGTGTCAAAAGGCCCTCCCGGAAAGCTATCCACCTCCTGCTCCTCCTGCTCCTCCTCCTCCCCGACTGGAGGGTCAACATCCGGTATGACCTCCTCCTCCTCCTCATCCTCATCCTCCTCCTCTCGCTGGCGGGAAGAAGATACCCGAGCCAGCCTACTCCTAGAGCCTGAAGCAGATGAACTCTCCACCAAGTCCTGTGGAACGCGGACACGGCGTCCCCGTCCCTGCCCCCGTCCCTGGGTCGACGCCAGATGCGCCGCCGCCCGCTCGCGTCTAGCCGACGCAGTCTGGGACTCTCTCCCCTGTCTGATGCGTGCTGGCTGGTCTGACATGATCCTATAAACAATCGAAATCGATTAATATGCGAGACAAATGAAAAAACAAAAAAAAATGAACTTCTGGTACAGTTCGGAAGTTCATTTCCGAAAACTGGGATGGAGGTGTTTTCGGAAATGAACTTCCGAAACACCCCCACGCAGAGCTTCTCTGCAACCTCCAATGGCAGACCCAAAAACCTAAACCAAATCCATTTTTTTGCCTACTAAACATCCTAATATCAGTACTAAGCTATCTTAATGTCATTTTTTCAGATTCTAAACACCCTAATATAGTTTAATCAAATAGATCTAAAACTTGAAAAAACAATGATAAACTTACCAATTAGTGTTTAATGATGAGTTTGGTTGAGTTTGGAAGAAGAGTTTGGCTACTTCACACTTGCTTCTGCAGAAATTTCGCCTATGGAAGTGTTTGATGATGATTAGGGTAAATGATTTGGGGGAGGGGGAGAGTTCTGCTTAATCTGCAGAACGCGTTTTATTTCGGAAGTTCATTTCCGAAATAGTAGTTTCGGAAATGAACTTCCGAAATAAGACATTTTTTTCAAAAAAAAAGGCGCTTTCGGAGATGAACTTCCGAAAACACCTTTTTCATGCATTTCGGAAGTTCATTTCCGAAGTCAGGGGTATAATGGGGTTTTCACCAGAGGTGGACTAGAAGATAGGGAGGTGGCCAAAGAATTTCTCAAACAATTATCTATAAACAAAAGGAAAATGACAAGTTTAAAAATAATCATCACATGGGAGGCATATTCAACGACCATAAAGGGATCAAATCATTCATTATTTTGAATTTTTTTGTTAATTCTATTCTAAAGCAATTTCAAACATTATTATATACTTATAGTAAAGTGTCAACTATTTTGCCTTCAAAATAATATGTAGAGTTTGATGAGTTCAAATGTTAATAGTGTACTATATAAAGTACTCACATACACACACAACATTATGTTGAGACAATGTCTTAATTCAATTCAGGACAACGTTACTTACGTTGAGAGAGAGTATCTTAATAAAAAAATTTATTAATTTAATAATCTATATTATATGATGGTCTCATATAAACTTTCCCAATTCAATACCTTTTTTAATATTGTCTGTGAATTTCAACTTAGAATCCCTTTGAATATGAGATTCTCTCACTTTCACTCAAAAACTATCCTAAATATTTGCAAGAAAACAATTATATGTGAAGTGATTCAAATCACAATTATAGACCAAACACAATATCTTTCTAAAATAAAAAAGACTTACAAAAATAGAGTATTACAACAAAACACAGAGATTCTTTAAAACAAAACACGACATACACAAATCTTCAAAATAAGTGTCTTCAAACAAGGAGTATTAACTCCTTAAATATCAACCAAGATCTAGCCGAAAAAGCTAAGTAGGATTTAACTAGAAGCCAAGTAAATGCAAATATCACGAATCAAATATTTTTCATTAAAAACAAATCCAAACATTTTCTTCTAAACCAAATATGATTAACTCTTCTTCAAATCTAATTATGATATGATAAAATCTTTACCAAATTGATTTGGATTAAAAATAATTTTTTGAACGCAATCTTTGCAAACTTCTGATTGAACGAAAAAGGAAACAAATCTTGAAATAAATACTGAAGCGTATCCAAACAGACAGAAAGCGCACACCAGAGTGAAGAAGAGACGGAATGTCTCACAATAAGTCAAGTTATCTTGCTTAACAAGTTCCCTACAAAAATTCACTTGTTATAAAAATTCATCATTTGACTATTTTTTCGACAAAACAACAAAACAAAGATTAGCACACACCTTATGGAATAAAACATACAATGAATAATAAAATTCTTGCATTTTCTCTTTTATACCATCCTGTTAATTTAATTTGCAGAACTTGCAAGATGAGATAATGGACCTAATGGATTTTAGGCCTTATTGTTAATTTAATTTGTAGAACTTGCAAGAAGAGATGATGAACCTCATGGATTTTAGACCGTACTATTAATTTAATTTGTAGAACTTGCAAGATGAGAAGATGAACCTCATGGATTTTAGACTTTACTGTTAGTTTGTAGAACTTGCAAGATAAGATGATGGACCTCATGGAGTTTAGGTCTTGGTATTAATTTAATTTGCAGAACTTGCAAGATGAGATGATGGACATCGTAGATTTTAGGCCTTACTGTTAATTTAATTTTTGAACTTTCAAGATGAGATGATGAACCTCATAGATTGTAGGTCTTACTGTTAATTTAATTTGTAGAACTTGCAAGATGAGATGATGAACCTCATAGATTGTAGGTCTTACTATTAATTTAGTTTGTGGCCATTTTCCCAGCGTTTTTCAATGTGAATTATTACTTATTCATTCTGTGAATTTTTTGAAGATGCATCTCTGAAAATGTCAAGCGAAAATTGAATATATCTCCACCTTGCATGATCACCTCTCTCATACTTCATTCATCCTCTATAACTCAAAACCCTTAAAAAACTTTCATTCTTAATCAACTTTTCGACTCCAAATCATCATTATTGTGTTTTATCACAACAAAGAGAACAAAAGAAGTTGCAATTTAAGGTAAAGTTCATTCATTTCATCCTTCATGACTTGCATTAATCTTGTTTTTGTTCTGAAAAAGTGTACATTGAGTCTGGAGATGCATCTCTGAATTCATTTGCTATATATTTCGAAGATGCATCTTCGAATTTGTCTGTTCTTGTATTTTTTTAACTGTTTTTCTATTTTGGTTTGAATTATATATGGTGCTCCCAGATATGTTTCCCAAATTTGTTGTAAGTAATGAAGCAAAACATGAAGAAGTGGAGGACGGTGTTAAATCGAATGAGTTGAAAGACGATGTTAAACCGGATCAGGTGAAAGACGATGTTAGACCAGTTGATGTCGAGATAAATGTTGGTCAACAATTTACAAATGAAAAACTGTTTACTGTTCAGGAACATATCCTCGAATGGGTCCGCATGGTGGTTGGAAATTTGGGGTTTAACATTGTAATTGGAAGTTCCGACAATGGTTCTAGCCAAAGGCAAACATTTTTAACCATGAGATGCGAGAGAAGTGGCTCGAATATTCCACCGATTCAGAAGTTGAAACGTGATGGCACTAGATAAAAAAATATCAGTGTCCATTTAAATTGAGTGCATACCGTAAGGCAGATGATACATGAAAATTTAATGTGATTTCAAATTTACACAATCATGCATTACAATCCATTTTAGTTGGTCATCCCATCGTATGTCGCCTTAAACCAGAGGAGAAAGAAATTGTTTCAGACATGTCTTTAGTTAGTGTGGCGCCTAAAAACATACTTGCATATTTGAAACGGAAAAGACCTGAAAGTGTTTCAAATGTCAAGCAGGTATACAATGCGTGTTATCTAAACAATACGGCGATAAGATGTCCAAGATCCAAAATGCAACAACTTTTCAAGCTTTTGGATGACAACCATTATGTTTCTAGGTATACAGTTTGTGGGAGGATAAAATCATTGTTTGTGACAAATTTTGGACTCATCCCGAAAGTATAAAGTTGTTCAACACATTTCCCATCGTCCTCATAATTGATTCAACATATAAGACCAACTAGTATAGGCTTCCGCTTTTGGAAATTGTTGGTGTTACATCTACAGAGAAGATTTCAGTGAGATTTGCATTTTTGAAATCCAAAAAAGAAGACAACATTAAACCCCGTTTTAATTAAAAATATCAAAAGAAAATTTTCGGAGATTCATATCCGAATAGATCTTTTCTTTATAAAACAATAAGGTTTATCCGAATATACATCTCTAAAAAGTGCTCTGATGAAAAGATAAGGTCTGTAAGATCCAAAGTTATCCAAGCTTGTATAAATAGGGTGTTTCTCATCCTTTTTTTATTTACAAAACATACGATATCAGAAAATAAATACATATCCCCACCTTGCATTTGTGTATTTCAATGGTGAGAAGCTGCCACTTCAGTTTAGGTTTTGCAAGGACATAACTCGCGTCGACCTAATATCCAAACTGAATACACTCCCGCGATATCCATAAAATCGACACGCTGTCACGCTCGAATATCGTTCACCCTCGTTTCACTACAACGAGAAGATACAGTTTACCAACTTTGAACTGAAGACGGATGCAAATTTAAAGGTTATGTGGAGTACTTTTCGCCAATATGAAACAAAGAGTTCAATTGAAGTGGATGCGAAGATTTCAAGATCAATCGAAGATATTATCAATATGTTGCAACGTCCAAAACTACCCGTTTATAAAGACGTGTAATGTTAATTTTTCCGATTATCAATGATCTATGTAATGTTGTGTGTTTTAATTTAATGTCAAGTTGTTATGATTATCAATTATTAATTTCCCCATACCGTCTCTGTTTCTGTTTTTTATTTGAAATATCATAGATATTTCGGATATACATAGTAAAGCATATTATTTATAATTTCTGATATGCATCTTCAAACAAAAATTAAATAATATAAAAAACGGTGCGTTTAAAGACACTTCTCTAAAAACTAAGGAACCTATAAAGATGAGAAGATGTTTGAAGACACTTCTCTAAAAACTAAGGAACCTATAAAGATGAGAAGATAAATTGCCTAATTTTATTCGCAGAACTTGCAAGATGAGATGGTGTGCCTCATGAATTTTAATTTAGTTTCTAAAACTTGTATAATGAGATGATGGACCTCATGGATTTTAGGTCTCAGTGTTAATTTAATTTGCTGAACTTGCAAGATGAGATGATGAACCTCATAAGTTTTATGCCTAATTATTAATTGAATTTGTAGAACTTGCAAGATGAAATGATGGACCCTTAAGAATTTTAGGCTTTACTACTATATTAATTTAATTTGTATAAATTGCAAGATGATGGACCTCATTTACTTTAGGTCCTACTATTAATTTAATTTGTAGAAATTTCAAGTTGAGATGATGGACTTCATGGACTTTAAGCCTTACTATTAATTTAATTTGTAGAGCTACAAGATAAGATGATGGACCTCATAGATTTTAGACCTTACTGTTAATTATTTAAAATTTAAAATAGTCTATTAACCGTTAATTTTTTAAAAAGTAATTTCTACTATAATGAAAACTAAACACATTGAAAATAAAAATAAGCTTGCAAGAAAACAAGTTACCAATTCTACCAATTGCAGTAGCAACAGTAATATCATTAGGGGTGTTCGCGGGCCGGTTTGGTTCGGTTTTGAGAGAATCCGATACCCAAACCGATTAAAATTATATGGATTGGTTTGGATTGGATTTGTAAATTTTTGTGATAAAGCCCAAACCGAACCGAACCGAGAAACAACGGGTTGGTTTGGATTGGATTGATCGGGTAGATATGCAAAAATATTTGAAAAAAATAATTTATTTATGCAAATTAATTTTTCATAATAATATAAACAAATAGTATTAATAGTGTTTAATTGTAAATATTAAACTAACACTTTTTTCCTAATAGATTAAAAATATCTAACAAGAATAATATCTAACATAAAGGCTTTTGAATCTATAATTAGTTACTTCAGTTAATATGATAATGAATGTGTTTCTTAACTCTATGGTCAATTACCCCAATACACTAATAATTTTCTAATAACTAATTAAAATAACATAACTTATCCACATACAACATTTCACTTTTTTTCTTGTTGAAATTGAATGTTTGATAGTAAATTTCATGATAATTAGTTATGATTGGTTTGGTTTGGGTTGGCGGGTAGAAAATTGAAAATCCGATGCCCGAACCAATTGTCATTGGATTTCATTGGTTTGGTTCGGTTTTTGCCCGAACTGAAAAAATGTCCAACCCAAACACTATGGTTTGGTTTGGATTGCGGTTTGGTTCGGATTTACCCGAACCAATGAACACCCCTAAATATCATACCAAATAGACTAGCAGTAATATAGTCAACGTTTGGTTTGTTTCGTTTTGGTTTGATTAAGTTTGGTGGTTCGCACTAGTGAAGGAAAGACTTTTTAGATCAGGCGAAAAGTATATTTTACATTGGATTTGTGTCCGATGTAAAGTCAAGTGATGTAGTAAATCAAAGACATTTTACATCGGTCAGAAATCCGATGTGAAAAATACACCAACCACATCGGTTGACTGTTATATCTGATGTGAAATAGGGGGTTAATTTTATTTTTTTAAAACTAACTACAATATTTAACATCGGTTATCTTAATGGTCTGATGTAAAATGTAGGTTTTAACGTCGGTTGTCTTATTGGCCTGATGTAAAATATAGGTTTTTACATCAGTTGCAAGGCGCATCCGATGTAATATGATTGCTATCTTTCTTAAAAAATTAGGCTATTTTTTAGAAGAATCGAGGTGGATTTCCTGTAATTTTTTTTATACCTTCTGAATTCGTTTGCGATTGCTCTTTTGTTCTTCTTTTTGGAAACGGTATGTGAAAAAATGATTTTAGGATTCAGAGTTTTGGTTTAAACTGATGCAAGGCTGGGAAGGATTTCACATCGATTCAGTAAAGGGTCCGATGTAAGGGCCCATATAACAAAACTTCTTTTAATTACCAAACTGCCACCTGTTTTATTTTTTTTATCAGTAGACTTTTCACATCAATGCATATCTAAGCCCGCTGTGAAATCCTTTATAAGAAAATTTTATTTTATTTACTAAACTGCCACCGTGTTATGTTTTTTCTTAAATCAAATATTTTTTACATCATTGAAAATAAATGTCTGATGTAAAATTCTTTGACAAATATTTTTCACATCATATATCTTAAAACCTGGTATAAAATTCTTTAAGCAAATGTCATTTTTAGTAGTGTCGACTCGGTTATTGAAGTATTTGATAAATTAGTTCGATTCATTAATTAAAAAGAATGGTTGGATTTTATGGTGTGGTTAGGTTATATGGATTATTTGACCTCACCAAACTTAGTTAGAATGATATCTTTTTGTCGCTTGCGTGAGAGAATAATATATATAGGCGTTAATATCATTCTTTGCACACATATGGTAATGTCATATATAACTATTTATAAAGCAAAGATTGATTAACATATAAGCGTTAATTAATATACAAAACAAAAGCCTCTAGCTAGTTAGCTAGGTGATTATTTTATAAAAATGTCATCTATTTGCAAGGTGATAGATGGAGTGAAAGCAGCATTTCTAATGGTGATGGTTCAGGTTGCTTATGCTGTTTGTACCATATTGTACAAATTGGTTGAAAAGAATAATGGAATGAGTTTGTGTGTACTTTTGGCTTATCGTTACATCTTTGCATCAATTTTCATGGTTCCTCTTGCTTATTTCGCTGAAAGGTGTGCCACTTTATTTCTATTACATTGTTTTTTAAAAAAAAATCTTGAGCACATGTTAAGAAATTAATTAAGTTGTGTTGAAAAACAAGTTTCTATTACTTTATTTAGTGTATGAACTTGTCTTAAATTCATGGGTTTGTATGTGTGCTTCCACAGGAAAAGCAAACCGAAGATCACAGCGAAAGTTCTTTTTCAAGCATTCCTGTGTGGATTATTTGGGTAATGTAATCGATTTAATCATTAACTTTGTATGGCTTGTAAGATATAAGGTGAATATTCAGTAAGTAACATCGTCCTAAAATAAGTATTAATTAGAGAGAAAAATAGTAAATTATGAGTATTAATAAGGTATATAATTAGAAGATCAAATTTAAAAACACATTAAAAATTAAAAGGTGAGAAAAGAATACAGTGACTGGAGTTCATCTTTTGAAGATGAATAAGTTTGATGTCTCAGATTGAAATCTACGACTATGCATCTCATGTTCCTGAACAACTATCAATTGAACTGACTTAATAAGATACACGATCCTTTTTTTTTGAGACGGAGGAAGTATTATTTAATAGCTAATTATTACTATTTCTTAATATTGTTTTTAAATATTTTATACAAATACTTCACATAAAATCTATTGTATTATTTATTTATATATTTATTTTCTTTACAACATTTAAAAGATTATTAATAAAATTATTCTAGAGTGGAACAAGAAATAGATACCAGATCGATGAAGTCATCGGTGGACTCTAGTACGACAATAGAAGTCTCAGTGATCACAAAGAGAGTGTACCAACAAGGTTAACATTGTTACGCTAAAGTTAGGAAAGTTATAGGGGTCGAACTTGTAGGTGTGTAACGAATCATATTTTGAGTTATGTAAAGTCACATTTACACAAGAGCGACAGTTATAAACACCTCCGGTGAACATAGCGTCCAGCACAGGGGCTGCTGGATAGATCTTAATAGATATGGAGCGCCCTTGCTTCAGCTCGGAGTTTTCCCACGAGAGTACATCTGTTCACTAGCTGAAATGGGCCTGAGATTGGATTGGGTCTCCAAGTTAGGCCGGTTTTCAAAGGGTAGTTTGGCCATCCCAAAACAGTTGCCCCTATGTCTTTGCTATCACACATGAAGCTAGGATTTGATATGAAAATACTATGACCAACCGCTAAGAAGTTTTGTCTTGGAAATGTTTTCTTTGTTGGAAAAGTTCTCTAGAGAGAGGAAAAATTAATTGAGGAGTTGAGCGGGAGTTGGTAGCTTTGAGAACATGAGAATTACATGCTTGTGTCGTCATCAAACTTTACTTTGGGGAGGGCCTCCACGTGGATCTAGGCGCATAAGATAGGGAAGTGACACCCTTAAGATGCTTTAGTACACTCGAGTGTCATTGCAAGTTCGAGGATGCATTTGGATTGTTTTAGACATTTTCTCGATTTTTGTACTGTAGATATCGGTGCTACTGGTTGCCAATAAATTGAGGGAGTGCAACCAATTACTCTTTTTACTTTATTTGCTTCAATTCCATATGTGCTTTTGCCTTCCCTAAGATTTTCATATTCTAGCAATCTTTATGTGTTATTTGATCTTCATTCCCAACCGCGAGGTATCTTTTAGCTCTTTGGTGATTTCTTTCTTTGTTCATTTTTTCTAGGACTATCATATCGAGTTATCTTTTACTCTTGGGAGATTCTTGAATTGACCTTTAGCCTCAGAATATGTTAATCAATGAACGATCTTTTATTTCATCGATTATTATATTGTAATGATTTTATTACATGCAAGGATTAATTAGCTGATTTTAATATAGTAGATGAAAGGTGACGATACCTCGTACTTGTTTCTTTTCATTTCCTTTCAGGGGTCACTGCCCTCGGTTCTATATCTGCGATCATTCTAGGGAATTGGACTTTTAGTTTATTGAAGGTATATAGGGACTATGTTCGGTCAAGGGTATGTTCTTCTTCCCCACCCTCGAGTGAAAAACTCAATCGAGATCGACATAAGTAAGGCTCCACCGTACGTGATTTACAGAGACTATCTACCAAGAGGAGGTGGACCTGATGCACCACCTTTGCTTTCGAGTGTGTGGTGTCTTTAAGTGCTTTCCACCATCATGTTTAAGGTTTAAGGCTAATTTTGGCTTTTCTTTTGCTTATAAATTTCTCTATGTTTAAGGATTTAGTGTTAGCGAAGGGGTTTGAGTTTTTCCGCTGTTGTACTTGAAAAATAATAATACCAAAGAAAAATGAAGTGAAAATCTTATTTATTAAATTTGTGGCGAAACTTTTTATATTTGTAGAGATTTCCATAAGCTTTTTTTATTTAAAATCGAGGAAGGGATTTGGCTATAATAAAGCTTCAATTTGACAGCATTCTAAGTTCTTAGGATAAGTTCCCCGTAAAGAGTCTCAATGGTGTATGCTCCCTTGTATGGACTCAACAGGGGCTTTCCCAGGTAGGTGCAAGATTACCTTTTCCAGTATTTCATCCTCCTATATCGACCCTTCAAAATAATAAGCCATAAGGATGGAAATCTTAGAGCTTGATTTTCTTGTTGTGTTTGATGGTAGTGACTTGCTTAGTGTTAGTGTCAATGAGGGATGAAAAACATCTATTATGGTAAAGTAACTCTAGGTTTTCCCTTATCATTTTTGAATTTTCCTCTTCATGGGGGATATGTGTACGCTCTCCAACATAGATAGGGATGACGACCTCAACGTCATATGTGAGTCTGAAAGGTGTCTCTCTAGTAGTAGAGTGGGTTGTATTCTGATATGGCTAAAATACATGTGGAAGCTCCTCCATCCAGTTTCCATTAGATCCTTCGAGCTTTATTTTAAATTCTCTCAATAATACCCTATTGAAAGCCTTTTTATAAGGGGGGGGGGGGGTGGACAAACCTCTTATGTACAACTCCCCTCTTACAATTAAGTATGACCATGATCCCCTTTTCACTAAACTAGCCTCGACGTAGTCTGTTGGTAAAGTTCCATTTTCAATTTAAGCCATGATCAACGTGATCCATAATGACTACATTGTACCTATCGTTACAGCAACCACAATGACACATTGATGAATTCTCGACAAGTGTACCGATAACATCGAAGTAATAAATAAGATCGTATCCACAGGGAGTGCTATTTAACCAGACAAAAACTGTGCAATGTTTAGAAAGTAACAAATGGGGGGGTTCAAGTTTAATTTGCAAAAAAGAAAAGTTGTTCTTACAGTTATGAGAAAACGATCAAGATTTGTGTAAAATTCCTTATTTCTCCCCTGTTAATGTCTAATGCATTACATGAATAAAACTTCGTTATATTTCCACGACGAATTAATAAAACTACTATACCCAATCCCTTGATGTATAACTCACTAATTTCTACTAAAGGTCTCACATTCCTATTCAACCGGCATAAGTGAAATCAGGCGATGATACAATATGTTAATTCTGATGCACTACTAGAAGTCTCCTATCCCTATTTAACTAACATAAGTACAATAATTTCCCTAGTTCAAACGCATAGGCTAAGGTTCAATATTCCTTATACGTCCATGATCACATTAACAAAGTATCTCAAATAATGTCCTTTAAGTAAAAGAGGTAATTAAATAGAAATATAACTAAGATTAATCATGCAATATCAAATTAAACATATGTTCCAACTGATTCAAAATATGGTCATCAGGAAAAACTTAACCTAATAATATTTAGCTACTCATAATCATTTAACTACAATACCAAATGATAAGAAGAAGGTTACATAAGAAAATACTTGAAGATATGGCCTCCAATGGATTCAATGCGCTCCAAATCTTATTGGTGTTGAAATTCGTCACATGTACTCTAAAATACCCGAATCCTTAAAAAGATGCCAAAATTCCCCTTTTTAAAGCCTCAAGATCGTACCAGAACGCATTAGAATTTTTCCAGTAAAAGGGCCTATCACGCGTCATAAACAACACGGTGCGTGCAATACAACACGGTGACGTGCGATGGTCAGAGAATTTTTTTCAGAAAGTTGCTCGCTTTTTTTCTCCCTTTTCACCCAAATTTCTCTGAATCCCTATTTCTTCATACTTGGTCATTTTTGCATAATTCTTTGGCCATTATTCCTCAAATTTTCTCATCTTTGACTTGTTTATCTTTGTTTCTTCGACTAAATACATGCCATGTACAGAGTATCATGACACATGTGTGATTAGACTGGATTTGTCAAGTGTTTTTTGGATAAAAGAATGGTTGGTGCATGTCACTCTCTTACTCCCTACCTTGGATAAGACATCTTCCTTCATGTTCTACTCCCTTGGAACAAACTTAATTGCATATGCTTTAAATGAACCCACAGTGTCTTTTACTACAGTTACACACTCCTACAACAATGGATCTTTTGCTTGTGCTTCTCTATTAACTTTGGGAAATCACGAGTTGTGAGTTCGGCCATAATATATCTTATTTCACCCTAAGTTTTTATGCCAGGGTAAGAATAGTTCTAAAACTTTCATGTCCGTCCTGGTTATTGGCGGCGGGAAATTTGAAGCACAATGAAACTTCAAATATGAGCCCTCCATTGCTCTCGAGAATAAACCTTGCTCCACTCCCGTTGTTATTCGATGGTCCATTTATGAAGACGATACACTTCATTCATGGCTCTGATGTCACTGGTGTCATCTCAACAATAAAATATGCAAAAACTTGGGTCTTAAGGGATTTCTTGAGTTTGAGGGAAATTTCAAAAATCCCGATTGATCACCTAGTCATCCACCCTTCCAAACCTGCTATGTATAAAATCAACTTCAATGGTTGATCTGTAGGACCACAATCGAGTGTACTTAAAAATAGGGCCTTGGCTTTTTTGATGCTCTATCACCAAGACCAATACATTTTTCTCAATTTTGTGGTAGCGTGTCTTGGGATCGACTAACGCCTCATAGATAAAGTACACCTATTTTGACAATCACGTCATCAATATTTACTTCCACCATCTTGCCAATTTTATCTTCAAAGACCATGTTCATAATCCTTGGGTATATTTCCCCCATATTTTTTCAGGCAAAGGGCATAACATTGTACCTGTAGTTGGTGTGCTCTGTCATAAATGTTGTCTTATCCATGTCCTTACCATGCATTAGAATTTGATTATATCTGGAGTTTCTTCCATGAAAGACAAAAAATATCATCCACTTGAGTTTCATAATAGTTTGACAATGCTAGGAAACATATATAAGTCTTCGGGGAACAACTTGTTAAGATATATACAGTCAACACACATTCCCCACTTGCTTGACACCTTCTTTGCTAGAATTATGTTAGAAAAGCATTTAGTGTATTTAACCTCTAAAATGAAGTTTACTTGAAGGATCCCCTTGATGGTAGTCTTGGTGGCTTCAACCTAATGTGGTTAGTGATCCCATCTTCTTCGGTGGCCTGCATGATATAAGGATCGATGTTTAATTGATGGAAGACAATACCGGGGTTGATGTTAGACATCTCATCATGGGAAATGGCAAACATGTCACCATTTTCCTTAAGGAATTTGATGAGTTCTTTCTTTATAAAACTAGGAATGTTAGCTCCAATATTTACTATTCTGGATGAATTCTCGTCGAGAAAGACGATTATGAAATCATCACCCGAGTCATAATCTTTATTCTAGATTTATTATGGAGAGATGTTTCTGGGTCATACTCGTCGCCTAAATCCGCAAAGCAGACATCTAAGGGCGTCGTTTGGAAAAGTTGACATACTTTTTCATTATCCAAGAATGTTGTTGCATTTGGGTTCTACGACAGAACTTTATGTGATTGATAAACTTCTATTAGGTTGACACAAATAGTTGTCGGTTCATCGTGAATGTTGTGGTATCATCTTCAGGTGGACGTTGGAAGCAACAATATCAAGGAATGTGAAAAAGGCCTTCCTAAAATACAATTGTAAATACTTTTACATGGGACCATCAGGAATTGCATGTCTATCATCCTTGCGTTTATTTCCTCCTCGAAGATTACCAGGGCCGTCTTTGAGGGCGTGCAAAGCGGGCTACCGCACAGGGCCTCAAATTGTCCAGAGTTAAACTATAGCTAAATAGGACCTCATAAAATATCAGGTAGGTTAAATCATGAGTACATAGGGCCTCTAATAATTTTTATGATTAAATTGCGGCTAATATACACAGGGCCTCCAAAAACTTGTGACGACCTTGAAGATTACCATGAGCTTAATGCATTCCCATGCACAGGTGAGTTATTGAATAGTTGAATTCTTGGATAATGTGGGGTAATATATTTTCCTTCTTCAAGCCTAAATTCTCAAAATGATATGCGTACATAATGTCACATGAAATACCCCCATCATTTAGGATTTTTGACACCTCCTAATTGGCTATTGTGGCCGTAATTGCCAATAGAAAGACCTCATCGGGAATGTCGCGCACTTTCTTGACGTCTTTAAACTCTAGGATGAGCCTTTTGTCTGTTGATTTCTTCCACTTCTTGCTTATTGTCTTCAGTTCTGCAATATGTCTCTTTCCGGTTCCATTGTACGTTTCTTTTGGGTTAGGTAATCCTCCATTGATATAAGCAACATGTGGCCGTCTTCCTTGTTAAGGAAGGCGCGAAGCAGAAATCTCTAGAGTGGTTATTAGATAATTGTGTGGTGGTTCCCCTAGATGAGTCACGGTTAGATTATAAATGTTTTCAATAAGTTCTTTTTTTTTTACCTTTTTTTATCTCGACGGTATCCTAGAGTTTTTAGATATTACGAGACAAAATTAGGTTCTTACGACGACAATTGTGGCGGAGATTACTTCAATGTTCGACCTTGGAAATTTTGTTGAACATGTTGAAATGAATATCAGATGTCATGTGCATGAGTGGTGTTACGATGAACCGTGAATTGAGTTGCATTGGAAGTCACCATTCGCGACAAATGTAAGGGTTAACAAAAAAAAATCAAGGAAACTATAGTTGCTCTATAGTCACAGAGGTAGGCACCATTAGTGAACCGCATTAACAAAGATTGATCGTGTTCATTTTCTTTAATTTTTGCTTCTTTTTAATCTTCTATAATAATTTTTGGTCTAACAACAGGCATTAGAGCCATAATTAGGCTCAGTGGTGGAGCAGGAGTGAGATCTTAGTATAGAATAAAGCTAGTGATGAGAGTGACTCAGACTTGTGTGATAAATTATTAGAATTCAAGTGTAAATGATTAAGTTCCACATCAATTAGAAATGAAAAAAATATTTACTATATAAGATAAATGACTCACACATCCATTGTCTTGAGATTTTAATTGGATATATGGTGAAACACTTTTTAACCTATTAACACTTCCAACTCTATCCTATCCGCACACCCAAACACTTTTTATTCTTTCTTAAATAATTTTTAAAAAAAAAATTGTCCCTTGTTTAATCCTTTTTAAACCTTGGATCTAGTTTTAATTAGGATTAGTTGGTATATATTATTAAAAATGTGATTTTAATATTCGGTCATTTATAAATTAATTTTAACATTTGTGTAATTGCAACATCAATCAGGGCAACCTTACAACAAAATTTGTACGTTGAAGCTGTGATTTTGTCAGGTGTAACATATGCTACGGTCATGTACAACTTCATTCCTGGTGCTACCTTTATCTTGGCCGTCTGTTTTGGGTAACACAACTTAACAAAAGCTCATCAACTCATAATGTAGAAGAAGGAAAAAAAAAAGAGAGAATGTAAAATAATAGAGAAAAACATAATTCACAAAAATGTTCAATACATTATATATCAAATTTATAACTAATTGGTGCAGTTAAAATTAATCATAACACACTCAATCAATAATATTTGAATCACATTAATTAATCATAACACACTCAATTAATAATATTTGAATTACATTGAAACATTGATTCCTTACTTCAAAATTGTAAGAGAAACATTGCCTAGCTTCCTTCTAATCTCTTCAATATGGCAATGCACCACTTTAAACTCCCCCTTTTATCACTTGTCTTGTTCTTTCCTTGAGTTTAGACACTCGATTTTCTGCAAGATTAATGGTGGAGAAATTGTCTATCATCAATGGCTCATGCTTCAACACTTTAATATTTAATTTTGCAAGAGTCTATAACCATAAGTGCATATCTTTCAACTATGTATTCAGTATCACATAAGAAAAGAAATAAAAATAAAGAACAAACCGCTTTTTAATTCATTATATTTCATGTTTTATCATACTACTTTTACTTCTCTATTAGTCATTTTTGATGATATTGTACTAGCTGAGAACTCTTCTCATGAAATTCAGCCTGTCAGAAGATTCTTGAATACAATGTTTTAAAATCCGAACCAATTATCGAATTGATCAAATTATTGAATCACTGAATTAATGGTCGGATCAGTGGATCACCAGCTGGGTTGCATAAATTCCTATAATATAAAAATATACTTTTTTTTTTTTTGTAATAATATGATTTTTTTCAAAACTTTTGTACGTTAAAAATATTATTGTATCTTAAAATTAATTTTCTAACATTTTAAATTTATTATATTATTATATTGTGTAATTAATAATAAATAAATTAATGAGAATTGTAATAATCATAATAATTATGAACGGAGTAATTTTTTTCTTTAATCAAATTAAACATCAAAGAGATTTATGGTGCAGTTAGTAAAGCTACAATCCTAATATTATGAAATGTCACATGTCTGATTCTTAAAATATGACAAATTTTCATTTTTATAATTTTAATATTATTTTTGTGATTATAAATAATTAACATAATTATAAATATTAATAAAATCGAATTTAAAAATCGAGGCACTAAAACTTAAGAAAATAAAAATAAGGAATCAAAATTATAGTTAAGCCAAAACAACATAAAAAGATCAACCCCCGAATCAAGAAACCCGCCGATTCACTGGTCTTGCCAATAAACTGGCCGGGTCACACCGATTTTCTCCGGATCATTTGCAATAATGGTCTAATGACCTTACAAAGCCACTTTATTCTCCGATTCTCTGTTCAACCGGTCTGACCGACCATATATTAATTCTCTTTCTCTAAAAATATAGAAAAAAGGGATTTGTGCACCAATATCTGCCATAAAAGGTCCCAGCCATAGTAGATGAGAAGCTATACGACTTAACTCCAACATAATTACTCGTATATAGCCGGCTCTTTTAGGTACTTGAATATTTCCCAATTGTTCCTGTCCGTTTACAGTTATTGTTTCTGTGAACATAGTAGCTAAATAATCCCAACGTGTTACATAAGGAAGATATTGTATAATTGTTCGGTTTTTCGCTTTTTTTTCCATACCTCTGTGTAAATAACCCAATATTTGTTCACAATCAATAACGGTCCGAATTTTAAAACTATACTTTTAAGAACCTTAAATAGGAATGAGAAACCTGAGTTGACATGCGTCCTTGATGCATAGTTGGTCATTATAGTTTTAAAATTCGTACCGTTTCGGTCGGTCAGGCCGGTTAAAGTATAGAATTTATGCAGCCCGACTGGTGATTCACGGGTCCGACCATGTATATATATATATATATATATATAGCATATCATATGAGAATGAATCTGAACCATTAGATTTTAAAATAAATGGTCGAGATTATGTGTGAATCTTTTTTTCTCTCTCCTACATCATTAAAATAAATTATGTAGGAGAGAGAAAAAAGATTCAAACATAATTTCGACCATTTATTTTAAAATCTAATGGTTCAGATTTATTCTCACATTCTCATATGATATACCCTATATATATATATATATATATATATATATATATATATATATATATATATATATATATATATATATATATATATATATATATATATATATATATATATATATATCTTCAATCCTCCTTTGATGGATGTTGATCTTTTCGTCTATATCCCTAACCACGTAGAGATTGTTCTTTTCGTCTATATCCCCAAGCACGTAGAGATCGTCTTTTACTCTCCTCTATTGTGACCAATGGCTTTCTCCTTTGATATAGGTGATGTGTGTTTAGCCAATAAGAGATTTTAAAATGTGCTTGCTGAGTCACTCATGGTCACGATAGATCGCGACAAATGATATAAAAATGGGCTTAGATTATAACATAACTGTCCACAATCTCTGAAGTAAGAGAAGTACAAGATCTATAAGGGTGAAGTGGTTTAAGAAAACATAGTGATACACAGTCCCTCATGGATGAAGTTCTTAACAAAAAATATGATAGTCCATATTAATATACCTTATCAATTCCAGACCATATATTTTCTATATAGCGTATACCCTCAAATAGTGTATATACAACCCACTTTTCCCACTTTATTAGGATGCAACATGTATGATTTTAAATTGCGATTGTGATCATTGTAGTTGTTGTGATTCGCATTGCCATCGTTACGACGCTAATTTTAATTGGAAGGTGTTTCAAATACACCATTAACAAATTGTTGTTAGTATTTTTCATTACATAAGAAGTAAATAGAGTTTTGTGATTCTAAAATTTTGAATTTTGATGAAAACTTGAAGAAATATGAAAAAAGTCTGATGTGGTTTCTAATGACGATCAGACTGGTTATTTTAATTCACACCGTAATTACGACCGATGTAGTTGCGGAGGCTACCACATTAGCAATACTACCGCCGCAATTACAAATGCAGACTGTAATTTATGCAATTACAGATGCAGACTGTAATTTATGTTTGCTTAAGTATCTCAAATTTGTTCTAGCAAAAGGCCCCATTTTCTCTAGTACTATCTTAAAGGTTCGTGGATTTGTTGATTCAAATTAGGATATATGTCTTGATACAAAGAAATTTGTTGTTGATTGTTGGGGGAAAGAGAGAGAGATTAATTGGTTGATTGATTGATTCATGCATAATCAATAAGAATCATTATTCATTCATTTTTTCCCTGAGAATGAAAAAGTCAAGTTCATTCAGATCTTCATCTCAACAATTTGCATAATGTTTGCAATTATGAATTTCTTGCATCAATGTCAAAATACCGGCTCCGGTGAGGAATCTTTATCTCATCTTTTCTTTTCGTGTAACGTCACCATTTGCATATGGAGAAGGGTGTTTATGTGGCTTGAATTATCCGGATTTTTGTCCTTTGAAGAGTTTGGGGATTTCTTCTATAATTTCCGGAAAATTCCTTGCATTGTTAAGCGTACGATTGTGGGTACCGTTTGGCTTGCTACGGTGTGGTCGATTTGGCTTAAGCGGAATGCGGTGATCTTTGAGAATGAAGTTTTTAGCTTTACCGAATGTATGTCGGATATAGTTTTGAGCTCTTGGAGGTGGTTATGTGCTTTCCATAAGAGAGTTAATCTTTGTAATTTTTATCTTTGGAACACTCTACCTCTTCTTTGTTTTGAAAGGTAGTAGTTCTTTTTCTTGTATCGGTTCGGAGCATCCCTTTTGCTCCCGTTTAATTCCATTACCTATTTAAAAAAAAAAAAAATGTGCATTAGTTGCATCACACAATGATTAATTTTTTGTATTAATTAATTAATGGTTTTAATTCTCAGTTTGGAAAGGTTGAACATTGGAACATTAATAGGGAAGGCCAAGGTGGTTGGCACAATAATGGGAATTAGTGGAGCCATGGTTCTCACATTCTATAAGAGTGTTGAAATTCACCTATGGTCTACACATGTGAATTTGTTGAAACATCATCCACAATCACAAAATGTTTCTTCTAATAATATATGGGGTTCATCTCTTGCATTGGGAACTTGTTTATCATATTCAATATGGTTGATAATTCAGGTCACTCCTAATTCATGTTATCTAAACATTTGATCTAATTAACTTCATAGACACTTCTAATCATATTTTTATAAAATGTTTGATATTGATTTATTTATTATAGGCTAGGATGAGTGAGAAGTTTCCTTGGCATTATACAAGTACAGCATTGATGTCTGTAATGGCTTCCATTCAATCAATTATATTTGCTTTATGTATGGAAAGAGGTGATTGGAATCAATGGAAGCTTGGTTGGGATATCAAACTTTTCACTGCACTTTTTGCGGTACCATTGTTTTTTTTTATATTATTATGTGCCTTAATTTGAATATAAGTTTGCATAGTTAACAAGTTTATAGGTAAACATATGATAAATTTTCAATCTATTCATTTAAATTGATAGAGATTTCAAAATGATACTTAAAATTGAAAAGTTTGTGATTAGATTAATCTCTTTAGGATAATTTTTTAAACTTATTTGTTAAAAATTATTTTAAATTTTTGTTAATTTTAGAGATCAAACTATCAACCCTGCATTTTCAAGCACTAAAATTGTTATTGGCTAATGAATATTTGGTATTTACAGGGTGTTGTGGTCTCGGGAATAAATTGGATTCTGATTTCATGGTGTGTGCGTATAAAAGGTCCACTTTATGCTTCTGTTTTCAACCCCCTCTTTCTTGTTCTGGTGGCCATTGGAGGATCTCTCCTATTAGATGAAAAACTTTATTTGGGAAGGTTCAAACATTTAACTCATCTTATTATTAATTTGTTATGTCTTTTTATTATTATTGATGAAAATGTAATTGATCATCTGTTAGGATTATTGTGTTGTAAGTTAGTTACTTGCAGCGTAGGTTAGTTACTTACAGCACAAGTTAATTAGACAATTGTTATATTTTAATGTCAGATAACTTAGTTAGTTAGACATTAAATATTTGAGATAGTGAATTAGTATCAAAGAGTACTAGTTTGAGCAAGCTTTCTTCAATGATGAATGGAATCACAACCTAAAATTAATTCACAACAAACCTACCAGTTTGTAAAGGAGAACTCTATGGTAGATGGTGTATGCAAATGAAAACCATATTCAGGCTTTAAGGTGTTCTTGAGATAGTGAATGATGGTGTACCTGGATTGGAAGTCAATCCAACTAACATGTAGAGAGCAACTCATCATGAGTTTAGCAAGAAGGATATGAAATGTCTCTTCTTGATCTATCACTGTGTGGATTTGAACATATTTGAGACGATTATAGAAGAAGAAACAATTAAGGGTGCATATAGGATACACTCAAGAAATTTTATGATGGCGATGAAAAACTAATGAAGGTTAAATTGTAGGCATTGAGAAAGAAATATAAGAATAAGCAAAAACAAATAATGGTGTGTTTGTTGCATATTTCTTATAAAGATTTGTGTTTTGGACTAATCAAATAAAATCGTGTGGTGAAAAGATCACTGAGCTACAAAAGATTAAGAAAGTTTTGAGAGCCTTTACTTCTAAATTTGATCATATTTTTCGTGCCTACTGAAGAGTCCAATAACCTCTCTGAGATGAAACTTGAAGAGTTACAAGCCTTATTAGAAGCTAATGAGATGATATTGAAGAAGAGAAATTCAGAGAAAGCAACATAACAAGCAGTTCAAGCAAAGTTCTTCAAAAAGATGAAGGTTGATGTATCAAAGGTTAGTAAAGCAAAATAAAAGTGGAAAAAGAAGAAATGTAATGATGAAGGATTTGGAAAGAACTCAAAGAAGGGTGAGTCAAGCAAAATTGGCACTTCCAATAACAAGAAGGTCAAGAAGAATGTTAATATGAAAGATGTTAAATTTTATTGCTGTTAAAATTTTGGTCACTATGTAAGAGATTGTTACTTTAACAAATACTTTAGTTCAAGTGATAAAGAAGAAGAACAATTTTTACATGCATGCAACGATAACTCTGATGGAGTTATGCTTATGCCTAATACATGTTTGGCATAAGAGAAGAGCAATGTATGATATCTTGACACAAGTCATGACAACCATATGAGTGGAAATAAGGATTGGTTCATCAGTCTAAATAAATTAGTGAGAAAATTTATTTGATTTGTTGATAATATCAAAGTCACATTTGAGGGAATGGGGAACATTCTTGTGAAGATGAAAGATGGAAAAGAAGAAATAATCAGCGATGTGATATATGTTTCTTTTATAGAAAGAAACCTGACTAGTTGGGTTAGTTGCTTAAGAAAAACTACACCATAAAGTTGGATAATAATTAGTTAAAGGTATTTGATGCAAATGCAAAGCTAATTTTGAAAGCACCTATGTCAAGTAACTGGACTTTCAAAATCATGATCATTATGCTTGACCATCAATGTCTTGCTTCAACAGTTATCAATTACCAAAGTTGGATATACCATCAAAGGTATGGCCATTTAAATTTCAAAAGTCGAAGCATGATGCATACGAAGGGAATGGTGTATGGTCTTCCTCAAATTAAAGTGCCAAATAAATTGTATAAAAAATGTTGTGTAGCCAAGAAGAGAAGGAATTAGTTCACCAATGACTTGCATATGAAGTTAAAGCAAAATATGGAGATTGTCCATTCATATCTATATGGACTATTTGAAGTGACATCACTGAGAGGTAATTGCTACTTTTAACCTTCATAAATGAATTCACTAGATATATATGGATTTACTTGATGGAAAGAAAAGGTGAAGTATTCAATAAGTTGAAGAGATTTAAGTTGTTAGTTGATAAAAAAAACAAGTAGAATGTAGTATAAGAGATTAAGAAATGACGGTGGGGGTAAATACACTTCTAATGAGTTTGCACAATTTTGTGAGAAAGAATGTGTTAAGAATGAAGGTATAGCCCATTATGCACTTTAGCCATTAATTATATTCATAAAGTGTATGCATCAGTTGCAAGGCTTGCAACCATCAGAATAATGGTTGCAATTACATCATACAAAGGATGGAAAATACAACAACTATGTGTAAAGTCTCCCTTTATTAATGTACCACTAGAATAAGTAGTGTCCCTTTCTTAATGAATTTGTCTTAATTCTTGGGAATGAAACTTCTGATTACAAGAAATGAAGTTTTCTAGCATCAAAAGAAATATGTAGAAGACATTGTAAAGAGATTTAAAATAATCAATTGCAATCCTACAAACACGCATATGGGGACATATAAAGAGTTGAGCAAATATACAAATGATGATCTTGTAGATGCAACCTTATACAAGCAAATCTTTAGTTCATTCAAACATTTGTGCAACACAAGGCTAGACATATGTCAGAGTGTTGTCTTGCTAAATAGGTTCATGGAAAAGCCTAAACATGTCACCTACTAGAAGCTAAAAGGGTATTAAGGTACATCAATATTAAAATTGATATTTGTGTACTTATGCCAAACCAGAAGAACACTAGCAATAAAGCAATGGAATATGGTTATGACTCATACCGAGGAGGAGATCAAGATGATGGGAAAAGTATTGCATGATATCTAATCATGATTGGAGAAGATCTAATCTCACGGTGTTCAAGTAAGCATTAAAAGTGGATATATCGTCCTATAAAGTTAAGTATGGAGAAACCTCATATGCAGACTGCTAAGCACTATAAAAACGAAAGGTTAGAGAAAATTTGAAGATCACGCTTCCTATTGATAACATGTATGAAATTTGTTTAGCTAATCATCTCATGAGTCACGGTAGAAGCAAACATATTTACAAAAAATATAAATTCTTGAGAGATTAAGTGAACAAAGATAAGTTGGAGATTGAATATTGCAAGTCAGAATTACAACTTACAAATATACTCATTAAACCTTTGAAGAAAGCAAGGTATGATTGCTTGAGGAGCTTATCTAAATGAGGGAGATAGAAAATATGAATTAGGAGGTGTGACGAAAATGGAATTCATCATTTGTTAGGATTACTTAGGTTAAAAGTTAGTTACTTGCAACATAAGTTAGTTATGAATTTCTTATATTCCGAGTTAGTTAGGCCTTAAAGCTTTGATTAATATATAACTTGCATAACCTATCCATGTAACTAATTCAATTGATTTCAATAAAAACACAACACTTCTTCAATTCAAAAGGCTTACACTTCTCTCATTCATTAAGTTTTATTGTTTTATTCATTTATCTTCAATATATTCCAACAATTATTACTGTTAACTACACAAAATTTCTTCTATATTACAGTGTAATAGGATCATTGATAATTGTGATTGGGTTATACATTGTCTTGTGGGGTAAAAGTAAAGAACTGAAGAAAGTTATTGAGCAAAATCAAGTAAAAGAATCAGTCGAGATTCAACCAATGGAGATAATTACTGCAAAGCTTGAAGATGCTACAAATGTTGAGACAGGTAACAATGACATTAAGTCAAGTGGCGTCAAGGAAATAACCATTAAAAATTATGACGCTTGATGTTTCTTGATAAAATTGTTTTTTCATACTAAGTCCCTTGTTTGGAATATTCACTTTTGAACTTTTTATTATTATAGAATTTATAAACTCTTTATTTTTGTCCAATAATATTATTCTAGACCAAAATTCTCTCTTTATTTAAGTTATTTAACTATAAAATTACCTAAAATGTGTCGATATTGTAACTCTTTTATAGAAATCATTTCATGCCCAACACACTTGATTCAAAATTTCATGTCAATTTCGTAGTTTTTAATTTATATATGAAATCATGAGTTCACTAAATAAGTAGAAGAAAACTTAAAAAAAAATGCACCAAAACAAAATTAATATTTTAATATTTTTTATTTATGAATTGATTTGATTGGCTCATGAATACCTAATTAGCATGAAGAAGAATTAATTCAATAATAGAATAAAAATAACTAAATTATTTTGGTTGAAAGGTTATTTTTCATATGTAATGGTCTCTTATCTTGTTTGGCCCATATATGGAGTTATAAATATATCTGATTGATGTAATATTTAATGTGTTGGAAATATTAGAGTTAGATTAAATTATTATTTTGGAGTCAAAATTAAATTAATATTCTTTAATGATGGAAAATAAAAACAGTGGATGGTAAAATTAACATGAGACGAAAAAATCATGGGATTTATTGTCGCCTATCAAAGAGGCACTTAAGAGAATATTCAACACACTTTAAATATCAATATTCACCTATTAAGCGAGTAATGCATTTATATTCATTTTGATCCCTCACAAAAATTATATAACTTAAATTAGTTCTTCACAATAAAATAGATCTAATTTAATATGTTATAAATTTAACCGAACTATATTAATTCTTCTGTTAATATATTAATTTTTTTAATATCTTTTTAAACCGGTTTTTCATAATTTTAAACCGTGACTGAACTGTCACGTTGGATTTTATTTATTTTTCATTTTTTAAATACTAAAATAATTTTTATTTTTAATTTCATTTTTAAACAATTATAAATTAACAATATAAAAAAACCAAAATTGTTTCTTATAAGAAGTTGAACTTAGGCTCTTTAAACCACATCTTACATATTTACCACTAGACCAATATACATTCATGATAAATAATTCCGTTGGTTTCTAGTAATTTTAAACAATTCTGAATATAAAATACAAAATATAAAATTTGTACCAATAGGGTCTCGAACCCAAGTCCCTTCCGATTAAATGACAGTCAATTTAATGCAATAGAAATTGATTTGTCTATTTGTAAATGATAGTCACTTTACTAACAATAGAAATTGATTTGTTTAGTTGTTATTGATAATCACTTTACTAACCGTAAAAATTGATTTGTATAGTTGTAAATGATAATCACTTTATTGACAATAGAAATTGATTTGTCTAATGATAAATGATAGTTACTTTACTAACAATAGAAATTGATTCATTTAGTTGTAAATGATAATCACTTTATTAACAATAGAAATTGATTTGTCTAGTTGTAAATGATAGTCATTTTACTAACAATAGAAATTGATTTGTCTAGTTGTAAATGATAGCCACTTTATTAACAATAGAAATTGATTTGTCTTGTTGTAAATAATATTCACTTTACTAACCATAGAAATTAATTTTTCTAGTTGTAAATGAGAGTCACTTTATTAACCATAGAAATTGATTTGTCTAGTTGTAAAGTGAATATCATTTAACCTCATAAGTAAAAATTTATGTATTTGTTAATATTAATAGAAATTATGAGAATTAGTTGTCATGAATCTACATTGGCTTAATGGTAAAGATACGAAAATGTCTTTTAAAGATTCCAAGTTTGATTCCTTATAAGAAACAATTTTGGCTTTTTTGATATTATTAATTCATAATTATTTAAAAATGAAATTAAAAATAAAAAATCAATTTAGTATTAAAAAATAAAAAATCCAACATGGCAGTTCAGTCACGGTTTAAAAGTATTAAAAAATGGTTTAAAAGTAGAAAAAAACCGGTTTAAAAAAATAATAGCAGAAACACTAATATGATCCGGTTAAACTTTATAAGGGATTAAGTCAGGTTTATTTTTTTATGAGGGACTAATTTAGCTTATGTAATGTTTGTGATGGACTAAAATGAGTCTTCACTCTTCTTTATTTTGTAACTTGTTATATAATAATTCAGCCACCACGATTATAGTCGAATTAATTTTCTTTTTTGTCTATCCATTTTAATATACATTAATACGGGGAAATAATGAAAAAGAGAGATTTAGAATTAGAAAACTTTTAGAGTGTATTATTTTTCTTCTCTGAATCATATTTTTAACTTATCAGCTTGTCGTGGCGCTAAATTGTGACATATTGACCAGAACTTACATAGTTGGTTATGATGTCTCTATGACTTATCAACTTAAAATTAAAATCAATTATGGCATTGATCAGTGCATTTTAATGCACGTTCTTCCATGTTTGTGCTCAAGCATTTCTTCGGTTTGTTTTATTTATTTTTATGTTTTAGTATTTTTTATATTTTATTTTATTTTTGCACTTATTTGTTTTTCGTATTAATTTTTCAGCATTAACAGTCTGCACGGAAACGATCATATCTGGAGTTCCAAGAGTCCGATTGAGGCGTTCTAATAATCAACGGAAAGCTAAGAAAAAGAGCTACAATTCTTATGTTGGAGTCGAAGTCAGAATCAGACTGTAGAAGGGCCAGAATATTCGTTGAAGTTGCAGCACTAGTTTTAGTTAAGTTTCGGGTCAATTAGTAATGGGCCTGGGTTTTGTTTTTTGACCCAGTTCGGTTGTGAAACGGGTTGTGCTTTTGTCCCTTAGGTTAGGCAGCCACGAAAATACTGTTCATCATCTTCCATTCACGATTTTGAAAGCTTTGACGAATTTCTATGGAGAACTAACCAAATCCTGTCGAATTGCTGAATTCAGGTTCCGACCTTGAGATTATTTTAATGTTAATCTAGTATTTATTCCTTTCAATTTTGTTTTATGTTCTTGAATGCTTAATTCAAATTGCATAGAGTATTTTGATTCAATTCGATTGATTTTATGACCCTAACAAATAAACACGTTACCGTTTGCTTAATTCGTTACCGTGTATGATTTATCACGTTTGCTTAATTCGTGATGCAAAACTCCGTTTGCTTAATTCGGATATTAGGATTATACATCGTACAATACTCTTCGCGCTTGTCACTGAGTTTGTAGTCGAATAGGAATAGATTACCCGCTTAGGAGATTAATATTGCTTAATCGATGATAGATAGGAACCGAATCAGTAATTCGACTTTTCAACTTATTTGATAATCACTTTTTCATAATCATTTTTTTTGTTTAATCGAAACCAAACCAACCCCCCCCCCCCAAATTCGACTTACATTCGGTTAATAAGAATAGGAATCCTTGAGAGACGATACACGAGTTACCGTTACCGTCGTACTACAGTTTTTTAAAATTAACTCGTTTTTGACCCGCGAGCGACAGCGGATCAAATTGGCGCCATTGCCGGGGATTCTTGTTATTATTAATCGTTTTTAGAGTCTTAGGTGTAGTGTTTGTGCGTTTTGGCCATAGGTTCCTCGCGGTTTCGGCCATAACGACTCTAGAGTCAAAAAAATCGGTTTTTGGGAAAATTTCACTGTTTCGAAAATCTGTCCCGACAGTTAGGTGTGAAAAAATTCCCCGATCAAAAGTCACCTACTACAAAGTAGTTATGTGACAAATTTTTCAAATCGCGAAAAAAGCCTTTTTACTATTTTTAATGATTTATTTTATGTTTTCATAGAGTCGAAAAATTCCGAAAAAAATATCAAAATTTTATTTTTACGTCATTAGATTATTTTCGGTGTCAGTTTATTTTTTTGAATTGTTTTTAATCGATTTGCTTCATTGTGTTGTTTTAGGGACATAGTTGGCATTTTCACGATTGTTGCTGCATTGCTGTGCACTAGTCCTGGCTACTAGGTCTTCCTGTCCTGAACTTGTTGCTTTTGATCCTGAAGTAGAGAGAACCTTGCACACACTTCGTAGAGCAGGCCAGGATAGCAATAGTTCACCTTCACCGACCATAGCTGAGTCTGATTCTGAGTCTGACTATTTGCATAATTTGTTTGATTCTGATTCTGAATTTGCTTTTGAAATGGCTGAAAATAGAACTCTAAGGCAACTTGCAACCCCTGATGTTAATTATAATGGCTTGTGTATTGAATATGATGCTGTTGATGTTCCTTTTGAATTAAAATCGGGCTTAATACACTTGTTGCCAAAGTTTAATGGTCTTGCAGGTGAGGATCCACAAAAACATTTGAAGGAATTCCAGGTGGTGTGTTCTACACCATTGAAGCCTGAAGGGATCACTGAAGATCATATCAAACTTCGTGCTTTTCCTTTTTCTTTGCAGGGTGCAGCGAAGGACTGGATATATAATCTCGAACCGAATTCAATCACAAGCTGGAATGCTCTGAAGAGAGTGTTCTTGGAGCGATATTTTCCTGCATCTAGAGCTGCTTCAATCCGAAAAGAGATTTGTGGTATTAGACAAGATAACGAGTCATTGGCTGAGTACTGGGATAGGTTCAAGAAGTTGGTTTCAAGCTGCCCTCAACATCAGATTACCGAACAACTTCTCATTCAGTACTTTTATGAGGGGTTATTACCTATGGATAGAAACATTCTTGATGCTGCTAGTGGTGGAGCACTTGTTGACAAAACTCCAGCTGCTGCCAGGGCCCTCATTGAAAACATGTCCTTAAATTGCCAGCAGTTCACCACTCGAACCAATTCTGTCCAAACCAAGGGTGTACATCAAATTCAAGGTTCCTCGAACAGAGCTTTAGAAACCAGACTTGATGAGCTGACCGCTTTAGTCAAACAACTTGCAGTAGCAAAACCTTAAACAACAACTGTATGTGGCATTTGTACAGCTCATGATCATCCCACTTATACTTGTCCTCTTCTGAAAGATGATACTGTTACCGAGCTGCCTCAAGCTTATGCAGCCAACCTTTACAACCAGAACAGGTACAACAACACCCCTGACTTGTCCACCAACAAATATCACCCCAATTGGAGGAATCATCCCAACCTTCGATATGGAAACAGCAGCCCTCGCAACAACAGCTCACTGTTCCATTACCCCAGCCACATCACACCCCTCCAGCTACTACTTCCGGGCCATCCTTGGAAGATCTTGTTAAGCAAATGGCCGTGAACAACCTTCAGTTTCAACAAAGAATCGACACTAGCATTCAGACCTTGACCACACAGATGGGACAACTTGCTACTCAAATAAATAATATGCAAGCTCAAGGTTCGAACCAACTTCCAGCACAAACTATTGTCAATCCGAATGGTAATGCTAATGTAAGCGCTATTTCTTTGAGATCCGGAAAGGTTACAGAACCATCCCCTGAAAAAAATAAAAAAATCATTGAGGTAACTTCTGAACTTTCTTCTTCTGAACCTCCTCCGGCTGAGCTTTCTTCTCCTTCTTCTGTTGTGGTCGGAACTGAAAAAAATAAAGAAAAGGAGTATGTGCCACTAGTTCCTTTCCCACATAGAGTTCTGAAAAATAAAAGAATTGAGGAAGGAGACAAAGAAAAAGAAATTTTGGATATGTTCAGGAAAGTAGCGGTAAACATTCCGCTTCTTGATGTGATTAAGCAAGTTCCAAGGTATGCAAAGTTTCTGAAGGATCTGTGTACAAACAAGAGAAAAGTAAAAGGAAGTGACAGAGTCTGTAACGCCCCAGACTACTTTCGGGATAATCGACTGACCCCACAAACCAACACGGGTCTTTTCAGCATGCTTTGACCTCACTCGCATGCTTTCCGGGAAACTTCCCAGAAGGTCACCCATCCCAATACTACTCCAAGTCAAGCACGCTTAACTGTGAAGTTCTTATTGAACGGGCTCCCGAAAGAAGATGCATCTTGTTGGTATGGGTAGTACCCATCAATCCTTATAAGCTTTCCTTTAACCATGCAGTCCCATACCTGCACGGCTTTAGGATCCCTCTCATTCTGATGTGGCGACCACCCTAGCCCCAATTGGCCCCAGGTGTTCCACGCGGTGCAACCACCGCTCGCCTTCTTCGGCCTCGGGTGTTACATGCCCACCAGCTTCCGCATGGTTCGTCCTCGAACCACATCGTACTGGGAGAGGTCTGGCTCTGATACCATTTGTAACGCCCCAGACTACTTTCGGGATAATCGACTGACCCCACAAACCAACACGGGTCTTTTCAGCATGCTTTGACCTCACTCGCATGCTTTCCGGGAAACTTCCCAGAAGGTCACCCATCCCAATACTACTCCAAGTCAAGCACGCTTAACTATGAAGTTCTTATTGAACGGGCTCCCGAAAGAAGATGCATCTTGTTGGTATGGGTAGTACCCATCAATCCTTATAAGCTTTCCTTTAACCATGCAGTCCCATACCTGCACGGCTTTAGGATCCCTCTCATTCTGATGTGGCGACCACCCTAGCCCCAATTGGCCCCAGGTGTTCCACGCGGTGCAACCACCGCTCGCCTTCTTCGGCCTCGGGTGTTACAGAGTCAACTTGGGAAGAAACATCTCTGCTTTCATTCAGCCCGAACAAAGTGTTTCGGCCATCTCTCAGGTCTTGCCACAAAAGTGCAAGGACCCGGGAACTTTTACTATTCCTTGTACCATCGGGGATAAGAAATTTGATAATTGTTTGCTTGATTTAGGAGCGGGCATTAATGTTATGCCTACTTCTATTTATAATAACCTTTGCCTTGGTCCCATGCAGCATACAGGTTTAATCATTCAACTGGCGAACAGGAGCAATGCACGTCCCACCGGCATAGTGGAAGACGTCCTCGTTCAAGTTAACAATTTAATTTTTCCTGCAAATTTTTACATCCTGGACATGGAAGGAGAAACTAAGTCAAGCAAAGCTCCCATCATCTTAGGCAGACCGTTCATGAAAACGGCGAAGACCAAAGTTGATGTTGATGATGGAACCATGTCCATGGAATTTGGTGACATCGTCGCAAAATTTAATATCTTCGATGCCATGAAACACCCTGTGGAGGGGAGGAGCATTCGGTTTTTAATATTGAGTTGATTTCTGAATTAGTTGATGAGAGTTGTTCTGAATTATTTGCACTTGATTTTCCATCTCTCTCTGATTTTGATGATAATTATTCATGTCCTGATTGCACTGACACTAACGTTTGTGTCCTTTGTGCTGAGATTGATGCTTCCTTGCAGCCTGATACATTTTCTACAGGTGAAGTTGTTACCGATGAGGCTGTTTTTGCCGTCGATGCTCTTGACATCCCGGCTTCCCCAAGCCTTCCATCCATCGAGCAGCCCCCGTCCTTAGAGCTAAAAGAGCTCCCTGGGAACCTGAAATATGCTTACTTGGAGCATAATGAAAAACTTCTTGTTATTATCTCTTCTAACCTTGATTTCAATCAAGAAGACAGACTTTTGCAGGTATTGAAGAGGCACAAGAAAGCAATCGGGTGGACATTAGCCGACCTTCCAGGTATTAGTCCTTCGATGTGCATGCACAGGATTTTACTTGAGGATGGAGCGAAAACAGTAAGGCAGCCCCAAAGGAGGCTTAACCCTTTGATTCTTGATGTTGTAAAGAAAGAGGTAACCAAACTCTTGCAAGCAGATATCATTTATCCTATCTCTGACAGTAAGTGGGTAAGTCCAGTGCATGTTGTACCTAAGAAATCTGGACTCACAGTGGTAAAAAATGAAAAGAATGAACTTGTTCCCACTAGAGTCCAGAACAGGTGGAGAGTTTGTATTGATTACAGGAGACTGAACCAGGCTACTAGAAAGGATCACTTTCCTTTGCCGTTCATTGACCAGATGCTTGAACGACTAGCTAGTAAATCACATTATTGTTTTCTTGATGGTTTTTCAGGTTACTTTCAGATTCATATTGCACCTGAAGATCAAGAAAAGACCACTTTCACGTGCCCATTCGGTACATTTGCTTACAGGAAGATGCCTTTTGGCATTTGCAATGCTCCTGGCACTTTCCAACGATGCATGATGAGTATTTTCTCTGATTTTATTGAAAATTGCATGGAAGTGTTTATGGATGACTTTACTGTCTATGGTTCTTCTTTTGATGCATGCTTGAACAGTTTAAGCTTGATTTTAGAAAGATGCATCGAGACTAACCTTGTGTTGAATTATGAAAAGTGTCATTTTATGGTTGAGCAGGGAATTCTTCTTGGTCACATTATTTCTGAAAAAGGAATTTCTGTTGACCCTGCTAAGATTGATGTGATTTCTACACTGCCTTACCCTTCTTGCATTCGCGAGATTCGTTCTTTTCTTGGTCATGCAGGTTTTTACAGGCGATTCATCAAGGATTTCAGCAAGATAGCTCTTCCGCTGTCGAACTTGTTGAAGAATGACGTCACTTTCGAGTTTGATGACAAATGCAAACAAGCGTTTGACTTCTTGAAGAAAGCATTGACTTCCGCTCCCATCGTTCAGCCCCCTGACTGGACACTTCCTTTTGAGCTTATGTGTGATGCTTCGAATTATGTTGTTGGGGTTGTCCTTGCACAAAGGGTTGACAAGGCTGCCCATGTTATTTACTATGCTTCTAGGACTTTAGATTCTGCACAGTCAAATTACACTACCACTGAAAAAGAACTGCTAGCTATTGTTTTTGCTCTTGAGAAATTCAGATCTTATTTGCTAGGTTCCAAGGTTGTTGTTTTTACTGACCATGCAGCTTTAAAGTACTTGCTGAAGAAGCCGGATGCAAAACCGAGATTGATTCGGTGGATGTTGCTGCTCCAAGAGTTTAATGTTGAGATTAAAGATAAAAGTGGAGCTGAGAACTTAGTGGCTGACCACTTGAGCAGGATAGATAGAGATGAAGATCCTTTTCCTATTAAGGATGACTTTCCTGATGAGCAGCTGTTTCTTTTGCATGGGATTACACCTTGGTTTGCTGACATTGTTAATTTTCTTGTTGCTGGTGTTTTTCCTACAGGTGCATCTAGATCACAGGTTCACAAGCTCAAGAGTGATGCCAAATATTATGTTTGGGATGATCCATATATATATGGAAGTTTGGTAGTGATCAGGTAATCAGGAGATGTGTCCCCGACAATGAGATTGAATCTATTTTGAAATTTTCTCATGAGAGACTGCGAGAAAAGTCCTTGATTCAGGCTTCTATTGGCCAACTATTTTTAAGGATGCTTTTGAGACTTACCGCACTTGTAAAGAGTGCCAGATAGCAGGTACAAACATCACTCTCAAGAGTGAAATGCCTCAACAACCTATGCTTTTCTGTGAGGTATTTGATGTATGGGGAATTGATTTCATGGGTCCTTTTCCTGTATCATTTGGTTTCCTTTACATTTTACTTGCTGTTGATTATGTTTCAAAGTGGGTGGAAGCTATCCCCACTAGGACTAATGATTCTCGAGTTGTTACAGATTTCGTCAGGTCTAATATCTTTTGCAGGTTTGGAATACCGCGAGCTATCATAAGTGACCAAGGCACTCATTTCTGTAACCGTACCATGGAAGCTTTGCTTCGAAAGTATGAAGTTGTGCACAGAGTCTCTACTGCATATCACCCACAGACTAATGGGCAAGCTGAGATCTCAAATAGGGAGATCAAACAGGTTTTAGAGAAAATGGTGCAACCAAACAGGAAAGACTGGAGTCGTCGTCTAGAAGACGCACTTTGGGCTCAAAGGACAGCTTTCAAGACAGCCATTGGGATGTCTCCTTATCGACTTGTTTTTGGTAAGGCATGTCATCTTCCTGTTGAGATAGAACACCGTGCTTTTTGGGCGGTGAAAAGTTGTAATTTGGAGATGCAACAAGCAGGTATTGAAAGAAAACTCCAATTACAACACTTGGAAGAGCTTAGATTAGAGGCTTATGAGAGCTCTAGGATTTATAAAGAGAAAACTAAGCACTTCCATGATAAAATGATTTCTAGGAAAGAATTTTCTGTGAGCCAACAGGTTTTATTGTTTAACTCCCGCCTTAAGCTTATGGCTGGGAAACTTCGATCCAAATGGATTGGCCCCTTTGTTGTTACTGATGTTTTGCCTTATGGTGCAGTAGAAATAAAAAGTGCAGGTACTGACAAAGTCTTCAAGGTTAACGGGCAGCGGCTGAAGTTATTCCATGAAAGTCCGGTGCCTGAAGATGTCAGCATAGAGGAGCTTTCTTTGGAAGCACCTGACTACACTGCAACTTGATCAGGGAGTCTTTCTTTCCTTCTCTCTACTTTATTAGTAACGTCCTTTCATTGAGGGCAATGCTTAGTTCAAGTGTGGGGGAGGGAATCGTGTGTTTTATTTGTTTTTGTTAGTATTTTGTTTAATTTCAATCAATAAAAAAATGCATCTTCTTGAAAGTTTTGGGCTACAGACTGATTTGAGTCGAGTTTGTGGAGACTTGGGAAAAATTCACAAGATCGGTATCGTTCTAACACCGTAAGTCTCCTGCATATGGAAATTGATTTGAATTTGTTATTATGTTTTAGCCTTAATTTCTCATTCTTTGACAGCTCTTGAGTAGTTTATTTCAGCAGTCGGTACCATCTCTCACACACTTTACGCAGGGAAACCGATGAATATAAGTGAATGTTCCAAAAAGAAAAAAAGAAGAGAAAAGAGAAAGAGAATACACCTTCTAAGTTTGGTGACCCTCACCCGGTCACTTAACCCAACGGCTGTGTAATCTTCAAAAAAAAGTTTTCAAAACTCTTTGTTAGTTGGTTCAGCGGTTTCTGGTGCTGAACTTGGTAGGGAGGATTACGGTCCGATCCCCCGCAACTACATCTGAGTAAGCAAAGGGTTATGCCACGCAAGTACCGGAACCCCGTGCAAAAGGATCAGAGTCACTAACCGGTCGTCCTGCTATAAGTGTGTGGAGATAACGGGCTTAATGTGATTGCGCCTGAATGAAAAAGAGCAAAAAGGATGAGTAAGTTAGGCTATGGTATAATAATATGATTTGAATTGGTTTGTGCATTTAGGAGGCTTATGTCTGCATATCTGTGGTTAGTGTTCTTACGATGTCCTTAGTGTGCAAGATTAGTACCTGTCGATGCAAACTTACCCGAAGAAGATTTGTAGCCTATGATGAGTAACTGTTGATGTATTTGTGCTTTCTTTGTTTTGTTTTTCATTTTGCTCGGAGTGCAAAAGTTCAAGTGTGGGGGAATTTGATCAGTGCATTTTAATGCACGTTCTTCTATGTTTGTACTCAAGCATTTCTTCGGTTTGTTTTATTTATTTTTATGTTTTAGTATGTTTTTATATTTTATTTTATTTTTGCACTTATTTGTTTTTCGTATTAATTTTTCAACATTAACAGTCTGCACGGAAACGATCATATCTGGAGTTCCAGGAGTCCGATTGAGGCGTTCTAATAATCGATGGAAAGCTATGAGAAAGAGCTACAATTCTTATGTTGGAGTCGAAGTCAGAATCGGACTGTAGAAGGGCCAGAATATTCGTTGAAGTTGCAGCACTAGTTTTAGTTAAGTTTCGGGTCAATTAGTAATGGGCCTGGGTTTTGTTTTTTGACCCAGTTCGGTTGTGAAACGGGTTGTGCTTTTGTCCCTTAGGTTAGGCAGCCACGAAAATACTGTTCATCATCTTCCATTCACGATTTTGAAAGCTTTGACGAATTTCTATGGAGAACTAACCAAATCCTGTCGAATTGCTGAATTCAGGTTCCGACCTTGAGATTATTTTAATGTTAATCTAGTATTTATTCCTTTCAATTTTGTTCTATGTTCTTGAATGCTTAATTCGAATTGCATAGAGTATTTTGATTCAATTCGATTGATGGTATGACCCTAACAAATAAACACGTTACCGTTTGCTTAATTCGTTACCGTGTATGATTTATCACGTTTGCTTAATTCGTGAAGCGTAACTCCGTTTGCTTAATTCGGATATTAGGATTATACATCGTACAATACTCTTCGCGCTTGTCACTGAGTTTGTAGTCGAATAGGAATAGATTATCCGCTTAGGAGATTAATATTGCTTAATCGATGATAGATAGGAACCGAATCAGTAATTCGACTTTTCAGCTTATTTGATAATCACTTTTTCATAATCATTTTTTTTGTTTAATCGAAACCAAACCAACCCCCCCCCAAATTCGACTTACATTCGGTTAATAAGAATAGGAATCCTTGAGAGACGATACACGAGTTACCGTTACCGTCGTACTACAGTTTTTTAAAATTAACTCGTTTTTGACCCGTGAGCGACACCGGATCAGGCATCTTCCATAATTCCATCCTTGCGACTCCTAATTCAGTCCCGACGACTCAGAGATTGTAATAATTTATTTTCTTTATGTTGTGTGAGCATTGCTCCTTTTGGTTTTGAATTAGACCAAATTTGATATTATAAGAATTCAACTTTTTTTGGTAATATTCATTCCATAAAAATTATTTTCCTATATGATTAAACGTAAAATTTCCAACTATTTCTTATTTTCATTTTGTTGTTACAAAATTCATTAGTATTTCTATTTTCCATTGAAAATTCGAAAAGCATTCCGTTACTCATCATTATTTTAGAGCCACACAAAGAACGCTTGCTTTTCATCATTAATTTTAAACTCAGAGTCCATTAGACATAAAGTTCCAGAGGAATTCTAACTTAGGACATTCTGACATACCTTTCCTTAGCTCTTCCTTCTTCAAAAGCAAGTTGGCGCTCCTGAGTTTCAATCCCAGAGGCATTTCTTTATTTTGTTTGAATGATAATATGGTTTGTATTAGTTATGTCTTATCTCCCAAAATTAAATCTTCAAAATGAGAGGTTTTAAGAGATGTTGACGTGTCAATAACTTTCTGGTTCTAACTGTTTACTCTCTTATTGAGGACTTTTAGAGGCTCTTTTCTCAGAGTAAAAAAAACTAATATGAAAATCTAAAAAATTTATCAACTAGATTTGACTTTTCAAAGTCAAGCCTATCATCGAACTTAGCATGAATTGATTCAACAATAGTGTTAGTTTTAGTTTTGTATACCCTTGTAGCCTTTTGAGCATTCAACGTATTCTAGCATGATACCTTTCTATGCTTCAAAATCAATTTTGTTAATATTAAGCATAAAACAAATATACCAGAAGTAAAGGGAGTGGAACAGGACCCCATAAGGATATAACAACACTTTGACTGCCTATATGAGTGGCAAGGATCCTATTTAGGGACCTCACATTTTAATAGCCTTTATGGAGGAGGCAAATATCCCACTTAGAGACCCAACGACTTGATTGCCTCTATGGGAGAAATTTGATTTTATAGTAGGAGTTATCTAGCTAGGAGTGATCCTTGTGAGCTATACTATGATATGAAGTACATAATTCCTTATTTTATATTTTCAAGCATTGTCAGTAGTAAGTAAATTTTTTGGATCACCTTGGACTAGGACAAATCTTAAGCAATACACATAATCACACCCATAAGCATAACACTTATCAAAGATCATTTCTCGTATGATCACACCCTTCAAAAGCTTATATCTAAGCATATTGTCCATCAATAAGACCTCTCATCTTGAAAGTGGGAGTTAGAAACCTCTTTGTTTCTAAAATTCCATTCAAATCATTACTAATTATCAGCATGTCATCGACATAGAGACAAAGGAATGTTATAGTGTTTTTGCGCACCTTTGTGTGTAAACACTTGTCACAAGAATTAGGAATAAATCCATTATAGAGGATCACATAATCAAACTTTTAGCAATATTCAATGTTCATAATATTGTATAAGTTGAATCATTTGATTGAATGGGTATAAGTTGAAAACATACTATGAAACATGTATGTACACACACATGTTCATATATAGCTAGAATATTCATAAAAAATAAGTTTAGTAAATAGCTATGGTCAAACAAAACTACAAGCTAATAAATAAATCTGGATAAAACTAGTATATCAGTACACTGCAGAATACAGGAAACAAATAATTTTACACTAGTACAAATGGCTAGTTCTTTACGTGGGTAGTAAAATATTATGAATTCATTTCATCTATGTCGTCAACCTTATGAGTTTAATGAGTTGGAGAGCGATATCTTATATGATAACAAACTATTTTGACAAAGTAAACCGTCTATAAGATATTATAAATTCATTTCCTCTATTTCTTTTTATGTTAATCATCAGTAATTTATCCAATCTTGCTCTAAAGAATTGAAGAAAGAAGAATATGGTTGAAGTTATGGAGTGTTAATGTGTTGTTCACTTGGCAAAGAATTTAAGAAAGAACATGGTTGGAGTTACGGAGTCCCACGTCGTTTTTTAAAAAGAAAATATTAGTGTTTATAAAACAAACAAATAGCTGTGCTACTAAATTGAAAACAGTATGAGTTAATGGGCTGCTATTGAAACTAGACTTGGCTTTAGGCCCAGATGTTATTTTTAATAAATAAAAAAATAATTCATAACAAAAATTAATAAATTAATTACATTATTAAAAATATTAATTAATACAGATAATTTAAAAAAAATTAAAAATTCATAAATTTAAAAAAATCCATGTGGATTAAAAAATTAAAAATTATCACGTGGGCTGCCATGTAGGCAGTTAAAGAGAATATTTGTTGGTTTTGTATATTTAACCCTTTTTATAGCTTTAGTTTATTTTAATGTTTCTTTAGCTAATACATGATTGTTAATACAATAAAATAAGCGCCGGTTAAAATTTAATTTTCATAAATATAAATGCTTGATCAACATCAAGTGATTTTCAAAAGTGCTTCATCTATTTTCGTTAATTTTCAAATAAATCAATCGTTCACAATAATTCAATACTTGGTTAACACCAAGTCTTTTCACTCAATAAAACCAATTTCAAAACAAACATGAATAAAACCTTGGTCAACCCCAAGTCCATTTTCAATCCTCAAGTCAAACCATACCATTTTCAAAAAGTCAAAACACTCGTTCGTGTTAATCCTTTCATTCGTATGCGAACCTAAACCCATATAAATTACGTATGTCATGAGTTCCTCTATGTACCTGAGGATACGTAAGAGCGAGATCCAACGTCTCGTCAGACAAAATTTTAATAAAATGTTGGCAATCTTTAAAAGTAAAAAGTAATCTTTGGTAGGGGTGATCGCGGTGCGGTTTGGGCGGTTTTGACGAAAAAAATCATCCGAACCGCAAGAGAAAAAATCGTGCGGTTTGGTTTGGTTCGGTTGGCTTTTAAAAAAAATCCGAACCAAACCAAACCAAACTAATGCGGTTTGGTTCGGCACGGTTGGTTCGGTTTTTTACAAATATTTTATTGAACAATACATACATATAGATGACAACATAACTTTGTATTTAGACATTCATACACTATCAAATAACAACAAAACTCGTCATGTTTTGACAACAACTTTCTATTTAATATGTAAAAATTAAATTTGACAAAAGTTAAATAATAAACATAAAATAATAGTATAAAACAATATAAAAATTATTAGAAATGAAACAAAAAAATAGAAGAGAGGAGAGATTAGTGAAGGTGAAAAAGAAAAAACAAAAGAGTTGAGAGATTAGAGAAGAAGATGTGCGATAAAAATGAAACTAAAATAGGGAACATTTGCATAAAAATAAGAAGGTAAAAAATAAAGAATATAAGAGAGTAGAGATTATAGAAAAAGAGGGAAGATGTATGTGGCAAAGAAGGGGCGATAATACTATTAGAGATTTGAAAAGATCGGGACTAAAATCATATGTGTAAGGACGAGAAAATTGTTCTTAATCATAAGGCTAAGGTATAATACATTTAAGTTTGGGTTGGATGTGAGTTAAGTAAAAGTTAGGTTGTAACATAATGCGGTTTGATTCGGTTTGGTTTGGTTTACAAAATACAAATCGCAAACCGAACCGAACCGTGCGGTTTTATTAAAAGATGACCCAAACTAATCCGAACTAAATGCGGTTTTTTGCGGTTTCGGTTTGGTTTGGTTTGGTTTGCGGTTTTCTATTGGGTTGGTTTGGTTTTGAGCACCCCTAATCTTTGGCCCAAGTGCGAGTCATTTTTTGCCTTTCGCTCAAGTGCGGGTCTTTTTACTTTTTCACCCAAGTGTGAGTCCTTTTTCAAACACCTTTTATCGCCCAAGTGCAAACCCTTTTTACCCTTTCTCCAACACTCACCTGTGTTGGTCTAGACATTTGTCTGTGTAGCACAAACCCAAAACGTTTAAGTTTACCTCACACTGAAGCTCTTATTTTCTCATTCCACCATAAGGATACGTAGGCCATAGATTACGAAAACTTGGTGAGCCCAATAATTAAAAACCAAAAACATTTTCCTTTCTTTCTCTTTTCTCGCATAATAAGTAGAAGATAGTAAGTAGACATCACGTTAACATTTGATCACAAGACTAACTAAATTGTTCCCATTGAGTATAATGGATGTGAAGGATGTTAATACCTTCCCCTCACATAACTGACTCCTGAATCCTAATTTGGTTGTGATAACTATCTTATCCTTTTTCTTCGTGGGTTTTATAGATATTTTCCCTTTCCTTTTGGAATAAATAAAGTTCGGTGGCGACTCTGTTGTATTTCGAGCGTGCGATGCACTCGAGTATTTTTTGCGCCGCGATACATACTGGCCAAGAAGGATCATATTGAAGAAGCCCCTTCGCAAAACCTAATCACTTTTCCAACAATTATCTTGAATTAATTCATATCGAGGCTAATACTACCAGAGCCATGAAGCCAATTTGAACTTCTATTTGCATGCATATTATTGACTAAACTTCAGAGGACCGCTAGAAATCAACATCAACCCCGAAGTAAAGACACAAAAGGGAAAAACAACTAGTTGTCCGTTCATAAGAGACAGTCGAGGGCATTCTCCTATAGACAGACGGACATATAAGGTCATTTATATCCAAGATAGCCACAAAGTTATTGGCTACCCTATATCCCCCTAGAAATAAGGTATGCAGACAAGACCTAAGAGAGACACGTGCACGCGCCGAGAATCTTAAAATACGGACCGCATCTGTGACACCAAAGACACATTTATTGGGAGGTCTTTAAGACCACAAGTCTGTATGGACACAATAATTATAAAACTTACTTTTGATGTAAATTTTAACATCTTCCTTGAAAAATATGATATTTCTCAATCAATTTCACTTTGACATACCTTCAGTATTATACAAGCTTCAACTTATCTCATTTAGAGTTTTAATAAACTATAAACTAACTAAAACTATGTAAAATAAATATATTCAAATGAACTGGTCTTGCCCCTATTTATATATTTTAAAAGGCTGGTTCAATTCTTTATGAATCTTGCTTTTAAGTTGTATCCGGATAATTCTTAATTTATCATAAATTGCAGTTTTTTTGGATTAGTTTGTGTCTATGTAGGTTAATAAGTATGTGAAATGATAGTGAAAGTAAGTAAATTACACACTTACTCGCTCCATTCTCTTTTATAAGCTAATTTTACTTTTTAAATTCATTCAATAAATGATGTATCTAGTTTATATGTAGTCAAAATACATCATTTACTAAATGAACCTAAAAAGTAAATTTTGCTTATAAAAAGGAATGGAGGAAATATATCACTATCTCCTATTCTTATCTATAAAAATAGTATTAGGAGGATTTTTAAGACCTATTTTAAATTATAAAAGTCAAAACTTGTAAAGTATATTTATTATTTAAATAATTATTTGTATTTAAAATATATTTTTTAAAATATTAGTTGGTAAATTAATTATTTCACAATTTTCCATAAACATGATCTTTAATGTATCACAATTTCACATAAAACTATATTTTTAAAATATTTTTAAAATTCAAATAATTAATAATTTCATTAACTTTTATTTTTTTCTATGTAGCTAGTAGGGATGTCAACGGGGCAGAGATTGTTCGGAGGATGCTTCTCTGCTCCCCGCCCCGCCCCCAAATTTATTCCCCATCCCCAATCTCCGCCACGAAAGAATATTTCCCCCCATCCCCATCCCCACAGATCCCCACGGATATCCACGGAGATCGAATCTTAAAAAAAATTCTATACTTTTTGATCAAAACTATGACATTAGTATTTTGTTATTTTTTCCCCTTTTTTTTAAAATGCATATATTTGCTTTTTTATTTTATAAAAAAATCAAAATATATCTTGCATCAATAATAAATAAAAAAAGCAAAAGAACTCGATGTTGCTAATATTTTTTATGTAAAAATAAATAAATAAATAGTAACATGATTTCTTGCTACCGTGCTTCCATAATTTACTACCACAATACCGATGTCGTCCAACGCAAGTGGTTGATTATGTGTGACAAATCTATAACTTCTAATGACTCTTCATTTTCTAAGACATTAATATTTTTGATGTAAAATTATATCATATATATATAATATATAAAGTATAAAAATTAAAATAAATCGTCGGAGTCGGGGAATCTACGGGGCGGAGGATACTTTTGCAATCCCCGTCCCAAAGTGTTATCGGGGCAACTTTTCCCACCATCCCCATCTCCACGGGAAAAAAATCCCCAACTTCAGATCTCCGCACAGATATTTGAAATCCCCTGTAAATCTTGCTTTTAAGTTGTATCCGGATAATTCTTAATTTATCATAAATTGCAGTTTTTTTTGGATTAGTTTGTGTCTATGTAGGTTAATAAGTATGTGAAATGACAGTGAAAGTAAGTAAATTACACACTTATATCACTATCTCCTATTCTTATTAATAAAAATAGTATTAGGAGGATTTTTAAGACCTATTTTAAATTATAAAAGTCAAAACCTGTAAAGTATATTTATTATTTAAATAATTATTTGCATTTAAAATATATTTTTAAAATATTAGTTGGTAAATTAATTATTTTACAATTTTCCATAAACTGATCTTTAATGTTTCACAATTTCACATAAAACTATATATTTAAAATATTTTAAAAATTCAAATAATTAATAACTTCATTAACTTTTATATTTTTCTATGTAGCTAGAGGGTGTATATGTAATTGAAATTTAAATTGTCAAATGTTTTTGTTTTTATGTTTTGGATCAAACATTTGGTTTCTTTAAATAAAATTTTTATTACTTTTTGTTTATACTTTTTTATAGAGAGAATATTTTAAAAGATGTTACGTAGCTTGCATATATAAATAAATAGTTTTCTTAGAAAATATTTAGTTATTGTTTTCGCTAAATTGCTTATTTATTGAATAAAGTAAATATAAAATATTTAAAATATAATAATTCTAATTTGTGTTCCAAGAACACATGTTAAGAAATCGTAAATGAAAAATTTATATTGAGTATAAAAAATTTGTGTTTGAAAATTCTACATTGATTAAAATTTATAATTGATTCGTTATTTACTTTTTCACTACAAAATTTTCATTTATGATTTTCTTAGCATATGCCCTAAGGGCACGAATTAATATTATAGTTTAAAATGTTAGTTTAATGAATCTAAACACAACAAAAGCATTACGAACTAAATTAAATATTTAAAAGTAATTTATTATCGCAAGAGCACAAATAAAATCATGAAAGAAATCTACCACATATGGTATTATTTAAATTTATTTCTATTCCATGATAAAAACCTTAAAAGAAAGGTGCCCTACGGGGTATTCCCTTTCTTCTTGAATTTGGCTTGCGTTTTGAAGTCGGTGGATGATTGATCAGAACCACATTTTCTTTGTTGTTTTCATCTTCTTTGACATCTTTTTCATCTTCTTCTTGGTTCTCTTCCTCTTGATCATTGTCTTCTTCAATTCCCGCTTCTTCTAGTTTTCGTTTTGAATTGTGTTCACCCATATTTTTTGTCTTTCCTTTTGGTGGTATCACTTTGATGGATTTTTCTAACAAAAATTCCAATTCCTTCTTCTCTTTTGCACTTACGAAAAAACCTCCTTCCTTTTCTATCCAAGCAAACTTGTATGATATACAATCAATACAACAAAAATTATTTATTATTTAAAAATATAATAGAAATATAAGAAAGAAATTTATAAGTTATGACATTTATTGCCTGTCAAAAAATAATCGAACAATATTAATAGAAAATGAGACTAGGACCAACATTTTACCTTACATTCCAAAGAACAGAAGTAAGTAGGGTCCACTAGATTTCTTTTGCAAATCTTGCAAAGAGAATCACTCATGTAACCGAAATTACTAACATTGTTTCTCTTCGGATGACTACGATCTCTCTTGTTAATGAAGACGATTGTAGAGTTATTTATCATGTAGGTTTGAATTCCAAGAATGTCCACAAACTTATAAATATCAGTGGTCCTAACTGCGTCGTTATAGGAAGACCTCCGTATCTAATATATGATTTTAAATATAAATATTAAAAGTATCACATACTCGTAACAAATATTAAAAATGCTATAAAATGAAGAGAATTATATTTAGAATAAAAAAATACATAAATTATTGAGAATTTATATATAGATTTAAATTTCAAATTAAACAATACTCACTTGAATTACATTGTGATCTTTGTGACCAGAAGTGATGCAAGAACCACAAAACGGATTATCATTGCAATCGAGGCAAAACATGTTGCACTCATTTTTTGGCACGTTTGGGTGAACTTCGCATAAGGTGAAAAATGTAGTGATTGATAGCAATTTTTTCAACCAAGGAACAAACATCATGTCCTTAAAAACAAACACAAATATTATAATAAGAAAAATAATACAAATAATTTAACTTGACATTATAATTGAAATAGGTATACATTACCATTGCAACTGTCCTTGTTGAAAGTTGATTTTGGACTAAATTTGAAGAGAAAGAGAGGCAATGATAAAATGTTTATGTAAAAATGGTGAATAGGAAATGACAAAGAAAGAGTTTATATAGTGATAAAGATTCTAGAGTTTGGACACATAAAGTATTGGTTGGCCAATAGAATTGCGGGGACTCGAATTCTCTAACATAAGAGTTAGGGAGACATGTAAATTAAGATAGTTAGACAAATTATGATTGTTTGATTAAAATTAGATGATCTAGATTTAAAGTTTACAATAAAATTTAAAAAAACATTTTCAAAAATTTCATTAAAAAAATTTGACTAATTTATATTTCCAAAGTAGAATAATGAAATCCACCATTAGATCTTTCATAAATAAAATTATTTGATTAAGATTTGGCACTTCAAATTTAAAATCACGTAACCATCATGGTCATATTATTAAGATCAAATGGTCTAAATTACTTCTTCTAAAAATTCAATTTAATTTTAGAGAAATAATTTAAAACACCTTACAAGGCAACTTATTCATTGAAATCATATTTTCAGGATTATTATACCTAAGAATAATATTTTTATGTATGTTTTTGGTGAAAAACTGAATTTCTTAAGAATGTTTACAAATTTCAATTAATTTAAAAATTATAAAAAAAATAAAAATAAAATAAATGTGAGTATTAGTAGGAAGTTAAGTTAGTTTAATTTTATTTTTAAAAAAAATTTGGGTTTTCATCCTCCAACATAAAAATAAATATGAGAAAAATCATGTATAAACAACCTTTCAAGGAATAAAATATATTCAAAAATAATTTTTAAAAAACTAAAACAAACACAAAATTGTTGTATTTCCAATATCATATTCATAAAAATATTATTTTATAATAACTTGAAACAAACGTATCCTTAAAAAAATGGCTGGCTAGATGTTGAGGTGAAAAAATTAAGAAACCAAGTTTTAAGGATGACTTTGTATTTAATTCCCACCTTTAACATAAACTAATAAATTAAGAATTAACATACTAACATTGACTGTATAAAAATTCATTAAAAATTCATTTTTTCTTGACAATACAAATTCATTAAATAAAGTGAAACGGCTAATTTATTGAAAATGTGAAATTTTATACAAAACCTAGACTCTTATCATCAAACGGTACTATAAACACAAACATATTATTATTACTTTTATAATATTTATATTTGATAACCTAGTATATTAAAAACAATTATAAATAATTTATGTTTGAAAGAATTAAATAGTTTTTTTTATATATTTCTTTAGAGTAATATTAGATTTGGGGTTTATTCAACAATATTGTTTATTATCATAACTTCATTGAAAATGCTTTTTTTTAGTTTGCCTCACACAATAACAACAACAACAAAATTTACATTGAGGATAATATTTTAAAAATAATAATTTAAATTCTTGAATGAGTTGTTTTAAAAAAAAAATTAAAAAAAGTTAGATATTTTCTTAAATATAATAAATAATTTGAATTTGAATAGTATATAAATTAAAATTTTCAAAAAGTCTCAGAGAAATCCCTTACAAAATTTAACCGAGTCATGTTAGTCCATCAACTAATATTTTTTAAAATCGATTTTTTTCTTACTTTTGAACCGTGACTGAACTGCTAATAAAGACTCATTTTAGTCTCTCACAAAAAAAAAAAAAAGAGTCCAAATTAGTCCCTAAGAAAAAATAAAGTCTATATTTAATCCCTTATAAAATTTAATCAAGTCATGTTAGTCCCTCTTTTAGTATTTTTTTTTTCAAATCAATTTTTTTTTAAATTGTGACTGGACTTCTATTTTACGACTGTTGAATTGAAAATATTTATGAAGGAATTGTAGATAAATCATCGCGATATCACGACGTTCTTTTCTTTGTTTGGTTTATTATCAGACTTATGGGTGGGTGACTATGATTTTTGTTGTTATATATTCCTGTGTATTAGGTGTCGTTATTGTTTTAGTTGCTAATTATTTTTTAGGAAGGTTTAGTTTTGCTACTAATGTGGTTTAGGATAATTTCTTGCTTTTGTAAATAATATTTGTGGCGAAAATAATACACATGGTATGTTGAAAGAAAATTGGTTTATACCATATCACTTAGGTTTTGATGATAACAAAGTATTTAATGAAAGCAGGTATATCTTGTCAAGTCCAATCATAGTTTAAAAATACGAAAAAAGATCATTTGAAAAAAATATTAAAAGAGGGACTAACATGGCTCAGTTAAATTTTGTAAGAGATTAAATAGAGACATTTTTTTCTCAGGAATTAATTTGGACTCTCTCTTTTTTGTGAGAGATTAAAATGGGTCTTCACGGGTGGTTCAGTCACGGTTCAAAAGTAAAAAAAAAAAATCAGTTTGAAAAAAATATTAGTAAAGAGATTAACATGACTCAATTAAATTTTATAAGAGATTTAATAATTATGAGGACTAAAATGAGACTTCACTAAAAAAAATATTATAAATTTCTCTAAAGTAATATTAAATTTAGAATAATTGAAGATCAAAGTACTAATTTTTTATAATAAATTGAAGATCAAAGTACTAAAATTTAGAATAATCTTTAGAATGTATAAAAACCAAAAGGTTTAAACATTTCCGTAAAAATTAATTGAAGAAACAAAAGTTTTGTTGGAACCACTATCATTTTCAACAAACTTAGTAAAAAAACTGCATGTAACAAGGAAGTCTTTTGCTAACATTTTTCTTTTATAATTATTTTAAAAAGTTCATTTAAAAATTATAAATGTAATATAACTTTGTTATTATAATTTGAAATAAATATTTATTCGTGTAAATAAATTTCTCATTAGAAATTAATATCATTTCATTATTGTAAAAAGATAATATTATCTAGAATTGACATCCAAAATGTACTGAAATCAATGCACATAATACATAAGAAATAGTACATCAGATGTCCAATAAACTAAATAAAAGATCAAAGTGGAGTTAGACACCAAACACCAAAGTTTTCAACCTTTAGGTCTTCTAGCAAAAACTCCAACTTCTCCAACTCACTTGAAAATCAACAACAATATTGAGGTGGGATAATTAAAATTTAGTGGAGTTCCCTATCTTATGTGTCCACGCGACACTACAAAGTTCTACTACTATTCTCGCACTACTAATACTACTCTCACATATTAGATACACTATGAGAATAACGAAGCTCTGCTAGCTTCTCAACATACATGAATGTCATACTCACAACTGCGGTTGTCATGTAACCCAAGGGTAATTAGCCCCAAAGTCGATCACAAGGATCTACCAATGCAGTTTTGTAATGAAGGATAGAAAAACACTTAGAAATGGGGGGTTTGAATAAGTGTAGCTTTAAAAACTTGACAGATAAAAATAAATTGCACAGTTATTTTTATCCTGGTTCGTTGTTAACTAAACTACTCCAGTCCACCCCCGCAGAGATGATTTACCTCAACTGAGGATTTAATCCACTAATCGCACGGATTACAATGGTTTTCCACTTAGTCAGCAACTAAGTCTTCCAGAGTCTTCTGATCACACACTGATCACTCCAGGAACAACTGCTTAGATACCCTCTAAGACTTTTCTAGAGTATACTGATCCACACGATCACTCTAGTTACAACCTGCTTAGATAACCTCTAAGACTTCCTAGAGTATTCTGATCCACACGATCACTCTAGTTCCTTACAACTTAATGTAATCAATTCTAAGAGTATTACAATTGCTTCTTAAAAGCTATAATCACAAACTGTGATATTTCTCTTAACGTTTAAGCTTAATCTCACTAATATATTACAACAGCAATGTAGTGAGCTTTGATGAAGATGAAGATTCTGAGCTTTGATTTGAACAGCGTTTCAGCAAGTTAATATGAGTTGTTTTGGTGCAGAATCGTTAACCTTGCTTCTCATCAGAACTTCATATTTATAGGCGTTGGAGAAGATGACCGTTGAGTGCATTTAATGCTTTGCGTGTTCCGTACAGCATCGCATTTAATGTTATACGCTTTTGTCAACTACCTCGAGCCTTGTTCACGCTGTGTCTACTGACGTAGCCTATAATAGCTTTTAACGTTCCTTTTGTCAGTCAGCGTAGCTTGCCACTTGTACTTCCTTCTGATCTGATGTTTATGAATACAATGTTTGAATATCATCAGAGTCAAACAGCTTGGTGCAAAGCATCTTCTGATCTTCTGACCTTGAAGTGCTTCTGAGCGTGATACCATCAGAACTTCAGTGCTTCTGTTCTCTTGTTCTTCTGATGCTTTCATAGACCCATGTTCTGATTCTGCTTCGACCATCTTCTGATGTCTTGCCAGACCATGTTCTGATGTTGCATGCTGAACCCTTTGAGACAAAGCTTCTGAGCGCTGAATTATGCGTACTCTTTATATATTTCCTGAAAAGGAAATTGCATTGGATTAGAGTACCATATTATCTTAAGCAGAATTCATATTATTGTTATCATCAAAACTAAGATAATTGATCAGAACAAATCTTGTTCTAACAATCTCCCCCTTTTTGATGATGACAAAAACATATATAAATGATATGAATTTGCGATCAGAAAGAACAGACGGCAAAAGACAAATTACACAGCTATAGCATAAGCATATGAATATGTCTCCCCCTGAGATTAACAATCTCCCCCTGAGATAAATAATCTCCCCCTGAAATAAATACTCGAAGAACTTTAATAAAAGACTTCCCTGATTATTTCGGTAGAGACGATCATATAAGCTTCTGTCTTTAGAGAATTCATAGCTTCTGACTTCTGCTTCCATAGGACAGCTTCAGAACTAGAATTTCTTTAGATCCCTAGAACACTCACAGCTTCTGATTCCTGCTTCCATCTAGGACAGCTTCAGAACTTGAATTTCTTTGATCTTCTGAACATTCACAGCTTCTGATTTCTGCTTCCATCTAGGACAGCTTCAGAACTTGAATTTCTTTGATCTTCTGAACATTCACAGCTTCTGATTTCTGCTTCCATTTAGGACAGCTTCAGAACTTGAGTTTTCTAGATCTTTAGAACATTCACAGCTTCTGATTTCTGCTTCCCTCGGATAGCTTCAGAGCTTGAATTTCTACCAACCTCACTTCATGCTAGATTTGTATCAGAACATTGTTGAATGTACCAGAGCATCATCAGAGCATCTCTACATCCTGAAATGTTACAGAACAAAAACTAAACGACAAAAGTCAGCATGAACGAGTCAGAACATAAAATGTATATTCGAACACATTATATGTATCAGAGCCATATAGGCTAAAATAATGTATCAGAGCAAATAGAATTTTGTCAGAACAAATAGACAAATATGGATCAAATTCTATTATCAGTGCTTCTGATTCATTCTTCTTTCTTGCTTCTGATCTCTGAAGCTTGACAGCACTCAGCTTGCTTCAGTTTCCATGGTTTTGCTTCTTGTGTTTGCTTTGAAGATTCTCTTCACTTCTTTATACCTGCAAAACACTTAAACCATATAGAACTTGCAGTTCTTGTTAGTAAATGTGTGGGAGCTTTACCCAGCAACTGATAGATTAATCAAATCATCTTTACCCAGCAACTGATAGATTAATCAAATTATTTATCATTTATCTTCTCCCCCTTTTTGTCATATCATCAAAAAGAATATTTCAAAAGATTCAGATGAATAAAACGACAAATAAGATGACTAGCACAGTTACCTATGGTCGGCGTCCCTTCAACTGCACGCGCGCTTATCCATGAACAGTAACGACAGGTTTACCATCCCGAGATAAAACGTTACAGCTGTTTTGCTTTAACAGAGGTTCTGAATCAACTTAGACAATGAAACGTTAGTAATAACCGAATCATAATTTCTAAAAGATTTCAATCAGAACTTCTGATTTAAAAAGAAATCCACATTCATTTCAGAAGATACTCATACGTAAGAACTTCTCATCTTCTCATTCTGGGCATAAATCCATACTGATGTTCTTCAGAATGAACTTAAACCTATCTTCAGCCAGGGGTTTTGTAAAGATATCAGCCCATTGATGGTCTGTATCCACAAAGTTTAAAGATATAACACCCTTCTGAACATAGTCCCTTATGAAATGATGTTTAATCTCAATATGTTTAGCTTTTGAATGAAGAATAGGATTCTTAGATAAACATATAGCAGAAGTATTATCACAGAATATAGGAATGTTACTCTCAAATATCTGATAATCTTCTAGCTGACTCTTCATCCAGAGCATCTGTGTACTGCAACCAGCAGCAGCGACATATTCTGCTTCTGTTGTTGATAGAGCAATAGTTGCTTGCTTCTTGCTATACCAGGAGATCAAATGACTTCCAAGAAATTGGCAACTTCCCGAAGTACTCTTTCTTTCAATTCTGTCTCCAGCATAGTCAGCATCGCAGAATCCTACTAAGTTGTATTCTTTAGATTTTCTGTAAACTAAGCCAACATTAGTAGTACCTTTCAGATACCTTAGAATTCTCTTAACAGCAGTTAAATGAGATTCTCTAGGATCTGATTGGAATCTAGCACACAAACAAACACTGAACAGAATGTCAGGTCTAGAAGCAGTCAAATATAGAAGAGATCCAATCATACCTCTGTATAACTTCTGATCTACCTTCTTACTTACCTCATCCTTACCTAGGATGCATGTTGGATGCATAGGAGTTTTGGCTTCTTTGCAGTCTAGAAGATTAAACTTCTTCAGAAGTTCCTTCACATACTTGGTTTGGTGAACATACGTTCCTTCTGATGTTTGATTTATTTGTATTCCAAGGAAATACTTGAGTTCTCCCATCATGCTCATTTCAAACTCAGCCTGCATAGACTCAGCAAACTCCTTTCCAAGTGTAGCATTAGATGTTCCAAAAATAATATCATCTACATATATTTGACAAATTAAAATATCCCTTTTAAAGGTTTTACAAAAGAGAGTAGTGTCCACTTTTCCTCTAGTGAAACCATTATCCAGAAGAAAAGAACTTAAGCGTTCATACCAAGCTCTGGGAGCCTGTTTCAATCCATACAACGACTTCTTTAGTTTAAAAACATGATTAGGAGACATAGAGTCTTCAAAACCAGGAGGTTGATGGACATAAACTTCTTCATCTATATAACCATTTAAGAAGGAACTCTTAACATCCATCTGATAGAGAGTGATATTATGTTGAGTGGCAAATGAAATTAATAGACGAATAGATTCTAACCTGGCCACTGGTGCAAAGGTTTCTGTATAGTCAATCCCTTCTTGCTGACTATAACCCTGAGCCACCAGTCTGGCTTTGTTCCTTACCACTTCACCTTTCTCACTGAGCTTGTTTCTGAAGACCCATTTTGTACCAATTATATTGAATCCATCTGGTCTAGGAACAAGATCCCAAACATCATTCCTTGTAAACTGATTCAGTTATTCTTGCATAGCAATTATCCAGTCTGGATCTTCTAGAGCATGATCAACAGAAGTTGGCTCGATCAAAGATACAAGACCTAATTGACAGTCTGCATTGTTCTTAAGGAATGCTCTTGTTCTGATTGGATCATCCTTCTTTCCAAGAATGACATCTTCTGAATGACCAGAGATGAGTCTGGATGATCTTCTGACAGATGGTTCTTCAGAAATGCTTAGATTCTCCAGAGAAGCTGATACTTGATCTTCAGATTCTTTGCTTCTGAGAAGCTCTGCTTCTGATGCGTTGCTTCTTGGCTCAACAACTTCTGATATATCAATATCACAATCTGCAAAATTATCAAACTGCTTTGGTTTTTCAGAACCAAGCTTATCATCAAACCTGATATTGATTGATTCTTCTACAATCAATGTTTCAGTATTGTATACTCTGTAGCCTTTTGAGCGTTCAGAATATCCAAGAAGGAAACATTTTTGAGCTTTGGAATCAAACTTACCAAGATGATCTTTAGTGTTCAGAATAAAACATACACATCCAAAAGGATGGAAATATGAAATGTTGGGCTTTCTATTCTTCCACAATTCATAAGGAGTCTTATTTAGAATAGGTCTGATAGAGATTCTATTCTGAATATAGCATGCAGTGTTTATTGCTTCTGCCCAGAAATGCTTAGCCATATTGGTTTCATTGATCATGGTTCTGGCCATTTCTTGCAGAGTCCTATTCTTTCGTTCTACAACTCCATTTTGCTGTGGAGTTCTAGGACAAGAGAAATCATGGGCAATACCATTTTTTTTGAAGAATTCTTCAAAGGATCTGTTCTCAAATTCACCACCATGATCACTTCTGACCTTTATGATTTTACACTCTTTTTCAGATTGAATCTGAATGCAGAAATCAAAGAACACTGAATGAGACTCATCCTTGTGTTTCAAGAATTTTACCCATGTCCAGCGGCTATAATCATCTATGATGACTAATCCATATTTCTTCCCTCTGACAGATGCTGTTTTGACTGGGCCAAACAGATCAATGTGCAAGAGTTCTAATGGCCTTGAGGTAGAAACAACATTCTTGGACTTGAATGCAGGTTTGGAGAACTTGCCCTTCTGACATGCTTCACAAAGAGCATCTGATTTGAATTTCAGATTAGGGAGTCCTCTGACAAGATTCAGTTTGTTAATCTGAGAAATCTTTCTCAAACTAGCATGACCTAATCTTCTGTGCCAGACCCACTGCTCTTCAGAAACAGACATAAGACAAGTCACCTTCTGACTCATAAGATCTTGCAGATCTGTCTTATAAATGTTGTTCTTCCTCTTGCCTGTAAATAGGATTGAGCCATCCTTCTGATTTACAGCCTTGCAAGACTCTTGATTAAAGATTATATCATAACCATTGTCACTCAATTGACTGATAGATAAGAGGTTATGTGTTAATCCTTCTACAAGAAGTACATTAGAAATGGAAGGAGAGTTACCAGACTTTATAGTTCCAGAGCCAATTATCTTGCCCTTCTGATCTCCTCCAAACTTGACTTCCCCTCCAGACTTAAGCACCAGGTCTTGGAACATAGACCTTCTTCCTGTCATGTGTCGTGAGCATCCAGAGTCCAGGTACCATGACATGTTGTGCTTTGTCCTTTTTGCAGTCAAGGATATCTGCAATAGGAATAATCTTATCCTTAGGTACCCACATCTTCTTGGGTCCTTTCTTGTTAGTTCTCCTCAAGTTCTGATTGAACTTGGGTTTAACATTGTAAGCAATAGGAGGAACAGCATGATAATTCTTAATGTGAGTTCCATGATAATTCCTAGGTTGTGTCACATGCTTTTTGGTGTGTGTTATGTGAAAACTTTGAGCATGTGAAGTGTGCCTAATATCATGGGAGTGGCCATACTTGAACTGATCATACAATGGCTTGTATGTGAATTTCATTTCATCAACAGGTTCAAGTTTGTATGGGGTTTCACCCTCAAAACCAATGCCGACTCTTTTATTTCCAGACACAGCATATATCATAGAAGCTAGCTGACTTCTGCCAATACTTCTAGATAAGAACTTCCTGAAACTTAAATCATATTCTTTCAGAATATGGTTTAGACTAGGAGTGGATTTTTCTGAATCAGAAGGAGATCCAACATTATTGGATAATTTTAAAAGTTTTTCTTTTAATTCAGAATTCTCCAACTCAAGCTTCTTTGTTTCAAATTCAAATAGCTTTTTCAGCTTTTTGTATTTGAGACTCATCTGAGACTTGAATTCCAGAAGTTCAGTTAGACCGGAAACTAACTCATCTCTAGTAAGTTCAGAAAATACCTCTTCAGAATCTGATTCTGATGTAGATTCTGATCTGTCATCTTCTGTCGCCATCAGCGCACAGTTAGCCTGCTCATCTTCAGAGTCTGAATCATCTTCTGACTCATCCCAGGTTGCCATAAGACCTTTCTTCTTATGAAACTTCTTCTTGGGATTTTCCTTCTGAAGATTTGGACATTCATTCTTGAAGTGTCCAGGCTCATTGCATTCATAGCACATGACCTTCTTCTTGTCAAATCTTCTGTCATCAGAAGATTCTCCACGTTCAAATTTCTTTGAACTTCTGAAGCCTCTGAACTTCCTTTGCTTGGTCTTCCAGAGTTGATTTAGCCTTCTGGAGATCAAGGACAGTTCATCTTCTTCTTCAGATTCTGATTCTTCAGGATCTTCTTCTCTAGCCTGAAAAGCGTTAGTGCATTTCTTGATATTGGATTTTAATGCAATAGACTTACCTTTCTTTTGAGGCTCATTTGCGTCCAGCTCTATTTCATGACTTCTCAAGGCACTGATAAGCTCTTCCAGAGAAACTTCATTCAGATTCTTTGCAATCTTGAATGCAGTCACCATAGGACCCCATCTTCTGGGTAAGCTTCTGATGATCTTCTTTACGTGATCAGCCTTGGTGTATCCCTTGTCAAGAACTCTCAATCCAGCAGTAAGAGTTTGAAATCTTGAAAACATCTTTTCAATGTCTTCATCATCCTCCATCTTGAAGGCTTCATACTTCTGGATTAAAGCTAGAGCTTTAGTCTCCTTGACTTGAGCATTTCCTTCATGAGTCATTTTCAAGGACTCATATATGTCATAGGCCGTTTCCCTGTTAGATATCTTCTCATACTCAGCATGAGAGATAGCATTCAGCAAAACAGTTCTGCATTTATGATGATTCCTGAAAAGCTTTTTCTGATCATCATTCATTTCTTGCCTTGTCAGCTTTACGCCACTGGCATTTACTGGATGTTTGTAACCATCCATCAGAAGATCCCATAGATCACCGTCTAGACCAAGAAAGTAACTTTCCAGTTTATCTTTCCAGTATTCAAAGTTTTCACCATCAAATACCGGCAGTCTAGTATAACCATTGTTACCGTTGTATTGCTCAGCAGAGCCAGATGTAGATGCAGGTGTAGACTTTTCACTTTCATCAACCATCTTTTACTGAAGCGTTTTTCTCTTCCTGAATCTTTTCTAAACACGGTTAAGTGCTTGCTGTCGCTACCGCGAAAATTAACAGAGTCGCCACTAACATATTTATCCTGAAAAGGAAGGGAATGCCAGCAAACCACAAAACAAAACAACGGTCTCACGACCAGAGAAAAGGGTAAGGGAGTCGGTTACGCAAGGGGAAGGTGCTAGCACCCCTCGCGCCCATCGTACCCGATGGTATCCACGCCTGTGTCTAAAACTATGGGTGTGTAACAAATCTACGCTAATCTGGACTAAAATGAATGCAGAATGTAGGGAAAAGATAGGATTATGCTCGCACGGGCCCTACCCCGCTGCCTACGTATCTGTTTTGCAGAATCAGAGCTACCGTAGCTCGGCTAACTAATTTCTGTTTGTTTTATGTTTTTTAGGTGAACGAGTTAAATTCACACTCCGCTGCTCGACCTTTGGAGACTTAGGCCTGGGAATGGAGCGGAAATAACAAGCTCTTAAGAAAAGAAAATCAAAGAGTGTGGTTTGTGTTTTAAAGAATGCATGAGGAAAACCTAAGCTAAGGGGGAAAGCTTGCTACCTAATGTTATCATACAAAGGGTATCAGTCTAAACTAAACTAAACAACCTACGGGGGAAAAGCGAATGCAAACAATATAGCACACAAACGAGCATCCGCTCGTAAAGCAAACAAACCATCGGTACTGACCGAATGGTAGAAAAGCGGTCCCGCCATAGCCAAGGGGAGCAGCTCAACCCAAGTCAACCAAGCATCAGACCTCGCGAAAATGATCGGGCCATAGACAAGAAGGCGGACCCTTCTCAGCAACCAAGCCGTCACGGATCGTAAAGGAAAACGGTGCGTGCGTACACCGAGCATCAACGTCGAACGACGCGAGCTATAAGAAAGGCGGGGGTCCGGCTACATGAACCCTTTTCCTGACATACTCGATAACAAGATCTTGTGCAGGTTCAGAAGCGAGCAACGCGAAGCGTGCGCATACTGAACAGACTCGATGAGACTAGGCGGGGGTTGATTACGAACCCTTGACCGCATGCCTTCCATGAGGACTTAACGGAGTGCCATATATGACTTATTACACCGTGACTCCCTGCCGCAAAGCACAAATGTAAACACACCAACAAAAACAGAGCCTCTTTCGAGGGCTTGGCCAGATGCATGTCTAGGTCCTACTTCTCATGTTAAAGGATGATGCGAGAATGCGATAAAGTACAGAAAGAAGTAAAAGGGAATAGGGAACGATACCAAACGGATAGCAAATCCGCAGTGAGCTAGCAACGCAAGCAGAACTAAGAAACTTCACGTAATCTAACATCCAGCAAAGCCAGGAGTCCAGCATAAGCGTCAAAGCGATGCGGTGTGAAAATAAATCACAACCACTATGTAGTGCGTATCAAACACAACCACATAAGCAACCTGCAAGAGAAACACAATCCAGACAATACAGGAATATACATCTCAATGGATGAGAGATCAGGTGAATCGCATCGGTAATAAGTTCGTGTCCCACAAATAAAGTGGAACACGATGCAAATCAATCGCACCGGAAGCGAATTCGTGTCCCACAAATAAAGTGGAACACGGAGCAATCGAAGGCCCTCTCGAGGTACCTCGCACATCTCAACAACCAAATCAGTAATAACAAGGAGGCATGCACCCGCCATAGAAAAGAAGAGAAATTAAGTTCTAAGTAAATTCTAAACAAAATTCTAACAAGATTAAATTGTTTTTTATGGAATTTTTATCAAAGAATTAGAACAAAACTATGCACAAAACAATTAAATTCTATCCAGACAAATAATGCATGTTTTTACTATTCTTTTTTATCAAGCAAAAATCTAATCAAGCATAATATTTTTCATGGTATTTTATCAAAGAATTAGAACTAAACAATATAACAAAACATTTAAATCTAACAAGCAAAATATCACATGTTTTTGATTATTTTTTTTTTATCATGCAAAAGTTTAACAAAACAATTTGATTTAGCATGCTAAAAATAATAGGAAACAAAACTAGTAAGAAAAACTAACTTTAACATGAATTGGATTGAATCAGGGAGGTGTATTGTAAAAAACAGGGTGCAGTATTGTGATGAGGGCGCAAGCCCATAGCTAAGGCCCAGGATGATTTCTATTCAAAAATTTGTGCCAAAAGGGGGGTGCATCGGGCCAGGGAGTGTATGAGTGTTGAATTCGTATGAGAGGCCCAAGAGGATCAATCCATGAACACATTTCAGATTTTGATTCAATTAACAATAAAACCACATTAAATTCTGTTAATCAGACTTTAATCCAAATTAATTTCAATTAAACCAAGTTTATTCAGTTTTTAACCCCAAATTAACTAGCAAAAATAAAATGCACAATTAGAAGAGAATTAGGTTTACGTGATGAATTCAGCTTCTTCCTCTCCTCTTCACGAGACCGGCGGTGGCGGCGGCCGGATTTCATACTCTCCGACGAAGACCTCCCTCTCAGTTCTCCGATTCACACTCTCTCCTGAACTCGGCGGCGCGATTCAACCTCTCCGACGTCTCTCTCGATCTCGCTCTCGCTCTCGCTCTCATGCGATTCGAACTCGCCTCCCTCGTCTCAATCATCCACGCGACCAGAGAAGTTTCCGGTGATTCTTCGAAGATGAACAGAAGTCCAGAGAAATTCAATAGCTCAGGTAAGCTTCGTTGTTCCTCATCTCATCTCCTCCGATTTGAATCCATGTACTTCTTCTTTTTCTTACTCGTAATTCGTTTCTACGCTTCTGATACGATTACGATGACAACGCTGTGAGGTTGTTCATGTTGCAGACGAAAGCGTGTTATTGATGTTGTTGAAGTTGAAGACGATATGCAAAACCGATGAAGGTGCGAGTGCTTCTGCGATTGAAGATCTGTTGAACGATGAATGATGATGCTCTGTGATTGTTAAGATACGATGATGAACCAAAGTTTACGCCGAACTTTGAATGTTGAATGAATCTGAGTTCTTTTTGTGCGATGATTAATGATTGAAGTTTCGATTCTTCTGCAGGTGGAAGAATCAAGGTTTTCTGTTGAGGATTCTTTTGTGCAGGTTAATTTTGTGATTGTGGTTGGTGAAGGATCGTTGAGAAAGATCGAAAGATTGGAGGTGATGATCAGAATCGGTGGAGAGAGAGTTTCTAAGGGAAGGTTGAATGGAGATGGTGAAATTCGGTTACCGATTTCTGTATTTTTGAGCTTTTTTCTGCTATCAATCTTCTGCTCTTCTCTTGAACTCTTCTGTTACGGTTTTTTCATTGAATTGAAGAGGTTCCTTGAAGATGATGATTCGTGAAGAATCTTGAATATCCTGGAGAAGGTTGAAGAACGCGATTGGAGAATCAGAACCCAAAAGTTTGTTACAGGTTTGTTTGAAGTTTGTTACGACTCTCCTCTAATTCCCCCTCCTCTTCTTTTTTATCTTATTCAGTTTATCTGTGGTTCTGAATTTATTTTCTTCTGATTGAACCGGTTTCATCTAACACCATATTGCGGTTCAGTTTATTTGGATGCAGGATATTGTGGCGGAGCGATGCGGTTTGAGTGCACACTTGTGCAGCTTGGTTTTTGCTTTGAATTGGGCAACCGGTTTTGATGTGTAGATGCAGGTAGCTTGAGGATATTGATGCGGGGCTATGAGTTATCCGAAGCGTTTTGAAGATTGGATCAAGGTTACGGTATTTTGGCGAAAGGTCTTGAATAGTTTGGAACACCAAGGTTTGAAGCTGGAAGCAGATGCACGTGAATATTGGGATATTTGTATTATGACTTTGGACATTTGAATTTTTTGCAGTGAATTTTGAAAGGGGCTTTTTGTAATGGACATTGTATGGATTTGTAACTTTGAATGATAAATGATGAATTTTAACTTTGTAGATCGCACCAAAATGAATTCTATCTCAGCATACTTAGAACCTTAATCCAATCTTTGAATTATAATGAATCCAAAACCTTACTCGAATGAACTTCACTTTAACAAAATCTTCACTTAATCAATGAACCATATTTCTTACATTAAAAGCTACGAACAACAACCTTGATTGCCGTTTCACTTTTATATGCCATAATTCGCATTCAGCACCAATTCAACATGACAATAATGTCTTAAGGAATCCTTGAAGAAGATAGCAATTGAAGCACATAAGAACACCTTGACATGAAATTCCATGAATCTCAGTGAATTAACGATTGCTTGCACCACATATAAGAAACTATTATTATTTTTTTCAATTTTCAATCGACGAAATAAACGTCCTTCATAACTTATGGCACAGAGAAAGAGGGCAAATTTTGGGGTGCAACAGCTGCCCCTATTCAAACTTCTTGAACCTGACGAGTGAGAAACGAAAGTTTCGAACCGTTGAGGTGGAAGGAGATTGAATACCAGAATGAACTCGAAAATTTGCGCTCTTGATCAATAGAAGATTCCATCTTGTAATAAGAAAGAATGTACCACCCCATAGGCAGGGGGAAAAAACTTCAATTGATCTGGATAATAAATAAGCTCCAACTTGTAAAAAAGGAGGAACAGGCACCCACAGGCAGGGGAAACACTTCAAATGATCTGGGCATCAAGAGAAGGAACATCTCGACTGATCTGAGTATCAGACGTAGCAGATGTCTCCGAACTTGCATCGGGATAGATGTCTTAAGTCGATCTGGGAATCGAGGGAGATACATCGGTTGAATCGGACATCAACTGGTAATAGGTATCTCTGATCTGGGAATCATGATCTGGGAATCTGGGCAGACATCTCTTCTGATGCAATTAAATCATCAGGTAGATATTCCAACTAATCTGGGAATTAGCGGCTAGCTCCTTCGTAAGACCACGGGGATCCGGAGGCGGTTCCTTCAACTGAACTGGTAATCAGGATAGGAACAATATCTCTTCCGAACTGTGTACGCCGGGGAAAGAATGCCTTTAAACTGATCTGGACATGATGCCAGAAAATAAGTAGGACAATCTTCATCTGAATGAAAAAGTCAATCAGGCAAACATCTCCATCTGATCTGATGATATCAGTGGCTTGCTCCTTAGTAAGATCACGGGAGATCCGGAGGCGGTTCCTTCAACTAATCTGAAACTGGATATTAGGATAGGAACAGATGTTTCTTCCGAACCGTGTACGCCGGGTAAAGAAAACGTCCTCAACTGATAGTAAGGTATCAGGACTGGGCAAACGAGTTTCTTCTTCTGAACGAACTAAATCGTCAGGGAGTAGATATTTCCAACTGATCTGATGTATCAGAGGGCTTGCTCCTTCGGAAGATCTTGGGAGATCCGGAGGCGGTTCCTTCAACTGAGCTGAATATCAGGATAGGAACAAATATCTTCCACCGATCTGGGGGCATCGGGAATAGGAATGTCTTTGAACTGATCTGAGCTGTGCCAGAAAATAAGTAGAACAATCCTCTTCTGATTCAAAACATCAGGATAAGCGCCTGCAATGACTAGGCGAATACTGCTCTCTGGGAGCATTTGAATCTGGATAACTTTCCTGCAGAAAGAAACAGATATGATATGATTTATGCATGATGCATGTATGAATGTGTATGGGATAACGTTTCCGAGGAGGAAGACGCTACACGCTTAGAGAATGCAATGCGAATGATGCATGATTCGAACGTTGCTTGGGGAGACAACGGAGGAGCACTGAATTGCTGAAGAAGTCCTGGAGAGATTATGGAACTCTGCGGGAAGGACAAGATGAGTGATCAAGGGTCACGACTGCGAGCTGGCAAAGATGGATCAGAAATCTGCTGGAGACGACCAAATCTAGGCGCGAGCTCTGCTTGGGGAATAAATCCTGCTTGGGGATACCCGGGCAACCTCATTGGAGAAGCAAGTTCTCAACACCCTGGGGATGTGAAGATAAGGGCAAGTCATGAAGACAACTCTGACGGGGAGTGACCACTTGCCGGTGTATGATGCATTCCGCTAGGGAAGTCCTTGAAGGGAATAGATCCTGCTGAGGATGCAAATGAATCTCTGTTGAGGAAAGAAGCTCAGTGGGGAAGATGAATACTTCTGCAAAGCGAGCGGCTGAGGAGACGAGAGATCCGCTGGGGATAAGGAACTTAGCATAAGAATCTTTTGTTAAGATCACTCCACTGGGGAATAAGATGACTCTCTTGGGGAAAACAGGTCAATCTGTTGGGGAGAGAAAGCCCCTCTACTGGGGAAAATGAGGCATTCAGGCAAGGAACCTCATTAAGAGCTTGCTGGGGAATCGGATACCATTCTACCATGACTCAACTGGGGAGAAGACGTTCCACCGGAGAACAAGGCTTCTGAAGCACGGAGATTGCATTGAGACGTGCTTTGCTGAGGAGATGAGAATCTTGGAACAAAGAAAGTCTCATCTGAATGTAATCCACTGGGGAATGAGAATCTCTCGTTAGGAAGCACTCGTCTGGGGAGTGAGAATCTCTCATGGCTAGGTCCGCCAACATGTTGGTGCGAAGCGCTTGCAAGGACGTACCTGCGAGACAAACAAATGAAAATTCCCCAGGATATAGCATGGCATCTTTCACAGGGTCTCCTCACATGGCAGAGAACGGTAATGCTCACCCACAATGGGCAAATGCAAGAGCAAACAGATTGTCAGACATCTTAGCTTGAAACTTTCCAAACAAGCAATGGATTCACGAGTTGACAGGCAAGCAATGATTAGAACACCAAACAAGTATCAGCCAGAGCATCAAACAGGCATTGGTTCTCCAAGAGAACGCCACCAGGAAGTGGGCTTAATGGGTCCAACAAGTGTTGACTTCAAAGGGACCAAACAGGCATTGGCTTTCATAGTGTTTCTGCATATTCGTATCGATTGTAAAGATGTCAATCAAGTAATGGGCCTACAGACACATTGGAGTGTATATGACAACTATCTGCAACTGTTGGAAATCCATGACACGAAGGTCGGAAAGGAGATAGACTCACGACACGAGGGTCGGAAAAAAGATAGACTCACGACACGAGGGTCGGAAAAGGATCAAGCTCACGACGCGAGGGTCGGAAAAGGATCAAGCTCACGACGAAGGTTGGAAACTCACGACTCGAGGGTCGGAAAGCAAAGGAATTACAACACGAGGGTTGGAAACTCACGACTCGAAGGTCGGAAAGGAGATAAACTCACGACACGAGGGTCGGAAAGGAAACAAACTCACGACACGAGGGTTGGAAACTCACGACTCGAGGGTCGGAAAGGAGGTAAACTCACGACGCGAGGGTCGGAAAGGAGATAAACTCACGACGCGAGGGTCGGAAAGGAGATAAACTCACGACGCGAGGGTCGGAAAGGAGATAAACTCACGACGCGAGGGTCGGAAAGGAGGTAAACTCACGTCTCGAGGGTCGGAAAGGAGATAAACTCACGACGCGAGGGTCGGAAAGGAGATAAACTCACGACGCGAGGGTCGGAAAGGAGGTAAACTCACGACTCGAGGGTCGGAAAGGGATCAAACTCACGACTCGAGGGTCGGAAAGGGATCAAAATCACGACTCGAGGGTCGGAAAGGAGATAAACTCACGACGCGAGGGTCGTAAAGGAGATAAACTCACGACTCGAGGGTCGGAAAGGAGATAAACTCACGACTCGAGGGTCGGAAAGGAGGTAAACTCACGACTCGAGGGTCGGAAAGGAGGTAAACTCACGACTCGAGGGTCGGAAAGGAGATAAACTCACGACGCGAGGGTCGGAAAGGAGATAAACTCACGACTCGAGGGTCGGAAAGGAGGTAAACTCACGACTCGAGGGTCGGAAAGGAGATAAACTCCCGACGCGAGGGTCGGAAAGGAGATAAACTCACGACGCGAGGGTCGGAAAGCAAAGAACTCACAACACGAGGGTTGGAAACTCACGACTCGAGGGTCGGAAAGCAAAGGAACTTCGATGTCCACGTAACAGGACTCCAGTTAAGGGATACCGATAAGCAACGGTTGCAACCTCTGGAAGAGATTTGAAAATCACACTGAAATGCGAAGATGCCACTGAAGATTGGATTTTCAGCTTCAGACCATTGAGGATGACGACCCTGATGGTTCCCAAGTTCATAAGTTGTTTAGCTCACACCTGAACTTTAAACTGAACACCTCCTGGTGAGGATAAAATGCCAATGCATAATGCTTTGCCCCAGCCTGTAAGGACTTTGAAGAGATTAGTCTCGTAAGAACCTTCTGACATCTGTTTATATCAAACTGACTTGCCCCAGTATCAAGTACTTTGGCACCATGCCCCTGCCTGACTTGTATTGGAGGTAGCTTCAAATACGCTTGGGTGAATGCCCTTGATTGCTTAGCACTTTGAGAGATTCTTCGAATCTTGACCTGATTGCCTCAGATTGAGTGAAAACTTGCTCGATAGAGTAATCAAAGGCTTTTGTGCCCCTGAGGGTGATCAAACTTTGAAATATCGCTGCCTCTGCTCAACGGAGTTCTGAAGACAACTTATCCTTTGGGAGGATACAACTTTTCATCAGAAGTTCATGATGGAAACTTTCTTGATGTTAAGCACTTGTTCATATGCAAAGAATGTTTATTATGAGAAATATAATTCTAATGCAAAGAGTATGTTTGTCTCAAAGTTTAAAGAAACTTTTTGAAAGGATGTCGTAACATCAAGTTTTTTATGAAAGAAAGATGGTGTGATACCAACTCAAGCGTTTAGCGGATCTCCTAGGAGTCAGTTTACCGTATCATCATGTATAGTCTACTTTCGAATTAACCTTGCTTCAATTAGGACTTTTAAGGGTTGTAACGTGGCCAGGTTCACGGTTTTAGAAAAAATATTTTTAGGCTCAAATTATTTGGTGCCCACCCACTTCATGATGATCTCCAGTCCTAAGTTCAGTTAACTTGATACGAGCACCCATCTTTCAAAAGGAGCTTGAGATGGTTGAGGAATTGATGAGGCGTTCAAACATGGCAGTCACTTTACCTTTCGTTTTTAGTGTTTGATCACACGACCTTATTCTTTTGATAAGGATTCTTATTTTGTAATCCTTGTTTTTCGCTTTTGCTTTGCTTTCTTTTTTGTTTCCCTAACTTTTGCCTGGACAAATTCTTTTGAATTTTGATTTGGATGTCCAGCGGGATGCCCTAATTTTTGCCTAAGTCACTTATTTTCACGTTGTTGACTTAGCGGGCTTTCTTTTTCTTTTTTTTTCATTCTTTTCTTTTGAACAAGTCGTGTGATCCTGAATCTCAGATTTGTTGGATGTGATTGTGACTGCCTGAGTCATTGATTGATGAAGAATTACCATTGTGGTATCGTCATATTTTGACCTCCTGGTGTGAGGGATAAACCACAGCGGCTTTGATGTTGGTCTCAACCTCCTGATGTGAGGGATAAATTGATGTCTCGAACTCCTGAGGTGAGGGATAATCGTTGGAGATTTGAATTTCCTCAATCTGGTGAAAGATAGCCATTGTTGTATCTTTAGATGTATGCTCCTGATGAATTTTGAATGCTCGATCAGGTCAACTGAATACTACCCGACCCTGGGTTAATAATAAGGGTTTTTTCGTATAGAAAAGAAACTCCTACTTCGAAGGCTCAGAGGGGTTAACGAGGGTTTCACTCCCTTATATCTCCAGTGTTTGGGAATTTGAAACAATGCCTGTACATCATCAACAGGGTTCTACTCAAAAGCATACCATTTGAGGTTATTGGTATTATGTTCATCATTCCCCCTTCGGAGTTGTCATGCTTTATTAACAAGAGTTAGATATCACACGCAAATAAAAACATATAGGAGCAAAAGCGAATGGATTTTTTCAAGACAAACATATCCAATGCATTATGATTATAATTAAAAAACAAACAAGTTTTGCATGCAAATAGAATTGACAAAACAAGAAAGCTTAAACATGAACATGCATGATGAATTAAGAATTGCCAATGTTGAGGAGATCTTCTCCGTATGGACTTATTGCTTCAGAAGATCCAGTGAGATAGAGGAGAATTTCAATTCTGGCCTTCAGGTGCGAATGTGACAGCCTTTGAGTCAATCAGGTCTTGAACCTTGTCTCTTAATGACTGACAACCTTCAATCAGATAACCAAGTGCCCCCAGAGTGGGAAGCACATGAAGCCCTACGTCAGAACACTTTAGACCACTTCCTGGAAGAAGATTTCGGCGAGGCCATATGAAAGTTGTAAGTGCTCAGCTTTAGGGATTTGAGTTGTGTCAGTGGTGCACAAACTCAAGATACAAGGTGTCTTGCTTATCCCTCGGTCGGGAGCCCCAAACAATAGTTGCTGAAACAGAAAACACCATTATGAATGGAGAAACTTTGTATTACTATTGGTGAACAACCATAACCTCTGCCGTCTGGCCATCAAAGTCGTTACTTGGAACACACAATGGTTGTTGGGAAGGAAGCCTCTGGAGTTAGAGATTGCAAGTGATTCTCATGAGTTACTTCCTTGAGGAGGAACAAACATTCTACTTGCAGTAGATGAAATGGGATTGACCAGTAGAAACCATTATGAATAAACTCAAACATCTCTGTATCGAGCAAGTCTGGACTCTTTGTACCTCAACACCTTGTAAGGCTTGACATTATGATCAGGTGCCTCAGAATGGAAAACACCGAGTATTGTCATCGAAATCAGGAGATCTATTTGTGGTGAGAAACACCCAAAGCACGAATCTTTAACCAACTGAAATTCCATCAAGCACAGAAGCAACTGAACATAATGGCACTAGGATCACATCAGCTTATTTCTTATACACCTTCCGTCTCTGTTGACAAGTAAAGGTTGCTGAAAAGGAAACTCTAGGAGGAGATGACTCAGGATGTGAAGCAGAACCTTAAGAATGAGAGGCGTCTCTGTAGATCACTCTTGATTACTATCTGGCAGAAGATTCCGACGAAGTCACACGGAATTTGTAAGTGCTTTAGGGATTCGAGCAATGCAAATGGTGCAATGCTCAAGATAGACAATGTCTTGCTTATCCCTCATGCGGGAGCCCCAAGCAACTTCAAAGACTTGTAAATACTAACATCACGACCAGGTGCCCCAGAATAGAACTCACACCTAGTGTCATCGTCATCAAGCATAGAATCTGTAAACAACCACATAGTACAAAGCTTAACCAATTGCAAATAAAGCAAGCTTGGAAGCAAGTGAGCATAAGACAAGTCTTCAACAAGAACCTCAACTGAGCTTTCCTCTTGATCACCCCACAAAGTTGTTTCATGACTCATCTTTGAACACACAATAAGAACAAGTCGAGTTTGTGAGTCTGGAGAGAATATCAAGTCTGAATAAGAGATCCTCGGTCCTGAATACCTGTTATGCATGGAATGTATGAGATGCATGATATGAATGCAATGCCATGTTCATTCGATTTCCAAGGAATCCTCGTATTTTGATTTTTTAGCAAGTAAGAGGTAGAAACGCTCGATACGAGGCTTAAAGATATGATTCCTTAGAAATGGAATGAACATGTATGCTAGTTATTTTTTGTACATCATTTTTTGGAAAATAAATATGCAATGATGCAAGGTGGTGGGACTTGTTGCCGCCCACCAGGCATTCTGGATCTCCTCAAAGTTATACGATCCAGGTTCAAAGGTTCGGCACCAATTCAGAACTCCCCGTAGATCACGGGCCATAATCAATAGAAACAGAACCATAGTCATCATAACAGGAACAAAACCACTCGAACAAGAACCACAGTAACCCTCGAACAAGAACAGCGGTAACCCACGAACAAGAACAGCGGTCACCAACAATGTACCTGTTATATGATCATTGGTTCCCGCCCCACTCACGGGTGAATCTAGGCCAAGGTAAGGTCATGAAATGCAGTATACGGTCCGCCCGAAGGTAAGCATCATCACAGCGCGGAAGCGGGTGACGATAATACCTCCGTTTGAAACCACTACTCTGCTCGTGGTCACATAATCCATCCCGAGACGTACACCTCGAGACAAACCATGCTCCCACTCTATCCTAGGGTTCCTATGGTTCACACATAGCCGGGGTATTGGGCCTTTTACCTCTTGAAACACCCACCCAACAGACAGAGATCCAGCCAGTCCAGAATATGATGCAGAAAAGTAAAAGCGCACATAGAATGCAATGCAAACAGATAAATATGCAAAACAGTAAAAACACCCAATGATAAACACACAAGCGCTAGGATCGACTCGCTGAGTCCGGACCAGCAACAGGTCAAGACGTCCCCAGTGAAGTCGCCAGCTGTCGCTACCGCGAAAATTAACAGAGTCGCCACTAACATATTTATCCTGAAAAGGAAGGGAATGCCAGCAAACCACAAAACAAAACAACGGTCTCACGACCAGAGAAAAGGGTAAGGGAGTCGGTTACGCAAGGGGAAGGTGCTAGCACCCCTCGCGCCCATCGTACCCGATGGTATCCACGCCTGTGTCTAAAACTATGGGTGTGTAACAAATCTACGCTAATCTGGACTAAAATGAATGCAGAATGTAGGGAAAAGATAGGATTATGCTCGCACGGGCCCTACCCCGCTGCCTACGTATCTGTTTTGCAGAATCAGAGCTACCGTAGCTCGGCTAACTAATTTCTGTTTGTTTTATGTTTTTTAGGTGAACGAGTTAAATTCACACTCCGCTGCTCGACCTTTGGAGACTTAGGCCTGGGAATGGAGCGGAAATAACAAGCTCTTAAGAAAAGAAAATCAAAGAGTGTGGTTTGTGTTTTAAAGAATGCATGAGGAAAACCTAAGCTAAGGGGGAAAGCTTGCTACCTAATGTTATCATACAAAGGGTATCAGTCTAAACTAAACTAAACAACCTACGGGGGAAAAGCGAATGCAAACAATATAGCACACAAACGAGCATCCGCTCGTAAAGCAAACAAACCATCGGTACTGACCGAATGGTAGAAAAGCGGTCCCGCCATAGCCAAGGGGAGCAGCTCAACCCAAGTCAACCAAGCATCAGACCTCGCGAAAATGATCGGGCCATAGACAAGAAGGCGGACCCTTCTCAGCAACCAAGCCGTCACGGATCGTAAAGGAAAACGGTGCGTGCGTACACCGAGCATCAACGTCGAACGACGCGAGCTATAAGAAAGGCGGGGGTCCGGCTACATGAACCCTTTTCCTGACATACTCGATAACAAGATCTTGTGCAGGTTCAGAAGCGAGCAACGCGAAGCGTGCGCATACTGAACAGACTCGATGAGACTAGGCGGGGGTTGATTACGAACCCTTGACCGCATGCCTTCCATGAGGACTTAACGGAGTGCCATATATGACTTATTACACCGTGACTCCCTGCCGCAAAGCACAAATGTAAACACACCAACAAAAACAGAGCCTCTTTCGAGGGCTTGGCCAGATGCATGTCTAGGTCCTACTTCTCATGTTAAAGGATGATGCGAGAATGCGATAAAGTACAGAAAGAAGTAAAAGGGAATAGGGAACGATACCAAACGGATAGCAAATCCGCAGTGAGCTAGCAACGCAAGCAGAACTAAGAAACTTCACGTAATCTAACATCCAGCAAAGCCAGGAGTCCAGCATAAGCGTCAAAGCGATGCGGTGTGAAAATAAATCACAACCACTATGTAGTGCGTATCAAACACAACCACATAAGCAACCTGCAAGAGAAACACAATCCAGACAATACAGGAATATACATCTCAATGGATGAGAGATCAGGTGAATCGCATCGGTAATAAGTTCGTGTCCCACAAATAAAGTGGAACACGATGCAAATCAATCGCACCGGAAGCGAATTCGTGTCCCACAAATAAAGTGGAACACGGAGCAATCGAAGGCCCTCTCGAGGTACCTCGCACATCTCAACAACCAAATCAGTAATAACAAGGAGGCATGCACCCGCCATAGAAAAGAAGAGAAATTAAGTTCTAAGTAAATTCTAAACAAAATTCTAACAAGATTAAATTGTTTTTTATGGCATTTTTATCAAAGAATTAGAACAAAACTATGCACAAAACAATTAAATTCTATCCAGACAAATAATGCATGTTTTTACTATTCTTTTTTATCAAGCAAAAATCTAATCAAGCATAATATTTTTCATGGTATTTTATCAAAGAATTAGAACTAAACAATATAACAAAACATTTAAATCTAACAAGCAAAATATCACATGTTTTTGATTATTTTTTTTTTTATCATGCAAAAGTTTAACAAAACAATTTGATTTAGCATGCTAAAAATAATAGGAAACAAAACTAGTAAGAAAAACTAACTTTAACATGAATTGGATTGAATCAGGGAGGTGTATTGTAAAAAACAGGGTGCAGTATTGTGATGAGGGCGCAAGCCCATAGCTAAGGCCCAGGATGATTTCTATTCAAAAATTTGTGCCAAAAGGGGGGTGCATCGGGCCAGGGAGTGTATGAGTGTTGAATTCGTATGAGAGGCCCAAGAGGATCAATCCATGAACACATTTCAGATTTTGATTCAATTAACAATAAAACCACATTAAATTCTGTTAATCAGACTTTAATCCAAATTAATTTCAATTAAACCAAGTTTATTCAGTTTTTAACCCCAAATTAACTAGCAAAAATAAAATGCACAATTAGAAGAGAATTAGGTTTACGTGATGAATTCAGCTTCTTCCTCTCCTCTTCACGAGACCGGCGGTGGCGGCGGCCGGATTTCATACTCTCCGACGAAGACCTCCCTCTCAGTTCTCCGATTCACACTCTCTCCTGAACTCGGCGGCGCGATTCAACCTCTCCGACGTCTCTCTCGATCTCGCTCTCGCTCTCGCTCTCATGCGATTCGAACTCGCCTCCCTCGTCTCAATCATCCACGCGACCAGAGAAGTTTCCGGTGATTCTTCGAAGATGAACAGAAGTCCAGAGAAATTCAATAGCTCAGGTAAGCTTCGTTGTTCCTCATCTCATCTCCTCCGATTTGAATCCATGTACTTCTTCTTTTTCTTACTCGTAATTCGTTTCTACGCTTCTGATACGATTACGATGACAACGCTGTGAGGTTGTTCATGTTGCAGACGAAAGCGTGTTATTGATGTTGTTGAAGTTGAAGACGATATGCAAAACCGATGAAGGTGCGAGTGCTTCTGCGATTGAAGATCTGTTGAACGATGAATGATGATGCTCTGTGATTGTTAAGATACGATGATGAACCAAAGTTTACGCCGAACTTTGAATGTTGAATGAATCTGAGTTCTTTTTGTGCGATGATTAATGATTGAAGTTTCGATTCTTCTGTAGGTGGAAGAATCAAGGTTTTCTGTTGAGGATTCTTTTGTGCAGGTTAATTTTGTGATTGTGGTTGGTGAAGGATCGTTGAGAAAGATCGAAAGATTGGAGGTGATGATCAGAATCGGTGGAGAGAGAGTTTCTAAGGGAAGGTTGAATGGAGATGGTGAAATTCGGTTACCGATTTCTGTATTTTTGAGCTTTTTTCTGCTATCAATCTTCTGCTCTTCTCTTGAACTCTTCTGTTACGGTTTTTTCATTGAATTGAAGAGGTTCCTTGAAGATGATGATTCGTGAAGAATCTTGAATATCCTGGAGAAGGTTGAAGAACGCGATTGGAGAATCAGAACCCAAAAGTTTGTTACAGGTTTGTTTGAAGTTTGTTACGACTCTCCTCTAATTCCCCCTCCTCTTCTTTTTTATCTTATTCAGTTTATCTGTGGTTCTGAATTTATTTTCTTCTGATTGAACCGGTTTCATCTAACACCATATTGCGGTTCAGTTTATTTGGATGCAGGATATTGTGGCGGAGCGATGCGGTTTGAGTGCACACTTGTGCAGCTTGGTTTTTGCTTTGAATTGGGCAACCGGTTTTGATGTGTAGATGCAGGTAGCTTGAGGATATTGATGCGGGGCTATGAGTTATCCGAAGCGTTTTGAAGATTGGATCAAGGTTACGGTATTTTGGCGAAAGGTCTTGAATAGTTTGGAACACCAAGGTTTGAAGCTGGAAGCAGATGCACGTGAATATTGGGATATTTGTATTATGACTTTGGACATTTGAATTTTTTGCAGTGAATTTTGAAAGGGGCTTTTTGTAATGGACATTGTATGGATTTGTAACTTTGAATGATAAATGATGAATTTTAACTTTGTAGATCGCACCAAAATGAATTCTATCTCAGCATACTTAGAACCTTAATCCAATCTTTGAATTATAATGAATCCAAAACCTTACTCGAATGAACTTCACTTTAACAAAATCTTCACTTAATCAATGAACCATATTTCTTACATTAAAAGCTACGAACAACAACCTTGATTGCCGTTTCACTTTTATATGCCATAATTCGCATTCAGCACCAATTCAACATGACAATAATGTCTTAAGGAATCCTTGAAGAAGATAGCAATTGAAGCACATAAGAACACCTTGACATGAAATTCCATGAATCTCAGTGAATTAACGATTGCTTGCACCACATATAAGAAACTATTATTATTTTTTTCAATTTTCAATCGACGAAATAAACGTCCTTCATAACTTATGGCACAGAGAAAGAGGGCAAATTTTGGGGTGCAACAGCTGCCCCTATTCAAACTTCTTGAACCTGACGAGTGAGAAACGAAAGTTTCGAACCGTTGAGGTGGAAGGAGATTGAATACCAGAATGAACTCGAAAATTTGCGCTCTTGATCAATAGAAGATTCCATCTTGTAATAAGAAAGAATGTACCACCCCATAGGCAGGGGGAAAAAACTTCAATTGATCTGGATAATAAATAAGCTCCAACTTGTAAAAAAGGAGGAACAGGCACCCACAGGCAGGGGAAACACTTCAAATGATCTGGGCATCAAGAGAAGGAACATCTCGACTGATCTGAGTATCAGACGTAGCAGATGTCTCCGAACTTGCATCGGGATAGATGTCTTAAGTCGATCTGGGAATCGAGGGAGATACATCGGTTGAATCGGACATCAACTGGTAATAGGTATCTCTGATCTGGGAATCATGATCTGGGAATCTGGGCAGACATCTCTTCTGATGCAATTAAATCATCAGGTAGATATTCCAACTAATCTGGGAATTAGCGGCTAGCTCCTTCGTAAGACCACGGGGATCCGGAGGCGGTTCCTTCAACTGAACTGGTAATCAGGATAGGAACAATATCTCTTCCGAACTGTGTACGCCGGGGAAAGAATGCCTTTAAACTGATCTGGACATGATGCCAGAAAATAAGTAGGACAATCTTCATCTGAATGAAAAAGTCAATCAGGCAAACATCTCCATCTGATCTGATGATATCAGTGGCTTGCTCCTTAGTAAGATCACGGGAGATCCGGAGGCGGTTCCTTCAACTAATCTGAAACTGGATATTAGGATAGGAACAGATGTTTCTTCCGAACCGTGTACGCCGGGTAAAGAAAACGTCCTCAACTGATAGTAAGGTATCAGGACTGGGCAAACGAGTTTCTTCTTCTGAACGAACTAAATCGTCAGGGAGTAGATATTTCCAACTGATCTGATGTATCAGAGGGCTTGCTCCTTCGGAAGATCTTGGGAGATCCGGAGGCGGTTCCTTCAACTGAGCTGAATATCAGGATAGGAACAAATATCTTCCACCGATCTGGGGGCATCGGGAATAGGAATGTCTTTGAACTGATCTGAGCTGTGCCAGAAAATAAGTAGAACAATCCTCTTCTGATTCAAAACATCAGGATAAGCGCCTGCAATGACTAGGCGAATACTGCTCTCTGGGAGCATTTGAATCTGGATAACTTTCCTGCAGAAAGAAACAGATATGATATGATTTATGCATGATGCATGTATGAATGTGTATGGGATAACGTTTCCGAGGAGGAAGACGCTACACGCTTAGAGAATGCAATGCGAATGATGCATGATTCGAACGTTGCTTGGGGAGACAACGGAGGAGCACTGAATTGCTGAAGAAGTCCTGGAGAGATTATGGAACTCTGCGGGAAGGACAAGATGAGTGATCAAGGGTCACGACTGCGAGCTGGCAAAGATGGATCAGAAATCTGCTGGAGACGACCAAATCTAGGCGCGAGCTCTGCTTGGGGAATAAATCCTGCTTGGGGATACCCGGGCAACCTCATTGGAGAAGCAAGTTCTCAACACCCTGGGGATGTGAAGATAAGGGCAAGTCATGAAGACAACTCTGACGGGGAGTGACCACTTGCCGGTGTATGATGCATTCCGCTAGGGAAGTCCTTGAAGGGAATAGATCCTGCTGAGGATGCAAATGAATCTCTGTTGAGGAAAGAAGCTCAGTGGGGAAGATGAATACTTCTGCAAAGCGAGCGGCTGAGGAGACGAGAGATCCGCTGGGGATAAGGAACTTAGCATAAGAATCTTTTGTTAAGATCACTCCACTGGGGAATAAGATGACTCTCTTGGGGAAAACAGGTCAATCTGTTGGGGAGAGAAAGCCCCTCTACTGGGGAAAATGAGGCATTCAGGCAAGGAACCTCATTAAGAGCTTGCTGGGGAATCGGATACCATTCTACCATGACTCAACTGGGGAGAAGACGTTCCACCGGAGAACAAGGCTTCTGAAGCACGGAGATTGCATTGAGACGTGCTTTGCTGAGGAGATGAGAATCTTGGAACAAAGAAAGTCTCATCTGAATGTAATCCACTGGGGAATGAGAATCTCTCGTTAGGAAGCACTCGTCTGGGGAGTGAGAATCTCTCATGGCTAGGTCCGCCAACATGTTGGTGCGAAGCGCTTGCAAGGACGTACCTGCGAGACAAACAAATGAAAATTCCCCAGGATATAGCATGGCATCTTTCACAGGGTCTCCTCACATGGCAGAGAACGGTAATGCTCACCCACAATGGGCAAATGCAAGAGCAAACAGATTGTCAGACATCTTAGCTTGAAACTTTCCAAACAAGCAATGGATTCACGAGTTGACAGGCAAGCAATGATTAGAACACCAAACAAGTATCAGCCAGAGCATCAAACAGGCATTGGTTCTCCAAGAGAACGCCACCAGGAAGTGGGCTTAATGGGTCCAACAAGTGTTGACTTCAAAGGGACCAAACAGGCATTGGCTTTCATAGTGTTTCTGCATATTCGTATCGATTGTAAAGATGCCAATCAAGTAATGGGCCTACAGACACATTGGAGTGTATATGACAACTATCTGCAACTGTTGGAAATCCATGACACGAAGGTCGGAAAGGAGATAGACTCACGACACGAGGGTCGGAAAAAAGATAAACTCACGACACGAGGGTCGGAAAAGGATCAAGCTCACGAAGCGAGGGTCGGAAAAGGATCAAGCTCACGACGAAGGTTGGAAACTCACGACTCGAGGGTCGGAAAGCAAAGGAATTACAACACGAGGGTTGGAAACTCACGACTCGAAGGTCGGAAAGGAGATAAACTCACGACACGAGGGTCGGAAAGGAAACAAACTCACGACACGAGGGTTGGAAACTCACGACTCGAGGGTCGGAAAGGAGGTAAACTCACGACGCGAGGGTCGGAAAGGAGATAAACTCACGACGCGAGGGTCGGAAAGGAGATAAACTCACGACGCGAGGGTCGGAAAGGAGATAAACTCACGACGCGAGGGTCGGAAAGGAGGTAAACTCACGTCTCGAGGGTCGGAAAGGAGATAAACTCACGACGCGAGGGTCGGAAAGGAGATAAACTCACGACGCGAGGGTCGGAAAGGAGGTAAACTCACGACTCGAGGGTCGGAAAGGGATCAAACTCACGACTCGAGGGTCGGAAAGGGATCAAAATCACGACTCGAGGGTCGGAAAGGAGATAAACTCACGACGCGAGGGTCGTAAAGGAGATAAACTCACGACTCGAGGGTCGGAAAGGAGATAAACTCACGACTCGAGGGTCGGAAAGGAGGTAAACTCACGACTCGAGGGTCGGAAAGGAGGTAAACTCACGACTCGAGGGTCGGAAAGGAGATAAACTCACGACGCGAGGGTCGGAAAGGAGATAAACTCACGACTCGAGGGTCGGAAAGGAGGTAAACTCACGACTCGAGGGTCGGAAAGGAGATAAACTCCCGACGCGAGGGTCGGAAAGGAGATAAACTCACGACGCGAGGGTCGGAAAGCAAAGAACTCACAACACGAGGGTTGGAAACTCACGACTCGAGGGTCGGAAAGCAAAGGAACTTCGATGTCCACGTAACAGGACTCCAGTTAAGGGATACCGATAAGCAACGGTTGCAACCTCTGGAAGAGATTTGAAAATCACACTGAAATGCGAAGATGCCACTGAAGATTGGATTTTCAGCTTCAGACCATTGAGGATGACGACCCTGATGGTTCCCAAGTTCATAAGTTGTTTAGCTCACACCTGAACTTTAAACTGAACACCTCCTGGTGAGGATAAAATGCCAATGCATAATGCTTTGCCCCAGCCTGTAAGGACTTTGAAGAGATTAGTCTCGTAAGAACCTTCTGACATCTGTTTATATCAAACTGACTTGCCCCAGTATCAAGTACTTTGGCACCATGCCCCTGCCTGACTTGTATTGGAGGTAGCTTCAAATACGCTTGGGTGAATGCCCTTGATTGCTTAGCACTTTGAGAGATTCTTCGAATCTTGACCTGATTGCCTCAGATTGAGTGAAAACTTGCTCGATAGAGTAATCAAAGGCTTTTGTGCCCCTGAGGGTGATCAAACTTTGAAATATCGCTGCCTCTGCTCAACGGAGTTCTGAAGACAACTTATCCTTTGGGAGGATACAACTTTTCATCAGAAGTTCATGATGGAAACTTTCTTGATGTTAAGCACTTGTTCATATGCAAAGAATGTTTATTATGAGAAATATAATTCTAATGCAAAGAGTATGTTTGTCTCAAAGTTTAAAGAAACTTTTTGAAAGGATGTCATAACATCAAGTTTTTTATGAAAGAAAGATGGTGTGATACCAACTCAAGCGTTTAGCGGATCTCCTAGGAGTCAGTTTACCGTATCATCATGTATAGTCTACTTTCGAATTAACCTTGCTTCAATTAGGACTTTTAAGGGTTGTAACGTGGCCAGGTTCACGGTTTTAGAAAAAATATTTTTAGGCTCAAATTATTTGGTGCCCACCCACTTCATGATGATCTCCAGTCCTAAGTTCAGTTAACTTGATACGAGCACCCATCTTTCAAAAGGAGCTTGAGATGGTTGAGGAATTGATGAGGCGTTCAAACATGGCAGTCACTTTACCTTTCGTTTTTAGTGTTTGATCACACGACCTTATTCTTTTGATAAGGATTCTTATTTTGTAATCCTTGTTTTTCGCTTTTGCTTTGCTTTCTTTTTTGTTTCCCTAACTTTTGCCTGGACAAATTCTTTTGAATTTTGATTTGGATGTCCAGCGGGATGCCCTAATTTTTGCCTAAGTCACTTATTTTCACGTTGTTGACTTAGCGGGCTTTCTTTTTCTTTTTTTTTCATTCTTTTCTTTTGAACAAGTCGTGTGATCCTGAATCTCAGATTTGTTGGATGTGATTGTGACTGCCTGAGTCATTGATTGATGAAGAATTACCATTGTGGTATCGTCATATTTTGACCTCCTGGTGTGAGGGATAAACCACAGCGGCTTTGATGTTGGTCTCAACCTCCTGATGTGAGGGATAAATTGATGTCTCGAACTCCTGAGGTGAGGGATAATCGTTGGAGATTTGAATTTCCTCAATCTGGTGAAAGATAGCCATTGTTGTATCTTTAGATGTATGCTCCTGATGAATTTTGAATGCTCGATCAGGTCAACTGAATACTACCCGACCCTGGGTTAATAATAAGGGTTTTTTCGTATAGAAAAGAAACTCCTACTTCGAAGGCTCAGAGGGGTTAACGAGGGTTTCACTCCCTTATATCTCCAGTGTTTGGGAATTTGAAACAATGCCTGTACATCATCAACAGGGTTCTACTCAAAAGCATACCATTTGAGGTTATTGGTATTATGTTCATCATTCCCCCTTCGGAGTTGTCATGCTTTATTAACAAGAGTTAGATATCACACGCAAATAAAAACATATAGGAGCAAAAGCGAATGGATTTTTTCAAGACAAACATATCCAATGCATTATGATTATAATTAAAAAACAAACAAGTTTTGCATGCAAATAGAATTGACAAAACAAGAAAGCTTAAACATGAACATGCATGATGAATTAAGAATTGCCAATGTTGAGGAGATCTTCTCCGTATGGACTTATTGCTTCAGAAGATCCAGTGAGATAGAGGAGAATTTCAATTCTGGCCTTCAGGTGCGAATGTGACAGCCTTTGAGTCAATCAGGTCTTGAACCTTGTCTCTTAATGACTGACAACCTTCAATCAGATAACCAAGTGCCCCCAGAGTGGGAAGCACATGAAGCCCTACGTCAGAACACTTTAGACCACTTCCTGGAAGAAGATTTCGGCGAGGCCATATGAAAGTTGTAAGTGCTCAGCTTTAGGGATTTGAGTTGTGTCAGTGGTGCACAAACTCAAGATACAAGGTGTCTTGCTTATCCCTCGGTCGGGAGCCCCAAACAATAGTTGCTGAAACAGAAAACACCATTATGAATGGAGAAACTTTGTATTACTATTGGTGAACAACCATAACCTCTGCCGTCTGGCCATCAAAGTCGTTACTTGGAACACACAATGGTTGTTGGGAAGGAAGCCTCTGGAGTTAGAGATTGCAAGTGATTCTCATGAGTTACTTCCTTGAGGAGGAACAAACATTCTACTTGCAGTAGATGAAATGGGATTGACCAGTAGAAACCATTATGAATAAACTCAAACATCTCTGTATCGAGCAAGTCTGGACTCTTTGTACCTCAACACCTTGTAAGGCTTGACATTATGATCAGGTGCCTCAAAATGGAAAACACCGAGTATTGTCATCGAAATCAGGAGATCTATTTGTGGTGAGAAACACCCAAAGCACGAATCTTTAACCAACTGAAATTCCATCAAGCACAGAAGCAACTGAACATAATGGCACTAGGATCACATCAGCTTATTTCTTATACACCTTCCGTCTCTGTTGACAAGTAAAGGTTGCTGAAAAGGAAACTCTAGGAGGAGATGACTCAGGATGTGAAGCAGAACCTTAAGAATGAGAGGCGTCTCTGTAGATCACTCTTGATTACTATCTGGCAGAAGATTCCGACGAAGTCACACGGAATTTGTAAGTGCTTTAGGGATTCGAGCAATGCAAATGGTGCAATGCTCAAGATAGACAATGTCTTGCTTATCCCTCATGCGGGAGCCCCAAGCAACTTCAAAGACTTGTAAATACTAACATCACGACCAGGTGCCCCAGAATAGAACTCACACCTAGTGTCATCGTCATCAAGCATAGAATCTGTAAACAACCACATAGTACAAAGCTTAACCAATTGCAAATAAAGCAAGCTTGGAAGCAAGTGAGCATAAGACAAGTCTTCAACAAGAACCTCAACTGAGCTTTCCTCTTGATCACCCCACAAAGTTGTTTCATGACTCATCTTTGAACACACAATAAGAACAAGTCGAGTTTGTGAGTCTGGAGAGAATATCAAGTCTGAATAAGAGATCCTCGGTCCTGAATACCTGTTATGCATGGAATGTATGAGATGCATGATATGAATGCAATGCCATGTTCATTCGATTTCCAAGGAATCCTCGTATTTTGATTTTTTAGCAAGTAAGAGGTAGAAACGCTCGATACGAGGCTTAAAGATATGATTCCTTAGAAATGGAATGAACATGTATGCTAGTTATTTTTTGTACATCATTTTTTGGAAAATAAATATGCAATGATGCAAGGTGGTGGGACTTGTTGCCGCCCACCAGGCATTCTGGATCTCCTCAAAGTTATACGATCCAGGTTCAAAGGTTCGGCACCAATTCAGAACTCCCCGTAGATCACGGGCCATAATCAATAGAAACAGAACCATAGTCATCATAACAGGAACAAAACCACTCGAACAAGAACCACAGTAACCCTCGAACAAGAACAGCGGTAACCCACGAACAAGAACAGCGGTCACCAACAATGTACCTGTTATATGATCATTGGTTCCCGCCCCACTCACGGGTGAATCTAGGCCAAGGTAAGGTCATGAAATGCAGTATACGGTCCGCCCGAAGGTAAGCATCATCACAGCGCGGAAGCGGGTGACGATAATACCTCCGTTTGAAACCACTACTCTGCTCGTGGTCACATAATCCATCCCGAGACGTACACCTCGAGACAAACCATGCTCCCACTCTATCCTAGGGTTCCTATGGTTCACACATAGCCGGGGTATTGGGCCTTTTACCTCTTGAAACACCCACCCAACAGACAGAGATCCAGCCAGTCCAGAATATGATGCAGAAAAGTAAAAGCGCACATAGAATGCAATGCAAACAGATAAATATGCAAAACAGTAAAAACACCCAATGATAAACACACAAGCGCTAGGATCGACTCGCTGAGTCCGGACCAGCAACAGGTCAAGACGTCCCCAGTGAAGTCGCCAGCTGTCGCTACCGCGAAAATTAACAGAGTCGCCACTAACATATTTATCCTGAAAAGGAAGGGAATGCCAGCAAACCACAAAACAAAACAACGGTCTCACGACCAGAGAAAAGGGTAAGGGAGTCGGTTACGCAAGGGGAAGGTGCTAGCACCCCTCGCGCCCATCGTACCCGATGGTATCCACGCCTGTGTCTAAAACTATGGGTGTGTAACAAATCTACGCTAATCTGGACTAAAATGAATGCAGAATGTAGGGAAAAGATAGGATTATGCTCGCACGGGCCCTACCCCGCTGCCTACGTATCTGTTTTGCAGAATCAGAGCTACCGTAGCTCGGCTAACTAATTTCTGTTTGTTTTATGTTTTTTAGGTGAACGAGTTAAATTCACACTCCGCTGCTCGACCTTTGGAGACTTAGGCCTGGGAATGGAGCGGAAATAACAAGCTCTTAAGAAAAGAAAATCAAAGAGTGTGGTTTGTGTTTTAAAGAATGCATGAGGAAAACCTAAGCTAAGGGGGAAAGCTTGCTACCTAATGTTATCATACAAAGGGTATCAGTCTAAACTAAACTAAACAACCTACGGGGGAAAAGCGAATGCAAACAATATAGCACACAAACGAGCATCCGCTCGTAAAGCAAACAAACCATCGGTACTGACCGAATGGTAGAAAAGCGGTCCCGCCATAGCCAAGGGGAGCAGCTCAACCCAAGTCAACCAAGCATCAGACCTCGCGAAAATGATCGGGCCATAGACAAGAAGGCGGACCCTTCTCAGCAACCAAGCCGTCACGGATCGTAAAGGAAAACGGTGCGTGCGTACACCGAGCATCAACGTCGAACGACGCGAGCTATAAGAAAGGCGGGGGTCCGGCTACATGAACCCTTTTCCTGACATACTCGATAACAAGATCTTGTGCAGGTTCAGAAGCGAGCAACGCGAAGCGTGCGCATACTGAACAGACTCGATGAGACTAGGCGGGGGTTGATTACGAACCCTTGACCGCATGCCTTCCATGAGGACTTAACGGAGTGCCATATATGACTTATTACACCGTGACTCCCTGCCGCAAAGCACAAATGTAAACACACCAACAAAAACAGAGCCTCTTTCGAGGGCTTGGCCAGATGCATGTCTAGGTCCTACTTCTCATGTTAAAGGATGATGCGAGAATGCGATAAAGTACAGAAAGAAGTAAAAGGGAATAGGGAACGATACCAAACGGATAGCAAATCCGCAGTGAGCTAGCAACGCAAGCAGAACTAAGAAACTTCACGTAATCTAACATCCAGCAAAGCCAGGAGTCCAGCATAAGCGTCAAAGCGATGCGGTGTGAAAATAAATCACAACCACTATGTAGTGCGTATCAAACACAACCACATAAGCAACCTGCAAGAGAAACACAATCCAGACAATACAGGAATATACATCTCAATGGATGAGAGATCAGGTGAATCGCATCGGTAATAAGTTCGTGTCCCACAAATAAAGTGGAACACGATGCAAATCAATCGCACCGGAAGCGAATTCGTGTCCCACAAATAAAGTGGAACACGGAGCAATCGAAGGCCCTCTCGAGGTACCTCGCACATCTCAACAACCAAATCAGTAATAACAAGGAGGCATGCACCCGCCATAGAAAAGAAGAGAAATTAAGTTCTAAGTAAATTCTAAACAAAATTCTAACAAGATTAAATTGTTTTTTATGGCATTTTTATCAAAGAATTAGAACAAAACTATGCACAAAACAATTAAATTCTATCCAGACAAATAATGCATGTTTTTACTATTCTTTTTTATCAAGCAAAAATCTAATCAAGCATAATATTTTTCATGGTATTTTATCAAAGAATTAGAACTAAACAATATAACAAAACATTTAAATCTAACAAGCAAAATATCACATGTTTTTGATTATTTTTTTTTTTATCATGCAAAAGTTTAACAAAACAATTTGATTTAGCATGCTAAAAATAATAGGAAACAAAACTAGTAAGAAAAACTAACTTTAACATGAATTGGATTGAATCAGGGAGGTGTATTGTAAAAAACAGGGTGCAGTATTGTGATGAGGGCGCAAGCCCATAGCTAAGGCCCAGGATGATTTCTATTCAAAAATTTGTGCCAAAAGGGGGGTGCATCGGGCCAGGGAGTGTATGAGTGTTGAATTCGTATGAGAGGCCCAAGAGGATCAATCCATGAACACATTTCAGATTTTGATTCAATTAACAATAAAACCACATTAAATTCTGTTAATCAGACTTTAATCCAAATTAATTTCAATTAAACCAAGTTTATTCAGTTTTTAACCCCAAATTAACTAGCAAAAATAAAATGCACAATTAGAAGAGAATTAGGTTTACGTGATGAATTCAGCTTCTTCCTCTCCTCTTCACGAGACCGGCGGTGGCGGCGGCCGGATTTCATACTCTCCGACGAAGACCTCCCTCTCAGTTCTCCGATTCACACTCTCTCCTGAACTCGGCGGCGCGATTCAACCTCTCCGACGTCTCTCTCGATCTCGCTCTCGCTCTCGCTCTCATGCGATTCGAACTCGCCTCCCTCGTCTCAATCATCCACGCGACCAGAGAAGTTTCCGGTGATTCTTCGAAGATGAACAGAAGTCCAGAGAAATTCAATAGCTCAGGTAAGCTTCGTTGTTCCTCATCTCATCTCCTCCGATTTGAATCCATGTACTTCTTCTTTTTCTTACTCGTAATTCGTTTCTACGCTTCTGATACGATTACGATGACAACGCTGTGAGGTTGTTCATGTTGCAGACGAAAGCGTGTTATTGATGTTGTTGAAGTTGAAGACGATATGCAAAACCGATGAAGGTGCGAGTGCTTCTGCGATTGAAGATCTGTTGAACGATGAATGATGATGCTCTGTGATTGTTAAGATACGATGATGAACCAAAGTTTACGCCGAACTTTGAATGTTGAATGAATCTGAGTTCTTTTTGTGCGATGATTAATGATTGAAGTTTCGATTCTTCTGCAGGTGGAAGAATCAAGGTTTTCTGTTGAGGATTCTTTTGTGCAGGTTAATTTTGTGATTGTGGTTGGTGAAGGATCGTTGAGAAAGATCGAAAGATTGGAGGTGATGATCAGAATCGGTGGAGAGAGAGTTTCTAAGGGAAGGTTGAATGGAGATGGTGAAATTCGGTTACCGATTTCTGTATTTTTGAGCTTTTTTCTGCTATCAATCTTCTGCTCTTCTCTTGAACTCTTCTGTTACGGTTTTTTCATTGAATTGAAGAGGTTCCTTGAAGATAATGATTCGTGAAGAATCTTGAATATCCTGGAGAAGGTTGAAGAACGCGATTGGAGAATCAGAACCCAAAAGTTTGTTACAGGTTTGTTTGAAGTTTGTTACGACTCTCCTCTAATTCCCCCTCCTCTTCTTTTTTATCTTATTCAGTTTATCTGTGGTTCTGAATTTATTTTCTTCTGATTGAACCGGTTTCATCTAACACCATATTGCGGTTCAGTTTATTTGGATGCAGGATATTGTGGCGGAGCGATGCGGTTTGAGTGCACACTTGTGCAGCTTGGTTTTTGCTTTGAATTGGGCAACCGGTTTTGATGTGTAGATGCAGGTAGCTTGAGGATATTGATGCGGGGCTATGAGTTATCCGAAGCGTTTTGAAGATTGGATCAAGGTTACGGTATTTTGGCGAAAGGTCTTGAATAGTTTGGAACACCAAGGTTTGAAGCTGGAAGCAGATGCACGTGAATATTGGGATATTTGTATTATGACTTTGGACATTTGAATTTTTTGCAGTGAATTTTGAAAGGGGCTTTTTGTAATGGACATTGTATGGATTTGTAACTTTGAATGATAAATGATGAATTTTAACTTTGTAGATCGCACCAAAATGAATTCTATCTCAGCATACTTAGAACCTTAATCCAATCTTTGAATTATAATGAATCCAAAACCTTACTCGAATGAACTTCACTTTAACAAAATCTTCACTTAATCAATGAACCATATTTCTTACATTAAAAGCTACGAACAACAACCTTGATTGCCGTTTCACTTTTATATGCCATAATTCGCATTCAGCACCAATTCAACATGACAATAATGTCTTAAGGAATCCTTGAAGAAGATAGCAATTGAAGCACATAAGAACACCTTGACATGAAATTCCATGAATCTCAGTGAATTAACGATTGCTTGCACCACATATAAGAAACTATTATTATTTTTTTCAATTTTCAATCGACGAAATAAACGTCCTTCATAACTTATGGCACAGAGAAAGAGGGCAAATTTTGGGGTGCAACACTTGCACCTTAGAACCGGCGCTCTGATGCCAATTGAAGGATAGAAAAACACTTAGAAAGGGGGGGTTTGAATAAGTGTAGCTTTAAAAACTTGACAGATAAAAATAAATTGCACAGTTATTTTTATCCTGGTTCGTTGTTAACTAAACTACTCCAGTCCACCCCCGCAGAGATGATTTACCTCAATTGAGGATTTAATCCACTAATCGCACGGATTACAATGGTTTTCCACTTAGTCAGCAACTAAGTCTTCCAGAGTCTTCTGATCACACACTGATCACTCCAGGAACAACTGCTTAGATACCCTCTAAGACTTTTCTAGAGTATACTGATCCACACGATCACTCTAGTTACAACCTGCTTAGATAACCTCTAAGACTTCCTAGAGTATTCTGATCCACACGATCACTCTAGTTCCTTACAACTTAATGTAATCAATTCTAAGAGTATTACAATTGCTTCTTAAAAGCTATAATCACAAACTGTGATATTTCTCTTAACGTTTAAGCTTAATCTCACTAATATATTACAACAGCAATGTAGTGAGCTTTGATGAAGATGAAGATTCTGAGCTTTGATTTGAACAGCGTTTCAGCAAGTTAATATGAGTTGTTTTGGTGCAGAATCGTTAACCTTGCTTCTCATCAGAACTTCATATTTATAGGCGTTGGAGAAGATGACCGTTGAGTGCATTTAATGCTTTGCGTGTTCCGTACAGCATCGCATTTAATGTTATACGCTTTTGTCAACTACCTCGAGCCTTGTTCACGCTGTGTCTACTGACGTAGCCTATAATAGCTTTTAACGTTCCTTTTGTCAGTCAGCGTAGCTTGCCACTTGTACTTCCTTCTGATCTGATGTTTATGAATACAATGTTTGAATATCATCAGAGTCAAACAGCTTGGTGCAAAGCATCTTCTGATCTTCTGACCTTGAAGTGCTTCTGAGCGTGATACCATCAGAACTTCAGTGCTTCTGTTCTCTTGTTCTTCTGATAATTCCATAGACCCATGTTCTGATTCTGCTTCGACCATCTTCTGATGTCTTGCCAGACCATGTTCTGATGTTGCATGCTGAACCCTTTGAGACAAAGCTTCTGAGCGCTGAATTATGCGTACTCTTTATATATTTCCTGAAAAGGAAATTGCATTGGATTAGAGTACCATATTATCTTAAGCAGAATTCATATTATTGTTATCATCAAAACTAAGATAATTGATCAGAACAAATCTTGTTCTAACATGTAAATCCGTTACAGATATGGTCAATTGCGTTAGAAAGCTAATGCAAAGAGCTCAAGTTATGACGAAAAAAGGTCTAGAACAAAATCGACTTCTCATTATTCGAATCATGTTGTTTTCCTTACTCTAATCAAATCAGGCAGAAAGTTTTTCTTCTAAAATTTGACATATGATTCAAATTGTTAAACCCCTGATTCGAATCAAATATGGAAAAGTTGAATTTTCCATTTCCTTCCCAAAAACTCGGTTCTAACATGCAATAACATTCGATATCATTATTCATCATACAACCATAAAAACAACAATTTTATAGGTGATCAAACGACAATAACCGTGATCTTTTTCATGCTAAAAATTCAGCCATGCAATAACATTTCAAGGATTTTACCAAAACTCATATTTTCATGAATGTAAAGTATGAACTTGCTTCATTCAAGTCATTTATCACATGCAACACAATACTAACATGCAAAGCTATATTCTAATTATGAACCCCAACTTTAATTGCTTAAAAATTTGAAATGGAGAAGATGGTGGTGAGAAATTGATGATCTGAGTCTGCCTCGATGCTCCTCTTCAAGAAGTCACTCCTTAATCCTCTGTGCACATGACCAAGATGAAGGTTGTGATTGCTAGAGGTATTCTTCCTCCTCCCATTCCAATCCAATCCAAATTGTGACTTGAGGCCACAAAAGATAGAATTGGTGGAACAATGTTGGTTAACCACGCACACTCTTGGAATTTGAAGAGACTCGTTCACCCTTTTTTATTCTCTCTCAACTCTCTTATTTCTCTTCTAGTCTGAAAGATAGAGAGAGAAGACAAGTGTGGGAATAAGAGAAAAAGGCTTCTCCTTTCCTTATATAGATACAAGGTTAATAAACCCTTTTTCCCTTGCCACTTTACTAGAATTAACAATGATTCCACTAGATAAAAGGTATATCTTGCCATCTATATTTAGCCATAATTATTAATGATGTCCTTTCCTACTTAATCAATCTTAGCATTTTAATTATCACACTTGATTAATTCGTATGAGATGATCGTTATAATTAGGGCATTACACATATAAAAAGAGAAAGTTAATCAACGGAGCTAACGATAAGACGTTCACATAAAGCATATAGATTACATGTATTACGTGTTAAATAAGAAAAGTTCCTACAACTTCTATATGATGTATATGAAGGGTTTGAATGGCTAGTCTGCAGAGAACTTAAGAGAAACTCGGAATTTGCAAGTTTGTGCAAAGTGTAAGGTGAAATGATGGAAAACTTCATAATTAATCAAAGTTTTGAACTGGTTAGATCCCTCTCTCCTTACTAAGCTCTAGTTTAAGCAATGATCAATATACAGCCGAATGAACCCACAAGAAGGGGTTAGGTGAGCTATATGGTTGCATAGGCCAATGCTACAACAATATGAGTGACTAATTCTCCCATATAAATGTCTTCTATGGTCTGGTTGGCAACCTTATTTAGGTTGGTTAATAGGAAGGTTGCAGAATTAATAGGACTATCTCAAAAAACACTTAGGATGAAAAACAAATTTTTCTTTGCTCACACATGTCAAGTTTTCGGCCTTTCCAAAGAATGTTTGGTCTACGACCATGTGGAAATATCGAATGGCAGGATTATGGATAAGAATGTTACTCATGGCCTTATGATCAGGTGAAAAGTATTCATTGAGTCTGCCACATAATAATCTAGTTTACCTTGCATATGTACATCACCAGGTACTTTAGAATGAGCACGGGGACCAGGCTAAAATGCAAGGAGTTTGGCTAACTCTCTACTGGTAAGACGGTAATCATGGCCAAAGAGCCTAAAGGTGGCTAAGCCTTTGCTTTGTCCTAGTCCAATATGGGGTTGGAAACAAAATGAACTTAGGAACTCCAATGTTAGGTTTCTATGTGTGGTGTCGTTTTTTTTACCTCCCCGTTTCACTTGGGAGGACGGCACGCTAGACCCTTCACGCGAAATTTGGAAGGAGAATGCGCTCGTGGTGGGATGAATTTTGTTTCAGTTCTTCCTACGATATCACACGAACTTTCTTATTTGTCCTACGAGTAGGAAAGGGGAAAAAAGATCTCAACTAAACCCTAGGAGTTTGCTAAGTGTGGGGATTTCACCTAGACTAGAAATTCTGGAGTCCGGGGGGTCGGTTATTGATCGGGAAATTATAGCAAGTGTACTATTTCCTCGATGTAGTAGTAAAGAAGGGTAAATACCCAGTATCGAACTCGCGGACTGCGTGTAAACTACAAGTTTCACAATGATTCAATTGAACAAAAATATCATGGGGGTTGTTTTGGTTTGTTTGATTAATTAGAATTACTAGAAATAAATAAAACACTAAATAAAAGATAGCTTGGTGCAAATATGAGCAGATATGCTAAGGTAGATGTATGAATCCTATGTAACTCCTTGAAACCACCGTGTTCATGAGATGATTTAATTATAACTGTGTATCAATTCTATAAATAGTTCTCCCTAATTCCTTAGTGAAGAACCCCTTAACACTAATTAGACAATCTCAATTCCTCAATAACTGAATTTAGTATTAGGTCTTTTATGCATTAGAGTCTAGAATGAATGATCACTAAAGTGCAATCCTTATTCCTAAGCGATTTGCCGGAAGTGTTTTGATTCACAAGCATTAGGGAGGTTTGTCACGCCAAACCCTAACCATAGAACGATAAGATACTTTCCAATATAATAAAGCATTAAGAACAATGAATCAAAAACTCAATTTATAATTAAACATCAAATTCATCAACAACGGTTGTGACAATTCATCACATAAAAAGATTCAGGGACATCACCCCTAGCATAGTGTTGTTTAGCTACTCATAATGATAAAGAAAACAACAAGAGTAATTGAAGTCATTACAAGAAATTAGTGGTTGATATGATCTCCAATCGCCAGTGCTCTTGAAGATCTTCTTCCAAAACCCTTGACTCTTCTTTCTCTGTAATTCTCTCTGCTCGATGATCCAAGATGCCTCTCTTCTATTCCTGTTAGGTTTTAGTAGTGTTGCTTCACTCACTCAGTATCCGGAATGACCGAAATACCCTTAATGAGGCCCAAGGTTTCCAAAATATCAAAATTAGAACATCTGCCCGCGCTCAACAACACGGGCCGTGTGCAGGAACACGGGTGCCCGTGTTGTCCATCTGGCCCTCACCTCAAAATTCACTTTCTGGGCACTTTTCCACACGGGCCGTGTGCAGGAACACGGGTGCCCGTGTAAAACCTCTGTTTTGCTCTCCAGAATCCACTTTCCAGGCAGCTTTTGACACGGCCGTGTGGGTGCACACGGGTGCCCGTGTTGGCCTCTTCTTTAGCTCTTTCAGCTCCTTTTTCTCGCCTCGGAGCGCCATCTTTCTCGGGATTAACCTGGCCAACAACATACTAACAACCAACGCATAAAATGGCATTTTTATGAAGCTTAAACACACTAATAATGTAAAAGCTCAAACAACCGAAAAACTAAGGAACTTATATAAAAACTTAAAACAATGCCACATTGTATTACCAAGATTACAACTTTTGATCGGAAAAAGGTGTGGAAACTTACTAGAAATGGTGACCGATCACAACCCCACACTTATCTCATTGCTTGTCCTCAAGTGATGTATCGAGTCAAAACAAAAGGTCACCGACAAGATTCTTTTCTCCACAACACAACCAGGTTTTTCGCAAGGTTCCTACACTTAGCAATCAAGTGTAAGGTTCCCTTCTTCCGACTATCCATGGCATTCCCACCTTCGAGCACGTCTATCACCTGCAAGCTTTTCACATTCTCACAAAATCTCTCCGGGTTAAGGTGTTTACACTCATAGTATCAAGGCATGCATATTACTTTTAACTTTGAATAAATTCTCAAATCACTACACACAAGGATCACACACACTTTATGAGGTCTTCGGGTTGTAACGTGGCTTAGGTTTGGTGGGTTAACAAGGAATGGGATGACGATTGGTTTTAAGTGCTCGGCATCACATAGGTTTCACTTCTTCACTCATTTTGATCTGTATCTTAAGAATGGGGTTTAAACCTTCTTTAGCTAAAAATGGACAAGGGTACATGCATTATTCTTTTTCTCTTCTCTTTTTTTTTTCTTTTTGTTTTCATAAGATCTATATTCAAAATTTTTTCTTTTCTTGTACTCTTTTCTTGTTCCACTCTTCAATGGTTTACAACCCCACACTTAGATCTTTTTATGTCTTTCGAGTGATCTATTATGAATGCCGAGCAATGATACAAACAATGAGAAGGCAAGTGGTGGAAAAATAACACGATGAACAAAAATAAAAATTACGGCTCAAAGGGGGTTAACAATGGATAACATGCAAACGGGATGGTTAAAAAGGCTCGGGGTTAAAACAAAAAACTTGCCTCAGTGTGCGCTTTCATAGTGTGCTTGTGTTATGAGAAAATACGCAAAATCAAAGTGAATAGTGCCATACCTGAACTTGACTCTCATATGGATGTTATGCATTTGGCTCTGATGTCTCACCGGGTCGGTTAAGCTTGCATGCTTCAACGTACTCTAAGTGTTTTGCCATTTCCTTTCATCAAAAGTTCACCATACTCTTTCTTGGTTCAGTGTGCTTCCTTGCGTCCTACCTTCTTTTCTTGGTTGTGTCAACTTCTGTGGTGCCTGTAGAGATTAAGTGTGAGTTGTGTTGTTCAACCACTTTCTATTCGTTTGCACCTTTTCCGACTTGTATCGAACCTGGTAACACCATGGCAGCATTGAAACTCGAAATAAAAACAAAACAGAAAGACAAAGAACTGGTCAAAATTCAAAAACAGAAAGTAGAAAACAATAAAGCAACTAAAATAAAAATAAGACAATAAAGCAAAATAAAATAAGAAGTAAGACCCTCCCCCACACTTGAACGAAACATTGTCCGCAATGTTTAAATTCCAGTGTGACAGGGCCTACCCGCTTACTGAAATGGTGGTGGAGGAGGGGGATCCTGAGGATAATGCATCATAAGGCGGCGCATCATCTCCTGGACATCATCTATCACTGCCCCTTGCCGAAACAACTCAACAACCTGTCGTGTTTGCTCGGTGCGGAGAGCGCCTACCGGTCCAAACTCTACCACCTACAAAGGAAACGAAATAAAACAAAGAAAATGAAAGTTAACGGAAACAAACGTGGGTTGCCTCCCACGGAGCGCTGCGTTTAACGTCGCATGGCTCGACGGTCCATTACCCTTTATTATGGAGGGTATTTCCTTTTCCAAACTTTGTTGCTTGTTACTCTCTCACCCAAGAACTCATGAAGATGATAAGCATAGACCACTTTTCTCTTCAACTCACTTCCCGCATTCTTCTTGACTTCCTTAGCCTTCTTGGGATTTTTGATAGCTCCCTGAGTTGTTTCCACCCGAGAGGTTATGCTTGAGACTTTTTCTTGGAGCTGTTCAGGCCTTTTGTCTTTTTTTTCACTTTCCGCCATATCCACAAAAGTTTGATCATTTACACCTGTCCTATGTTTCTTAACTCCTAACATCTTCAAGGTTACTTCTTCATCAAATGATTTTAGCGTTAGTGTCCCTTTTTCAATGTCAAAGTTGCAGCGGCCTGTCAACAAAAAGGGTCTCCCAAGAAGGATAGGTGTTTCTTCGTCTTCCGGAATGTCCATGATGTGGAAGTCAACAGGGAATACAAATTTGTCAACCTCCACTAGTACATCTTCAGCTACCCCATAAGATTTCTTGGTGGTGTGATCAGCGAACCTTAACTTTTTCTTACTTTCCTTAACCTCTCCCAATTCAAGCTTTTTGAAAATAGATAGTGGCATTAAACTCACACTGGAACCAGAATCAATGAGTGCCTTTTTGAACATTCGATTCTTGATAGTGCATGGTATCGCCACAGCTCCAGGGTCTTTCCTCTTGGTTGGGATCTTCCTTACTGACGAGACTAAACCGCACTTCTCAGTTGCAATCTTTTGTTCTCCTTCCACTGATCTCTTCTTTGTCATTACCTCCTTCAGAAATTTCTTATACAATGGCATGTGCTCAAGTGCTTCGAAGAAGGGTAAATTCACCTCTAGCTTTTTGAACAATTCAGTAAATTTCTCAAAGTCGTTGTCTTTTGAATCCTTCTTTGTCACTCTGGAAGGGAAAGGTAGTTTGATCGCCGGTTCAGCCTTTTTCTTATTTTTTTCTTCAGGTGGTTTAACTGGTGGTATCACCACTTCTGGCTCTCTTGGGTTCTCTCTTATTTCCAAATCTACATCTATCACCATAGGGTCATCTATCTCTTCTTTTTCTTTTTCCGATTCTAACACCTTTTTACTTCTTGTTGAAACAGCATTGATCTTCTCCAGATTTTTCTGATCTTTCACAGTTTCGCTCGGAAAGTTTCCTTGTGGCTGTAAAGTGAGATGTTGTGCTATTTGACCCATTTGAACTTCAAGATTTTTAATTGAAGCCGTGGTGTTCCTGAGGTTGGCTCTTGTCTCTTCCTGAAACTGAGAGTTTTGGGTTGCCACTTTTTCAAGAGCGATCTCCCAATCTTCTTTCTTTGGTACCTGTTGTTGAAATTGTTGAGGATGATGTTGGAATTGTTGTTGCGGACGATATTGTTGTCCCTGTGGTTGGTATTGTTGAGTCTGAGGCTGATATGGTTGTTGTCCTTGAACCTGCTTCTGGACGTTTCCTTGCTGGTCTTTCCATGAGAAATTCGGATGATTTTTCCACCCCGGATTATATGTGTTGGCATAAGGATTGTTTTGCCTCAACATATGAATTTGCTCAACCTGTTCTTGAGTTGCTACACAATGCATAGCAAAGTGCGGTCCACCACATATTTCACAAAGAACCGCTTTAACTGGTTCTACCTGTGCTACTGTCTGAGTTCCAATATTCATCTTTTTTAACCTTCTCTCTACCTCTGCAGCAATCTGATCCTCCATCTTAACAACCTGCTCTGGCAATTTCAAATCAATTTTACCCTCCGGTTGGTTCATGGTTCGATCATACAACTCAAGATGCTCGTTAGCAGCAATTGCCTCTATGATCCTTTTCATAACTGTGGCTGTAGCAAAATTTGTTGAACCACCAGCAGCGGTATCAATAAGCTGCTTTGTCTTGAGTCGCAACCCATTCACAAAATTCTGCATTTGCTCGGTAGCGTCCATGTTATGAGTAGGACATGCAGTCAAACACCTTTTGAACCTCTTGTATGCATCCCCCAATGATTCCCCCTCTTTTTGTTTGAAATTGACAATGTCATATCTTTTTCGGATAAACACCGACGCAGGAAAATATTCATTGAGGAATGCCGTTTCCATCTCTTGCCATGTCGTGATACTTGCAGCCGGAAGTGAGTAAAACCACTCCTCTGCGTCATCAGTAAGTGTAAACGGGAACATAACAAGTCTCTTAGCCTCCTCTGAATGACCTTCGATCTTCAATGAAGTTGTCGTAGTGAGAAATCTCTGAAGATGCTTATTTGCATCCTCGTTAATTCTTCCGGAGAACGGCTTGCTCTCTAACTGGCGAATGGTGGATGGATGCAATTGAAAATGTGCCACATTCACAGGTTGATTAACAATAGTCATCCGGTTGGGGTGAGCATTTGCCCCTCCATAGTCCCCTAACAATCTTTCTGCAGGGGGTTGATTTCCAGCCATGTTAACTGGTTCCTGAACTATCTCCCTGTCAAAGTCCGAGTCGCTGTGCTTCGAGTGCACAGACACTTCGTCGTCGCTTTCCTGATGTGGAACACTAAGACTTGCACTTGGTGCTGCCAGTCTTTCAAGTCTTGCCTTGCGGCGTCTCTCGTGCAGAGCTCTTTCTGGTTCTGTGTCAAAAGAAAATTTAGCTGAGGTCTGACCTCGCATAAACAGTTAGACAATAGTTAGAACAGATACAAGACTGCAACGAAATTAAAATAACAGATAAAAATAAAATTTTGGTCGCAGAGCAACAAAATTTCAATTGACTTAGAGTTCGGCTTATAGTTTGGCAGTCCCCGGCAACGGCGCCAAAAACTTGATCGGGAAATTATAGCAAGTGTACTATTTCCTCGATGTAGTAGTAAAGAAGGGTAAATACCCAGTATCGAACTCGCGGACTGCGTGTAAACTACAAGTTTCACAATGATTCAATTGAACAAAAATATCATGGGGGTTGTTTTGGTTTGTTTGATTAATTAGAATTACTAGAAATAAATAAAACACTAAATAAAAGATAGCTTGGTGCAAATATGAGCAGATATGCTAAGGTAGATGTATGAATCCTATGTAACTCCTTGAAACCACCGTGTTCATGAGATGATTTAATTATAACTGTGTATCAATTCTATAAATAGTTCTCCCTAATTCCTTAGTGAAGAACCCCTTAACACTAATTAGACAATCTCAATTCCTCAATAACTGAATTTAGTATTAGGTCTTTTATGCATTAGAGTCTAGAATGAATGATCACTAAAGTGCAATCCTTATTCCTAAGCGATTTGCCGGAAGTGTTTTGATTCACAAGCATTAGGGAGGTTTGTCACGCCAAACCCTAACCATAGAACGATAAGATACTTTCCAATATAATAAAGCATTAAGAACAATGAATCAAAAACTCAATTTATAATTAAACATCAAATTCATCAACAACGGTTGTGACAATTCATCACATAAAAAGATTCAGGGACATCACCCCTAGCATAGTGTTGTTTAGCTACTCATAATGATAAAGAAAACAACAAGAGTAATTGAAGTCATTACAAGAAATTAGTGGTTGATATGATCTCCAATCGCCAGTGCTCTTGAAGATCTTCTTCCAAAACCCTTGACTCTTCTTTCTCTGTAATTCTCTCTGCTCGATGATCCAAGATGCCTCTCTTCTATTCCTGTTAGGTTTTAGTAGTGTTGCTTCACTCACTCAGTATCCGGAATGACCGAAATACCCTTAATGAGGCCCAAGGTTTCCAAAATATCAAAATTAGAACATCTGCCCGCGCTCAACAACACGGGCCGTGTGCAGGAACACGGGTGCCCGTGTTGTCCATCTGGCCCTCACCTCAAAATTCACTTTCTGGGCACTTTTCCACACGGGCCGTGTGCAGGAACACGGGTGCCCGTGTAAAACCTCTGTTTTGCTCTCCAGAATCCACTTTCCAGGCAGCTTTTGACACGGCCGTGTGGGTGCACACGGGTGCCCGTGTTGGCCTCTTCTTTAGCTCTTTCAGCTCCTTTTTCTCGCCTCGGAGCGCCATCTTTCTCGGGATTAACCTGGCCAACAACATACTAACAACCAACGCATAAAATGGCATTTTTATGAAGCTTAAACACACTAATAATGTAAAAGCTCAAACAACCGAAAAACTAAGGAACTTATATAAAAACTTAAAACAATGCCACATTGTATTACCAAGATTACAACTTTTGATCGGAAAAAGGTGTGGAAACTTACTAGAAATGGTGACCGATCAGTTATACATAGGGAAGTGTTTAAACACCCTACATATCTGTAGTACTCTACAGGAACCTTCTCTGTGTCTAAATGTGTTTGTGTTTACTGCTAATGATTGGGGAAGTTTCTCCTTTGTGTTAGGAGAAGGAATTGAATTAAAATAAAAGAAAGACAGACAGACAGACTGACTATTTTTGGTATTTTATTAGCTCGCTGAGATTCCTTGTGAACCTCATGCCTACATATCCCTAATGGAAGTCAGAGCTTAATGTAGTTCGGGGAACTAATTAGGGAAATTAATTATTTTTGGGTGCCTTGCTTGAAGCTCAAGGTTGAAGCTTGAATTAAATCTCTGTTTACAATAAAGAGGCATGAAATCATCTTTACATAGAGGTATTTGTACTATTCTACCACAAACATTGTAAAGGAGTGACAGAATAACTGAATTCATTTCATTCAAGAGGGGGACCTTACTTGTGTATGTGCAAGTATACCAGTCAAATGCCTCTTAAATGAAAGAAAGATGCTCATCCAAATTAGGGAAAGTTACCACATGTCTGGGTTTTACTGCCATCTCATGCCTTTCAAAATCCTAAATGGGAGACTTGATTAAAATGTAATGTTTGTTTGTTTGAATGTGGTAGAGTAGTAAAAATATCTCTCTATAGAGATAAGCTATGTCTATCTACTGTATAAAATATTTGACTTTAGCTGGCTTGTATGAGGCCCAAGCTTGAGGCTTTTTTGATTGATTTATTAATTATTATTGACTCTGGGAGATGACTCCACTGGGGATTAATTACAGGGTTTTTTTTGTGTTATGTACAAAGCCCAGAATTGAGGCTGACTCTACTTTAGGGAAAATCTATTTTGATGGGTTTTATTTGGTGTTCTGTACAAAGCCCAGAATTGAGGCTGACTCTAACTAGGGAAAAACATTATTTTCTGCCTTGTACAAAGCCCAAGGTTGTGGCTGACTCTAAAATAAACTGAGTATGGATGACTCTATGGGGAAAAGACCCTAGGTGTTAGGAATCTTTGACTCATGAAATATGGTTTAATCTGCCTTGTACAAAGCCCAAGGTTGTGGCTACTGAATGATGAGGAACTCACTGGGGAGACTCTATTATCTGCCTTGTACAATGCCCAAGGTTGAGGCTGACTCTTGACAGGGGAGTTTTATTGTTTGGTGCCTTGTATGAAGCCCAAGGTTGAGGCTAACTGTTTTTTTGTTGATTTTGACTCTACTGGAGAGTTTATTTATTAAAAGACTGTTTTTTTCCTTTGGAAGCTAACCCTTTCCAGGGATTTTGACTCAGCTGGTGAATTTGTCTGTTAAAAGACTGATTTTATCATGTTTTTGGAGGCTGACCCTTTCCAGGGGTTTTGACTCTTTTGGGGAAATTATCTCCTAAGAGAATAAATCTTTGGTTTTGAAAGACTGATGTTGTTGAAATGAAAGAATGATGTTGGAGGCTAACCCTTTCCAGGGATTTTTATTAAAATGACTGAATGTGTGGAGGCTAACCCTTTCCAGGGGTTTTTTATTAAAATGATTGGCAGAAAGATTATCTAGTGGAGACTTCTTGTTTAAAGCCCAAGATGAAGGCTGACACTTATTGAGGATAAGCAAACAAGGATCCTAGACTCTGCTAAGGAAGATTGATGAAGATAAGGGTGACAGAGACTGTCCATGTCTCTCATTCCAAAAATGTACTCAATGTGAAATTGAGACAAACTTAGCTTGTTTAAAGTCTGGTTTATATTGGAAGAAACTCACCAGGGTAGGCTAAAAGGTGACTAAAGACCTGTTCCTATGTTTATAAGAAACCTGATGGGTCCTTGTATACAAGCTCAAGAGGAAGCTGGAAATGCTTTTAAGAAGCCTGTGGGTCCTTGTACAAAGCCCAAGAGGAGGCTAATCGAGGGTCCTTGTTATAGCACAAGAGAAAGCTATGTAGTTTTGAACTTATTTTTGCTCTAAGCAAATGGGTAAGAGGTTTCACCGGGAATAATTCCTCTTTGGGTGGATGTGTCCTATTTTTTTGGATTCTAAGGTTTTTGCCAAGATGTTTCACCGGGAATAATTCATCTTGGGGGTTTGAACTACAGATCTCTAATTAGGAAAGAGCCTTCACCGGGAAGACATTCTCAATCCTAGGTCATATTCCTATAATATATATATAGTTTAACTGTCCTAGGGTTTATACTCAAACGTAGTTCTAAACTAATATATATGCACAATTTATATTTGACAGTAATTTAAATAAAGACTGTAAATTGAAAGCTTGTAAAGCCTAACCTGGATGGAGTGGAGGCCTTTGAAGAAGTATGTACAGAGCCTCAACAGTAATTGGTGGATAACAGTTGAATATATATGATAAAAAGTTAATGGTTTTGAAAACAGAAGAAGTGAAGATGGACAAAGGTCACATAGGTATCTGAAGAGTTTCACCGAGAATAATGCCCTTCAAATACCAGAAGAATGTTTTGAAAACAGAAAGAAGATTTTAAAAATACAGTTTTGAAAACAAGCTAAGAAGAGAAGGTGTTTGGGACTTACACTCTATTAGAGGCCCAGTACTTTACAGTACTGGCTATAAAAGCAAATTGAAAATGATTTGAAATGATATAAGGTTTTGTTGTTTGAAAACCTTAATCGTCCGTTTAATCGGAGACTGATAACAGCTTTGAATATTGACAAAAGTCAACTTAATTAAGGTAAAGATAAAGATCTATGCCTAATTAAGACCTAAACAATTAGGGTTTTATCATAAAATTATTCACAAAGGTAACAAGATAAAAATATATATTTTAAAGTTTTTAAGAAAACATTTAAAACATACTATTTTAACCCTAATTAAAATACATGAAATAAATAATATTTTTTATGATTTTTTGATTATTCATAAAATAAGTATATTAAATAACAAGTGTGTAAAAAATGGAGTGAAAATGATTTAATTTGATAGGTGAATTATTGGTGTGAAGTTGTGAGAAAAAATGAAGGAAATTAGTGGTAAAAAAATGATTTTGTCTCCTCCAAGGTTTGAACACACGCCCTTTAGGTCACACACCCAAAACCAACACCACTGGGCCAGCGCGCGTATGGTGATAGTAAATTGACTCCTTTGCAACTCATATGTTATTCAAGTGTATAGAAGCAAAAAAGAAAATAAAATCAAAAGGTCTGGGGCGAGGGGGATTCGAACCCCAGACCTTGGGCACGCGCAACACACAAACACTCCTTACCACTGGGCTATAACGATTTAGTCGTTAATGAAACAGGTATCAATCAAAATAAAATAAACTTAACCCTGAATTTGAAATTTGCGCGCCACCACCATTGTCATCTTCAACCTCTAGCTTTGAATTTTTAAAAATCTGAACTCTCTCAACTCTCAACCATTTGCAACGATGTAAACATGAAACTTGTTCTAAATTCACTCACGATTCTGAATATGTAACTAACATAAATTTATATTAACTACATCTAACTAATTTACTAAAAAACGTGAAGAACCCTAAAATTTGAAAATCAAATTAAATGACTATACTGAAAGATAAATGAATGATGATAGAGGGTTTTCAATCCTCTGATGATGCTGAACAAGATAGAATCGAGCTATATCATAAAGAGTGCTTAAATTAAAGAGGTAGAGTTCAGAAACTTACCTCTGAAAATGGAGGTCGTGAGGATGATAGAGAGCAACTGGGCTTGTATGAATGATCCCAAAAGCTTCCTTGGGACTCAGTGATGCTAACTGAATGTTTATTGTAACCTCAATCCTCCTGAATTGTTCTATGGACCTCCCTCGATTTGAGCTTCAAGTGAACATGGAGAGTGATGATTCTTGAGTTACAGATGAGCTGCAGCCATTTGAACAGCTTCACTACCTCCTATGGAACGTGCCTGGATGCTTGGCTTTGTTGGAAACCTTCTGAATTGCTCTATGGACCTCCAACTGCAACAGCTCCAAAGTGAGAGCAACAATGGCGTTCCTCCACTTACAGAAGTGATCCAGGTGCTTGGATCACCTCAAATGATCTCCCTTGAGATGTTAGAATGCTTACTTTCCAAAGATAAGCTCTGGTTTGAAGAAAACGATTCTTCTTGCCAAAGAACTTTGAAAAACAATAAGCATGAGAAGAGAAAGAGAAAGCAAGGAATATGGTTGCTTTGGTGTGTTTTCTGAATGAGAAAGAGGCCTCTATTTATAGGCAATTGATGCTGAACAATTGAAGATAGTAAGCTTGCTTAATGAAGTCACTTTGGTTTCTTAGCCAAGAAGAAAATTTGCAAATATCTCTTATGCAATGATGAGAATTTTGATTCCATTTGATCAATCCCCTAGCCCTCGATTTTGCTTGATCTTAGGGGACAATTCTGAGACAGAAATGAGCTCTAATTGGTTGGTGAGAAGATTCCTTGGGTGATTCATCAATTTGCCATAAATTCACAAAATGTAATCATTACATAATCACATGTTCTTGTTTTTAGAATCTTCTTCAATTCTCATGTCATGGTAAAAATGAATGCATGGCATGTTTTCATATGTGGTATGGGTCGTGTAGCATCCATAAGAGAGGTCATTTGCACAAAATTGCAAAGTTTCAAATTGTACATGACCTATAATTTCACTTCATGAGGCCAACTTTAAACAAGCATAACTCTTAGCTCAAAATGAATTTGGAGAAGGTTGAACACAATTTGGAAATCCCTAAACATCTACTTCAAATCATTAATTTGGAGTTTCTTCAGAATCTTTTGGCAAATTTGTTAAAAATGAGGCCAAAGTTGGAAGAAAACTAGGTTAAAACACTTAGAAAATTTTCTAAGTGTTTATGACCTAAAACTTCAAAATTTCCAAAACTCTTAAATGATTGATCTTTTGAAAAAAGTTGCATTGTAAGATGTTATTTTATTTTGCAAGATCTACAACTTTCATGTTGGAAGTTTTTTGAGTTGTGTAGGTGAAATTTTGAGTTCTCATCATGCCTTCAAAAACCCTAATTCCCGACTTTTTGCTCCTTGAAGATTCTTTTTTAATTTCTTTGGTCAAATGACTTTAATATCCATATATTGATGATATTGATCCTTGAAAGTCATGGTTTGACCAAAAATCTTAAAAGTCAAAGGTGAACTCATACAGTTGACTTTTTCCTGATAAAGTGAGAATTTGGACTTTTGTGTAGAATCAAGATCTTCTCCTCAAATGAGTGATGTAAATGGATTATATTGAGGTAGTAGAGGTTCTTGAATCATGTCCTGAGTCTTGAATCCATGCCCTGATTAAAAGTCAACTATCTTGGTGAATTAGGTCAAAAACCCTAATTGTCGACCATATGAAAATAATGACTGTAGACTTTGAATTGAGGTGTAATGTCCAGTGGATCTTGTCATATGAGTTATTTGGAGATGATTGATGTCTTTGAATGATCCCCTGGGGCTTTTTAGGGTTTCCCAAAGGTGATCCCTGATTTTAGTCCTTAATAGGCTAAAAAAAAACCCTAGTCTGGTGACCTGAGTAAACCTGTACTCAGATGACTGGGTGTCTAATCAATCATAGGTGAAATAATGAAGCTCTTGAGTCTTATGATTGTATTAGAGACTAATCCTTCTATTGATTGATCCTTTGCCTAAGTTTTCTTGTCTTTGAACACCCTTGTTTGAATGCCAGACTGCTCTGGGTACTTGCTTTGACTTGATGAAAATCCTGAAGATATGTCATCTCAGGGGGGTCAAAAATTAGGGTATGACACTATGGGTTGGGTGTTTTGCAACTGAAAACCTGTCCCAACTCATATGGCTAAACATGAAATGGACATTGTCAACAAGTCCTAGATGGACTAGGCAAAGAAAATATGGGTAACGGGTAGGTGAGGTGGTTCTCTCAGGTAGGATATCAAAATGATTTCTTTGGACATCGTTTTTGAACACTGTCCTCATCCCATCAAATTTTTGCATCCTGAAATAATGCTAGTAGATAAATTTGGCTAAGAAGAATGCAGCGGCTCTGAAAAGAAAACACACACAAGTTAGAAATTTATAAACTAAAATTAAAAATAACCGTTTATGAATAAAATGAACAGAAACCCATGGTTTCTGCCCATGCAACGCTTTGTTTAACGTCAGTAGCTCGAAGTTTGTTAAAATTTAGAATCAGATTGTTGGTATAACAAGTGGAGGGTCTGTTAATGTATGGCGAAAATATTAAGTTGGATTTTCATTACTGGTATAATGTTTCAACCTTTGCCCATTTACAATGAAAGGACCTGATGATTGGTTTTGAATCTCGACAACACCAGATTGCATGACCTTTGTGATCTTAAATGGGCCAGGCCATCTGGAACGTAACTTACCAGGAAACGGCACAATTTGCAGTTGAAAGAAGTACTAAATCACCTACAACAACTTCTTTTCGCGCAATTCGCCTATCATGACATTTTTTGGTTCGTTCCTTATAAATTATAGCATTTTCATAGGCATCTCGTCGGAGTTCATCCAATTCGTTGATATCTAATATGCATTTGTTACTGGATGACAAATAATCCATGTTCAGGGCCTTTATAGCCCAATATGCTTTGTGTTCTAATTCAAAAGGTAGGTGACATGATTTTTGGTAGACTAAGTTAAAGGGGGTCGTCCCTAAAGGGGCCTTATAGACAGTCATATAAGCCTAGAATGTGTTTTGTAGTCTAGAGGACCAATATTTTCTAGAGATGGAAACAATCTTCTCTAGAATCTATTTTATTTCTCTATTTGATAATTCTACTTGTCCAATGGTTTGTGGATGATATGGTGTCGCTACTCTATGTTTTACGCCATACTTGTTTAAGAGATTCTCGAAAATTCTTGAAATGAAATGGGATTCGTCATCGCTTATAATGAGGCGAGGGACTCCAAACCTGGGAAATATATAGTTTTTAAATAACTTAATAATCACTCGTGCATCGTTTGAGGGAGGCAATTACTTTGATCCATTTAGACACAAAAACGACATGAACGAGTATATACTTATTTCCCATGCATGATGGAAATAGGCCCATGAAGTCAATTCCCCAGAGATCAAATACTTCTACTTCTTGAGTATTCTTTGGGGGCGTCTCATCGTGCCTTGAAATATTTCCAGTGCGTTGGCACCGATCACATTTGATGATGAAAGCATGAACATCACGCCATAAAATTGGTCAGTAAAGGCCTGCTAGAAAGATCTTAGCGCAAGTTTTAAATGTGCTTGCATATCGCCATAAGGAGTATAATGACAATGATTTTTTTATAATGTTTTCCACCTCCTCTTCAAGTACACAACTAAGATATATACCATCATTTCCTCTCTTGAAAAGGAGGGGTTCGTCCCGATAGAATTGTTTTACGTCATGGAAGAACTTTTTTCTCTTTTGATAGGTCAAATATAGAGGTAGGACATTGGCCGCAAAATAGTTAATGAAGTCAGCGTACCAAGGTACACTTGTTACTATTAGGGTAGTTTCGACATTTATATCTAACTCATTGGAGTCACCATCGTGACTTGTCCTATTATTGACTGACACTATTAGTCTATCATATGTGAAGTCAACATTAATGGGAATAAGGTCTGGCTTCAGGTATTCGAGTCATGAGAGGTGATCAGCTACCACATTTTCAGTTCCTTTCTTATCTGGGATTTCTAAGTCAAATTCTTGTAACAAAAGGATCTAGAGAAGTAATTTTTGCTTCACATCCTTTTTGCTAAATAGGTATTGTATGATAGCATGGTCAGTGAATATAATAATTCTGGCTCCAACTAAATAGGGACGGAATTTGTCTACTGCAAATATTATCGCTAAGAGTTCCTTTTTGGTAGTGGCATAGTTTAGTTGGTTCGTGTCTAAAGTTCGGCTGGCATAATATATAACATGCAATCTTTTATATTTTTTTTGTCCTAAAATAGCGCCTAAACAAAATCACTCGCATCGCACATAATCTCGAATGTTTGGTTCCAATATGGTGGTTGCATGATAGATGCGAAGATTAGTGCATTTTTAAGAAGATTGAATGCTTCTAGATATTTGTCGTCGAAGAGGATTTCAACGTCTTTCATCAGGAGACCCATTAAAGGTTTAGTGATTTTAGATAAGTCTTTAATAAAATCTTCGGTAAAAACCGGTGTGTCCAAGAAAACTTCAAACTTCCTTAACCGTTCTGGGTGGTTGGAGGTTTTCTATTACCTCAATTTTAGCTTTGTCAACCTCAATGCCCGTTTCTGATACTATGTGTCCTAGGACTATACCTTCTGTAACCATGAAATGACATTTTGAAAATCTTGGTATCCGACCTTGCGTTTAACTAATCTAAAAGGGACAATTCTCACCGTCCACTAGAAGGGACCCCGTTTAAAGCCAGAACAAAGTTCTGTATGGACTGGCCCAACACAAGGATTGATAGCACCTAGTAGGATTCGAACTCAGGGCCTTGAGAGGAGCACACTCCCAGTTTAATACAAGGTTAACTTGTACGCATCTTTCCAAAATTTTCTCCAGGTTAGCAAGGCAATTTTTAAAACTGGATCCGCAAACTGAGAAATCATCCATGAAAACTTCCATGATCTCGTTAAGGAAATCCACAAATATTTCCATCATGCATTATTGGAAAGTTGTAGGAGCATTCATAGTTCGAACGACATTTATCGATAAGCAAATGTTTCATAAGGACATGCGAAGGTTATTTTCTTGGTCATCCGAGTGAACTGGAATTTGGAAAAATCCAAAATATCCACCTAAATAGCATAAATAAGAGTGTCTAGCTAAGCGTTCAAGCATTTGCTCGATGAACGGAAGGGGAAATGGTCATTCCCTGACACTTTGTTTAGCTTCATATAGTCTATGTACATACGCCACCCGTTTTCTACATGTTTCGCCACTAATTCTCCTTTTTCATTTTGTACGACTCTGACACCTTCCTTTTTAGGTATGACATCTACAGGGCTAACCCATTTACTATCAGAGATTTGGTAAATTATTCCATCATCAAGTGATTTTAACACTTCTCTCTTGACCACATCACTCATGATAGGGTTTATCCTTCTTTGGTGTTCTCTAGAGGGTTTAGAATCTTCCTCCATCATAATCCGGTGCATGCACACAGACAGACTTATTCCTTTTAGGTCGGAGATATTATAGCCTAGAGTTACAGGGTATTTTTGTAAGACATTCAAGAGTTGATTTTTTCGTTACTGTTTAGATTTACATTTACTATAACTGGACGCTTTAGTTCCTTATCAAGAAATTCAGATCTCATATTCTTAGGTAATTCCTTAAACTTTATCGATGGTTTCTTAGGTCTGGGCATATGGTCTGTGGTAAGTGCTAGGCATTCATGAAGGCTACCATCAATATAAGGTGTGTGTGCTTTAATTTCATCATCTTCCATTATTGGTGTTGAAGGAAGTTTTATCGTTTCCATAGGTGCTTCTGTATTATGCACTCATCATTAATATCGATGGCGCAACACGAGTCATCTATAGCAGGTACTTTTAGAAATTTTGATAGAATAAATTTGATCTTCTCATCACCTACTTCGAAGGTCATTTTCCTCTTTTGACAACTATCATGGCTCCATCAGTTGATAAGAATGGTCTACCTAAAAGAATAGGGATGTCTTCGTCTTCTTTAATTTCCGTTATGACAAAGTATGTTGGAATATAAAGTTGACCAATCCTAACTTGAATATCTTTTAATATAACGATTGGGTACTTAATTGATCGATCGCCCAGTTGAAGGGACATCCTAGTTGGTTGCATATCTCTTAGGTTTAACCTATTGCAAACAGCTAAAGGCATCAAACTCACACTTGCGCCTAAGTCAAGTAGTGCTTTATCGATAACATGACTTACTAGAACACGCGGTATAAATAAGCTTCTAGAATCTCTCTGCTTAATGGCTAATTTGTTCTCAACAATTGTGTTGCATTTAAAGGGTTTAGGATCTTCAAGTTTGCGTTGGGTAATAGCCTCAGTGAAGGGAATTTCGACATGAAGTTTTTCAATTACTTTCTCAAACTTCTTATATTGGGTGTCTTTGGTTTGCTTAAGCCTTTGAGGGTATGGAATTTGGGGTTTATAGGTGGGGGGTGGTACATATGCTTTATCAAGTGTCTTTAATTTCTTATATTGGGTGTCTTTAATTTCTCCCGCTCTTTGTTTCTCTGGATCTACAGGTTCCTCTACTACTTGTTTTTCAGGTGTAGTCACAATGTTTCCTTTTGGTGGCTCTGGCTTGTTGTTTCTTGGTAAATACTTATTCAACCTAGGATTTATAGGTCCATCATACGCGGTTCTGCTTCGCAATGCAATAGAATTAGCATGGCCTTTAGGGTTAGGTTGAGGTTTTCCAGGAAATGATCCTCCTGGTGTAGGATGAGCGGCTTGTTGTTGTGCTACTAAGGAAATTTGAGTTTTCAACATCTTATTGTGGGTTACCATATAATCAACTTTGTTGCCTAATTGGGTAATCGTCTCATTTATGTGAATATTTTGATTCATAAATTCTTTATTTTACCGAGTTTGAGCTGAAATGAAAAAGGAATTTATGAAAGGAACCAATGCTAGCACTGTCATCGTGTCAGACGGAGTACATAGTTGCCTCTATTTGCACATGCCAAGCAACATGGATGGTGAATCTGATCAAAGAAAGTGCGGGTGGAATTATTCAAGAGATTGAGAACTATGATGAATGTAGAAAGATTAGACACAATGAATTAGGTGATGTATTAAATATGTAATTCTTTGTCTTTATAATGCTGACAACATAGTCGAATTGGTGTGTATTTAATAGAGTCAATTATAGTTTGTAAAAATTGTATCTGTTGGATTCGATAGAGAGCCGAATACAGCTGGCCGAAATAAGTGTGTTATTTAGTTACTTTGAGAATTGCTTGATGTACAAGCAATCCCATTATAAATAGGGAGGCACCTTATTATTGTAAAGCGGTTAAATAAAGAATACATAGTTGCAAATAGAAAGTAGAGAGAAACTCTGCAAATTCGCTAATACTTCTTCTTCTCTTTTCTCCCAAAATCCTAACTTCTCTTTTCTTCCATTTTCTCTTTCAAAAATTTATTTTCTTCTTAAATTATTATGTGAGGGAATCCTCTTGCAACTAAGGAGTGATCGAATCACTCAAGTGAAGAGTGAGGAACGAGATTCATGAATCAATCAAAAAAGCGATTGAATCTTATTTTGTCAAAAGCGATGTCCAACACCAATATCATCTAAAATATTAGCGAACAACTAGTTATTGGTGCTAATAGCTCACAAGATAATCAAGTTTAATACTTATTTCTTCAGGTCTATGGCAGATGATTTCTAAACTTAAGATCATATTATGGAGAAAGGTCAATTATACATGAAAGAAAATATATCAATTAAATGATATATAATATTCAGTCAAATAATTAAATGATATATGAATATAAGAAAATATTCGTGATTATTATTGGTTTCCATTCTTAATTATGATGAATGATAAAACTAATACATTTAAAATTTGTTAAGGTATATTATAATTGAAGTTTTCAGTCAAATGAAAAATAATTAATTATTAAATAAATAAAATGAATCATGCGAAGTGATGGTATTCACATAAAATGAAGTTGTATATTCAAATAAAGTAAAAATGGGTTATTGTGAAAAAATATAAATAACATTTAAAATTATTAATAACTTGATTAAAGTCACACACATTATTTGATACAGAGATTAATTTCTTCCATAATAGTCACTCTACGAATAGCATAAAAAAAGATTTTGGAGAAGTACGAATTAGAAAGAAAAAAATAGATAAATTAAATTTGGATTAATATGAAACAAGATATACAATTTAATACCTTTATAAACACGATAAGATTTACATGATAGTAATTTCGTTAATTAACTTAAATATAATTTAAGTTAACTTAATTAATGTCCCCCTTTTAATTATAAAAAGGTCATGCTAACGAGTATTCTAGAGACACTGATTAAAGATTCTAAATATAAAAAATATTTTGTAAATAAATAAATTATTTTAATTTACAATGCATTGAATACAAGTAGTTTTTTTTTTTTTTGATATTGAATACAAGTAGTTTTAAGAAAGCATATCTTTTATTTCTTAGAAAGTCAATTATTTCTATTTTCATTACAATAAATACAAGTCTTTAATAAACGAAACATACATTTTTAAATCCTTAACTACTGCCCAAGAACACTCGTTCTCGTTAGCATTTCCCTTATAAAAATCTCCATTACTATTATAAATAAATTTGATCATTTAACCATTGACGTATCTAATGTATATATAATTTAAATATGTCGATTAATAAATAGATTAAAAAAAATTATTGCTTATAATAGTGACAAAATAGTTTATTACTATATCAAACTAGTGAAAAACCCGTGCGGACGCACGGGTTCTGCTGTGGGTTGGACCGGATTTATCAGATACAAATAGTATTAAGTAAAAAAAAAATTATATCAAATTAAAATATAAAAGTTTTAATATTAAATAGTCTATTTTGTTTAAAAGAAAAACATATTTTAAAAATAAAAAACATAATTGTTTAACAGAAATCATATATATTTTAATTTCCCATATATTATATTAAAAAGTATTGTATCTTAAAAATATATTGTATATTAAACTTGTGTGTTTGCGCGTATTTTGATATAGTTAGCTGTGTGTTCACACGATAATAATGTGTTACCCGTGCGTCCGCATGAGTTCTGATGTGGGCCGCGAATTTGTCATTAGTTTAACATGAGAATTCACAAATTAGAAAATTTCAAAATATTATTGGAAAAAATAAAAAATAAAATATGTATTGCAATTATAAAAAAATAAAAACTTTTATTAGTAAGAAAAACTATTAAACTTTTATGTAGACTACAAGTTAAATTGTCTTGTTTACAAAGATCCATCAAAATTCATTCAAAACTAAGAATCAAAAAGAGAAGAAAGAAAAAGATTGGAAAAGAAAACTTTAAAAAAGATTATTATTGAAATTAATTTAATTTATGCTATGTTAAATGATTGTCTGGTACCCCCTGAAACATCACTGTTATAGTCCTAGCATATATGTATGCTCTGTCAAGGCTTGTGAAAAAGTTCCATGTTAATAGGCTAAAATACTGTCTTTAGTTGCAAAAGACTATGTCAAAAGTATATTTATCATAAGTACTTTGTCACGAGGCTAGTAACAATTTAGAGCTTTAGCATTGCATAAGACATGACAGATTATACATATAACTGTATTTTTTTCAAATATTGGCTAAAATGTACATTGACTAAAGTCAATCCGGTTAATGAAAAGCGGGAACACATTTTTCAAACAAAGTAATCATTAATCAGCAATTAAACTTATAATTATATAAGGCACAACTTTGAAGTTAATATTTTTTTTAATTGCTACAAATTTTATTTCTCAGTGGACTAAAGTGTAGTTTATTTTCCAACACAGATTTAATTGTTAGCACATATTCAACACCACACCTAATAATACCAGCATAGAATTATACAATAGTAAGATATAAAATAGGCAGTATATAGTGCTAGAAAGAAGCTAATGCAAAATGTATTTCTCTGTGGATAACTTGAAGCAGAACACATTCAAAGTCCATTCTTTTTTAATATGCATTTAAGATGCATTCTACAATACCCATTCCACTAAAATTTATACACCAAATCCTATTGCACAACTGAGCTTTTCATTCCACACAGGACCAACTAAATTAATATGTATCTATTGAACATTTTCATTAACAAACTGCAAAATCACAGTTGTTTTAGAAACTCACAACATAGAAAGTCAAAATGGAGTATAGTATTTAGATATTATACTTACTACCTGCTTGCAATTAGGCATCATGTTAATGAGAAAGTCAAACTATGATGATTAACCATATACATGCTTTAAGAAAATAGCGACAGTGATAGCACCACCTTGCCGACCTCCAGTATTCACCGTATCAGCAGCTCCAGGTTTCATTGATTCCCAGTAACTTTCTTCTATTGGAAACCTCCATAGTTTCTCCCCACACACTTCAGAAGCATCAAAAACTTCCTTACTCAGCTCATGGCTGGTGTAAATGCACCTTTAAAAACATACTTAGCAATAGTAATCAGCTGATAAATGGGATGGATGCTAAATAAAAGTTCATTAAGGTCACAACTTTATTTTTTAATCTTCACCATTCATGTTTAGATCCATTCGGCTTCGCCTCTTTCGTAGTCCAAAGAGAACTGTCTGTGGGTTTCATAAAGTCGTCCAATTATCCGTTGACTAAACTCAATAGGGTAATATAAGTTGCATCCCTTGAAGTGTTTAGTAACACCTTTGCAGCTAATGCAACTTGAGGCTTGTCCATTGATTGAACCAAGACACATTTCCCACATAATTGAGCCACAAGCCTAAGGAAAAAATCACAAGCTCTTTCAAGAACATAAATATTTGCAGCAATTTGCATAGCTTGAGTTACAATGATATTTCCACCATTTATTGTGTCATATAATGCTTCATTCGCTTCAATCAGAAGCTTGTCCAAATACTTCCTCACAATATCAAAGAAACTCATTCTTACACCCCATCAGACAAGTAATCACTACATGGTGTATTGCCACTGTCATCATTTTCTTCATTGTTTATTAACTCCTGTTCTATTTTTTCTGGCTGATTAACATCTTTTCTCTTGTTTTCTATTAAAGCAAGTCTCTTCTCTGCACGAATCACAATGCAGATAATTCTTAAAAATCATGTAAGTGGAAAATGGGATACAATCATTACCCTGGACGTCCAAAGTCAAGTCCCCAAGGAAACAATTTAACATCCCTTCTTTTGAGTGAATATTCGATAACTGCCTCATTCTGAATAGTATTTAAGAGAACAATTTAGAAAATTAGAACACGAAAAAAGCAAGCATATAAATTCAGTGGATGCAAGTTGCAACTGAAAAACGAAGTCTGAATATAATCACAAACTTCACTAATATAGACCAGATGGATTGCAAATTGAATCATGAAGGCACCAATGGATTATTAAAACTTTAGCCATACATGGGGAAGAAGAAATAGGTTCCTTCTTACAAGCTGCAACACATTCCCATTAGCCTTTCTTGATAACAACCGGTGACGAAGTTATTCTTCAACAAAATTCGGCAGAACAGATAAACACATAAAGGTACAAAACATTTTATGTGAAATTTTGTCTACATAAAAGCATCTTGTACAAAGCACACTCTGCAACCAAATCAACCACACCAAATCCAACCATTACATACTCAGATCAATGCATCATCCTTGATAGTACCACATACCAATCGGTTCATTTCACCATAAATGTAAGACTTGATGGAAGTTTGAAGAGTGCAGGGTTCCACATAGCAAAACATGATAAAATGTATATACAATAGAAAAATCAGTTCAGTGACAAACTTTCCATATGATACAGTAACTACAGACCTGTTTTTCAGCTTCTCTTTCACATCCAAACTCCAAATTAGTGGACGAAGCTCTGCACACACGCGAATCTTCACAGGGACGAGCCACTGTACTCAGGCCTCGAACACGTCATACAACACCGATCTGACCGGATGTATCGCCCAAACAACGGTTTGGGATACTACCAACCAAAACATAAAACACAGTAGTCAGTAACTGGATAACAGAAAGTATTGAATGCAAATTGAAAATTGAAATTAAATCGAAGTCAAGAAAATGGTATAGTGACAAACCTGTTCAAGAAAGTTGTAGTTAAAACCTAGGCATGGGAGACATGGCCATTAACATAAGATACCCTAGGGAAATAAGAACTCCATATTTGCCTGCATATTTGGATTTGTTAGGTTAGTGAAACGAAAGCCTAACAAACTTGTTAGGTTACTGCAAATTTGACAAAAGATAAACAAACCCATCAAGGTGTTAACACAATATATAATAAATCCATGAAACGAAAAAAAGGAGACAACTTGAAGTTGCCTGCAAACTCATAAACCAAGTGTATAAGTTATTTTTCTTTTCTACAAACTCATAAACGAAAACAACATAATACTACCAAGTCTATATTTTTTAACTTATTTTGAGTTGGATCTTTTTCTTTGAGTTGGATCTCTTCCTCTTAATCCATAAACTCAGAAACGAAAACATAAATAAATATCGAAATAAGAAAAGGAATAAACTCGTAACTGAACCTGACCTCAAGAATAAAACTCATAAACTGATAAACTCAGAAAGGAAACTTATTTCACAGTAGAAAACAAAATCAAAAACATATATATTACCAAAAATATTTCACATTTCCATAAGCAAAAACCAGAAACAATAAACTCAGAAACGTTACTTTTTCACAAAAGCAACAAAAACCAGAGAAAGAAATGTTACTTACTTCTTTATCACACAATAACATCTCAAAATGTTCCTTAATCTTGAAAACAACCGTCCATTTTGTGATGGACTCTCACAGCTATTTTCCATAGCTCCTTTGCGTCACTAATGTCTTTCACCGCCTCAAACGGTCTTGCCATATTCGAAGTTCAAAGATGTAGAGGTGAAGAACAGTTGAATTGTTTTGGAGAGGTTAGGGTGTTTGCAGAGAGAAAGTGGTGATTGAAGGAGAGAGTATAAACCGTGAAGAAAGAGAAAAGAAAGAGAAATACCAACTCGGAAGTGATAGCTGGTACAGGAAGTGGTTCAGGCAGGAACATACCCATTTATTTGAAACTTGGGACGAGAACGATAATCCCGTGGACAAAAGTCTTCCAAAGTTGAATAACCCGGTGGACAAATGGAAGGGCGGTCAAGATCTGTTTTTGAAAATGTAATTTTTTTTGAAAAAGTTCAAATCTCAATAAAAGAGATGCCTTGTATGCTTTTTCGATGTATTATGACAGCCAACTTTTTTAAATATGACTTTTGTTTGGTATAACATTTTGTCCACCGAATTACAATAAGATGCTTTTGGTATAACTATGACAGCTAACTTGTATGTCTTGTATGCATTTTGTACTTTGAGTTATAACATTTTGTCCCATTCTAACTATTAAAATAAATAAAAAAACTATTAAAATCAAAGTTGCTTGTAATTTGTAACAATTTTCAGTAAAGATATTTAAGGTGTAACCAATAGTACAATTTGGTTACAAAAAGTAAATTTTGGACACTTTTTGCCCCTAAATCAATGAGGTGGGGGGTAAAGAAGAAAGGTTAAAATTGTTTTTTCGAGAGCCATTTATTTTCTTATAATATAGATATAGATTTAACTAGAACAATTTATAAGAAATAAATTCATCATTCTTTGTCATCTTTTAGTCTTTACACTTTATGTCTATCTTGAGAATATTGTGATGTGGAATTTAACTTTTTTTTTATCAACACTTTACTTGATCAACGGTGAGACAAGAAATAATGTAAACTTTACTTTAAGAAAAACTTTGTACACACACAAGTCGTTATACTTATAGAAGAACATAGAAGTGGTAAAATTTCTCAAAATTTCAGAGCTATGTATCCTAACTAAAGAAAACAAAAATGTTCATCCTATTTACATTGATATATATATATCATAAAACAAAACTAAATCTCCAAAAGGCAACCAGATTGAACATGCCCAGAAAAGTTTTCTGAGTTTTCAAATTTAGTCCAAATACCACTTTTTAGGCCCAATATAAATCCCATACAAGGCTTACCAAGCCCACTTGACCCAATCAACAACAACGATCCATCACAAGCTCCAATACACGCAACGTTTTTTATTTCACTTGGCACCTTCGCCACATTCTTCCACGTGTCACTTTCCAATACCACCACGTCACCACCTTTACACATATACATTCTCCCCTCCACATCACAACGATCCACGCAAGTTCTCGGACACATTGCATCAACTAAAAACTCCTCCATCACTGGACCCCACTTCCACGTCGCAACATCAAACTCCTCCGCACTCCGCTCGAATCGTCCTTGCATCTCCGTACGATATCCCCCGACAACCCTAACTCTCCCGGAGTCCGTTGTTCCAAGACAAAACACAATTTTACATTCGTCTCGTTCCCTTGCCATGTCAGGAAGCGTGATCCACGTGTCATTTACCACGTCATAAGCAAAAGCTGACTTTAACGCATTTTTTTCCTCATCATGTCCTCCTGCCACGTAGACCATACGATCTTGATCCGACGCACAAGAAAAGAATGTGCGGGGCCCACCAGGCATATCAGCCCCACGGCGCCACTCACCTGATAAAAAGTTATAAATAAAAACCGAATTCGAAGCTTTCCACGAATCAGGAGCCCACCCGCCCATAACAACTAAATCATACCCGACACCAGCTATTTGACAGAATAATGGTAACCCGTCACATAACTCGGGTCCTAATGGTAACTCGCTCCAAACACCGGTTTCAGTTTCCAATACACTCAGCTTATAAACCGGGTTCGTCATGGTCATCGCCTTTCCGAGTAAACCGGTTTTATTTTTTTCTGAATCGAACTTGGACTGAACCGTGACAAGGATTTTCTGTGCGTGTCCCGTACTCTTCCTTAACCGGCGAAACTCCGGCATCTGAATCTCCGTTTTCCAGCCTTTGCTCACAGACGCTACAGCCGGAAACTGATGGTACGAAATTCGTATCAAACAGTCTCGTGCTATATCTTCCGGTAAACCTGAAATCAACTCCATAACAGACTTTGAGAAATTAATGAGAAAGATGATAGTTTAGTTTTTGAGAGTTTAATGAGAAAGATGATAGTGAAGAGTTTTTGAAGGTAAAGATATAAATAAGAGAGTGAATATTGAATAACTAAATTGGATAAGAATATAGAAGAAAGTGGAAGGTGATGTGTATGGTATTAGTAATTTAGTAGTAGATTTTATAGAGGTATGCATATGGAGATTGGGATAAGAATAAATTTTATAGTGATAATTATGCATAAAAATGATAAAGAAATGCGTGGATGTTCTAGAAGGTTTATAGAATCGGCAAGAGAAAAGACAAGTAAGCATTAAAAGCAAAGTTGTCATTTATTTGATTTATTGGGTATTGATTGGGTTGGAAGAATCTAACCTTATTTAAAAAATAATCGTCATATTAATAAAAAAATTATTTCTATGACTTTGGTTCTTAATGGAATATGACCTTAATAATCTACCGAAAAATTCTGGCACCCACTAAATATTATTTCCATCAGAAATAAATTTAATATTTTTTGAATTATCGTTTCTTAACAGCAGTTTCTTTATCACTCGGGTCCAATAACTTATTTGAAAATATTGATATTTTGATTTTAAAAAATGTTATTTTGCAATAATTGATGTTTCCTCCTTAGCTATATGTGATAGGATGTTGACTTTGGCATGGGGACAAGGATTAATGAGTCCTACAAGTGTGAATCAATTCTATTTTTTGTTTAAGTTGAATACGAGTAGAAGTATATATTCTGTCACCGCGAAATTAATTTGATGCCACTCTTTCATAGTCAGCTTTTATCTTTTTGCGTCGAATAAACAAATGCACAAAGTTTTTAGATGATAAAACTATTGGCTCTTACATAGCTGGAATGCGGCACTGCTGAATTCTTTACGTTGTTAATCAATCATTCTAGAGATAGGAGTATCGACATGTTATAATCTCCCGTAAAAAAAACATGTTACAATCTTCAAAAGGTTTTTTTTTTTTTTTTTTTTACAAACATAAACTCAACTCATTTCATTATATAATAAAGATTCAATACAAGGAGGAATCGTGTAAAATAAATTACGCCTAGTCCAAGAATCGGCCGCTTTTACTAACGTATGAGCAACCGAATTCGCTTGGCGTTTTAGAGAGCAACAAAGACTTAATAGAAGAGATAATAGAACTAAACTCAGAAGTACCAATATGGTTGGATCGAATAGCATTAGTCACGTTTTGGGAATCACTCTCAAAGATAACATGATCCAAACCCAAATCAATAGCATTAAGCATAGCTTCCTTGAGTGCCAAAGCCTCCATGTCCAGAACGGGAGAAATACCAACATCCCATGCCGCTCCTGCAAACACAAACGAGCCCATGCTATTCCTCACGCACCAGCCCCGCTTCGAGGTCCCACGGATATTGTTAAAACCTGCATCCACATTACATTTGAACATTCCGACCGGAGGTGGGATCCAAGAAGTAATTTGCACCTGATCATGAGCCCGAGGGACACTTTCTTGAGCCATATGCCATTCCTGCCAACTAGCTAGAGCATGCAAACCGAGTTTGGAATAATTCTCAATCTCATTATTCCAAATCATATTATTCCTATTCTTCCACAACACCTCAATCATTACCGCAACCCTCCCTGCCGTCATACTATCCTCGCGGCTAAAAACATCTAGAATCAAAGAAGAAACATTATCAAAAGTAGCTACCCGAGGGTCGATAACATTTGAAAGATCGGCTATTCTCCAACACCTGTTAGTAACATCACAACCAAATAGAACATGCCAGGTATCCTCCATCTGATTCTCACAAAAGGGGCACGAAGTCGGACAAGAGACATAATGTTGACGAAGTCTAACACGAGTTGGTAGGCAGCCCCTACAAATTCTCCACATTAAATGTTTAACCCTTGGAGAGGCCTTAATATTCCAAAGACTACACCAGTCCCCATCCACTCTATTAAAACCCGCCCGCCCCTGTTCTTTCCTCCACAACTTATACCCCGATCGCACACTATAGCAACCATTAGTCTCATGCTTCCAAATCCACTTATCTTCAACCACATCATCAACTAACGGAACATGCATAATAATCTCAGCCACAACAGGATCAAACAGGTCTCTTACAACATGAATATCCCAATATTTTCCATTAGAAGACAAGAGATCATGAACCGAAAGATCATACGCACCTTGTCTTTGAGGCCCATGAACACACCCTTCAACTTTACCCCTAAGCCAAGGTGCAAACATCACCGGAATGTTCCTACCATCACCAATACTCCACCTGCAACCAAGAGTCAAAACTTTCCTAGCTTGCCAGATACTACGCCAAGCAAAACTAGGATTATTCCCAAGAGTAGCATCTAAAAAAGACATTCTAGGAAAGTACCTTGCTTTATAACAACGAGCAACTAGTGATTGAGGTTTTGACAAGAGATGCCAGCCCCTCTTCGCAACCATAGCCAAGTTGAACGCCCTTAAATCACGGAACCCAAGCCCTCCATCATTCTTTGGCCCCGTCAATTTATCCCACGCCATCCACCTGATACCCCTATTATTTTGACCGCCACTCCACCAAAATGAATTCAACATTTTTTCAATATCCTCCACAATCCCGTCTGGTAAAATAAAAAGGCCCATGACATAAGACGGAATCGCCTGAAGCACTGATTTTATCATAACCTCCTTCCCCGCTCTAGATAGAGGTCTACTCCGCCACGAGTTTATCTTCTTCCAAATCCGATCCTTCACAACAGCAAAAATTTCCTTCTTTCGTCGCCCTATAAGAGAAGGGAGACCCAAATAAGTTCCTGTACCCAACACATGCCTCACCCCCATAATGTTAGCAAGATCGAGCTGGGCAGGACTACTAAGATTCCTGCTGAAAAACACCTCTGACTTTGCCAAGTTAATCTCTTGTCCAGAAGCATCAGCATACAAATTAAGGATCCCCATTAAATTATTAACCTCATTCAAGGTGGCCCTGCAAAATAAAAAACAATCGTCAGCAAAAAGTAGGTGAGACACACTAGGTGCCCCCCTACAAATCTGGACTCCATGAATGTCCCCTCGAGCTACGGCGCCTTTAATAAGATTCGAAAGGCCCTCAGTAATAAGAATGAAGAGATACGGGGAAAGAGGATCCCCCTGTCTCAGACCTCTTCCCGGCTGAATTGGTCCAACACTATCTGCATTCACCAGCACAGAATAATTCACCGACGTGACACACATCATCATCCACTTTATCCATGTCTCCGCAAAACCCATTCTCTGTAACATTCCACGCAAAAAACCCCAATCCACCCTATCATAAGCCTTACTAATATCAATCTTCAAAGCTAATTGAGCATTATTTCCCACCGTCCTTCGCTTAAGAGTATGAATAATTTCAAACGCAATCATGGCATTATCAAGAATAGACCTTCCTTCCACAAAAGCCGATTGCTCCTCACCAATAATCCCATCCATAAATTTCTTCAATCGGTTAGCCAACACTTTAGATATAATTTTGTATGCCACATTGCAAAGCGAGATCGGTCGCAAATCCTTCATACTGTTGGGGTTCATACATTTCGGAATAAGGCAAATATTGGTATTATTGAGAGATGAAGGAAAAAAGCCCCTGTCTAACCAAATCTTGGCCTCAGTAAAAATATTCTCACCGCATAAGGACCAAAAATGCTGATAGAACGTCGGGTTAAAACTGTTAGAACAAGATTTGTTCTTATCAATTATCTTAGTTTTGATGATAACAATAATATGAATTTTGCTTAAGATAATATGGTACTCTAATCCAATGCAATTTCCCTTTCAGGAAATATATAAAGAGTACGCATAATTCAGCGCTCAGAAGTTGTATCTCAAATGGTTCAGCATGCAACATCAGAACATGGTCTGGCAAGACATCAGAAGATGGTCGAAGCAGAATCAGAACATGGGTCTATGAAAGCATCAGAAGAACATGAGATCAGAAGCACTGAAGATCAGAAGATGGTATCACGCACCAGAAGCACTTCAAGATCAGAAGATGCTATGCACCAAGCTGTTTGACTCTGATGATATTCAAACGTCGTATTCACAAACATCAGATCAGAAGGAAGTACAGGTGGCAGACTACGCTGACTGACAAAAGGAACGTTAAAAGCTACTAAAGGCTACGTCAGTAGACACAGCGTGAACAAGGCTCGAGGTAGTTGACAAAAGCGTATAACATTAAATGCGAAGCTGTACGGAACACGCAAAGCATTAAATGCATTCAACGGTCATCTTCTCAACGCCTATAAATATGAAGTTCTGATGAGAAGCAAGGTTAACGATTCTGCACCAAAACAACTTATATCAAACTTGCTGAAACGCTGTTCAAATCAAAACTCAGAATCTTCATCTTCATCAAAGCTCACTACATTGCTGTTGTAATATCTTAGTGAGATTAAGCTTAAACGATTAAGAGAAATATCACAGTTGTGATTATCGCTTTTAAGAAGCATTTGTAATACTCTTAGATTACATTAAGTTGTAAGGAACTAGAGTGATCGTGTGATCAGTATACTCTAGGAAGTCTTAGCAGTTGGCTGAGCAGTTTGTAACTAGAGTGATCAGGTTGATCAGTAGACTCTAGAGGAAGTCTTAGGAGTGAACTAAGCCTAGAGTGATCGTGTTGATCAGTAGACTCTAGAAAAGTCTTAGAGGGTATCTAAGCAGTTGTTCCTGGAGTGATCAGTGTGTGATCAGAAGACTCTGGAAGACTTAGTTGCGGACTAAGTGGAAAACCATTGTAATCCGTGCGATTAGTGGATTAAATCCTCAGTTGAGGTAAATCATCTCTGCGGGGGTGGACTGGAGTAGCTTCGTTAACAGCGAACCAGGATAAAAATAATTGTGCAATTTATTTTTATCGTCCAAGATTTAAAGTCACACTTATTCAATCCCCCCCTTTCTAAGTGTTTTTCTATCCTTCAATTGGCATCAGAGCGCCGGTTCTAAGGTGCAAGCACTTAACCGTGTTTAGAAAAGATTCAGGAAGAGAAAAACGCTTCATTTAAAAGATGGCTGGTGAAACTCCGACAAATCCACCTGCATCTACATCTGGCTCTGCTGAGCAATACAACGGTAACAATGGTTATACTAGACCGCCGGTATTTGATGGTGAAAACTTTGAATACTGGAAAGATAAACTGGAAAGTTACTTTCTGGGTCTAGATGGTGATCTATGGGATCTTCTGATGGATGGTTACAAACATCCCGTAAATGCCAGAGGCGTAAAGCTGTCAAGGCAAGAAATGAATGATGATCAGAAGAAGCTTTTCAGGAATCATCATAAATGCAGAACTGTTTTGCTGAATGCTATCTCTCATGCTGAGTATGAGAAGATATCTAACAGGGAAACGGCCTATGATATATATGAGTCCTTGAAAATGACTCATGAAGGAAACGCTCAAGTCAAGGAGACCAAAGCTCTAGCCTTAATCCAGAAGTATGAAGCCTTCAAGATGGAGGATGATGAAGACATTGAAAAGATGTTTTCGAGATTTCAAACTCTGACTGCTGGATTGAGAGTTCTTGACAAAGGATACACCAAGGCTGATCATGTGAAGAAGATCATCAGAAGTTTACCCAGAAGATGGGGTCCTATGGTGACTGCATTCAAGATTGCAAAGAATCTGAATGAAGTTTCTCTGGAAGAGCTGATCAGTGCCTTGAGAAGCCATGAGATTGAGCTGGATGCAAATGAGCCTCAAAAGAAAGGTAAGTCTATTGCATTAAAATCCAATATCAAGAAATGCACTAACGCTTTTCAGGCCAAAGAAGAAGATCCTGAAGAATCAGAATCTGAAGAAGAAGATGAACTGTCCCTGATCTCCAGAAGGCTAAATCAACTCTGGAAGACTAAGCAAAGGAAGTTCAGAGGCTTCAGAAGTTCAAGGAAATTTGAACGTGGAGAATCTTCTGATGAAAGAAGATTTGACAAGAAGAAGGTCATGTGCTATGAATGCAATGAGCCTGGACACTACAAGAATGAATGTCCAAATCTTCAGAAGGAAAGTCCCAAGAAAAAGTTTCATAAGAAGAAAGGTCTTATGGCAACCTGGGATGAGTCAGAAGATGATTCAGAAGATGAGCAGGCCAACTGTGCGCTGATGGCGACAGAAGATGACGGATCGGAATCTACATCAGAATCAGATTCTGAAGAGGTATTTTCTGAACTTACTAGAGATGAGTTAGTTTCCGGTCTAACTGAACTTCTGGAACTCAAGTCTCAGATTAGTCTCAAATACAAAAAGCTGAAAAAGCAATTTGAATTTGAAACAAAGAAGCTTGAGTTGGAGAATTCTGAATTAAAAGAAAAACTTTTAAAATTATCCAATGATGTTGGATCTCCTTCTAATTCAGAAAAATCCACTCCTAGTCTAAACCATATTCTGAAAGAATATGATTTAAGTTTCAGGAAGTTCTTATCTAGAAGTATTGGCAGAAGTCAGCTAGCTTCTATGATATATGCTGTGTCTGGAAACAAAAGAGTTGGCATTGGTTTTGAGGGTGAAACCCCATACAAACTTGAACCTGTTGATAAAATGAAAATTACATACAAGCCATTGTATGATCAGTTCAAGTATGGCCACTCTCATGATATTAGGCACACTTCACATGCTCAAAGTTTTCACTTAACACACACCAAAAAGCATGTGACACAACCTAGGAAATATCATGAAACTCACATTAAAAATTATCATGCTGTTCCTCCTATTGCTTATAATGTTAAACCCAAGTTCAATCAGAACTTGAGAAAATCTAACAAGAAAGGACCCAAAAAGATGTGGGTACCTAAGGATAAGATTATTCCTATTGCAGATATCCTTGACTGCAAAAAGGACAAGGCACAACATGTCATGGTACCTGGACTCTGGATGCTCGCGACACATGACAGGAAGAAGGTCTATGTTCCAAGACCTGGTGCTTAAGTCTGGAGGAGAAGTCAAGTTTGGAGGAGATCAGAAGGGCAAGATAATTGGCTCTGGAACTATAAAGTCTGGTAACTCTCCCTCCATTTCTAATGTACTTCTTGTAGAAGGATTAACTCATAACCTCTTATCTATCAGTCAATTAAGTGACAATGGTTATGATATAATCTTTAATCAAAAGTCTTGCAAGGCTGTAAATCAGAAGGATGGCTCAATCCTATTTACAGGCAAGAGGAAGAATAACATTTATAAGACAGATCTGCAAGATCTTATGAGTCAGAAGGTGACTTGTCTTATGTCTGTTTCTGAAGAGCAGTGGGTCTGGCACAGAAGATTAGGTCATGCTAGTTTGAGAAAGATTTCTCAGATTAACAAACTGAATCTTGTCAGAGGACTCCCTAATCTGAAATTCAAATCAGATGCTCTTTGTGAAGCATGTCAGAAGGGCAAGTTCTCCAAACCTGCATTCAAGTCTAAGAATGTTGTTTCTACCTCAAGGCCATTAGAACTCTTGCACATTGATCTGTTTGGCCCAGTCAAAACAGCATCTGTCAGAGGAAAGAAATATGGATTAGTCATCGTAGATGATTATAGTCGCTGGACATGGGTAAAATTCTTAAAACACAAGGATGAGACTCATTCAGTGTTCTTTGATTTCTGCATTCAGATTCAATCTGAAAAAGAGTGTAAAATCATAAAGGTTAGAAGTGATCATGGTGGTGAATTTGAGAACAGATCCTTTGAAGAGTTCTTCAAAGAAAATGGTATTGCCCATGATTTCTCTTGTCCTAGAACTCCACAGCAAAATGGGGTTGTAGAACGAAAGAATAGGACTCTGCAAGAAATGGCCAGAACCATGATCAATGAAACCAATATGGCTAAGCATTTCTGGGCAGAAGCAATAAACACTGCATGCTATATTCAGAATAGAATCTCTATCAGACCTATTCTAAATAAGACTCCCTATGAATTGTGGAAGAATAGAAAGCCCAACATTTCATATTTCCATCCTTTTGGATGTGTATGTTTTATTCTGAACACTAAAGATCATCTTGGTAAGGTTGATTCCAAAGCTCAAAAATGTTTTCTTCTTGGATATTCTGAACGCTCAAAAGGCTACAGAGTATACAATACTGAAACATTGGTTGTAGAAGAATCAATCAATATCAGGTTTGATGATAAGCTTGGTTCTGAAAAACCAAAGCAGGTTGAAAATTTTGCAGGTTATGATATTGACATATCAGAAGTTGTTGAGCCAAGAAGCAACGCATCAGAAGCAGAGTTTCTCAGAAGCAAAGAATCTGAAGATCAAGTATCAGCTTCTCTGGACAATCTAAGCATTTCTGAAGAACCATCTGTCAGAAGATCATCCAGACTTATCTCTGGTCATTCAGAAGATGTCATTCTTGGAAAGAAGGATGATCCAATCAGAACAAGAGCATTCCTTAGGAACAATGCAGACTGTCAATTAGGTCTTGTATCTTTGATCGAGCCAACTTCTGTTGATCATGCTCTAGAAGATCCAGACTGGATAATTGCTATGCAAGAAGAGCTGAATCAGTTTACAAGGAATGATGTTTGGGATCTTGTTCCTAGACCAGATGGATTCAATGTAATTGGTACAAAATGGGTCTTCAGAAACAAGCTCAGAATGAGAAGATGAGAAATTCTTACGTATGAGTATCCTTTAATATGAAATTTTTAAGAAGTTCTGATAGAAATCAATTAGAAATTGTGATTCAGTTATTACTAACGTTTCAGTGTCTAAGTTGATTCAGAATCTCTATAAAAGCAAAACAGCTGTAACTGGCTATCCAGATGGTAAACACGTGTTCACTATTCCTGGACAAGCGTGCGAGCAGTTGAGGGGACGTCTACTTAGGTAACTGTGCAAATCACGTCTTTTGTCATTATTATCTCTCCTCATGTCACGTAACATTAAATGCTTTTCATCATTTACTCTCTTTCAGTTTTTTTTTTATATACTCTTCAAACGTTTCTTTTCCCTCTCATATTTCTCTCTCTTTGCATTCGGTTTCTTTTTCATCTCTCTCTCTTTTCATATCATAAACCCTAGCAGTTTCCAATATCTGAAAATTCATCATGAATCCATCGTCAAGCTCTGGGAATCAAGACAATGATAGGAAACAAAAGAGAAAGGCATCTGCTGAACCAGAAACCAAACCTAAAAGAGTTAGGATCTCCTATGACCCTCTCAAAGTGTATCAACCCCTTGACGGTTCTCGTCAATCACCTCCCTCTTCAAAGACCTCCACCACCTCTTCCTCCTCATTCATCCTCTCGGAACCACCTTCCTCACCATCTGATATCTCCTCTCCTTTAACCCTTCCATCAGATATTTCTTCATCCCTCTCATACCCTTTTCCCACCAGAACACCTAATCCCTATAGTGTTATTCTTCCCGATTCAAGGTTCACTGTCAACCCTCCAACCCCTACCACTCAAACATATCTGGAGCTTTTACATGCTGATGTAAATGGCTGGTTGGAGATTCTAGGTGCTGCTCACCTTAATCATCTGGATGAGTATGCTACAAACAACCTCTGGAATACCTTTCGTCAGGATTTTCTGGATAAGGCTACAGACACTCAGAGAAGGATTATGTCTGAAGCTCCTGGTGTTCGTGGTCTCCGGTTGGAAGTTGGTGAGAGCAGCCACCACTGTCTCATCAGGAACAGAAGCGTTCTTGAAGAGAAGATACCTGCAGATGAGTTGGAAGAAGAAAATCTCTGCAGAGATATCGTGGTGTGGAAACCCCGGTCTTCTGTGCTCTGGTTTCCTGTGCTGACTGGAGATTTTCAGTGGCTGTTCAACTGGTTCAGAATGAACCCTTCTGAAAAAGCACCTCACATGGTCTTTCCAGTAGTGGTTTATCGTGCTGAAGTTGCTGGTCCTACTCCTCCAACAAACCTAGCAGCTATTCTTCAAGCATTGGAAGATGGAACTTCTGAGCTGCCTGAACCAGAATATGCTAAGGCTCCTTCTGAGTCAGACTCAGATGAGGAAATGGGAGATGCACAAGCTGAAGATCTTCCAGAAGATCACCCTGCTGAGATTGCTGTCCCTCTGGGCAGAAATACTGGTGCTTCTTCTTCTGGTGAAACCTCAGCTCTGATGGAGACCTTGGAAACCCTTCATCAGAATCAAGCTATGCTGGCTTCTCGTTTGGACGCGCAAGAAGCAGCCAATGCTGAGTTTCGTTCCTTCATGACAAGGCAAGCTACAAGCACTGACGGGATTCATGATGTTCTGGCGCGGATTTTGCGTAGGCTAGGATCTTAGTCTTTTGGTCTTTGTAGTTTCCTTTCCTTGTTGCATCTGTTTTCCTGCATTCCGGTCTTGTAAACCTTGTTGATTATCAATGAAAAAGTTTCTTTGTATTCACATTCCAGTGTCTCTATTTGTCGTTTTATACATCTGAATCTTTTTAAATATTCTTTTTGATGTTATGACAAAAAGGGGGAGAAAGATAAATGATAATTGATTTGATTAAATCTATCAGTTGCTGGGTAAAGGCTCCCACACATTCACTAACAAGAACTGCAAGTTCTATATGGTTTAAGTGTTTTGCAGGTACAGAGAAGTGAAGTGAATCTTCAAAGCAAACACAAGAAGCAAAACCATAAGAAGCGTTATTCTGTAAAAGGAATAAGCTCTTGGAAACTGAAGCAAGCTGAGTGCTGTCAAGCTTCAGGAATCAGAAGCAAGAAAGAAGAATGAATCAGAAGCACTGATAATAGAATTTGAATATCATTGTCTATCCTGTTCTGACAAAATTCTATTTGCTCTGATACATATAATGTTATGGCTCTGATACATTATTTGCTCTGATACATTATTTCAGCCTATATGGCTCTGATACATATAATGTGATCAAACATACATTTTATGTTCTAACTCGTTCATGCTGACTTTTGTCGTTTAGTTTTTGTTCTGTAACATTTCAGGATGTAGAGATGCTCTGATGATGCTCTGGTACATTCAACAATGTTCTGATACAAATCTAGCATGAAGTGATGATTGGTAGACATTCAAAGTTCTGAAGCTATCCGAGGGAAGCAGAAATCAGAAGATGTGAATGTTCTAAAAGATCCAGAAAACTCAAGTTCTGAAGCTGTCCTGAATGGAAGCAGAAATCAGAAGCTGTGAATGTTCTGAAGATCAAAGAAATTCAAGTTCTGAAGCTGTCCTAGATGGAAGCAGGAATCAGAAGCTGTGAGTGTTCTAAGGATCTAAAGAAATTCAAGTTCTGAAGCTGTCCAATGGAAGCAGAAGTCAGAAGCTATGAATTCTCTGAAGACAGAAGCTTATATGATCGTCTCTACCGAAATAATCAGGGAAGTCTTTTATCAAAGTTCTTCGAGTATTTATTTCAGGGGGAGATTATTTATCTCAGGGGGAGATTGTTAATCTCAGGGGGAGACATATTCATATGCTTATGCTATAGCTGTGTAATTTGTCTTTTGCCGTCTACTCTTTCTGATCGCAAATTCATATCATTTATGTATGTTTTTGTCATCATCAAAAAGGGGGAGATTGTTAGAACAAGATTTGTTCTTATCAATTATCTTAGTTTTGATGATAACAATAATATGAATTTTGCTTAAGATAATATGGTACTCTAATCCAATGCAATTTCCCTTTCAGGAAATATATAAAGAGTACGCATAATTCAGCGCTCAGAAGTTGTATCTCAAATGGTTCAGCATGCAACATCAGAACATGGTCTGGCAAGACATCAGAAGATGGTCGAAGCAGAATCAGAACATGGGTCTATGAAAGCATCAGAAGAACATGAGATCAGAAGCACTAAAGATCAGAAGATGGTATCACGCACCAGAAGCACTTCAAGATCAGAAGATGCTATGCACCAAGCTGTTTGACTCTGATGATATTCAAACGTCGTATTCACAAACATCAGATCAGAAGGAAGTACAGGTGGCAGACTACGCTGACTGACAAAAGGAACGTTAAAAGCTACTAAAGGCTACGTCAGTAGACACAGCGTGAACAAGGCTCGAGGTAGTTGACAAAAGCGTATAACATTAAATGCGAAGCTGTACGGAACACGCAAAGCATTAAATGCATTCAACGGTCATCTTCTCAACGCCTATAAATATGAAGTTCTGATGAGAAGCAAGGTTAACGATTCTGCACCAAAACAACTTATATCAAACTTGCTGAAACGCTGTTCAAATCAAAACTCAGAATCTTCATCTTCATCAAAGCTCACTACATTGCTGTTGTAATATCTTAGTGAGATTAAGCTTAAACGATTAAGAGAAATATCACAGTTGTGATTATCGCTTTTAAGAAGCATTTGTAATACTCTTAGATTACATTAAGTTGTAAGGAACTAGAGTGATCGTGTGATCAGTATACTCTAGGAAGTCTTAGCAGTTGGCTGAGCAGTTTGTAACTAGAGTGATCAGGTTGATCAGTAGACTCTAGAGGAAGTCTTAGGAGTGAACTAAGCCTAGAGTGATCGTGTTGATCAGTAGACTCTAGAAAAGTCTTAGAGGGTATCTAAGCAGTTGTTCCTGGAGTGATCAGTGTGTGATCAGAAGACTCTGGAAGACTTAGTTGCGGACTAAGTGGAAAACCATTGTAATCCGTGCGATTAGTGGATTAAATCCTCAGTTGAGGTAAATCATCTCTGCGGGGGTGGACTGGAGTAGCTTCGTTAACAGCGAACCAGGATAAAAATAATTGTGCAATTTATTTTTATCGTCCAAGATTTAAAGTCACACTTATTCAATCCCCCCCTTTCTAAGTGTTTTTCTATCCTTCAAAAACCATCCGGCCCCGGAGCCTTGTCAGGATGCATCTCATTTAAGGCCTCAAAAAACTCCTCCTTTATCAACGGCGCTGTAAGGGATATGTTATCAGCTTCTGTGATAACCGGCTGGATAACATCTAGTACTGGTGCATAATTTCCCACTCTTCCTTCAAACAGCCTATCAAAATAAGCCTTAGCATTGCCACACATACCTTCCTGACTACGAATCTCATTCTCCCCCTCATCTTGCAGCATTTGAATTTTTTGAAAATTCCGACGAACCGTAGCGGAACGATGGAAAAACTTAGTGTTGAGATCACCATCACGCAACCAATGAATCTTAGCCCTCTGTCTCCAATAAATATCATCTCTAATCAGCACTTTATTATACTCATTATGAACTTCCAAAAACTCAGCAACCTCCGTCGCATTCGAGCTACTACGCAACACTGCAAGTCTCTCCCTCAAGTTGTCCCTCTCAGCATTATTGGACCTGACACGCCCACGGTTCCAGCTATCTAACACAGAAGCGCAGCTAGCAATCCGATCCGTGACAGTAAGGTTAACATTAGGAGACCAACCATTAGTAACCACTGCCTCAACACCATCTTCGGTCAACCACCAGTTCTCAAACTTAAACCGTTTCCTATCAGCTTTATAAGTCAAAGGATCACAACAAAACAGGATGGGACTGTGGTCAGAATGAGTTGCAAGCAAATTCATTAGCTTGGCATTAGGAAAACGATGAATCCAATCGGAATTGGCAAGCGATCTATCAAGCCTTTCTTCAACCATATGGGCAGTACCCCTACTCTTGACCCACGTAAATGGGTGCCCTTCCAGCGGAATGTCGGTAAGGTCGCAATCACTCACCACTTGTTGAAAACCGGCACACAACCAATCGGGGTGAGGATGGAGCCCTTGTTTGTCATGCTGAGATAACAAATCATTAAAGTCCCCGATGATGCACCACGGCAAACTCGATATGTTACTCAAATCACGAATCATATCCCAAGCTTGTCGTCTCCTACTACGCTCCGGAAAACCGTAATAACACGAAAACCTCCAATCCCCATTCTCATCATCTTGAACAAGGATATTAATGAAATTTCTGGAAAAGCTTTGCACACTACACTTGCTACTATTTTTCCACAACACAGCAATCCCACCACTTCTTCCTACCACATCCACCGCCAAACACGCATCGAATCTAAGCGACACCCGAATGCGTTCCATCTTATGAGAGTTCACCAAAGTCTCGGACAAAAAAATAACATCAGGTTGGTACCATTGAGCCAACGAACGGAGATTAGGAATCGCACGCGGGTGGCTCAAACCCCGGCAATTCCAGCTAAGGATCTTCATTGGTCCCGGCAGTCCTGGCTGCCATGACTTGCCGTTAAAAAATGACTTTGTGCTTCCATAGAATCTGTCTTCTGTACCGTAGCCTCATCTCTTCTTCTTTTCTTATCCCCATGTTCCTCATTTAAATTGATATCATTGTTGGTTCCAGCATTAGTATATGGCTTTCCTGTACTCTGTTGTGGCAGAGGGCGCATCACCCTGGGTTTTGACATCTTAGCAATAGGTTTTTTGGCATTGATTGGTTTTGTTTTAAAGAGAATTGGCTTTGGTTGTAGGGCACTGTTTGGAGTTGCATGAGGTTCCAATGTAGATAAAGAGGTTTTTATAGTTGACTCGGCATACTGAGTGAGGAGAGGGCGAGATAAATCTGTGTTTTTACTAGCAGAAGTGGTATTAAGTGTAAGGTTATGTGTGGGGTCCGAAAAAGAGGTATTTTGTATGGTTGTTGCATGAAAGCTAAAAGGGCTGACGTGAGGTTTTGGAAAAGCTGTGTGGATTGTGTATCATTTTGTGGGCCATGAGCATGCAACGTGGAGAGCTGCATAGAGAAATTCGGTGGCTTAGTTAATGAATTGGTTGACTGCGCACAAAGGTTAGGAAAGAGAGATAATTGATTGGATTGGCTAGTGGGTCCGATGCTGTCGGTTATAGGATGATTTACTAATAAATGCCCCTGGTCATCAATGAGACACAACTGGGGATGGCAAAACGGATCGTCTGCCGCCCGCTCCGCCTTATACCCGCCAAAAAACGAGCAGGGTGAGCATGCCCACCAATTAAAATGGGCATAAAAGTCATGTCCGTCCCGCCAAAATGGCGGGTTGGCGGGCGGCGGACTTACCCGCCTATTTTTATTTATATATTTTTTAATAGATTAATAGGTTTTTTTTACCTTTTAATTAAATTTTTCACTTATTTTTTAAAACAATTTTTTATAAAAGCAATTTTTTAACAAATTTACTTAAAAAATATTACATATATTTATAATCAACGTATAAAATAAATCATCAAGAATTGCAATTACTAGAATTAACTAAAAAAAATGAGTTTTGGAGGAGGGACGAGCTTTAGCAGGCGGCGGGCTTTGGCGGAATGGGTATGGCGGACGGCAGATTTTGGCGGGGCGAACTTTGGCGACCGGCGGACCTAAAATCTCAACCCAACCCGCCATTTTTTGGCGGGTGCGCGGACCGATACTGCGGGCCCGCCATTTTTTGGCGGGTGCACGGACCGATACGGCGGGCCACGACCCGTTTTGCCACCCCTAGACACAGTAGCAAACAATATTTTATTTGTACACATTATAATTAGTGGTTAAATCTCAAGCCCGATAGGAAGTAATATATGAGATTTTTTAATTAAAAAAAGTAAATGGGAATTATTGGTATAAAAATGGCGATAAAATATTATTATTATTATTATTAACACAGTTAACTTTTATATAATTCAGCTTTAACAATTGAATTTCAACCATTACACTATACACACTATTTCATTAATAAATGGCAGATTCAAATTGGCGCTTAATTATTCTTATAATTATTATTATTATTAATGGTATTAAGTTAAAAAATTAGTCTATTATTAAAAAATAGAAAATGCTAATGAGTGACCCACTGGTTTAGAGTTTAAAAAAAATAAGTAAATATTGTTTAATAGATTAAAAAAATAATTTTTTTATCTAAAATATGTGTATTCAATGTATTGAAAATATAAATAATTAACTTTTTTAAAAAATATCGTGTGTATGTATTAAATCTAAGATTTTTTTTATTTGAAATCAGTGTCTCAGAGCACTTGTTAGCATTACCCTTAAAAATTGGTCATTATAAATTGGTCTATTAACTTCATAATTATTTTTACTCCATCATTGTCTTATAATAATTATTTGGGTTGATTTCAATAATAAAATAAATGTCATTTACTATAATAACCTTATTATTAATAATAAGTAGTGGAGTAGTTACACGATTTAAAATATAATAAATAAGGATAATAAATAAAGAAAAAATAAATATTACATTGATATTCTAACCGAATAAATAATTTGAGACAAATAAAAATATGAAATATTGATATCTATTGTAAGACAGGGGGATATTATTTATAGTTATTTATTATCTTCTATAAAAAAAAAAGGAAACTATTAAAAAACAAAGATTCAAATTTGTAAAAAGAAATGAAAATTTAGACTTTTTATTTATTTAATGGGAAATGCTAACGAGTGTCTCGAGACACTGTTTAAAATGTATGATTTTTTTTTGTTTCCAAAAAAAATATAGTTTTTTATTAAATACTTATATTCAAAATAATAAAAATGGAAATAATTGATTTTTTATAAGAAATAAGATATATTTTGTGAAAATACTTGTATTAAATGCATTATAAATTAAAATAATAAATTAAAAACACTTTTTATATTTGAAATACTTAAACAGTATCCGATGCACTAGTTAGCATGACCGTTATTTAATTTCTTAATTATTAAATATTCAAATTTAATTATTAAATTTAAATGTTTAATGGAATTTTAGGATATACTTTACAAGTTTATTTTAATTTAAAAGATTTGAATATATAAGAAAGGATATTAACTTTCAGAAAAAGGAAAGATATCAAAAAATGAATACTCATATTTATACTAAATAAGAGAAATGATTCTATTTTTTGTTTTTTATTACTATTATTATTAATAGAATTATTTTCCACCAAAATAACAAAGCTATTAAAAAAAGACTATTCAAATTAGCACTAAATAAGAGCCATATTTTCTTAGTTATTTATATTTTATTATTATTATTATTAAGACAATTAACTTATACAAAGAAAGATAAAGTGTATTTATTAAGAAGGGTAATGCTAACGAGTGTCCCAGGGACACTGGTTAAGGAATTAAAAAGGTAAGTTGAATATTGTTTAATAAAGTAAAAAGATAAATTTTTTGCCTAAAATATATGTAATCAATGCATGAAAACATAGATAATTAAATTTTTTAAAAGAATATTGTGTATATTCAATTTGAATATATATATATATATATATATATATATATATATATATATATATATATATATATATATATATATATATATATATATATATATATATATATGGGATGTATCAAGTAGGAGGAATTTTTAAATAAGAGATAAGAGCATTCAATCTTAACTATTGGATTAATCAAGAGAGGGAAATTAAATTATTAATTAAAATATTAATATAATTATTATTTCTCTCTCTTGATTAATCTAATGGTTAGCATTGAATGCTCTTATCTCTTATTTAAAAACCCTCCTACTTGATATATTCCCTATATATATATATATATATATATATATATATATATATATATATATATATATATATATATATATATATATATATATATATATATATATATATATATATATATATTTTCTTTATTATGAATGTTTAACCAGTGTCCCTGAAACACTCGTTAGCATAACCTTATTAAAAAAAATACAATACAATACATGACAATTAACTTTATTCAAATTATTTTAAATTTTCTCAAAACAACTAATTTTTCTCATTAAAGTGTCTCATCCAAACATACTAAAAGATAATTAAAAAGTAATCATAAAACTTGAAGAAAAAAAACTAAAGACAATCAATAAATATTAAGATGAAAATATGAAAAATAAAAAATATAATAGGATAACAAATTTTGTATAAATGACGGATCTTGTTTCAATAAATTAGCGATTAAGAAACTCATGCGAACAACATGTTACGGACAATCCATCTTCTACGTCCACAACCCATCTTCTATGTCATCTTTTGTGAATATTTAAAATTTTATAATTTTAAATTTCATTTCCGTATTATTAAATTTAATTTTGACAAAAATATTTTATAAATTTCTATCATTTTAACAATTATTCATAATTTTCATTTAAAGAGTTAACTTTGTCCAAATTATTTAATTTTCTTCAAAACATTATATTCTTTTATTAAAATGATTCATCTAAACACAACTGATTCTTAGGCAATTAAAAAACAACCATAAAATATGAAGAAAAAATATAAAAAATAATTAATAAATAATAAGATTAAAATATAAAATATAAGATGAAGACAAAATTTGTACAAAAATAAAACCTTATAATATTTGTGTTCCTAATAAACACCTTTTGGATAATCTCCCTGAGGCGGGTCAGGTGAGACAATAAAAGAAATGGGAATTGTGTATTACTTGCTTGTTTCCATTGTTGAGTCCTCTGGTTTTTGTCATGCCTTTCTCCCTCAAAGGGGAGCCCTATTATACCCCGTATCTCATCTTCTAGGACCATTAAGAATTGCCCCTTCGAGTGTCATGATTAAATGATTATAATAATGTCTCCCGTCATCATTGTCACGATTTATATCATTTAACGTCATCTCCATCAATTTCATAACTCCTGTGCAACCATAGAACTACCCCAGATCTGTTACACCGGGCTTTCTACTCGGACCTCCGATCTCATCGTAAACATCTTCCAGGAACGTGTCTCCAAAAATCATATGCCTGAACCTTTACGTCAACATAAGATCTTATTCGTCCCATAAGCAACAACTCGGCTCTTATTACTTTAGAAGTGCTTGGTACATCTGATTCCTTCCTCTCGACCCTAGTGATATATAACTCGGTAAATTGAAGGCAATTCTTGAAGTCATATACTCTGATGTATGTGGAACAATCCAGGAGGATTTGACTGGAGGTAATAAATACTTTGTCACGCCCATAGATGATTTTATTCGAAAATCATGGACTTACATGATCAAGAAGAAAAGTGAAGTGATCGAGGTATTTGTCAAGTTTAAATCTATGGTCGAAAGACAAAGTGGTCGAATGTTTAAGACTATGAGGACTGTTGGTAATTGAGAATATGTGTCGAAAGACTTCGACATGTTATGTGAGAAAGAAAGGTTTGTGCATGAGGCGGTGTCACCCTACACTCCACGTCATAATGAACTGCAGAATGGAATAATCAAACCATCATGAACATGGTGAGAATTATGTTGAAAGGCAGGCATTTACCCAATGAATTTTAGGGTGGAGCTATGTTGATTGCAATATACATTTTAAACATATGTTTGACGAAGAAGCTAGAAGGAATTACGCCATAAGAATGTTGGTCTGGTTTCAAGCCTAACTTGAGTCATCTAAAAGTATTTGGAGCTATAGCATATAGACATATGCCAGATCAGTTGAGAAGAAAACTTGATGATAAGTTGAGTCAAATTATCATAATAGGATGTCATATAAATGGAGGATACAAGTTGTTCGACCCATTGAATAAGAAAGTTGTGATCAGCACGAACGTGATCATAGATGAACTTAAGGAATGAGATTAGACTAAAAATGTAAATAAGGATTAAGTGAGAATCTTATGTGAAAAACTAGCAAGTGAAATCAAAAGAGAAGTTCGAAAAAAAATTCAGAGGTCAAGCAAGCCCAAGAAGACCTCAAAGAACAAGATAAATGCCTGCAAGGTTGCAGGAATGTGTGATTACATCCGATGATGTGGTTGATAATGAAGGTGAGTTGGTACATTATGCTTTCTATACAGATGTTGAACCAATCAATGCAACTGAGACATTGAAGGATTCAAAGTGGATAAAAGCTATGAATGAAGAATTGAAGTCCATTGAAGTCAACAACACTTGGTCACTTGTCGAATTGCCTCAAGGCAAGAAGGAAATCAATGTGAAATGGGTATACCAGGTGAAGATGAATCCCAAAAGAGAAGTAACTCGACACAAGGCAAGACTTGTGGAGAGAGGTTTTCTTCAGAAAGAAGAAATCGAATTTGATGAATTTTTTGCACTTGTTGCTAGGATCGAAACAATCAGGTTGGTTGTTGGTCTAGCGAACATGAACAATTGGCACATATGTCAGATAGATGTGAAATGTGCATTCCTGAATGGCCCATTAGACAAAGAAATTGATGTTGCACAACCAGTTAGATTTGTGAAACAAAGTGAAGAAAGAAAGGTGTACAAGTTGCATAAAGCCATGTATGGACCCAAACAAGCTCCAAGAGCTTGGAATGAGAAGATTAAGAGTTTCCTAAAGGATAAGGAATTTATGAAGTGCACAACTGAGCATGAAGTATATGTAAGAAGAAACAACAGTGAATTATTTATACCATGTTTCTATGTTGATGACTTGTCAATAAACAATAGCTGCAAGAAAGAGATCTAACACTTCAAAGGTGATCTTAACAAGGAATTCGAAATTTCTGATATGGGCGACATTTCATATTTCCTTGGCATTGAATTCTACAAGAGTAGTAGAGACTTGATGATGCATCAAAGAAGATATGCAAGTGAAATGCTCGAGAGATTTGAGATGGAAGAATGCAACTCGACGTCGACACCTGCTGAACCAAGACATCAACTGTCAAAAGACTCAAACGAAGATGATGTCGACCCAACACAGTGGAGAAGACTTATTGGGTCATTAAGATACTTTGTCACACAAGGTCTGATCTAGCATATAGTGTAGGTATGGTGAGTAGATTCAAGCATAAGCCAAAGGTGTCACATCTAGAAAAGGATAATAAGGCATCTCAAAGGAACTCTCGACTATGGTATTTTATTTCATGCAACTGATGAAGGAAAAGAATGCAAGTTAGTGGGTTACACCGACTCAAGTTAGTATAGTGACGTGGAGGATCAAAAAATCCACAACTGGTTAGGTGTTTGTGCTAGATGGTGCACCGGTTGCTTGGAGTTCGAGAAAAAAACCAGTAGTAGCACTATCATTGTGTGAAGCAGAGTATATAGCTGCTTCTCTCTGGGCATGTCAAGAAACGTGAATGGTGAACTTAGTCGAAGAGATTACAGTAAAATATTATGGAGCAATTATCATGAAGATCGGCACCATGTCAGCCATCAATTTGGTGAAGAATCTGATAGCACATGGACGAAGCAATCACATCGAAATGAGGTTTCATTACCTTCGAGAGCACGCAGGAAATGGGAAGCTGAACTTGAAACACTGCAGAACTGAGAATTAGATTGCAGACATCATGACAAAAGGAGTGTAGGTTGAAGTGTTCAAGAAATTAATATCCATGATGAATGTAGATAGCTTAGACACAATGAATCAAGTGGTGTGTTGAGATTGTAATTCCTTGTGTCAAAGCATGTCGCTCGATAAAAATAAGATCGTGTTGAAATAGCCTATTATGTCTATGTCAAATTTATGTGTGTCGAATTGTCGAAGGAGTTTCCTCGACAGGATTTCAACTTAGGCCTAGTTTTGTATAACAAAATTATGTATTTTGAGCTTTGCTTATGGAGCAAGCAAACTCAAAATCTATAAATAGGGAGTAACCCCTATTACTGTAAACTAACTCACTTGTAGTTGCAAATAATAAACTTCAATTTGAAAGGCACCGAGAAATTGTGCAAAAATTCTTCTTCTTCCTGTTATTTTGTCCAAACCCTAATTCTTTTTTTCCCAATTCATCTTTATTTTCTTCTTTCATTAACAATTGTGCAGCGGAATCATCTTGCAATTAAAGTTGATTGATTCATTCGAATGAAGAGTGAAGAACAAGAAGCAATTCAATCAGTGTGATTAATTCTTGTTCATCAGGATAAATTCGAAAATTTTCATAGATTTATTGCAATTCCAACAAAAATAAGAAGAAAGATTAATATTATTTTGAAAAAGTTGGTAATGTGATTTTTCTAAAAATAATTGAATTCGATTTTAAAATTTGTTCGGTTGTGACGTAATTCAATTTAAATAAAAAAATTAAATATTTTGTTAATATTAACTTTTATAACAAATTCAAAATAACTTAAATTTTAAATATATTTTAACGCGTTCACTAATGATCAAAGGTCTTGATACATTGTTTTAAAAAAAAAAAGTCTTGATACATTAAATAAAAATAGGAGAGAAATTCTTTATACTGTTATTACAAATAGTATAATACAATGATGATTTGGTTTTTTGAGAATATACTAATAACTTTTATTCCAAAAAAAAAAAACAGGTATTACAACCGATCCTATAGGGATCCATCCAGGTATCAAAACAAAATAAGCTACAGCAAACCAAACAGACTATATAGTGCTTATATTCACACCAGCTAACAATGATGATTTAATTGATATCAAAATGAAGTAAGTCTTATGTATAATATAAAAAATAAATAGAAAACAGATAATACAATAAAACTGGATGGGAATTTTTTTCCAATCTTTCTTAGTTTTCCAACTGGATGGGAATTTATTTCTATCGAATGTTCTATGAATTTTTCAAATATTTGATTGTGAAAGACGATGAATTTTGTTAAAGTCTTTAGAATGAATTTTTGGAAGAAAAAAATAATTAAAAAATAAAAGTGACTTGCAATTCAATTGGTGGACCATTTTAGTTTTTTTTTTAAAAATTATTATAGTTTGAAAATTAAATTAAAAATGATGATAATAGAGCAATAAAATTGAAAAACTATTTTGGTAAAAAGAAATACTAAATGGTTATCCTTTTCATAAAAATGAAAACTATCCAAAACTGAAATTGACAAATTGGTACATCAAAATTATCAATCAATCAATGTGACCATAACAAATTAAATTTAAGTCAAAAAAGTAAAAGTGGAATTTAGCAACCTGGATAAGATTAGTTTCACATAAGGGAGAAAAGAAAATTTATAGATAAGATTGTCATATGGTGAAAAATTCTCGTGGGCCCACTTCCGCGGGTAAGCGGTGACTTGCGTTCTCCGGATAAGATAATGAATGGTTTGACGCTTTAGCTCCTATCACTTTTTTCATTATGCTAGAAAATTTAATTAAGCTTGTTTTCAAAATTATTTTCACAAATTCCTTTTTTTATTACATTAAAGAAGTAACTGCAATTCTGATTTTATTACATTAAAGTTATTAATAAAAAATACTCCGTCCCAAAATAAATGTTACATTTAGAAAAAAAATTGTCTTAAAATATTTATTATTTTACATTAACAATACAATTTTAGATTTAATCTTCCAATTGTATCCTCTAATAAATATTTTTAATTTATTATTTTCTCAATTAATATTAATAGTTAATCAGGATAATTTAATAAAATTATAATTTTTTTTTTTATTTATTAATATCTCTTAATCTTTATGAAATCGATCATTGTGACAAATAATTTTGGAGGATGGAGTATTACATTTGTTTGCATATGTTTCACAATTGGATTTCAAAAGATGAGCTCTCAATTTTTTTTTTCCAATATTTCAACTTCAATTTAATTCCATATGGGATTGTAATACACGACATAGTAGAAATAGACAAATGAAGCTTGCAAATTGGCGTAGGGGTCTGAACTTAGATTTGCTTTCACGAAATCTTTCGTCTGTCGATTAGTGTTCCCACTTGATCTTTTAAATTTTCATCATAAAGTTGAAATTTGATGATTTGTATGTACTCGTATATGATTGTCAATCGGTGCGTGATCTTAACTGCAAGAGGCAAGAGAGGGGACAAAGTGTTTTATACATATAAAAGGGTATAATTGGAATCTTAGTCTCAACGCTAATTTTATTCTGATGAGTCGTTTTGTTAGAAATTCTTGCTGAATGTTAATTAAAATTATTTTTATCTATTATATATATATATATATATATATATATATATATATATATATATATATATATATATATATATATATATATATATATATATGAGGAGGGTTATATTTACTCCAAGAGTACGTTATTATAAGTTACTCCAAATCTAGACCATTAATTCATTTCAATCTACTGGTTAAAAATAATAAGTAATTAAATGTGGAGAGAGAAAACTATTACTTATTATTTTTAACCATTACATTGAAAAGAATCAATGGTCTAAATTTGGTCCTGCAGTAAATATAACCCTCCTTATATATATATATATATATATATATATATATATATATATATATATATATATATATATATATATATATATATATGATAGGATCAAATGACACCAAGGTGTCAAAGTTTAATTTGACACCAAATCTCAACCATTAAAATAATAGATCAAACGGTGATAGTAAATAGTCTAGTTTTTAGGAGAAAAATATGTTAAATATTTTTTATTATTATTTTATTATATTTACTATCACCGTTTGATCAATTATTTTAACGGTTGAGATTTGGTGTCAAATTAAACTTTGACACCTTGGTGTCATTTGATATTATCCCTATATATATATATATATATATATATATATATATATATATATATATATATATATATATATATATATATATATATATATATATATATATATATATATATATATATATATATATAAAGCTAACATGTGCCCCAAGGGCACATGTTAGGAAATCTAATTATAGTAAATTTGTATTGGAAAACGTAATAAACACATTAATTATAAATTTTTTATGAAAACAATGCACAATTTTTAAGTAAAAATTTCTACATTTAGCTCTTAACATGTGCCCTTAGGGCACATGTTAGCATGACCCTATATATATATATATATATATATATATATATATATATATATATATATAGGACATATCATATGAGAATGCCTTATTTATATGAGAATGTGAGAATGAATCTGAACCATTGAATTTTAAAATAAATGGTGGAGATTATGGGTGAATCTTTTTTTTCTCTCTCTCCACCATTTATTTTAAAATTCAATGGTTCAGATTCATTCTCACATTCTCATATAAATAAGGCATTCTCATATGATATGTCCTATATATATATATATATATATATATATATATATATATATATATATATATATATATATATATATATATATATATATATATATACTAGCAAAGGACCCGTGCGTTCGCACGGGTCACGCAAAGTTGATATAAATAATAAATAAATATATAACGATGGTTAATAAATTTTATGTAAAAGATACGCAAATTAAAAAGAAAAAATATTTGAAATTATAATTGTCATATAAATATTAACTTAATCTAGTTAGAAATATATACTTTAGTAAAAAATAAATAAAATAATTAAGTAGTCATCTATCCGTGCGTTCGCACGCATCATACAATATCGTTATAAATCTACCATGAGTAGTTATCTACCCTGTGTTCGCACGGATTGCACAATGTTACAAATAATAAATAAATATAATATATGTGATTATACTTATTTGATTTGCTAACAGGTAAATTTTTTGTCTAAATTTTGTTTATTGTTACTTATACCCCTATCTTACTATAAGCATTTGAAATCTTTTTCACTTATTTTAAATAAAAATTTCAATATATTTAATAGATATATTTTTTCAAAAATATAGTTATAGATTAATATGTACATATAAAAAATAAAGGAAATAATTAAGTAGTAAATAAATATAATATAGTGATTGTTAAAAATATAAATAAAATATATACAGATTAAGTAGCTTTAACTCGTCGAAAAAAGTAGATTTTAGTAGAAAAAAGGAAAATAATTAAAAAATCATCTACCCGTGCGTTTGCAGGTTCGTACAATGTCGTTATAAATAGTAAATTAATATAATATAATGATTGTTAAAAATATATATAAAATGCAAAAAGAATACCAAAGTTTTAGTTTTATAAGAAATTATAAGTAGCTTCGGCCCGTCGAAAAATGTACGTTTTTCGTAAGAAATTTAATGGTTCCAAATTAGAATAAATAACACATAGGTTTCAAAGTTCGTCCCACCAAAACCCGTCACCCGTCAAAACCCGTCTCGTCTATTCGTTTAGTCCGTCTCGACTTAAAGTTCGTCTCGCGCCAACTCGCCATCTTGAATGTTTTTTTTAACAAAAATGATTATGGGTGTGTTTGGTAAAAGTAGCGGTTGACTGATAAGTTAGCTTATAGCTTATGACTGATGGCTGATGACTGGTGACTTATAGCTTATAGCGGATGGTTGAGACTGATAGCTTATAAGCTAATTGAAGTGTTTGGTAAAATGAGCGGTTCAATTAACTTATAAATGTAAAATGACATAAAAGATATTTAATATATATTTATTTTATTTTAAATTAAAATAAATTATAAGGGTTAAAAATGGATTTTAATTAAAATAATAAGGATAAAAAAGGAAGAAAAAATGATAAGCTATAAGACATAAGCTAAAACGCTATTTGAAATAGCGTCTGAAAAATAAGCTATAAGCTAGTAAAATAAGCTATAAGCTCGTGATGAAAAGATCGTTACCAAACGGATCTAAATTATCATATGAGCTTATAAGACATAAGACATAAGCTACAAGCTCGAAAACATGGCTTACCAAACATAGCCTATATATGAAGCACATTTCTTATACCAAACATATTTCATATTATCATATACGATTTTATGAGCTATTAACAAACCATCATAATAATTTTATTAAATTTTAATAATAATCTAAAGGGATATGAATGTTTATTTTACAAAAAAAAAATATTCTATATCAAACATATTTCATGAATCTATGAACTATTAGAAAATTATCTTAATAATTTGTTTATTACAATTATTTATGTGAGCACTTTATTTAAATTTTTGGTATTTTTTTGACCTTTAGTTTTAAATTTGAAGAAAAAAGCAATAAAAATGTGATATACATAATAGAGGTTTATAAAACTTTAAAAATACTATAAGAGCCTGTTTGGTTGGGGGTTTCGAAGGGGAGGGGGTAATATTTTAAGTTAAATGTGTTTTTCACTCTAGAGTAATTTTTTAATCCTTCCAAATTGGATCGATTCGGAGGGGAGAGAAAATAGTTATTATAAAACTTATTTTTTATTATATTGACAAAATCACCTTCACTTCTTTGGTATAATCTTAATTATACGTTATTTTGTTTATTCGTCAGAAGAAGCATTTGGGACTGTAATTAATGTTGGTTAAAGAAAAATTTAAAATATTCAAAATATTCAAATCAATTGGAATTAACAAAATTAATGTTGCAATAATCATATTATTTCATAATATTAATTATTAATTATGATAAATTGTGATTTGTTTTTCCATCTTGTCTAAGAAGAGATTCATATATTTTCCTTATTTATCACTTATTCTCTTTTTTTATTATTAATTATGATAAATTGTTTTTCCATCCGGCCTAGGAAGAGATTCATATATTTCCCGCCAATAAATTAAATATGAGTATTATTAATTAAATAATAGAGAAATTTCAAAGGTTTATTTTTCGTTTTCCAATGACTTATTCTCTACATTTGAGTAGATACGTTGGAATCAGAATAGAATTATAAGGAAATTATTAATGACATATATAGTTAATAGGTGATAATATTGGAAATAAAAAAAAAGACAATTAGGAGTTAGGAGAATTGATAAAGATTATTTTCATTAATTAGGTAGTAGTTCAATAATTATGGATGCAAAATAATAAATAGAGGTATGATTTAGCGGTTGAGAGAATTGAAAAACACTATTATCAGATTATTAGTATTTTTTATTATTATATAATATTATTGTTCATTTGGTAAAAAATATAGTATTATTGTTTCATATTTTCATTCTATTATTGTTTTTTTTTTAAATAATCTAGGTATTTGTTATATGAATTGAATGATAAGCATTTAAATTAAGATTTTCCTTTCTTATAAATATCATTTGATTTTTATTAGTAAATAAAAATAAATTAATTATTGAAGAAGAAATTAAAAAAATACTATATTATTGAAGAATAAAATTATTAATGAAAGAAAATGTATTATTTTTAAGTAAACAAAATATATTGAAGAATAAGTTAATTATTGAATGAGAGATTATAAAATAATATATTATTTAAAGGTATGTAATTAGCTATGTATAAATTCAATAACTATGGATGCAAAATTATAATTATGGTTAAGAAAATCACCCTCTAAATTAGTTTAATTTAGGTATATTATTTAAAGGTAAATAATTAATTAGGTATGAACTCAATAACTATGGATGCAAAATTATAATAATGGTTATGAAAATCACCCTTTAAATAAGTTTAATTAATGTAATCAATAACTTTAGTAGTAGTTTTATTTATTTATTAGAAATTTAGAAAAGTAGATAATTGTCATTTTATTATATATCATTTGATATTTTTTATTGTATTTATCACATTATTAGTATTTATTATTATTCGTTGTTAAAAAATATATGATATAACATGATATTAGTGTTAATTGTAATTATTAAAAATAATGGCAAAAACAACCAAAAAAACAAAGTGGGCGTTGGGCTAGTGGTGATGGACCGAGTCAAGGAATCTAAGACCCAAACAAAATTTGTATTATGAGAACCCTAGAACATCAAGTGGCCGCTGCAACTTGCATGCATGCACATGATCTTGGAAAAAGTCCACATTAAATTCAAATAATAGCAATTAACAAACCAATTAAAAAGCATAATTTGGAAAAAGCAATCAACAAAATCACAATTCTCTCTCCCCAACTTTTATTTTCTCATCGATTCTTTCTTCCTCTACTGAGTTATGCTTCCAACTCAGCTTCTTTAAAAAAAAATTGCTTTTTTTTAAACAACTTTAACAACAAAATACATAAATTATCACTGCTAAACTTAATTCAAATGACCAATTTCAATCTATTCTACTAACGTGAGTCTAAGCTCAAAACTCTATGTCATGATTGGTCTAAAATAATAAATCATTAAACTCTATGTCATGATTGGTCTAAAATAATAAATCATTAACTAATTGCGTTATAGTTAATATTTTTAGATAAAAAATTTCTAAAATAAATTTTAGAAGAAAACAATGTGTTCTTTTTTCTTCATTTATACTTTAAAAAAGATGAAAAAAAGTCAAGTAGAATTATCACAAAAACTTTAAAGAAAATAAACACCAATAAATAACAATAAAAGCTCCAGATTACTCCCTCCGTTCCTTTTTAAATGTCGTTTTAACAAAAAGCTCTTCAACCAAGATAGTGGATTATTAGAGTTATTTTTTCTATTATACCCTTATTTATTTTTCTCTTTCCAAATAAATTCAATCACACACTCTCTTTTTCCAATAACTAATTGAAAATTTTGAGGTGGAGTTATTGAGAAACTAAGGGTATAAATGACAAATTATAACATTAAATTATAAAACGACACTTAAATAGGAACAAATTTTTTTTTCTAAAACGACACTTAAAAAGGAACGGAGGGAGTATTTATTATTGAGTAAAAAAATTTCATAAATTAAAGAGAAGAAAAATGAACAATGTTTTTAAACAAAATAAGATTTAATAAAAAAAGCAAGACCTTTTCTTTTTGAAAAAATTAAGTGGTATTAGTTATGAGGATATTTTTAAGCCCATTATTAAAACCAACCCTAGTTATTCTTTCGTTCCCATTCCTAATTCTCAGTAGCCGCTTCATTTGTGTTATTTACATCTGGTCTTTGATCTACTTTCTTCTTCCCGTACTTACTTTCTTATTCCAGTACTTACTTTCTTCTTCTCTCATCTTTCCAATACTGTATTTTATGACTTTTCATCACAAAAACCGTCATCACTTTATTTCTATCCTTACTTTCTACTGTATATCGTAAATGCTGTAAAAAAATTGAAAACTGCACCTGCCAGCTCCTTAGTAGATCCGCCACTAACCTATACTGCTAATGAAAGTCCATCATCAAGAATATCTTTACTGTTACTGGGTTAGCTTTAGATCTAATTTTGTAATCTATTTCTGCAAGTAAACAATAATACACAAAAGTGAAGCGGAAGAAGCAGAAGAAATAATGGTGGATATAGTGTAAGGTCTTAGGATTACTAAAGCAGACCGTGTGAGAAGAAATAGTGGTAGATGAGAAGAAATATTGGTGGATATAGTGTAAGGTCTTACAATTACTAAAGCAGACCGTGTGAGAAGAAATAGTGGTAGATGAGAAGAAATATTGCAGACTAATTTATAGACGATTGAAAGTAGTGCATAGGAATTGAAAAGGTTTTGATTGTTTAAAAGCAAAATTCAAATTTTTTAAGTTTTCAGAAGACTTATGTTTCCAAGGGTATACCATAAAAGGTGGGCTATGCAAACGTTTATTCCAATACATGAAGTAGTGAAAAACATTAATTATTATGAAAATAACAGGTTACATTAATGTGCAGCAAGCGTGAGAGTGTAAGCATTGAAACATGGAGAATTGATTTAATTTTTATTTAATTAGTGCAGTTTTTTTCATATTCCAATAAAGTAGTTTTGCATTAAATTGGCTGTTGGAATGTAATCATGATTAGATGTGTAATTACTTTCAGGGGTATGTAAAACCCTGTTTAATTGATTGTGATTAGGGTAATTAAGGGAATTTGGTAGTAATTGATTTTTATATATTAAAGTATATATATATATATATATATATATATATATATATATATATATATATATATATATATATTATAATAATAATTTATAATAGAGAATAAATAAATAAAATATATATACAATTTTAATATATATTTACCATTTCAAAAATATAAGTTAAAATGAAATAACGTACTATTTAAATATAGAAATAAAAAAATATATAAATAACTTTTAAATAAATAATTTATATTAAAGAAGAAATTAAAAAATATCAAAACAATTTTAATATATATTTATCATTTCTAAAATATAATTAAAAAATCTCTCTCTTCTACATTTCAGATGTAAATTAAATAATAATAAGTTAAAATTTTCAAATTTAAATTATAAATTAAATGTTAAATTTAATATAGTTCAAGTAGTTATATTTTTATACTCATAAAATTATATATTAAAATTTTTTGTATAAAATTTATTTAATTTATATAAATAATATAATAATATACCAAATAAATATTTGAACTACATCTTTTTTCTATTTTATAATAACTCCTATTATATAGTAATAATGAAGAGAATAGTAATAAACTAAAATTAATAAATAACCTAAAACCACGTGGAAAATATTAAAAATTTAATAATAAAAATTAAAAAGTTTAAAGAATTAAAGTAAATATAATAATAATATAATAATAAAATTTTAGCTAAAAAAAATCTCCATAAAAGAAATTTTTCTAAATTACATAAGTATTTTTTTAATATAAACTTCATACGAGACTAAATTTATATATATATATATATATATATATATATATATATATATATATATATATATATTTATACTTTTATAATAGTAATAATAAATAGAATATTTATGAACTGGAATTAATAAATAATTTTAAATTCTTGAAAAATATAAAATAAATATGAATAATAAAGATAGTGAAAGGGTTAAAGAGTTAGAGTAAATATAATATTTTAATAAAAATAATAACAATAATTTTATATTCAAATTTAAAGTGTAAGTTAAAATTTAAACTTAATATAATTCAAGTAGTCATATTTTTATACTCATAAAATTATATGTTAAAATCCTTTATATAAATTTATTCTATTTATTTAAAGAATTAAATTAAATATAATGTCATAACAATAATAAAATTAAATATAATATAATATCATAAAATTAAAAGTTAATACTCTTAAGTGAGAGGATAGGGCGAGGACGTCCGAAAAAGACGGTGTCACCGCTGCCGAATTCCACCATTGTATCTTCTTTGTTAGCTACTCTGAAGACTAATAGCTCTCAGCCCTCTGCAAGTGCTAGCTCTAGTAAGGTTGTGAACGAGACTAATGACAAAGTTGTTGATGAGACCAAATCAGCAGAAACCCTAATTCCTGATGAAGATCGGAAATTATGGGTTGACGTTCTCAAGGATAACCGGAACCCAGCCAATGGAAGAAGCATGAAACTAATCGCCCAAAAAATCGTAGAAGGTGGGTGTGAGGTTGCGATTGAAGATGAGGATGTCATTGATGAAATCTTGTTATGACAACCTTCTCTTGTGCTCTATGCTTTGGGAGGTGAGTTAAGTATGCACGCTGTTAAAAATTTTATGACTAAGAGTTGGAATTTCGTTCAATTTCCAGATATGTATTATCATGGAGAAGGATATTTTATCCTTAGATTTAAGTCTTATAGGGAGAGGGATGATGTTCTGATGAAGGGTCCTTATTCCATTAAAAATATGCCACTTCTTATTCGTGAGTGGAGACCAGACTTTAATTTGCAGATTGATTTGCTTCGAACCCTCCCCATCTGGGTAAAACTGCCAAACCTCCCTCTTTATTTGTGGGGAGAAACGAGCCTCAATAAAATTGGAAGTGCCCTTGGTGTTCCCATAGTGACCTATGAGTGCACTACAAATAGGTTACGTATTTCATATGCTAGGATTCTTGTTGAAATGGACATTACTAAAGAGCTACCTACTGAGACTACCATTAGGGACAATCATGGTGAGAAAATGCAACAAGTTATTGAATATGAGTGGCGCCCCATTTTCTGTGGTAGATTTCAGAAATTTGGCCACAATTGTGACAAACCCAAGCCCAAAGTGAAGATATGGCAACCAAAACCCAAGGCTACTGTTGAAAATAAGATCCCAACACCTCTAGCTAAGGATAATCCACCTGTAGATGTGGCTCATAATTCAATTGACAAAATTGTTGAATCTCTGGCAGTTGAGGACCTTGTTACTGAGAAGTTGTTGAATTCAATTGACCTTGTTGGTGAATTCAAAAAGGGAAAAGAAGATACCCATGGTTGGGTCAATGAGCAGAGCATCACATATGAACTAGAAAGCTTTGATAAAACCCCGCCTGTTAGGCCGGATCTGGACCGAGAACACATTCAAGGCGGATAATAACTCGACTTCAAAGTCGGTAAAGGGAAGTTGAATTCGAAAATCGTCCAAAAGACTCAAATAGAAGTAGAAAAACTCACCAATAACACCCCTCGGACGGAAGAGGCATACGACTTCTGTAACACCCCAATTATATTCATCGAATATTAATAAAATCAGAGTGCGGAAAATTTAATCATAAAATAGATGTAACATTTACTTCACACAAGCAACATACATTAATCATAATTATGCAGATACATAACACTTAGAACCTGGATGAACTTATAGCAACATATTTCAATTCAATTAATCAACTAAACAGTGGAATCATAATTTCTCAACAGTAACAACATCGCATATTTTATTCACTGAAAACACTTCACAATTATTAATATTATTCAACTTCAATTCACTTAACATACTTATTCGACTAAAACAACTTCAAAATCAACATGATAATTCATAATTCAACTTAAGGTAATAACAACGTTTAAACATAACCACAATCGCTCACCCCCGAGTGCTACATATCAGAGCAAGACCCTCTTGATTTATTATAGAGAAACATGAAAACTTCATAAATTAACTTCAAATGTCCACAGTTATACTTGAGTACCTGTCCATTTCCCATGGTAGGGGAAACATCAGCAGAAGGGGTGAGATATCTAACAATATAATATGATACATGCTAAATAATATAATGTAAATTAGATCGTATAATTTACCACTTCACAACTTTCCAACAACAATTATAACAACAAATATAAAAACAAATAGCAACGACAATTATAACAATAGCTATAACAGCAATTAGCAACAACAGTTATAATAAACATTACACATCTTCCCAACAATACCTGCCATAACAAATTGTTAGCATAATTTCACATTAAGTCATCAACAACGTATTACAACAAAATCATCAATTTAATACAATATTTATCCATCATCACAATAACATCATCAACAATAATTAATCAACTTGAAATGCGGCTCATAACAATGCATATGCATGTGGTACCATTTGGAGTAAAACTCCCAACTTAAACATTTGTCATTCAGGCCATCGTCACTTTTGCCATTTTCAAGCCAACTTAAACATTTTCCATTTTCAGGCCGTCCTGTTTGCCATAATTTTCAAGCTGTCGTGTTTGCCATAATTTTCAGGCATGCATTATGCAATGGATGCGACTCAATGAATGCAACAATCACATACAACACAACAAAAATCTCATCACGAGGCATACACCTATATCACTATTATTACCAATTATTAGAGGTAATCGTCATCACAAAAGGCATAAGCCTATATCGTCACCACAACACTCGATATAAGCCTACAACATCATCATCGTATCAACAGCATAATCATAACGATAATATAATCATAATCACATCACCAACATCACAATATCAAGAACATATTATTACAAAAACATAACAACTATACCAACATCAACATAGAACAATTTTCAACAATAGATTCATTGACAGTATAACAGTTTCAACAATTTCATAAACAACCACCACAAACAACCACACACCACAACAATTTTACACAACCACAAACAGAGGCGATTGTACAAACCCAATACCACATACAATTCATCATAAATCCCATTATAGAGTCAGAACCCCACCCTTACCTTGGATTGGAGATTACTCTATAATTCTACCAATTGAAGCCTTCTAGCCTTAGCTTCTAACCCTTGCCTCTTTTAATCAGAATCAAAAGTTGAAAATTTTTCCCAAATATGCAGCTACAGTGAGATGATGATATCTCGCAACTCATACCTTATTTTAAAGATCCCAGCGGTCAAAAGTTATATACAAGTGTTGCGAACCTACCCTCAAATTTTGGCCACGATCCAACGGTTAACGAATCGGGGATCTTTGATTTAGTGAGACTGCTGCAAGAAAAACGGGAATGAGTTTCTCTCCTATTTTATCTCTTCTTTGCAACTTCCCATGACCAATTCCCCAAGACTTTTTTCCCTTCTAATTAACCTAATCCCTATCTTAACCTAATTTCATTAGACCTATTGGGCCTAACATTCTCACCCTACATTTTACTACCACCATCACTTAATTAAGTTCATATAATAAATCTAGTATTTCTTCAATACTATTTCTACAACTTAATCAATTAATTAATCGACTAATTAATCATAACAACCCATGTCAACAATTCTCAATACTCCATAAATTCAACAATTAAATTCGAAATAATTTGAAAATATTTAATTAAATAATTAATTAAATACCGGATGTTACAACTTCCCCTTCCTGACACAACTCCAAGACCACATCTTCTTCATTGCCAGTAGATAAAATATCTCTCTTGGCCCGAAGCTTACGTATATCATCTCGAGTAATCGAGCCATTCTTATACTTTAGCACCTCTGCGTCAATAAAAGACCCTCCCATCTTTGTATGAACTTCTACCGAACCTGACAACCCAAAATCTGAGTCAGTATCACTAAATGATTCATAGAGATCTCCATACACCTCATATATAATTTGACTAAAGTCAACCCTACTCATATGATCTTTACATGACTCCATACATTACTTCCAGAGAGCTTTTCTCTCTTCAGCACTACGGGGAACAATAATATTACGCAACTCATCACATTTTCTAATGATAACCATGGTAAAAGACAGAAGAGTAAGGGAATGGAAGTTACCTGATGAAGAGAATCGAAGACGAGGAAAAACGTTCTTGAGCGAGCCTCACGCGAGAAAAAAATCGAAATCACAAAGGGTGGAACCGAAGAAGACCAAACGTTTTTGAAATGATCAGGCTAAGGGCTAATAAAGCAGGTTTACGTTCCCCATAAATACTCATCATTAGTGGCGCATTTGAAGAATTAAAAGCGACAATCAGTAAGGAGAAATTTGCTGACACACGCAAGGTCAGGAACTTTTTGACCGTTGGATGAACGGGAGGGCCAACTTGCCAAACCGATCCAAAATAAACTCTCTGGAGACCGAACTATTCATCCCTGCGGAATTCTAGCTCGGAGGGAGGTTTGTACATATTTAGAATGTTTAGGCCGATCGGGCAAGCCAGACCAAAGTAGAGAGGGATACAATCGGTCTAGAAAGGCGTCAGTTCGGTAATAACCAATAGCCCGGAGTAAAATCCTCAGCCCGGTTTGAGATCTTTAGCTGACCCAAATCGTTACCATAGGTCGGAAGACATAAACTCAAACGAGTCCGGAGTTGTCCAACCCAGGAATCCGCAACCGTCATCTGCACATCAATATCCTCCGTCGTTATGGAAGTTACATCTCTTTAAGAGCCAGACGACGAAAGTTACAACAGTTGACCCATTATGGAGGGAATTCTAAGTTCCTCCATTAATGAGGGTGATGACTCCAACAACTATAAATAGGGCTCCCAACCGAGGGATAAGCAAGACGCATAGTTTCTTGAGCTTGCATCAGTTGTGCTACTCAAATCCCTAAAGCTAACACCACAAACTTCTGTGTGATCTCGATGGAATTTTCTTCCGGGAGGCAATCAAAAGTGTTATACAGGAACAGTAAATACTTTGACGCTCATGTTAGTAAGGAACATAAAAGTGAAGTTTTCAAAATTTGAATAATATATACATGAATTTGAGACACTCATTTGACTTTATTGTTTAGGATTTAGGGTTTTGAAGTACTAGAAGTAGGGGTGGCAAAACGGATTCGACTCGTTGGGCATGTTCGTTTTGCCCGCACTTTTGTGTGACCGCCCCGCCCTACCCTATTTTTTTATGCGGGCTTTTGCGGACATGTGCATTAACATAAATTTTGTATTTTTAGACTTAAAAAGTGCGGTGCATGCGGCTTTGCCCATTCCGCCATCATTTTTTTGCGGGGAGGACCAAAATTTTAAGCTCGCATCCTCAATTATAACTTTCTGCCTCATTTTTTTTCGGATTTTTGTAGGACGGACCTAAACGAAACGGACATGTCCGTTTGCCACCGCTAACTAGAAGCATCTTGAAGAGATGTTTTATAGGATCATGTAAATTTATAGTTTATAAGAGTCAATTAACCTTAATCAAGTGTGTCTCTAAGACGTGTTCTTAAGACTTTGATGATCCAGTTCCCTGCAAAAAGCCGTAGGCAAACATGCGATGCCGACGTGAATACGAACATATCAACAGGTTATTTTAACATGAAAGCTGAGACCACCATGTGACAAATTGACAATTGTGCATAGTTAACATAACAATGTGCGGTGCGTAGCATATGGGTTATGGACACACATGATATATAAAAATGTTTGTGGCATACATACGATATTTATTTTAAAAAATGTCAATATCAATGCAAGTAAAGTACTACTCCACATGACTACTACAACTAGATATTATCAATTTATCATTGTCTGTTCTGTGTGTTTTTTTTTTTTTCAACATTGAGATTTGTCGTGTTCCGTCATTTCTTCTAGAAACAATGGCGTCTTTTTTCAAACCACTAGTACAATCAGCGTGCGCTCCACGACACTGTGATACTGTACAAATATAGCTACGTTAAGGAAAACGATATAAATAAAACATCGGAAAGTACTAGTAATATCTAGTAATATTTTATTATTGAGGAATCAGGATCGTTCATTAAGACAGTATAAAAAAGATTCTATATATTTCTCTTCAAATTTTATGAAATTTTAAAATTATCTCTTTTGTTTTATCCGAATAAATAAAATTTAAATGCATCATATTCAATCAACACTACTTTGTTTATTTCATTTGTCAATCGTTTATTTCGATTGTCGTTATTTCTTCCTTTCACTTTTATATAAAATTATCCTTTTCTATTAGATATATTTCCTTCTTTTTATAATTCCATAAAATTATTTGCATCTTAATTTTCCACAATTCAAAGTCGTTGTTACTGAAAAATCTCTCGATCTCCCATCTACTAATCATAATACTCATTTGTAAACAATATCTCTTTGTTTCACGCTCACCGCACCACTTGATGTGAATCTTGTTGCGAATTACGACAAAATTCAAGTGTTTCCCAACCTCTCCACAGTTTACGAAGAACAAACCTTATTTTCTACCTCAAGTGTTTCTCAACCTCTCCAACTCTCAATATAAGAATCTCTCAAACCCAAAGTGTTTAGAAGTACTTTTCAATCTATTTAGATAACTCTAAGGCTATGTTTGTGAGTTTGGAGGGGAAGGGAGGGAAGGACTTTGAAAAATATGAAGAATTGGGTGAAAAGAATAGAAAAATTTTGGGTATGAGGGTTTTGGAGGGTTTGATTTTATTCATAACACCAAAAATCCCATAAAATGGGGAAACTCAAAAATTGTTTTGAATGAGGGTTTTGAAGGGCTTACATAAATTTTCCAAATATCTTTTAGGTTGTTATCTACTTTTAATATAATAAAGTACAATACATATGAAATCCTATAATCATCCTTATAATCACCAATTTGAGGGTGATAATCGGGGACATAACGGTAATTGCATCTCCTTTATTATTTTAATTAATAAATAAATATTATAATTATTTAGTAACAATAATTACACCCCTTAACCAATTAAATTACACAAATCCTAATTATTACTAATTGTTACACTGGAACACGCTTTGTAACCAAATTCAAACGGTTTTGTTTTTCCATGCATTGAAAAATACCATTGGGTCATGCAGACATAGAGCCAAGTGAAGTCGGCATAATTTCAAATTTGCATACCTTTTCCATTCCTCTCATTCAATTTTGTTTGCCTCTTGAATCCTATAATAACTACATAATGCATCTCTCATCCACAAGTTCAACCCTAAACCCATTTGCTTTATTCCATACACAACAGTATTTTTATTGCTTTTACTGTTTAGTGTATTGGGAATTGTTGAACCATTGTATGAGTCCCTCCATCTATCTCTTTGCATCACCTTTTCTTCTTTCATTCTCTGTTATTTATTTCCACCTTCTTCATTCTTTGCATTCTCAATTTTTTATTCTCTTCCTTTGCTCCTCATTCACTGCTCTGCCATCATTCAGCTGCTCTGCTTAACTTCAGATCTTACTATTCTGCATATCTACGAATTTGATTTTCAATTTTAATTTCTGATTCTCTAATATAATTTTTGTTTGTTTCAGGATTTTAAATTCAGATACGTGAAGACAAAAGTTTTGCTTTATAATAGATTTGTGATTTGCACCATCATCTGCATTCAGTTTCCTTACCTTTAATTCATTAATGTATTTTATTGCAGTGACAAAGAGTGGAAAATTTGACTGCATCAAGGATATTAACGACCACAAAGAAACGTGGAGTTGATTTAATGAGATAAGAAAGAGAGTAGGGTGTTTACTCTATTTTATTACAATAGAGAAGACATAAATCAGAGAAAGAAAAAATGATTTTGGATTGAAATAAGCACTTTTTATAAGTGTTTTTGGAGATAAAAAGTTATCTGCACACAAAATTTACATCACTTTACATCACTGCATTCTCTTTCCTTCCTCATGGTTACTTCTTTTATTTATTTTTCTTTAATTTTTAATTAAATGGTGAAATGTCATTTCTTACTTGATTTGAAAAATTCAATATAAAAATAATTAAGATTATTTTTATTAATTATTATTGTTAATTAAGAGTCGTTAGTTTTAATTATTAAGATTTAGTTTTTTTAATAAATAAAGTGAAAGGTTTAAATTTTCCCACTTTATTTTTCTAAACTCTTAACTTTTCATTTTTCTACATTACTCTTACTTTATTTTTTTTTGAAAAAGAAAAAAAATATATGAGAAATAGAAAGTGGAAAAGTTTAATTACAGAGCATTCTATTGAGAGAGATATATTTTGTTTATTTTTTATTTTTATTAAATATTTTGTTATATTATATGAATATAGAATGAGTATTATCTTCTAAATATTGCTTTAAAAATTTAGGATGTTATTATATATATATATATATATATATATATATATATATATATATATATATATATATATATATATATATTAATTTTTAATATATAAGACCATCAAATTATCTACTATCTATATAAGAAAATCAATAACCGATTTAAGGTCATTTTTCATACCCTAATTATCTCATTAATCTCTAAACAATTCTTAGGGTCTATATCAATAATGACATTAATCCACAGAATCTTTTTACGGCTATATAATTAACATTCTTAATTATTTGTTTTTTTCTCCAAAAATTGCAATTGTCTTTTGGTATTGAATGAGAATATGAAAAATGAATGAGAATATGAAAAAAAGATAATAATTGAATGAGAATATGAAAATATTAATTGAATGATAATAAAGAAAAATATTTATTCAATGATAATAAGAAATCGGAAGGCAATAATTTTTTATAAATGAGTATTTTACATGGACAATAACAAAAGCTGAATACACAAAAATCACAAGATCATTTTGGTCCTATAAAAATGGATTTAATAAATTAAGTATGATTTTTTTATAAATTTATCTTAAAAAAATATCATAAATTAAAAGAAAATAATTATATTTAATATTATGACTTAATACAAGAAAAAAAATACTTAACTCCTTCTAATAAGAATTTCTGATGATTAATTTTGATTTCAAACTAATAGATAAAAAATATTTATTTAATATTTGATCTAAATTATCTTAAAATAATTGGAATATTCTTACATTACCAAAATATAATATGGTATAATCCATATATTTTTTAATTTTCTTATATATGTAATTCATATAAATACTAACGTTAAATTAATTAATTCAATTTTATTTTGATTTTCAAATTTGTTTTTGATTTAGAGTGTCAATTTTATAGGCAACAATAATTTGCTTCTATAAAAATTGTTTCAATCAATTAAGTATGATTTCTTTTATAAATTTTTTAAGCAAAAATATCATATACCTGATAAAAAATGATATATATTATTATTACATGATACAAATAAAAATAAAATTGACATGAAAAAATGTTAGCATTTATTTATGATAAGATGTTAACATTTATTCTAAAAGTTGATACATATATTTGTTTTTATTAAAAAACATGAGAAAATTATGATTGATGAATAAACAAATTTTTTTATGAAAGACACAAATTTATTTCTTTTTTATATTTAAAACAAAAGGCCAAGATATCAACTATTATATATTTATTTACTATTTATAAAAATATTATATATAAGTAGTGTACATCCTCATATTTAATTCTTTAAAAAAAACTTTTAATATATTTAATTGAAAAAAAATGGGTATATGAATTTCACGGGAGAGTTTAAAATTGGGATTGCAATTTTCTCACGTAAAATTTCAAAAGGAAGGATAAGATTTCACGGGAGAGTTTGACTACGATTCTCTCATATAAAAATTTCACCAAAAATAAAGTGTCTTCATGGTTCGGAGGACCATCTTAAATTCCAATAAATTAAATATATGATTCACTGAAGTTCAATGGAGAGTTAAAAAGGATTAGGATTTGATTTAATTCATAAATTAAATATGATTTTTCAATTTATTTATTTCAATCTAAATTAAAAATTAAGATTATAAATAATCATATTAATTCTAATTCTATTTTGAAATATTTCTAATCATATTAATTCTAATTAAATGGTGAAATGTCATGTCTTAAATGCATTATTACTTTAAATATTAATCATATATATATATATATAATCATATTTGACCTAAAGTCTTTTCCCAAACCCTATTATACTTCCAACCGTTTTTCTCGGTTAAAGAAATTAACATATTGGTAACAGAAAATTAACCTTTTGAATTCCCATTCTATTCCCACTCTATTAAGTAATATGATTTGAAATATGATTAATTCTAATTTATATTCATTTCATTAAATATATCAAATATAAAGAAAGAGTTGGTATATAAATCTTTTTTTGTCAAGATTATAAATAAAATTATACGTTATTTTTTATTTAATAAATGTTCTATTTTTGTTATTGGATATGCAATTTGAATTAAATATTTTTGCTGTTTTTATTTCATTACATTAGTATTTTTGATTCGTTATGAGTAGCTAACACAAATATGAGAATTTAACGACATATATGTGATAAGTAACATTAATATTAATAATATACATCTTTTGTACAAATTTTTCTTTGGTAAATTAAATTAAATATATATATATTTAAAGTTAAATAATGAGATTTAAATGTGTTGCATTGAATTATAATATGTCATTTCATTATTTTTTGTTTCTTGACTTATATAGATGTTATAATTTTTTTTGCAACTTTTTATTTTGATAATTTGAATTTGCAATTTGAATCATGCTCATAAAAAAGCGGGTGGACATACTAGGGGTGGGAGCCCATAAAAATTGTTGATAATGTGCGTCTGCGGAAAAAAGGGGGTAGACATACTAGGGGTGGGAGCCCATAAAAATTGTTGATAATGATAGTACATAATAACTACATTATCTCAATTTTTATTTATTTTTTTACTTTTTATCAAGAACTATATTTTTTCAGAGTTAAAATTGTAATCAACAATAATAATTAATTATCTCTAATATTATTTTAATTTTTATCCAACATAAATATCAGCATTGAAAACAACTACAAATTGATAAATTAAATTAATATTGATATGATAATCATCATTGAAGAAATTATTTCGCTTAATTAATATATATTTTAATATAATTCTTTAACCATAACCATATTATATTTATTTAATATTTATACCGACTTTACGTGACCCGTGCGGACGCACGGGTCCTTTACTAGTACTATTTTGAAAATTAAAAATTTTGTAATGATAATGACTCTTTTACCATTCTAAACAAAATCATTTTTTTAAAAAGTGTCAAATATTTTTCTATATTTTTCTGAAAATTCGTTTTCGAAAGTCTTCCCCTCCCCTTCAAACTCCCAAACATAGTCTAAAGGTTTCCCAAAAACCTTTGACTTTCTAAATTTTTCCTTGGAATTTCCTAAACTCTTATTTCTTCTTTTTTTTTTCTTCTAAAACTCTAAAATTGTCACACTATAATAACAGAAAAAATACATATTTATAATAGTCAAAATCCAACAAATTGATAACAAATCCGAAAACATATCTCCTTAATTATTAGAATAAAAAATATTTTAATTTTATAATATCTCTCAATTATTATAAATATCTTATAATATCTCTTTGAATATTATAAATATATATCTTAAGAATATTATAAATATATATCTTATAATATTTTTAAAAATATTATAAATATTTTATAATATCTTTTTATATTAATTTATATGATCTTTAAAATATAAAATATTTTAACAACGATGAATGGTTCAATAAACTGAACCGACCGAGTTTGATACCCGTGAACCGCTTGGACCATACTACTTCTTGACTTTCTGATTTCTTTCTTTAAGGTATAATTCAATATTATTTTATTTAATATAACTGTTTGATCAATTCTTTTAACGGTTGAAATTTGAAGTCAAATTAAACTTTAACATCTTAATGTCTTCTTATTGAAGTCAAATTTCTTAACAGTTGAGCTTTACTGTAAGTATTTTAGACTTATATCTGATGTCAACAAATCATCTCTTATATATATATATATATATATATATATATATATATATATATATATATATATATATATATATATATCCAACCTCCATTTTTGCCGATAAAAGCTATTAATAAAAAAATTGATTTAGAAGAAAAGTTTAAAAAAATAATAATGTAAAAAAATCGAATAGTAAAAATAAAAAGTAATTAAGAAAATAATATTTATATTGGTGTATTTGAATAATACAATTAAGAGTGCATTTAAAATAGGGTTAATACCTATTTTGCCCCCTGCCATATGGGGTGTAGTTGAAAAACCCCCTGCCAAAAAAAAGGTTTCAAGAAGTGCCTCGTAAAATTTTAGAAATTTGATTTTGAACCTTTTTCACGCGGCCTCATTAAAAAGTCTGATGTGGCAATTTTTTTTTTAATTTTTTTAATTATTTTTAATGACGTGGTTGGCTTAGATGACATTTTTATTATTTTTTATTTATTTTAATACCACGTGGCATTTTTATTATTATTTTATTGTTTGGCATTTTAATTACCACTAGGCTGTGTGTTCCTTTTTGTTATTTATTTGCCTTAGCTAGGTTATAATATCACTGTGTTAACGTTAATAGCTTAGTTAATATTTTCATAATTAATTAATATAAATATTATTAGTTTATAATTACAGTATTAGTTATTAGTTGATATTTATTAGTTAATGTTATTAATTAATATTACTTAAATTATAAAATAATAATTAATATTTATTATAAACTATTAATTAAGAAATTCATTATAAAATAATAAAATAATATTTGTTTACTAATTAACGTTAATATTTATATATTTATATAAAATAAAATATATAAATATTAGTTAAATTAGTAAAATAATATTTTTTTACTAATTAACGCTAATTCTTATGCCCACGCATTTTCTCAATTAATTAAACTATATTTTACAATTAGTTAAATTATAAAATAATATTTATATTTAATTTAAAATATAAGTAATATTAATTATTAATGCTTAACGTTAACAGTAACTAAACAAATATTTAATTTACAATATTTTTATTATTTAATTAATATTTGTTTAGTTAATATTAAATTAGAATTATTAATGCTAATATAAATATTAATACTAATAACGTAAATTATAATTTACAATAATATTAATTGTTAATAGTTAAATTATGAAGACTTATTTTTACAATAACAGTAACTATTTGTAAAACATTTTTATAATATTAACGTTAGTAATAATATTTGTTTACAGTTAATTAATAATGCTAATTATTATGAAAACAATATCAATTAGTTAAATTATAAAATAATAATTAATATTTATATTAATTTAGTTTATATTTTATAATTTAATTAACATTAGAAATTTAGTTTAACGCTAGAAATTAACTATTAAAGTTATTAACGTTAACAAAGTCATATTATAACTTAGCTAAGGTAAATACAAAACAAAGAGGGACACGCAGCCTAGTGGTAATGTTGCTGGGCATGTATGCTTTGTGTCCTGGGTTCAACACCCACTAGGACCATATTTTTGAGCTTTTATATTTAACATTTCAAAATCCAATCGTTAGCGGGGATCTCCGTGGGGATTCTCCGTTTGGGGCTCCAAAGATGGGGAATTTTCCTCCCGCGGGGATGGGAATGGGGATCAAAGTCTCCCCGAAGGCACTTCGGGGACGAGGGTGGCATAAATATCCTCCGCCCCGTGGAGTCCCCGTCCCGAATAAAATAGCATAATGTCCTTAATTTATATATAATTTTAAATTATTATGTAAGTTTATTTGACATTTTATATAATTAATCTTATACACAAATTTAAAATATATATGTATTGTTAGTAAAAGAGTGATATAAATGATTTTTTCATTTTTTTAGTTTGAAAATTTTGTTCGATATTATAGATTAAATATTGTAAAAACAATATATTTATTGGTTAATTTTTGAAGCTTTTACTATTAATTTGGTTTAAAATTATAGATAAAAAAATCATGTTTATAGATCTCCGCATGAACCGTGGAGATCCGTGGGGACCCGCGGGAATCCGCGAGGACGGGGATGGGGGACAAAATCCCCCCGAAGCGGGGATCCGAAGTGGGGTTGGGGAATAGATTCAATGGCGGGGATTGTGATGGAATGTATCCCCCGTCCCCGCCCCGCCCCATTGACATCCCTATTTCAACATATTAAAATCGCCTTCCCGTTAATATTTGAAATTTAAAATAATTTTATCAAAGTACATAATATTTTGCCAATTCTTTAATAATTTTTTGGGTTAATGAACTTTTTCGTCCCTTTAAATATTTCAAATTTCGTTTTTAGTCCCTCCAAAATTTTCCTTCAAGAAATTGTCCCTACAAAATTTTTCTTCTGAACTATTGGTCCCTAACGTCAAATTTCGTAGCTAATCGGTGGCTAAAGTCGTAGCTAATCTCTAGCAAATTTGACGTTAGGGACCAATAGTTTAGACAAAAAATTTTGAAGGGACGATTTCTTAAAGAAAATTTTTGGAGTGACTAAAAACGAAATCTACAATATTTAAAGGGACCAAAAAGTTCATTAACCCTAATTTTTTTCAAACACATAATTTGTGAAATCAGTCAAATTTTGTTTTATAAAGTTCTTTTAAAACAAATTCTAAAATTCTTTACACAACAAATTTATATTTATAAATTTTATTTAAGAAGTTGGTTTAATTTGTAATTAAATATTATTTTGATAATATTGAAAAATATATTGAAAAGAGATACATTTAAGTATTTGTAAATTATCATCCATTGCTTCAAATGAATACTTAACTTGAATCATATCAAAACAGTAAGGAAAAAATCGATAATTATAAAAGAGAAGAGGAGCCACATGTCGAACTATATAGCGTTTGTTGGATGTAAAGTGAACACAACAGTAACTATGAAGTGCAGTTCGAAATGAACTGCAAGATAAGCTGAAAAAATGCCCTCTTTGCAGCATGGCCATTAGATACGTCCAGAATCAACGTGCTATATCAGTGTTGTAAATACAAATACAAATAAATAAAGATGTGTAAGCATTGATTAAGAAATTTATAAAATGAAATTTTGTTTTACAAGTTGTTCCTTTTGTTGTTAAAGTTATAAGTACATCACTTTTTTATACAAACTTATTTCCAGTGTTTTAAAAACCGGACCGGTCATCGAACCGGTGAGGGTATTGGGTTACTGGTTTATCGGTCGAATCAATGGGTCACTGGTCGAACCGCACGATCAAATCGGATTAAACCGGATAACTCGGTTGAATAGACCTGTCATTATATAGGTATAAAACCGGTCGAACCAGATGATTCAGTCTCTAAAAAAATATAACTAGCTTTTAAATTTTTTAAAAATATCATATCATAAATTCACAATTTCATAACTTAAATTCAAATTTTAAACAAATGTATCACACATAACAAAATAGTAAAAAATTACAAAGTCTAATTGCAAACAAAGTCTAATTACAACATAATCTAATTGAATAGTTTATAACAAAATAACTCCAATGTGTACCAAATTTAATTCAAAATAGGATCCTCCTAAAAAAAAATCAAATAAAGTTCAATATGTTTATGCTGTTTAAGAAAATTTATTATCAAAGATAACAAATAGACAATAAAGTTTTTAATTTGTCACTAACGAAAAAAACTATGTGAGAATGCTATTTAAGTAATACACTACTAAATAAATTAAATAAAAAGTTAAAAGAAAGTTTTAAAGAAATGTTAAAAAAAAAGTTTAAAAAAAAAATTAAAAAAAAAAGTTAAAAAAAAAACAAAAAAAAACAATTAAACCGCCGGTTTTCCGGTTTTTCCAGTTTTCTCGGTTTTCACCGGTTTGATGGCATACCCGATCCGACTATTGAACCAGACCGGTTACCTGGCCGATTCCCGATTCGACTGGTCCGACCGGCCGGTCCGGTCCGGTTTTTAAAACACTACTTATTTCTAGTTCTTTAAACAATGTACTAAGGACACTCATTAGCATTCTACTTTTAAGATAAACCTTATTTGAGTTGACTTATTAGCCAATATCCATAGTACAATTATCAACAATAAACAAAATTAGTAATGAATCTAATTATGAATCATACACACATACCTCAAGTTCAATAATTTTGGCATCTTTTGATTTGAATTCATCACCTGCATAAGAGAATTCATTATTTGAGCACAACAATAAAGTTGCTTAACTCTAATTCGGTGAATTCTATATCATGCTACATAAACTTTGAACACTTAAGCATATTTTTACTATAACAGCAGTCAGATTTGACATCAGCAAGCAAGAAAGAGAGTAGGTCAAGCCAATTTCTTATTAAAAGGTGTTTGAGTTCCAAAGAATCAAGTATGTGAGAAAGGAGAGAGAAGCAGGTGGATCAAAGAGCAGCCTGAGGACCCATTGATAAAAACGTGTTGAAAAGAGAAGGAGCACATCTAGCAGCAGCAGTATAAAGAACATCGAAATCTCCTTGGATAGATAGAGGGGGAAGAGCCATTACAGATGTAGACATGGGAATTATAGCATCCTGTGAAAAAATAAAAACAGCATTACTTACTACTTTTGTTTAATACACATACACACATGTTTGTAGCAAGTAGCAAGAGAGAAGAACTGACTAAAATTTTCTGCCAATATTCTTGAACAGCTTCAGGACCAGTATAGTTGTTAAGATCCTTTAAAAATCAATAGGTCCTATGCGTGACAAGAAATCTGCTTCAGGTATATAGACCATCCATAAATCATAAGTAGCACATGTTATATCATAATTGTATATAGTTTGCCATGTTTTTATGTTGCAGAGTTCACAATAAAACACCTTTCGAATTTCTTTCACCTCAGTTTGAATTTTTTGCTCACGTTGAGCTAACACCTGAATTTTCAGAATTTGACCGAAGCAGGCAGAAGAAGCCACCGGGTAATAAAAACTACAGGGAATTCTCAAGATCTTCCTATGTTGATGGTTCCTTATGACATACAATCCGGTAAAAGGCATGCATATAAGTTATATGATGCCTTCTGCTACCAGGTGCAGGTTTGAGAAAATATAAACATCAACCTCAATACTACAGTATGATTTTCGCAATAGGAACTACTACTTAAGGCTAAAAGAAAATATAAACCTTACCTCAATTTAACACTCTAACTCATATGAATCAAATAGATAATCTTCATCAAACTCGGAGCACATATCTGCAAGGTTATTGTTGATTGGGTGAAACGAAGACAAATAAACCAAAAACAGAAACCCAATTGATCATGAAGTGTTAGGATTCACAGTTAATGTGTCATATTAATAAATAAAAAAGAAACCACGACACTATAGTGATGAACATTCTTTTGTCCTCCTGTATTAATGTTATTTTTTCAACTATTCTTGTTGCGTATGCTTCCAACTAATACCTTGTAGACATGCCGCCAATTCTTGCCAGTATCGTTAATTTGTTTCCAGATTACTGACATTATCATCTGGTATTCATGACTGCAGGTCCACCAAAAAATGAGAATCTATACAGTGAAACACAAAATGTCTAGCATAAAATTGAGAGGCCAAAGCTTACGGGTTTCTAGTTTCCTGAACAATGTCTGCAAGAAGTGTTCCATGAGGACCCCATGGTTCAGTGCTGGTAGCATCAAGAATCTGGTAGAGAAATAGAAATCAACAAATCTAGTTTAGTTTAAGGTTATAATACACAAAATTAACAGACAGACAACAACCATTTCACGAAAAAAGCATCATGTAAAAAGAATCATCATACTTCACATAAACCCTTACACCCACTATCACGATATGATTGGTACAATCATATACATAGTTTCATGCCAAACTTTCCAAATAAGAAAAACTTTACCTTCTGTTCAATGCTAGGAACTTTGAATTTTCTCTGGTGGCAAGCATGCTACCTGAACAAAACCTTCCAAATTTTCCTCATATATACAACCAATGACCATAAAGCAAGCCCTGCTGAAGTATAAAGCAAAGCCACACAAGACCCCACTACAAAAGCAGTTCCTCCATGACTGAAAAGAAATATAGGAAAAGACAAAAAATCCTATAAGCTCATGCTCATTTAGAGAATGAGTTTTTCACATAAATTTTCTTTTCATAGAATCTCTAATCTAATTAATAGTTAGAGAATCCTCAAAATACAAAGTAAGCTTATACCTCGAGTCCCGGGTGGCGAGGAGGATGGCTAATGCAGTCATTTGCGTGGCTGTTTTCCACTTCCCCAAGTTATTTACAGCAACAGCCTATTATACCATGTTTCATGATGTAAGCTCAAAACTTGGTGCTAATATCAGCTAGTTAATTCGATTTCAAGTGTACAAAAATATGAAACAAACCTCTAAAAGCTTACTATCCTGGGAAGCGGCCCATTCCTTGACAGCAGACATGGCAATCTATTTGGCAAGTCACATGAAAATAACTTATAAGGAATCTGATTTGGTCACTCTAATCCAAAACCAGTATCGAATAATAATACATGATAAAATTAGATGCATCATACAATACCTTGGATATATCACCTTCCTTCTCAAATTTAATGCAATGGTATAAGTCCCCAACGTAGCAACAACCTACAAACAAACCATGTAGCAATACTCATCAACACAAATCACAAATAAACTTTGATTCACAGTAAGGAGAAAAAGAATAAGTTAACCGTTGAGTCACATTTTTTCATTGCAACAAATCAACAATAACATCATAGTTACGGTTCAGTACCAGGGGACTACTATTCACACAAGATCAGAACGAAACAACCATAGAAATCGAAAAAAATTCAATGGTATTCAAAACAGAATCAATTAAAGTGGAATTTCAACTTACAATTAATCTCAGCCTCACCATAGTCGACATAGCAAGAGGATCACCCGAACCCTGTTGGAAATAGAAAATTAGAACTCGTAAAATTCAATGAGTACAGAGCTATGATAAAAGCCTTAGTTCAAACAAATAGAATTGCAATTGAATATTATTAGTCCAGTTAGCAACACCTGGAGGGAACTTGTATAGTAAAACTACCTTTCCACATGAATCTAAGTATTACCTTTTGCAGTTAGTGTAGAAGATATCTCACAGCTATTAACTATCGTCTCAGTCTCATCGGAAAGAAGAAGATTTCCACTCGCATCAGTTCCCCAGAAGAAGGGAACACTCCCATCAGCATCCTGTTACATAAGAATGTCATCCACAACCCCTGCACACAACCTAACAACATAAAATAGAAACATATATAACAGAGTGTCATGAAAATGTCCCTCACAATCAATTTTTAAAGATCTATCTCAACTCAAATTTTTAAGATATTTCGACTCTTTGACAGAAATTGATATAGATTTAGATCTGTGAATGAAATAACAATTTACAATAGTGAAAATATATTTGATAATAGCTTGAACATCTTACCACATCAAAAACTCATATTTGCTTATAAGCATTAAAATATTTCTGGTTTAACATAAACCTGAATCAAACTGCAAAATAACTACAATACAAATTCATATTTACACATTAGCATTAGCATACAAATTCATATTTACAGAAGTAGGAATAATGTGAACTAAATTCAAAGCAACACTGTCAGAATTCAAAACAACAACTCAGAAATTAGAACAACAAATTCAAGCTTACAAAATGATTACTCAACAAAATGTTAACCTGTCAGAAAATCAAATAACAAAGTCAGAAATCAAAACAACAAAATGATTTTTCAAAACCCTAAATAGAAGAACAATACATATGGTTATTCAAAACCCTAATTAGAAAAACCTAACAATAAAAACCTTAAAATGGAATCAAGACCACAAACCTTAAACTCTTGCAAACAAAAAGTCCATAGATCTATCAAAACATGCAAACAAAAATGTAGATTTTTCAGATTTGTACCTGTTTCTCCATTTTTGTACAGAAGAGAGAATCATGTTTGATTTTAGATTAACAGAAGAAAAAAAAGGTTAGAAGAAAGGAAGAAGAATGTGAGATCTGAAAAATTATGGAGTGTGTGAAGAAGAAGAACAACATCGGACGAGGGAGAGAGAAAGGAGGAAATGTACTTTATTTTTTTTCCAACCAAATACCCATTAGTTTGAACTAAACCAGAAAAAAGATATTTTTTGCCCCAAAATATTAATTTAGACTAAGATAATAAAATGGTATTATAGGGAAATCCATAACAGTAAATTTTCTTATATTATATAAATATTAGGGATGGCAAAACGGGCCGGGGCCCGCCGGGCCGCCCGCGCACCCGCCAAAAAATGGCGGGTTGGGTTGGGATTTTAGGCTCGCCGCTCGCCAAAGCCCGCCCCGCCAAAACCCGCCGCCCGCCATACCCGCCCCGCCAAAACCCGCTCCTCCTCCAAAACTCACTCTTTTTTTAGTTAATTCTAGTAATTGCAATTCTTGATGGTTTATTTTATACATTTATTTATAAATATATGTAATATTTTTTAGAGTAAATTTGTTAAAAAATTACTTTTATAAAAAATTGTTTTAAAAAATAAGTGAAAAGTTTAATTAAAAGGTAAAAAAAGCATATTAATCTATTAAAAAATATAAATAAAAATAGGCGGGTAAGCCCGCCGCCCGCCAACCCGCCATCTTGGCGGGGCGGGCAAGATTTTAATGCCCATTTTACTTGGCGGGCATGCCCGCCCCGCTCGTTTTTTGGCGGGCATAAGGCGGGGCGGGCGGCGGGCGGGGCGGGCGGCCCGTTTTGCCACCCCTAATAAATATAGATGTTTCTATCCTTTCCTTTCCATACAACATATTAAATTTGATTTATTCAGTAAGTAAGTAAGTAAGTAAAATAAAAACATGAATGCTAAAATGATATTGGTTTTGATATTTTGCAGAAATGATTTTTCTTTGATTTGATATTTTATTAAGAAAAAAGAATTAAATATATGTAATTAGTTTTGTTAGGAATTTTTTTCTCTATGTGAACTAGAGTTGTCAATATGGGTTATCCGGCTCTAAACGGGCCGGCCCTAGCGGACCCTGTATAATATGGGCTCAAGATTTACTACCCGAGTTCGGCCTTAGATGGGCTTCGGGCTACCCGGCCCTAAATGGGCTTTTTATTTTAAAAAAATAAAATGAAAACTCCATAATATATATTATAAATAAAATTAAAATTTTTGTTATTTTAAACATAATACATTTTTAAGTACTATATTATCTTTTATAAATACTATAATGTGTTTTTAAATACAATATATGTCTAAATTGTATAAAATAATACTTGAATATTTATTATAGGAGAAAAACTAATATAATACGATGAAAAAATGTTGATTATATTAATGTATAGTATTTAAAAGAGAAAGATTAAATAAAATAGAGATAAAATTTAGTGAAGTGAGAAAAATCAATATGCTATTTTGGAGTAAGATAATATAAATATTAATATATTTTTTAAAAATTTATAATTATGCGGGCCTGATGGGCTATCCACGACCCATATGGGCTAGCCTTAATGGATAGCGGACTTTTCAAAGCTGGGCTAAAAAAGCCCTGAAAAATATGGGCTCTAATTTTAAGGCCCAAGCCCTATGATTTTTCGGGTCTGGCGGGCCGGCCCATATGGGCTAGCCCATTTTGACAGCTCTATTGTGAGCATCGAAAGAGAATAGAAAAAGCAGTCTCATAATTTATCATTTTTATATAATAATTATTTTTTTTAACCTCTGTAAAAAGTTTAAAATGAATTATAATAAAAAACGGAGATAGTATATGATAAAAAATCATTCACAACCATATTGAGCAGAAATAGATTTTGCTAAGGAAAGAAACGTAAGTTTTTGACGACATTCTAATTGATGAATTTTAATTGGTTAAAATTTTAAGAGAATTCTATTTTTTTAAAAAGAAAAGTTCTTTAAATAAGAATTTTGAAGGTAACACTTTAAAACCAACTTAATAAGCATAGAGAAAGATTAAGTACTCTAAGTTTGACATGGATCATTTTTCTAATCTTTTAGACATATAATTAAATTGTTTATATGTTCATCTAATTTTGGTTCTTACCCCTCATATTCAATATATATATATATATATATATATATATATATATATATATATATATATATATATATATATATATATATATATATATATATATATATATATATATATATATATATATATATATATATATATATTTGTTAATCTTTTTAATATTCTTATTTTTAAATATAAAATTCAAATTACAAACCATAACGTATAAAGTAGAAAAGTTAAATAAATTTAATGAATAAGCTTCACCATATAGATTAGATTACAAACGAAAAATACTAAAAAATAACAATAAAAAAAAACAATTTGTCTATCTTTAAATTATATCTCCATTTGATTTTCCATCAAGTTAACTTCAAAATTGCAATTCCTTAGTTTCAACTATCAAGAGCAGTGGGCATTGAATATCGACACAAAGGACAAGTATTGCTAGTTTGTAACCACTTGACGATACATTGTTCATGAAACACATGATTACAAGGCATGGTGCATACTTTTGATATGTCATGAATATGATCAAACTCATCCATACATATAGTACAACATAGTATGTCTCTCAATTTTGTAACATTCAAATCACACGTTGTTTTCATTGTCTTGATGGCTTCTTTTGAAGCTGGAACCATTCCAACTTCTTGTATGGATTCATCGTAATATTCTTCTTCAATTTCCATCTCTAGTTCATCACCAATTTCATCTTTATGAATCTCCATCTCCAAACTCAAATTGAACACTTTTGGTTGTGAATTGTGATATAAAGGTGCTTCAATCAAGTTATTATTTTCTTCATCAATGGTGTCAATATTGTATAGTTGTTGAACCTCATGTATTATACTATTTATTAAGTCATCAAGCATATTTGAGGTTAAAAAGAAAATTTTAGAAAAATGTGTCCGAAGGTAATCTTGACCTTCTTGACTAAATAATTTCTTGAAAACTATGGTTAGAGGGTTGAATGTTTCACATTGTATGTGACTTAAATTATCAAAGTGATGAATATGAACCTTGAGTTCTAAGAGATCTCTAAGATTTGGATGCTTGTGATTCCTATAACTTTCATGTTGGAGTTCCATGATAATTTAATTAGATTATTCCTATGTTTAGTGAAAGTGTTGTAGGTATTTATAATTCAAGTAGATGTTTATTTAATTTAGGAAGAGATTTAAAAAATCAATAAAATATTATCTTCAAAAGATTATGCTAATTATTATATATAACTAATCAAATATAACGACAATAAATTGTTGTTTTTATATAATAACAAAATTTTAAAAGATATAGGAACAAAATATTACTTTAACTTCAAATTTACATTTTAAAATAAAATCCAGATATTAAAAAAGATAAAGTTAACCAACCACACATCAAATCGATGAGGGTACTGGGTCACTGATTTATTGGTCAAACCACTGTATCGCTAGTCGAATCGCATGATTAAATCGGGTTAAACTGGATAATTCGGTTAAATAGACTGGTCGTTATAACAAAATTATATAGGTATAAAATCTGTCGAACCAATGATTCAGTCTCTACAAAATATAACTAGCACTTAAATTTTTTGAAAACATCATATTATAAAAAAATTCACAAGTTCATAATTTAAATTCAAATTTTACACATAAGTATCACACACAATAAAATAGTACATAATTATAAAATATAATTGCAAACAAAAATTTAATCACAACATAATCTAATTGAATAATTTATAACAAAATAATTACATAGTCTACTAAATTTAATCTCAATAAAAGAAAAATTGTTTCAATGTTGGGACTTCCTTCTTCAATATCAAAATCATCGGTAACAAAATCAACCGCATGTCCGCATCTGCAACAATTTTTTTTTATTTTATTTCATATTTTATATTTTAATTTATAATTAAAGTTTTAATTTTTTTAAATATAAAAAAAATGCATTTAAACTGCCGGTTCACAGAAAACCGTCGGTTTTCCGATTTTAGCGATTGACACCAATTTTAACCAGTTCACACCGGTTCAATAATATTCCCGATCCAGCTATTGAACCAGACCGGTTCCCGATTCAACCAGTCCAACCGGCCGGTCCGGTCCGGTTTTTAAAATACTGTATAAGAGATCAAACTTTCTTAATTAAAGTAACAAGATTTTGATTTGAATTGGGTAGGGTAGGGTCTCATTAACTAAAATTTAACTCAGGATTCGAACCGCTAGACCACACACGCACACATTATTATTATTATTATTATTATTATTATTATTATTATTATTATTATTATTATTTATTCCATTTTCTTTTAGGGTGTGTTTGTCTGAGAGATTAAAATTATAATCTAAGGAATGTTAATCCTAGAATTTTATTCCCATCAATTTGTTTGATAAATAGTTAAGGTTTCTTGGAATAATTTTGAATTTTAGTTTATTTATTATTTTAAAATTTTAAAAATAAAAAATAATGGGTTGAAATAGTATGGAAGTGGGTAGTTATAGTTAGTTATTTTTTATTTCCATGGGAATAAAAGATTCTCACCCTTTGATATGGGAATAAATATTTACAATTTCATGAGTAACTTTTATTCCTGGGTATTAATTATTCCAAGACATTTTTTTTCTTTTTCATCTACCAAACAAAGGAATAATTATTTCCAGCCTCAGATTCCCAAGAATTATTTCTCTAACACCGAAACAAACACACCCTTAATTTTATTTAAGAGTTTAAAGGTAGTGCGATGTCACTGGTCAGTACATCACACCCCTTATAAAGAAATATCTTATTTGTGATTTAAAGAAAAAATTAAACTTCTACAAAAATTAAGGTTATGATTGTAAAAATATTATAAATTATGGATGTATTTTCATTAAATCATTTATTTATGTTAACTTAACAACAATAAGATATGTTAAACTATAGTGCTAAGTATTCCTACGTCGGTGTGTGGGTGACCCGGATTCAATAAGAGAAAATTGCAATTTTTATCATTTTATTTTACACTCATACTAGTCCGAACTTTTAAATTTATTTATATGTAAGAATTAAAGAATAAATTTAATTTAAACTGAAAAAAATTCAATATCCTATGTTCTAACCATGTGTTTATTTGTATAATGTATATGTCCTGAGACTGATTTTTTAAATTATTCATATGTAAATAATTTAAGATTAAATTTAATTTAATATATTTAAACTGGAAATAAATTCAATATTTTGCGTTCTAACCATGTGTTTGTTTTAAGATGTGTTTATTTATATTTGATGGTGAAGCATCATCATTTAAATATGTGATATGCATTTTTGTAAGTATTTGTATTTAATGATGAATTATCATCAAAATGTTTATGAATTTTTAATTTTGAGTATGTTATATAAAAATATTTATATAATTTAAAATTATTATTTTAAAAGTATTTAAACAAAAACAAATAGGACTCTTTTAGGCTTTAATAATAACAAAAATTACTTAGAAGTTATAACTAGATTATTATGTAGATATTATGCGCAAAAAGAAAGTAAACAAGGCCCTTTGTTATAATGATTTAATTTGTAACAAAACATTTTTTTAAACCATATTTGGTGAGATATTAAATTTATTTGTCAATTTTCATTTAAAACATAACATTCATTTTTTAAATAAAAAAAAAAAAACAAACCATAGAATAAATAGAAACAAAGGAATTAACGGTATAGCATGAGATGGGATGCTATTGGTTTCACCTGTTAAGGAATGGATGATGATTATAATACTACACCATAACTACAAGAAGTCGTTGTAGTATAGTGGTAAGTATTCCCGCCTGTCACCCGGGTGACCCGGGTTCGATCCCCGGCAACGGCGCTTTTTTATTCTTTTTTCCATCATTTTGTTTTACAACCATACTGGGCCGGATTTTCAATTATTCTGGACTCAATTTACTGTCTCCTTTCATTTGATACAAATAAACCACAACATTAAACAAAATTATACCCCTGCATGTTCTTTATATATTAATGATAAATATGTTTCTACCTTTTTCGTATATTTTAAATTTGTAATTATCAAATCATTTATAAATCCAACGAACTATTATAAATTTATGGGTTTTCTAATAGATTAAAAGAAACTCATTTTATCTTTATATTTTTTAAAATATGTTTTATGAAAATTTCTAAAAACTTTTACAAAAGTAAGCGTTTATCATGCATATTACGCATAGACTTAAACACTAGGCAGTAATAAGTATACATCAAGTGATCAAACCATAGGTTAGTTGAATCTCTATTTTAAAAAAAATTACAGATTCTTTATATTATGTGATTCAATACAAAATAATTTATTCTACTTATTCTTATTCAACACATTTTACTATTGAAGTAAAGTGCAGTCATATATTTATTTAAAATACAATTATTTATAAATAAATTTGACATAATAACTTTTATATAATATTTATATATTGACAACTTTACTTACCTCATTATTTTTACAGATAATTCAATATTAATTTATTACAACACGAATTGAAATATTGTTATAAGAGAGAGGGTTTGAAACAATTGATTTATTTGTGTAACCTTGTCTCCTAATTTGAAAAACTAAAATATTGAAAAAAAAATCTATGACATCTTTACTTTCTAAAAACATTTTTCATTTTTTATTTTTTAAATTTTATGTTCTTTGTTAACGATTATTAGGGTGGAAGTAGGTCAAATCAAATAACAGAAAAGCTAGCATAAATAGATTTAAGTCATATTCAAACATTTCACCGCTAGACCACACACGCACCCAAACAAATAAAAAAAAGTTTTGTGATAAGCATATTTAGTGAAAAGGCTAAGCCACATACCAACAAAAAAAACTTTTAAGTCTATAAAGTCAGTCTATTTAAATAAATATGAATAATTTTATTATTATATGGTGTTTGTATTTTAAATTAAAATACGAAAATAAAGTTTAGTTGTCTAGAAGGACTTATGAAAATAAGCAAAAAAAACAAACTTTTTGTACAATGTCATAAGTTATTTTCATAAGTTCTCTCAAACAAATAATATCACAAAATATATGCTAATAAGTAAACTTGAATAAGTCAATGCAAATAAGTATTTAGTCTAAATAATCTTTTAATTTGTTAGTCTATTTTAACACTAGTTGAATTGCTTATTTGAAAATAGTGAAATAAAACAGGTTTTTATGTAGGCTAATAGGTCAACCATGTAGACCTTCGAAAATGCTAAGCTCAAACCTAAATACAAGCATTTGATAGTCCAAGGCCAGACTTTGAAATTTTTAATAGGTGAAACTCAGACATGACAAAGTCTAACTCGGCTCAACCTATTTCCACCTCTAACTATGATATAAGACTCATAGTAGGTCTATAACATATAGAAGAGAAAAAGACAACATGTGACTAATGCATTTTTAAAAGTAAAAAATATATTTTTTTTGTTATAATAAATAATAAAATAATTTATTGTTATTTAAAAATATTTTTCTAAAATGTCAACTTAAAATAATAATTTAAATTATCTATCAAAGTGTCAACTTAGAATAATAATGTTTTATTTACCATGTAAATTCTTGCATTCATTTAATAATTATATTTTTAATAGTATAATTACTTCATTTGTTTCATGTAAAGATACACCAATTCTCTTTGAGAAATATAAGATATCACTCTATGTTCTTCTCTCCTTATTCTCTTAGTTTGATTTAAATATTCGAGTTTTTTCAACATGTTATCAGCACGATCGTTTCTATCGAAAGTTATTACTACACTAGAAGGTTAGATATGGAACAGGTCAAAGACATTTGTATTTCGAACAGTGGAACTACCCACACGATCCTCAGAGATTACAACACGTAACATGATTAATCTTCCAACGAGCTATTGTAAAAGCAGGACCCTTTCGTCTAAAAACACATAAATATGCATCAAAACTTCTCCTAAATCAAGGTGAGTACCTCTGCTAAAAAATCCAAGACCTTCGTCACTATAGAAGCTACCACAATGAAGGATACCAAGGTTGTGAAGGAATACATTGAGCAAAGAATTGAAGATATCAAGCCCTCTGAAGCAAGCACGACTTCATTAGTTGTGAGGCCATAGAAGACTTAAGTGGCAACAAAAAGGAGGAAGTCAAGGTAAAGTAAATAGGAAGAAGAAGTTTACTTTGATTTAGACGATGAGGGTGAGCAGGATTATAATTGGGGAAACTTTCTTAAGGCCAAACGTTGGAGATTTGATCTGTAGTTTTTTTTAATCTGACTGTAATCTCCTTTTGTTGGAATGAAAGTTTAAACTTTTTTTCATTAGCATGCATACCCAAAGTTCTTCTTACTGAACTTTTAAAAAAAATGCACAAAACGACAAAACATGTATGGGAATAAAATAATTCTTTAGTATATATGATAAAAAATCGATATTAACTACTTTGGGTTAGGGATGTCAACTTGCCTCTGTTAGCGGGGATCCCCGTGGAGATTCCCCATTTGGGGCCCCAAAGACGGAGAATTTTTCCCCCACGGGGACGGGGATGGGGAACAAAGTCTCCCCGAAGACACTTCGGGGACGGGGGTGGCGTAAATATCCCCCGCCCCGTAGAGTCCCCGCCCCGCCTAAACTAGCATAATGTCCTGAATTTATGTATAATTTTAAATTATTATGCAAGTTTATTTTTCATTTCATATGATTAATCTTATACAAAAATTAAAAATATATATGTATTGTTTGTAAAAGAGTGAGATCTAAATGATTATTTCAATTTTTTGTTTGAAATTTTGGTGGTCATGACACTCAATATTATAGATTAAATATGGTTAAAAACAATATATTTATCATAAAGGAATAATTTCTAAATTTTGTTTTGGTTAGTTTTTAAAGCTTTTACTATTTATTTGATTTAAAATAATATAAAAAAAATCATGTTTATGGATCTCCGCATGAACCGCGGGGATCCGCGGGGACGGGGATGGGGGAGAAAATTCCCCCGTAGCGGGGACCCGAAGCGGGGATGGGGAATAAATTTGAGGGCGGGGATTGTGATGGGAATCTATCCCCCGCCCCCGCCCCGCCCCATTGACATCCCTACTCTGGGTTCCATCAAATAATGAACAATTAGCATAGATTCAATTTCTCGTATAGTCAAACTAATTCTGATACAATAGAGCACATAGATTAGATGAGAGCTTTAATTGTAGAAACTTTAGGAGAGATATAGAAATGTAATCTTTGTCTAAAGAAGTTTGAGACATAAAATATTGTGCTTTTTTAGTGATAGACTCAATTGATGACCAATAAATTTGACTAGCTTTAGTCATAATAGATGTAATACCAAGAGAAGTTTAAACACGATTTTTAATTTACCATAATTTAAATATCTAATCGCAATAAATGTATCGGAGTTTAAAAAATGTAAAAAAAAAATCAAAGACTAAGATGTTTCGGAGGTTGCATAACATCATGAGCTATATAGGAGCTTCTTGATATGGTTATTTTTGATCATTTTCTGATACTGATTCTCCATTCAGAAATAAGCACAATCTTGGATAAACACCATGATTAGATTCTTTTTTATAAAATCAAATCTTTCAATTGTAAGAGGCTTGGTAAAGATATCAGCCCATTAATGATCAGTATCAATGAATTGAATCTATATTATACCCTTCTAAACATAGTCTATAATAAAGTGATGTTTGATTTCAATGTGCTTACTTCTAGAATGTTGAACATGATTTTTTGTTAAACATATGACAGCAGTGTTATTGTAGAAAATAGGAATACTGCTACCCAAATTTAATAATCTTCTAGCTCATATTTCATCCACAGTAGTTGTGTATAACATTTAGTAGCTGAGATGTATTTTGCCAGCCGTGCCAGATAAAAAGGAGTGTGTCTTTGCCTGCGGGCAGAGTGTATTGGACCAATGCGTATTGGACCAAGAAGTGGATTGGGCCAATTGGGATGATTGGACTAGTCCAGAACATATATATTTTTGCATTGGTTGATCTGAATTCCAGGGAAAATTTTTAATTCTCCCATCATGCTCATCCTAAACTCAGCCTGCATTGTTTCAGAAAGTTGCTTGCAAATAGAGGAATTAGTATAACAAAAAATTATGTCAGAAACTCTAGAGTCTTTGTGAATAATGTAGTATCAAACTGACCTTTTTTTAAAACCATTTTCTATTAGAAAATTACTCAATCTCTTATACCAAGCTATTGGAGCTTGTTTGAGTCCATACAATGACTTCTTAAGTTTGAAGACAAAGTCTGGGTGGACAGAATCCTCAAACCCGGGAGGCTATTTGGCATACACTTCTTCAGGAATAGCTCCATTTAAGAAAGCACTCTTAACATCTATTTGATATAAAACAATATCACGATTAATAACATAAGATAGAAGAAGTGTGATTGCCTCTAACTTTGCAATTGGTGCAAAGGTTTCAGAGAAATTTATACCTTCTTGCTGATTGTAACTTTGAGCTACAAGTCTAGATTTATTCCTTACCACTTCTCCTGGCTCATTCAGTTTATTTCTAAACACTTATTTTGTTCCAATAATGTTTTTTTGATTTGGTCTATGGACCATATCCCAAACATCATTTCTCTGAAATTGATTCAACTTTTTTTTCATAGATATAATTCACTCATCATTTGACAGGACTTCATCAACAAAATTCGGCTCAATCAAGGAGATAAACCTTATCATGGAATTTTCATTTCTGAAGGCATATCTATTTTTCAAAGGATCATATTTATTTCTAATTATTAGCTCTTCTGAATGAGAAATTTTTTATTGAAAGACTTCTTAGGAGGAGTTGAAGCTTATGAACCATCTAGGGTTTCTTTTAAATTTGCATCCTCTCATGAACTTCAGGAGTTGGGTTAGTTTCTTGTTCACCAGCAGCGGAGCTAGCAACTTTTAAGCTCCTAGCTTTTGAAGGTTCAACTTCGGGATATTCTTCAGAAACTTGTATATCTGCAAAATTTTCAACAAGCTCTAGCATTTCATAGTCAGCCTCTTTGTCATCAAATTTGACATGTATAGACTCTTCGACCATTTTGGTTTCAGAGTTATACACTATGCATGCTTTATAGCGTTCAGAATACTATAAAAATATACCCTTTTGAACCTTAGCATCAAATTTCTTCAGATAAACTTTATTATTCAAAATGTTGCATGTACATCCAAACTGATGAAAATAAGATATGCTTGGTTTTCTTCCTTTAAATAACTCCTATGATGTTTTGTTCAGAATTGGTCTTATATATATTTTATAATGAACATAACAAGAAGTATTATTAACTTTTGCTCACAAGTACTTTGGAAGATGTTTCTCATGGATCTAGCCACTTCTTGCAAAAATATGTTCTTTCTTTCTTGAATCTCATTTTTTCGTGGAGTTTTAGGATAAGAGAACTCGTGGATAATTCCATGTTTTTCATAAAATAATTCAAATGGATCATTCTCAAATTCACCGCCATGATCCCTTCTAACTTTTAATATTTGTAATTCCTTTTCAGATTGTACTAGTGTGCAAAAGATGTTGAATACTTTATATGATTCATCTTTAGATCTAAGGAATTTAACCCATGTCCATATGCTATAGTCATCAATAATGGTCGATCCATATTTCTCCCTATTGATTAAAGTAGTTCCAACATGACAAAATAAATCAATGTGAAGTCATTCTAAAGGTCTAGAGGTGGAATCAATGTTTTTAGATTTGAAAGAAGTTTTATTATTCTTTCCCACTTGAGATGCTCCACGGGGAAAATCTGAATGATAATCAAGATATGGAAGCCTTTAACAAGTTTTTGCTTGTAAAGTTTAGAGATTAACCTCTAGTACATATGACTTAACCTTCTGTACCAGACCCATTTTTCATCATTCACTGACATCAGGCAAACTACCTTTTGATCATCCAATTCTGAAAGATCAATTTTATAAACATTTCCATTCCTCTTACCTTTGAATAGAATGGATTTGTCAGATTTATTGATGATTGAACATATGTTTTTATTGAACAAGACATCATAACCACTGTCACACAATTGGCGGATGTTTAGCAAGTTATGTTTGAGTCCATCTGCTAACCAAACATTATTGACAGAGATTAGGGAGTTACCAATAGTACACATACCAATGATCTCCCCTTTCCGTCCTCCTTCAAACACAAAACTTCCTTCCTATTTTTTTAGTTATGGTTTGGAACATATGCTTTTTTCCTATCATATGTCGTGAGCAGCCACTGTCCAGGTACCAAGATTGTTGCTTTGTTACTCCTTTTAAGTATATACGTAGTAGGAGTGGCAAAGCGGGCTGCCCGCTCCGTCCCGCCATATGTCCGCCAAAAAAAGAGCGGGGCGGGAAAACTTGCCAAGTTTAAACGGGCCTAAGAACCTAGCCCGCCTATTTTCTACTCTCTTTCGTCCTATTTATAAGAAAAACTTTACTTTTGAGATTCATTGAAAAGTGATATATTTGATCCATATATTGTCTTGATACATTAGTTACTCAATATATCTAAAAATCAAATTTTTTCTTATAAATAAGACCAGAGGGACTATTTATTTTTTTCTTTTATTTTTTAATAGATTAATAGACTTTTTTTAACATTTTAATTAGATTTTTCACATAGTTTTTAAAACAATATTTTATAAACCATCTTTTTAACAAATTATACTTAAAAAATATTGCATATATTCACAAATAAATGTATAAAATAAAACCATCAAGAATTGAAATTACTAAAATTAACTAAAATAGAGCGAATTTTGATGGAACGGCGGGCTATGGCGGGCGACAGGATTTGGCGGACGGCGGACTCAAAATTCTAACTAACCCGCCCTTTTTTGGCAGGTGCGCGGGCCGGCTAGGCGGGCTACAACCCATTTTGCCACCACTAATATGTAGTAAACACAATCTCCTATTTAGTTACCCATATTCATATGGGTCTTTTAATGTTGCTTTTGACAGTCTTCCTTTTATTTTGAGTTTTTGCCTAATTAAAAGGTCTAAGCTTATTCCAAACTTTTGCTTATAAATTTTTTGTCTTTGATAAGTTTTGGCTTTTGTTTTTGAACCCTTCGAACAGAACCTTTGGTTCAAAAGTCATAGGTTCTTCTTTCTTTAGAACCTTTGACTAGGAGTTTTTGGGTTTTGGTTTCTTCTGAACCCTTGACTGTTGGATCTTAGAAACTAACTTCTTCGGAACCTTTGACTTTAAGGTCCTAGGTACTGATTTTTTCAGATCCTTTGGTTCAATTATCTTAGGTTTTGATTAGGTCAGATTCCCACCCTTATCAGAAGCATGCACAAAATAAGTTTCCAATAATATTTAAGCATTGCTTGAAGAAGAGGCATTTGAGGGCTTCTTTAGAAGTTGAACTTTGGGGCACTCTCCATTATAACCAAGACCTTATCCATACCTGTTGTAATAAAGCTTTAAAGATCCATTTCATGCTTATTTAATGTTTTACCAAAAAGTTTTATTTAAAAGAGCATTATGATCTTTTTTTCAAGAGATTCAAATTTATATTGAGATATTTTTAATTCCTCTTTCAAAAGATCATGATCTATCTTTAAAATTCTCACGTGTCTCACTTTATCTTTGCAACGACTCATGAGGTCTTGAATGACATTAATAAGATTAAAACAAGATAAGTTATAAAATACATCATCTTCATCTTCTGATTCTGAACCACAATATGAATCAAATGATGTGATAGCCATTAGTGCTAGATTTATTTCGCCTTCATCTTTGCCTATATTGTTTTTATTATCAAGTTCATCCCATGTTTCCAAGAAACTCTTCTTGAATTTACTTCTGAAGTTGTCCTTCTGGAAGCTTCCTTTGTTTGATTTGTCCTTCTGCAAATCAAGACATTCGACTCTAAAATGACGAAGCTTCTTGTAGTTGAAGCCGTTTTTATGATCATCATCTTTGTCTCTTGAACTAGAGCCTCTGAAACCACGACTTTTACCATAGAATCTCTTGTTCCTTTTAGCCAACTGTTGAAACTTTTTTATGACAAAGGTCATTTCCTCATCATCAAAGTCACCATCAGAAAATTCTTCAATAGAAGCTTCTTATGATTTCCAAGCTTTTAAGGATCCGACAACTTTATCACCATATTTCTCAACAAGTGATTTTAAAGCCAGTGTTTAGACATCTTCACAAGCTCATCTCCATTTAGTTCCATTTCATGGCTCTGAAGGTTGCTTATCAGACTTTGAAGACTCACAGTATTCAGGTCTTTGACCACCTGAATATATGTGACTTTAAGTCTGAATCTCACAGGAAGACTCCTCGAGATTTTCTTTACATGGTCAGATATAGTGTAACTTTTGTTCAGCACTTGAATGTCTGATACAAGAACTTGAAACATAGAGAGCATGCTTTCATTATCTTCATCATCCTTCATTTTGAACAATTCAGAGTGTTGTACAAAAAGGTTGGCCTTTGCCTCTTTAAATTAAAGATTCCCTTCATAAGTATAACACAAGAAATCAAAGATAGTCTTAACAGTAGACTTATCAATGATTTTAATGTACTCATAGTGAGGTAGAGATTTAATCAAAATCCCTTTAACTCTATGATGTTTCCTCTAGAGTTTCTTTTGAGCTGTTGTGAGAGTTTTTCTGTCAGCCACTATTCCAACACTATTGACCTCAATGTCAATATCATCCTCAAGGATATCCCATAACTCATCATCAAGACCAATAATGTAGGTCTACATCTTACTTTTCCACCATTCAAACTGAGTGGAATCACCATTGAATGTAGGTGGTCTAGCATAATAGTGACTCTTTTCAAGAGCATTATAATAAAATGGTATACCAGTAATATTACTATCAAACTCACTCATCTAGTATACTTTTCTCTTCAGGATCTTTTTATGTGCCACTCTTGAGTGTTTAGCACAAATTGTGCTCTGATTCTAACTGAAGATAAGAAAAATATACAAGAAGGGAGGTTGAATTGTGATTGCGTGGTGAAATCTTTTGCTTATATTATAACAACTTCAAAAATTGATTGTTAAGATCAAAATATGATTGTAGAGCGGATAACACAAGAAAAGTGCATAAACAATAAGTAAACGCACACAAAAGTTATACGGATTCATGTACAACTGAGATAAATTATAGGTTTAAACAAATTCTTTAGAATTCTATTAAAAACTAATGTGATAAAAAGTTAGAGTAAAAAAAAATTATTGTAGTTATTCTCTCTTTACGATATTACAAATCATTGAGTTTTTCAAATGTAAAAATAATCGTGGACGGCAGGATTCGAACCTGCGCGGGCAAAGCCCACATGATTTCTAGTCATGCCCGATAACCACTCCAGCACATCCACCAATTTGCTCTACATTCAGAAAATAATAAATATCACGTAGCTTATTCGAAATCTGTTCTTCAACTCACTGATAAAAAGTTGTAATCAAAACCTTTCACAAAACACTGCAGCGAAAGAAAGAAGAAGAAGAAGCAACTAATCAACCAAATAGGTTCTCCTTTTTCTTTCCCTTTACCGTTTTATTTAATTTTCTATCTGTATATTTTTATTCTAAACAAGTTGAATGCATGTTAAACAATCCTCAATCCTCAAAATCCATTGTATGTTTCTATCGATTGATGAAATTTTGAAACAATTTTTGAATTTTATACCAAACCCTAAATGCAGGGTTTTCTACTGTAACTTGGGTGTAGTTGTTGTCATGTCTGATATTAACAAAGGTTCCAAGAGAAACCTTCCATCATGGATGAGTTCCAAAGATAATGATGATGATGGAAATTCTGGAAAGAAACCGGTTTTGGATGGTGAAAGTGGTGAGAAATCCAGTGAAATTGAGATTTCCAAGAAGAAGGCCAAACTTCAATCTTCTGCTTCTTGTTCGGAATCTATAGGCTTTGACAAGCTTCTGGTACATTATTAAGGATTATTAGTGTTTGTTTTTTTTTTTGTGTGTATTTTTGGTTGTGATTGTGTTGTTGTTGACTGAGCTTATTTTATTAACTCGTTGAACTGGTTTATGGATGGACAGGAAGGTGTAGTTTTTGTGCTGTCGGGGTTTGTGAATCCCGAGCGTGGGATTTTGAGGTCGCGTGCTATGGAAATGGGAGCAGAGTTTAAGCCTGACTGGAACTCTAATTGCACCCTTTTGGTTTGTGCGTTTCCAAATACTCCTAAGTTTCGACAAGTTGAAGCTGATTGTGGAACTATTGTGTCAAAGGTTTTTCTTTGTTCCTTTCTTTTTACTCTTTACATGTGAATGGTCTTTCAAAATACTACTTATCTTTTGGGAAGGATAGCTGTGGAAAGAAAGAACTCCTCAAGAATGTCTCGCCATGTGTTATACTCTTCAGGAATCTATATTTAATTATTTGATATTCTCGCTGCTTTTGGTACGGATCAGTACATTGTTTCTATGTATTGTTTTATTAATGTCTCATGGCCAGAATTTTAGACAGTTTATCAACAAATAGCCAAGAAGGTACTAGGGCATCTCAATGTATAATGTCATTTTTCTTTGAGTATGGAAAAATGCTCTCTGTGTGCAATTCAGCGTCAATTGCTGTAGGCCGTAGCCGTAGTGTCCATAATTTGCAACGGTATTTAGAGGTTGGTACTTGAGACATAGGATAGTGATTTATGAAGCAAATTAGGGATGTTTTACCTTGGTTGACATTTGGACATTAAGCTTCTTACTCGAGGAAAGGATACCGCCCAATAGATTTCCTTGCTCTCTGTTGTGTCAACATGAATGTGATTCTTATATAAGGTGCTAATCCAAGCATTTCACTAAGGAGAATCCTATTTGTTGCATAATCCGGACCATGACATTTTTTTAACTAATATTGGAGTATTAATTTGTCAAAATTATTGGGTAGCAAGCTTACTACTCTTTAGATTTTGGTGGGGAAATTCGAGTAACGTTGTGCTGATTTTGGTTCTATATATTTTATTAACAAAAATTAACTTGATGTATCCTTTATTTTGTTTTTGGGTGTGTGACAGGATTGGATACAAGAATGTTACACCCAGAGGAAACTCGTCGAAATTGATAGTTACCTTATGCATGCCGGGAAACCATGGCGTAAAGGAAGTAGATCGCACGAAGTCAATGAAGGTGACATAACTGTATATTCACTAATAAATTGATAGGACCTTTAACCAAAGTTCTTTTGGTATTAAATAAATGCTTTACTGATTGCTACATGCATCTTATATATAAAATGAGATTTGAGCTCAAAATATGGTAATAAAGATTGCACGGAGCTGTGGACCTTTGTGACTTGCATCTTAGATCTCACATTTCATAGTCATCTCTCCTCTCTCTTTTTTTCCTGGAAAAGTAAATCCTAAAAAGTAAAAATTACTTGCTTCTGAAGCAGAATCCCTATTTTAACAAGAGAAAACTCCATTATCTGCACATTATATTGATAATATACATGCTTAATTATTTCTGAAATTTCTTAAAAAAGACATCTGTGTTTTTAAAGCTTTCTTTACAACTATATTTTCACCGGAAGACATATACATAACTGCAAAATTGTGAAGACAAATCTATATAAGCTGATGCCATATGCATGTTGGCCAACCTCCTACGCAAGTCCCACGCCATTGTCTCCGTCCAGTTTCACATCTCATATTTTCTTCTTGTGATTTTATGGGTGACTGCAGAACATAAACCATCTCACAGACCACCAAGGCACGTTGATAGAGAGGCTTCAAAGGCAAGTACTTCTATAAAATCGAAGGTAAAAGTGGCAAACTGTTTTATAATTTTACATACTTGGTTTGAGAATAATGGAACCAAATAATATTTATTTTATCCGTTAAAATTATATTTGCTACTTTTTTGTTTATTACATATTCCAGGGAAAAGACATTGATGGCGCTAGGAAATGCTTTGAGCCTTCTGAAGTAAAGAAGTGGGCTCTTGATGATTTGAATAAAACAATTCAGTGGTTGGAGAGTCAAGAAGAAAAGGTTATGATCATCCATTTCCTGTATAATAACTGTTTCTGTCTGTTCTTCTAGAGGTCATGACTCGTGACTTTAAGTAAGCACTCTGAACTTGCATTGAATCAAACTAAAAGATAAAAAACAGGTAGGCACTGGGCAGCGGATTCAAAGTCGTTTGTTAGTATTTAAGTGCTCATTCTTACAGTGATAAATACTCAGAAGTTGGGCCTATCTGTTGTTCTAACTTAATTGTGTTCAAGTTCGTTAGTTATATCCTATGTGAAACTAAATTCTTAAGTGATCCTTTCAGCCAGATCCAAGTGAGATAACAAAAATAGCTGCAGAAGGGATTCTGACTTGCTTGCAAGATGCAATATGTTCTCTCGAGGAAAAACAGGTAATGCACATAATTAAAACTGGTCGTAACTTAGTAAGCAACTATTTTAGTTTTTTTTTCTTTGCCTTTGCGGGTGCTAATATAAGTAAAATTTCCCTTGCATAGAGACATTTCTTTAAATTCTACGAGAAAAATTATTAATGAGTATTGAACTAATAATTGATAATAGATGCGGGGCACAGATTTATACTATCAACTAAATGCATTCATTATTATTTGAGAATTCGTTGCAAGTTGCGTATCTTTCTTGGCAAGGTATGAGATGAATTACACAGGAAACATAACAAATCGTAAGTATGTCAAAGTTTCTCTTATATGAACACCAATAGTACTTGGTATTTTCTATTTCCTAATCATGACAAAATTTCTCTTGCAAGAATGTTAGTATTTTTTTTTACGAATGGACGAATAATGTATAATCATTTGACCGAGTCGTTACACTGAGTGACACTTGTTTACATTGAAAATATCCTTTCGAAGTCATTGATAATTTGCATCTAGACTTGTTGAAGTGCACACAGATGTCTGAGTTTTGTGCCATTTTGGTATTCTTACTTTTAGTTTCAATGTGGTGCTATTATATCAAAGATTAAATGAAATGCAGAATTTTGGAGCTGATCGTGTTTGTTTTGTTAACTTTAACCAGGACATTGGGAGAGGAACTGAGGACTGGAAATTCTTACCTCGAGTTGTTGAGGAGCTTGCGAAATTGGATGCCATGGGAAACGTTAGGACTTCAATGTCAAAGGAAGATATCCACAAACAAGCACTGGACTGTAAACGTATTTACGAGGAGGAACTAAATAGGTTAGATCATGAATTGACTAAGAAATCCAAGATAAATGAACAACAAAGAAGCAAAAAGGGAAAAACAAATGCCGCATCTTCCAGTGCAGCTGACTATGATAGTGATGATACAATCGAGATGACAGAACAAGAAATAGACCTTGCATATAAGACTTTATCTTCTAACATGTGTCACCTGTGAATGTTTGATTGAACTTGTTTCTTTAGGGATGCAAAATAGTTAGTTTGGTTAATAGAATTTTTTTGTTCCTTTTTCTATACCAATATACTGCAGAAAAGGCTCAAGCCTATTACCTGCCTCTGTTTAGACTTTAGAGTTAACTTCTTCACATCTCAAGTCTGTTTTGCTGCTTTAGTATATACTATATTGTACTGCTTTTCACTGCAGACTCCATCTTAAATAGAGCGTGGTCACAAGTTTCACTCATTCTTAATCTTCTCTTTAATTATTAGTTTGTTAGTTTGTCTGATATATTGTTCATATGTGATCCATTGTTTGCTGTGTGATCATGGATTGTGCTATTTGTGCATGACATATGACATATCTATGTGCCTCATGATCATCGCATCAAATAATTAATTTTATTTGCATCAAACCAATTTTTCATGAGCATTAAATTTTTTGTTTGCTTACTTAAAACCATATTTTTAATTTAAAACTTTAAGTCATTTTGCATTAAAATAATTTTGGCATTTAAATCTTTTTTTAAAAATTGAGTTTTGAGTTGTTTATTTGAATCAAAGAAAATATTGATTTGAATCAAATATGGAAATGAGCAGATGATTCAAATCACAATATTGGTTGAATCAAATTACAGTTTGACAACTCTCAAACTCTTCACCTTTGTTAACATGATTCAAATCACCAAAAAGTGTGATTCAAATCATCGTGCATGACATATCTATGTGCATCATGATCATTGCATCAAATAGTTTTCATCTATATTAAAATAATTTTTCATGAGCATTAATTTTTTTCATTAAAACCATACTTTTCATTTGAAATTTTAAGTGATTTTGCATTAAAAATAATTTTGGCGTTTAAATCTTTTAAAAAATATATGAGTTTTGAGTTGTTTATTTGAATCAAAGAAAATATTGATTTTAATCAAAGACGGAAATGAGCATATGATTCAAATAAGAATATTGGTTGAATTGAATTACAATTTGACAATTCTCAAATGTTTCACATTTGTTAACATGATTCAAATCACCAAAAATTCTTATTCAACTCAAGTAGAGTTGTTGATGAATTTTGTATAACTGAGACCTGAACACCTAGGATCTACCTAATCAAACACATTCTTGAAAGCTTCGTTGACAACGTCATCAAGTCCTTTCTCCAAAACCACTAGATTCTCCTTGCAGGCCTCTCACTCTTCAGCTCGCTGATCCATCTTCAGAAGAAGAGAACCTTCAATTGAGATAACTTGAGAGGTTAACGCCACCACAAAAGCCTTCACGTTCTCAATAGCCTTTTCCTTAGCTTCCAATGATGCTTGAAATCTGGTCACCTTGGTAGCCAAAGAATAAGGAGTGCAATGAATATCCACCTTATTTTGAAGGTTAAATAATCTTTCCATTTCTTTATTAAGACTGGATAACTGCTTTTAGAATTGGATACGCTCATGGATGGTCACACCATATTTACCCTTTAAGGAGTCACACTCTTTGAAAGGATTGACTAGGGCCTAGGGGTGGGAATAGGCTAGGCTAGGCTAGGCTTTATAAGGCCTGAGCCTGGCCTGCGATAAACTTACAAAGCCTGAGCCTGTCCTATGGCCTACTATAGGCTCGTTTTTTCAGCCTGGCCTGGCCTTTTTAAAAGCCTGGCCTGGCCTGAAAGCCTATTTAAAAGCCTATTTCTTATTAATGTTTTCAATTAATTCATATTACTTAAGAAGCCTTATAGGTCACATATATATGAACATTTAGACCGACCTATTTAGCATTTTTTTCTAATATATATGCATATATAGACCAATCTATTTAACACTTTATCTAATATATATGCATATACAGGCCAACCTATTTAGACTAATTTTAATATATATGAAAATATAGGCCGGCCTATAAGGCTTTATAGGCTTTTTTAATAGCCTAAGCCTGACCTATTTTATTAAATAGTCTTTTAAAAAAGCCTAAGCCTGACCTTTTTATCAAATAGGTCTGGCCTGGCCTGGCCTTAAGTAGGCTAGGCTATAGGCCCCTGTAGGCCGGCCTGACCTATTCCCACCCCTACTAGGGCCAAAACTTTTCCTTGTTTCGCAGCCGCCAAGGACATTAGGGATGCATTACAGAACATATAGAAGGCAACCTCAGATATCAATTTCATCTTCTCCATGTCATGAAGCTTCTAGAGGTAAGCAAGATCCTGCTCAAGTATACAGGCATGCGCCTCCTAGGAGGTACGGGGTATCGTGGACTGATGACCTGTAGAAAGTGTATGAAGAGTGTAACACCCTTATTCACCATATAATACAAATTAACATCAAATAAAATCACCAACAAGGGCGTCACATCGTCATATAAACATCACAATAATAGTCCTGCTTCGTAACACGGCTTACATCAATTTCATTTTAAAACTATATCTCATTCATCATCATAAATCAAAGCATATTATCTCGCAGCGGAATCCACAACTTTAAACATCTTTAAAATAGTCTTCATAAAACATCAATTTAAACTTCATGATTCATGAGTTATAACTCAAAGCATCAACCTCAAAATGTAAATCAAACTTAAATAATCAAAGTGAACATGATAGTTCTAAACACAACGACTCATCTTCGATGTTACGTATCAGAGCAAGACTCCCTTCAATTTAAACAACGTTAAAAGGATGCCATGAAGTTATCCTCAACTTCAACGGACTATTCCTGATTACCTGCGTGTTACCCGCGTGAAGGCAACATTCAAACAGAAAGGGTGAGTATTTCATAATCATTATGTAAGACATAAGGAATATATATAGTAGTCGAATATAGATAATCAACCAAACATATACCTATATAACGTATTCATCATATACGCATACTTACCAACACCTGCACATCATCACCTATTCACCACATCACCATATAATTCAATCACAATTATCAATTAGATACACCACATCACAAATAATTAATATCATCAAATCATACATCATCACAATAATGCAATGCAACAACAATGAACTCATGCATGTGGTACCAATTCCTCGCTGTGACTCTGTCATCGTCCTCCAAAGATCTCCACCATATGATCAATTTTCGCTTGGAACCAGAACTCAACACAAACGCACTTAATCCCCACAATGGAATTAAGGCCAACACTGGACCAAAGGCCCTACAACATCACTGGACTTTCGTCCTATAATTATGCTATGAATGCATGATGCCTAACTTCACAAAATCAACGACCACAACTAGTCAAAATAGCATCATCATTCATGTATTCATCAACGTCATGTCATCATTCAAACACACCAAATCACAAGCATCTTGTTCAACATAACACATCAATCACCAAATAATCATGTTATCCATCAACGCAACAACATTCACCAAAATCTAGTACGGAAACACAAGATTTCACAAAGTCAATTTTCACACAAAATGCCCCCTAAACCTACCCAAACGTGCACAGTAAATTCCAGAAAATTCTCAGAAATTATATTAAAATATAAGTTACCATATTCTGAAATCAATTTTCAAAAAATAATAATTTTTATTTTTCAAGGACCGCGCTAAGCACGACCATACCGCGCTAAGCGGGCTACCTACTGTAATCAGACACATTTTATTTCAGAGAGCGCGCTAAGTGGGCTCCACTGTGCTAAGCAGGCTCTACGATTTTAAAGAAAATTTTGCACGACCTACATCAAACCAGACTCAATCCTTTGCCCAAAAACGGATTTTAATCAATAATTTTTTACGATTTAAGGTCTATAATCCTAGTTCTTACATGTATTAATCATTTTCAACATAAAAACACAATTATTCATTATATTCCCAATCATCTTCATCAACCTTAAACCTTCTAAATCATGTTAATGGGGGATTTAACTCTATCTCATGGGATTAATTATCAATACAACCATCATCATCATATAACATATTATTCACACAATCAACAAACAATCATCATGGATTCATCAATTTCATCAAGATCACCACAAACCCCTAACATACAATTATCATTCCCTTAAATCAAACATAATAACCAAGATAACCCCCTTACCTTAGATTATTAGCTAGTTTGATCTTCTCTTCGAATTCTACGTTGATCTTCCTCTCCTCTCTGGCCATAGCTTTCTCTTCTTTTCACGTTTTCTCCAATTCTACAACTAATGAGTTTCTCTCCCTTTTTCTCTTTTTACCTAGTTAGCCTTAGGACTCTTATTATGAACTTCCAATTATGCTCTTACTGACTCCTCCTCATTACCTCCTATTTTATTTTATTCAAATAATAATGCTAATTAGAAATTATATTATTATTCTAATTAACACCTCAACTTTGCTACCCCACACACATTAACACAAGCATCACACGTCACACATATTCATTGATAAATCACTGTGACTCATTTAATTACATTCAAAAACATCAAATAATCAAATAAATAATTAAATCAAAATATCGAGGTGTTACAAAGACCGAGAAAGTTTTAATGCCGAATAAAGTATATATGGTAGGGACATGGTCACACAACCCAGATCATTTGTTTAGGCTTTCTTCTTGGCCGAGCTCCTAATTTGGCCTTTTTTGTTGTTGTCTTCAATAGAAGCCAAAATTCAGCCCTCACACTCCTTATCTGGCTTTTGGGATAAAGTTTGGTCCTAACAAGAGAAGGCCAATGAAGATTAAGCTACAAGGCTGGCCCCAACATCCTCTATAAGCATTTCCAACAACACCTCTATGCATATAGGAGTATGATTAGGAGAAAAGTGATAGCTACACTGACTCCTGACCGAGCTTTCTTCTTCAGGAAAATATTCTTTACTGAAGCCATGTTATCCACAAAGAGAAAAACAAAGTAAATTAACAGTCGTTAATTAAAGAATACAAAAGCAAGTATACTTAAAGAAGAATTTTATCTCCTCACCAAATGCATATACTATTACAAGGGTGTCAATAACCTTCCTCTTTAGCATAGATGGCCATACATATGAAGGTCTAACCCTTTCTTCATAGCCATGTCTCTCCTAGAAGGTCGTCAAGTCTTCTTTTATTAACACGTCCTATGGGGTCAAAGAGTCTAGAAGAATGGTATAAGTATGGGATTCTCGACTAAAGTGATTCCAGATCCAATACCTTCAAAACCTATTTGTGCATTTAGCTGACTCAGAGTTAGGAAAGCTAATCGTAGGAAGTTTTCCTTTAAGAACCCGACGCAAACATAATGGGCCTCAAAAGTTTTAGGGCTCGCAGGGGGAAATGATCCATCAAGTTATCCTAATTCTCAACATAAACATCAAATTGTTTGACATCTCGTTGCACCAAGATTAATCCTTAACCATAAAGGTAGTCATGAAAGGCACACGCCATAGAAAAAAGATGAAAGAAAAGATTCAAAGACAGCTTCTAATTCCGATATTCACACTAAAACTGGAGGGCATGATCTTCAAGTAGTTCAACACCCATTCCTCAAATTCGTTGAAGGGCAATCTAAAATTTAGCTGTGTGAACGTACACTATTAAAAAAGGATGAAACACATGTAAAAACAACTACATATCCTTTTGTCGAAATCAATATAAATAACCAACCAATCAAAGGGATGACCTACTTCTATGAGAGCACCTTACACTCTGGCCATACTGTCAAAGAGATAGATAATCCCCAATAATTCAAGATATACTCAATGATATCAATTTGCATAAGTCTGTTATATAAGGCTGCCACACTACTGAGATAGAGTATTTCCTCGGCCTTTGAGTAATGGATAATTCCATCTTATGAGGGTTGTTTGATTATGAGGTTTAATATGTTCTTCGATTTCAATCTCGTTGGGTTCCCGAACGTGTGAATTTCTAAAAGACCTAATAAAGTATTAAGTCTCAGCTTATCTCAAACGATAATCTTTGCATCTTGTTGAAGCGGTATAGCGGCAAGCAACAAAAGATTTGGAAATATTTATCCGGGAATTTATCGTGTCCACAGAGATTAGTGCTACTGAACTGCCGTTCGACGGATTCTTAGTTATGAGTTTGGTTTTGAATGAATTTAAATATGAAATGGAAAAGTAAATATCAACACAAAAAGAATCTTCAAATAGAAGAAACTATCAAGTATTGCATATAATCTACTCTTCACAAACTTAAACTTATCGACCAGTTGCACTCAGTCTACTATACTCCTTAAACCATTCACGTGTTGCCCGTTGTCGGCATTCGTGTCCAAACACCTCCACGAGTTCTATTGTATGCTTAGTTGATGATTTCTCCACCAATCAAACATACGGTAGCTTACCGTGTTAAATTAAAATATTGCTCGATCGACGATCTCTCCACCAATCAAACAACCCGGTAGCATTACGAACCAACACAAAGTGAACATTAACTCTTCATCTATCTCTACAATCAAGAAGCTAATGATTATCTCTCATAATCAAGATTTGTGAGGTCTATCTCTACAACAACACAAACCCCTAACATCAAGATGCAAAACAACCCACCAAACATAACCCAAACATCAAGATGTAAAAAATCAGGAAAAACAACAAGTTTATATTGTAAAGCAACTTTATACAATGCCATGGGCGACAAATATACACGAGATCAAAGTATATATATACAAAACCCACAAATGAAACCACAAAGAGAAGAAAAGAAGAAAAACCCAAAAATCTCACGGTTTGTCGGCTCCGATTGATGAAGGATTCAACCCCGGATCATCCATTTGACAGCTCCAATGTGTTTTCTAGCATCTTTCCACTCAGAAATGGTTGTGATGACTTTGGGAACAAATACCCCAAAGCATAACCCTAAAAAATGTGATTTTTCCCTATTTAATGACTTTCCAAACCGCCCAGACCGCGCTTAGCGCGGTCAAGCCCGCTTAGCCCGCTCAACAGAAAATTGAAATCTTGTTTTGGCCATATCTTGAGAACCGTAACTCCGATTTGCGCCCGGTTCGAAGCGTTGGAAAGCCTATTTCATGCTCTATATAACAATGACAACATATCAACCAAATTGGTGATTTATTATTATTTGGTTTTGAGCTTTATTCGCCGAATGAATTGATTCCGCCGCTCAAAATCGCGCGTTTGAAGCCGTGTCTTCGTCACGTTATTGCTCATGCTCCAAATACGCCTCAATACCTACAAAATGAATAGAAAACTATCAAAAAGTATAAAAGTATATGAAGATACATCTATTCACAAAGTATACGTATTTATACACAAAACAGGGTATTATTCGAACGGTATTAACAAAAAGTATCGATAAGTGCCACTATTTACAAACACAAAATAACTACATTTTGACACTTAACACATCTAATAAAAGCTAGAGAGATAGGGACAATTACCAATTATCCAATGGGAAACCGAGGCACTATTATTTGTTTGGTCACCATTAGCGGATTTCCTATCACTTTCATAAGAAAAACATGATAAGACTCATATGAGGAGGTTTTATCAAAAGAGAATCCATCATAAGCATCATCACACTTAGAACTATCATATATAACTATTATATATTGGGTTTGGGTTGATTATTCACTAAGGAAGTAATATTGGGTTATTTGGGCTTTCTACCCCAACATATAATAAAGAGTCACCGCCATCAGAGCTACTTGCCAAACTCATAGGTTGATTATCTATATTGGTTGTGGCCCATATAAGGAAATGAAAATAATGAAAGAAAAGTTAAAGGTTAGAAATGTTACCTTGAGGGAAGGTGAGGTACATAAACGATGTCAAGCAAAGGGAGTGAAAATTTGATGATGAATCAGAAGACACACTACTCTAAAAGAAAAAGAAAACACTGTAATCAAAGGTCACCAGAAGTTCAGGAAAGGAAAAGTTGATTTCACACAAACAAAACATGTTTTAATTCTTAACGAGAGCAAAAATTAATCCATAAAGCCAAACGATATTTATATAAGCAAAAATGGGGGTAAATCTATCAACAATCTAAATTAAAAGGAAATGGAGAAACAAAAGGCAACATTCATATCTTACTTTGGAAAATGCAACGACACTTGAGTACCCTATAATGGGTCATGCCATAACCTACGAACTTAGAGCCACATGTATGAAAGTCCTACGAAACATCTAAATGATGGGAAATGCATTTAAAGCATCTATTCCCTGTTCCACTTATGAATGGCTCCTTGAACTTTTCCATTATATTAAGGCAATCAACTCGACATTTCTGAGGCGACACCAATTTTGAAAGACTTTCCATTCGACACGTCACGAGAAGTCTTTGGGACAACTGTTCTGGGCCGACAATAAGCTCAATGTATAAGAAAACCATTTTCCATCTCCAATGGGCTAAGCCCAAGACATAAAAGGTCCACACACACTTTTCATACTTCACTCTATCCCATTTTCAGACTCAAATGTTTACTTGAGCATTGTAGTGCTAACTTTGCAAGTCCACCCAGTATAACCGCTCTAGATACTTGCACCACCACGTATGGAGTCCACCCGCACCACCATGTCAAGAGTCCACCACCTCAATTCATTCACAACTCTCGTTCCACGATGGAACAAATTCGACCCTAATGAATAAACACATTTTATAATTTATAGAAAAATTCTAAAAATGATAAATCACACTGCACTTATACTTAACCGCGCTGTTATTGCTCAATACCCTGTTTTGTAAAATTTCCAAAATGTTTGACTTGCCTCACCATACTGTTAAAAACACTCATTTGGCTATTTGAAGCTTGATACCGTTGTGTAGACACACCACTATTGACTATCAATTGTAACTTTCTATGATTTTCTTCAGTTTTCAGGTGCCATACCTCTCTTTGCTTAGTCATTATAACTTTCATAGTAAAATACAATGAAATTTATTTAGTTAGAATGATTTCGACTTGATTTGGTCTTTTTCACAAATTTGAAGAATCTTTATATTAAAAACCTACAAAATGAAAATAAATTAACAGTACAAGTACTTAAAAACATCAAAATTAACTATTAAAAACCTAATGTGATGATCCTCGTCACCAAACACAAACTATTTTCTCATTCACCCAATCTAATTTTATAATTTCAACATATTTCAAAAAAATTAGATATTTCGCACATACATCTCTATAAAAGAATTAATGAATATTTCACGTTTTCATCACAATCCAATATTTGTGTTGATTGACCATTTTCCCTTTTTCACATTTGATTTATTTGTTTCAAGAAGCCAATTTAATTTTATACCTCACAATTTTTATAATGGAGTACCAACATAGTTGATGTAAGAAGTATCTTTGCAATACAATTTATGAGTGAAGTATTGCGATCAGTGACTATTACACATTGACATATTTTTTAAGTATTTTAATAAATTGTGGACAAATACTTATATGGACATAACTAATCACATTTTTTTATTAATTAAAAAATTGAAATAAAATTGACTCTCTCCTTCATTAAACCAATTATCCCATGATAGCAATTAAAAACGAAATTAAACTTTAAATAAATTTTAATTTTTTTACTTTTTATTGATTGTTTTTAAAAATATAAATTTAAGTTCGTATTCATGCAAGTAATTGTGACATAAAAGTCAAGAAAATATTATTATCTTTTTCAATTGAACATATAATCTTTGCATCATTAATAAAACTTACTTTTTCAAGTTGAGATAATCTATATTTGTTGGGTCTTACATGTGAATGAATTATTAATACAAGGGCTCCCATACAAATAAATCTGTCAAAGTATTAACATTTTAACCTTTCTTTTTTATTTACTCATTGTAGATTCCTCGCTTGGTGCTATTGAGAAGAGAAGTAGGGTTGCACGCTGCAGTGTCTCTCCCTACCTTCACTTCACAACAAAAACGAACGCCATCCAGAATCTCAATCCACTTCAAAATCACTCTCACAATCACAACAACAACAACCACAATCACAAAACCCCCTTCGTTAACTCGTTTCGCTCTCTCGCTACTCGCTCTTCCCAACTCACCCTGCGCCGCCTACCACAACAATGGGTGCTACTCTTCCTCCCAAAGAGGCCAACCTCTTCAAACTCATCGTGGTAACCTTTCTTTCTCTTCTTCGCTCGATCCAACTTTGCTTCCTTCTTCGCTCCCTTATAAACCCTAGATTTTGTTCACTTTTTTCTACTTGCTTTAATTGCTCGTAATTGCTCATAATCCACTGTAAATACTTCGTAGAAATAGAAGAAATTAAATCAATCGGTATATGCAGTGTTAATTTAATAATTCATGCTGTTTGCGTTACTTTGACTTTGTACGGTTTTCACTGAGATTATTGATGAACTTGTTTTATTTAATTAATTTTATCAATTTATGAATTTATCAATGTGTTTGTAGATTACCTGAAATAGGAATTTGCTTCTGCAATTGAGTATATCAAGATAATGATTTTTTTTTTTGAAATTAGAAACCTATGTAGCAGACACCTCTGAAATAAGGTGTGTCTGTCCGAAATCGACTCCGCTGTAGTGATTACGTTTAATTTATTCATTTTTTCAAATTAATATCTGTGTCGACGTGTCAGTGTTGGTGTTGTGTTTGTGGTGTCCGTGCTTCATAGTTAGAAAGGAATGAAACGAAACAAAGATACTACTTGGCTTTGAATGAGACAGGCAAAAAAAGATGCTTCTCTGTCTCATTTGAAGAATGTGTTTAGTCTCTTAAGATAAACAGATTTAACTCTAGGATTATCTCTGCTTTCTTTCTAGTAGTCATGTTAGATGTTGGGTTTTGGTTTTATTTGTATGTGAAAAGAAAGCAAATGTGTGCTTATAATTATATGTAATCAAGTTTGGTAATCCTGGTTGTTGGTAATTTATGAGTAAGTGAAATGGTTTTTTTAACTAATCTGGGAGTGGGAAATTTTACTGTTAATTGGTGCTTAAATTTCTTTGTTATGTTGCTGCAGAAATCCTATGAAACCAAACAATACAAAAAGGGTCTCAAAGCAGCCGATGCTATTTTGAAAAAATATCCAGATCATGGAGGTATACTTTATTGATAATTGCTATTGCATGCTTAGCTTTAACTTTCTCATCTTGAATAGTTTTATTTATTATATGTTTGAGAAACACAAAACACCTATGTTTTTTTTTCTTTAACATAAGTTCTTCTCTTTCCATCTCTTAATTATTATGTTTCTTTGGGCACTTTTCTTATTATTTGTCTGTTCCCCCTTCTGGTTGATAGAAACTTTATCGATGAAGGGTTTGACATTAAATTGCATGGATCGTAAATCTGAAGCATATGAACTGGTTCGCCAAGGATTGAAGGTATGCTGCTTTTGGTTTTGTACGACCTATCAATCTTTCAACATTTTATTTATCTGATGCTCCATGCCTAATTTTCGCTCTGCTGCAGAATGACCTTAAGAGTCATGTTTGCTGGCATGTTTATGGTCTTCTCTATCGGTCGGACAGAGAATACAGGGAAGCAATCAAGTGCTATCGAAATGCACTGAGAATAGATCCTGACAATATTGAAATCTTACGTGATCTATCTCTCTTACAGGTAACACATCAAATTATTTTGCTTCTATTTACTAACAAATGTTTCGCAATGACATTTTACCATCACATTAATAATACCACACACTTCATGGATTCTTCTAAGATGTACTTATTTCTTACGAGTGATGTGATTTTATTTACTTCTCATCCACAGGCTCAAATGCGAGATTTATCTGGCTTTGTTGAGACGCGACAACAACTTCTGACTCTCAAGTCAAATCATCGCATGAACTGGATTGGCTTTGCTGTTTCACATCATTTGAACTCTAAGTATGTTACTAGTTTACATATAATTTAATGGCTTTTTTTTTTCTAGTGATGATTGCTTGAGCCACCTTTATATTAAATAGTAGCCATGAACCATATTTTGTTTGCCAAAATTTCTGTTGTTTAATTGATTCTTTTGAGATGATATATTATGAGATTATTTACAAGTTTTTTATTGATACATATTACACAATACACATTGGGTAGTAAGGGACCTAAGATAAGGGAAATATGGGATAGAAAAGATCAACCCAAAATATCAATTACACCTTCGTCACCTCTCCTTTCTTTATATTGCAATGGGACCCACAGAGATGTTATTTGAATTTTTCAGTACAAATGGCTATTGACTGAAGAGTGTTAGATATATAACTATTCACAGGGCTTCACTATTATGACTTCAACTTTAGGGAGAGTTGGTTCATGACATTCTCATATTTACGATTCATGGTGTCTACTATGTTTGGTATATATATATCTATAATAAAATTGTTAATCAAATAGCAATTTGGCAAGCCAATTTCCTACTTTATGAATCACAAGATTGATGACATTTTTAAACATAGCATATAATGCATTTTCTACACTTCGTTAACTTGTTTAAAATGTGAAATCGTAACATTTGAAACCAAATAACTCATCATGCACCCAAAGGCTAAAATATTAGACTCTAAAGTTGATTAGGATTGTTATGCAGTCTAACTAGTGTAGTCGTTGAAAATTTAAATATATTAAAGTTTGCTAAAAAGTTATATGAAGAATTATCTACCTCAAATTATTTAAGATTTATTTTATTTTAATGATGGATCATTAAGTATAACAATTTTCAGGTAGTAAATAGTAATTATATCACACCAGTCTCATATTCTACCCGTTGCAAACATGTTATTATATGCAAGGTTTATTGAGATAATGATCAATATTAGAGCTTTCTTTTGTTATTTTTCATGTTTATAAGGTTAATGACAGTTAGGGCACACATTTTCCAACTGAACGGAACATTTACACAAATTTTATGTTAGTCATATTTATATAGACCAAATATGTAACTTACACATTGTTATTTGTGATTGTAATATGAACATTAGTAATTCACTAATTTGAAACATTTTAATTGTTATACCCTATGATCCATTATTCAAATAAAACAAATCTTAGATAATTTCTGGTAGATACCTTCTTTCAGAAATTTAGTTAACTTTATATATTAAAAATTCAAAGATTTTATAGTTTTGTTCTACAGATAACAACTGTATACTATAGTGGTCAAACTAAGGGGAAAAACTATTTTCTAATGCCTTTTTTTCGGCTTTTCTGTTCCATTTTTTATATACAGAAATGGTGAATAGAAAGGTGCAAGTGCCTCTTTTTTTTTTCATTCTATCCTGCCAGTATCCTGGCCTTGGTATCATCGATGGTGCTGTTGAAATGGCATTTTTTGAAAATTTTATTTGGTTATTTGTGTTACTGAACTTCAATTCAAATATGAAACAGTGCGTCAAAAGCTATTGAAATTCTGGAAGCATATGAAGGGACATTAGAAGATGATTATCCTCCAGAAAATGAACGGATTGAGCATGGTGAAATGCTTTTATATAAGGTTTTTCCTCTGGCTATTGTCTTCAGTTTTTTCTTGTTGATTGCATAATGCCTATTTTACATTTTTTTTATTGTTCCATGTAACATTTGTCACAATTAGATTTTGCTATAACATTACAGAATTTTGAATTGCCTTTTATCATTTGTGAGATTTAGTAAATGCTGGTGATAGCCTTATGCACCGTGGTCACTATAAAATGAACCTTTCTCAGCTGACTCTAGTCTAGTTATTTTTGTTTTAATGTTATCATTCTGCTGTTTCTTGTGCATGTTTAGGGATTATGGATATGAAGTCTTTCACATTGTTCAAATTTCAGCATTAAATATTACCCTGATTTTCTGCATAAAACATCTTTGTCCAGGTCTCGTTGTTAGAGGAATGTGGATTTTTTGAGAGAGCTTTTGAGGAGTTGCAGAAGAAGGAGACAAAGATTGTACGAGTTTTATTTACTGAAATAATTTGAGAATGAACTTTGAAAGGCATGATTTTGTTACTTTTTTCGGATTATATCTTTTCAGATTGATAAGCTTGGATATAAAGAACAAGAGGTTTCACTGTTAGTCAAGCTTGGTCGCTTAGAAGAAGGCGAGAAATTGTACCAGACATTGCTTTCCATGAATCCAGACAATTATAGGTGAACTTTCTGGCTACTATTTATAGGTTTGCATGTCTAGATATATTTCTTCTTTATGTTCTTCCACTATTATTGTTTCCTTTTTGCATTAGTCAAACATGTAATATGATAACTTTATCTCAAATGCATTAACTTTTTATGTTGTTCATGTATATGATTTTGTCTTTGATAATGCTCATATACATGTATATGATTTTGTCTTTGATAATGCTCATATACATGTATATGATTTTGTCTTTGATAATGCTCATTTGTGGAAGCAAATCAACAGACAAAAGTTTCACGTTTCATTTTGCTATTCAGCTGCTTTAAACATCTCTGAAGTGTTTTGGGTTATAGTGTCATTTAAATAATATGATGCAAAATAATTGTATGATAATTCCTTTCCTGTTGGTCTGTATTTTTTCTGTCCGTTGTCTTACTGATTCATAGAATGACAAGTAATTATCTGTGCTTCATGTTGATACTCAGATATTATGAAGGCCTTCAACAATGCGTAGGATTATATTCCGCAGATGGCCATTTTTCTCCTGATGAAATAGATCGATTAGATACCTTGTACAAAACACTTGGGCAGCAATTTAAGTGGTCATCTGCTGTTAAGGTAGTGCGGTCAATTCTTGTATTGCATTACATATACTTTTAGTTTAATAAATAGTCTGCCTTAATCATCATGCATAACAATCATCACTTTAGTAATTCAGCGCCTTTCCTAATTATTTGGAATGAAATAAATCTGTTATTATTATTTTTGTCAGAGAATACCACTAGATTTTCTTCAAGGTGATAGGTTTCGAGAAGCAGCTGATAGTTATATTAGACCTCTTCTAACTAAGGTATACACAAAGCCTCTTTGGTATTATGTTCTGCTCAGTTACCTAGCTTCAAAATTAAACTATGATTTTGTTCCGTTTCTAGGGAGTTCCATCTCTTTTCTCGGATCTTTCTTCTTTATACAATCACCCTGGGAAGGTTAGTTTTATTATAAATTTGTATTTAAATATTTTGGCTTGTCTTATTATTGCATTGTATATTTTGGTGGTAGAAAATACTGTTTCTGATTTTGTGTATTCTGATTTTTTCCCCAGGCAGACATTTTGGAACAAATTATTCTTGAGTTAGAGAATTCTATTAGGGCAACTGGTCAATACCCTGGGAGGTAACACAATTAAGAATTATAATTACGGTGTTCATGTGTGGTTCAAGGGAAAGCTGCATGCTTTTTCTCTCTTTTTTTTCACGAGATCAAATTTAGTGCTTATGTTAATATATCATGTGAGACGTCTCTCTGAATTCATTATCCCCTCACAAATTTTAATTTCAATTTTTTATGCAAAATCAATAGTGTGTTTTACTTTGGAAGGATTAGCCGAGTTTTGCATTAATGATATTATGTTTTTTTTATACTTAAATTCCCCTAGGTTGCATTAATGATATTATGTTTTTTTATACTTAAATTCCCCTAGGTTGGCTTGCTGACTACTACAAATCAGAAATGTTAATTACTGAGCTATTAAACATCAGCGAAGAACATTGATAAGTGCATCATCTAAATTATTTTAAAGAATATTTGAAAATATTTCAAATTCTAATTATAAGATATAACGAACATATTGCGCGGATATGGGCTGAGTTAGTTCTTTAGTACTCATACCTGCGCTGCGCTCATCCATAGATTTGTGAGTAGTTCCTCAGTGCAGGTCCCTGACCCATTTAATAGGTAAAACCCGATTTATTTTGGATAAATATTTGTGGGCACCCGTTGAGTTTGGCTTCAATTCTGTCTCTATTAGCCATCCCTCCCAGGATGGGAAAAATTATGCATGAGTTATGTACATTTATATACCCATGGTCATGGGTTGGACAAACTAAGGTGCCGAAGTAGCTATTTTTGTAAATGACTATCTGAATTATGCTTGTTTAGTTACCGAAAAATGAAACTGGAAAAGTGGTTTTACATGCCATTAATATAATGTAGACTTCGTTCCCAATAAATGCACTTTCTGAAAATCTCATAGCCACACTCTTAAATGAAACAACAACAGTTCTGACCCTATAGTTTTTGGTGAAAGAAATTTTTTCAGAAAAAAGAAATAAATAATGCAAGTCTAGGGGGAGAACTAGTCAAATTGGCTAAAAAATAAAAAGTTGCTATAAGTCTACACGGAGGAATAAGAGCCCATGAAAATACTATCCGGTTGCAATACTATAGCCAAGACCTATAGTTGATAATGAAATTTAGATGTTGTTGCACTTCTATCTTGTGCTGGATCACTAACCATCAACTATCTTGTATACAGAGTAGAAAAAGAGCCCCCATCAACTTTTATGTGGACTTTGTTCTTGTTGGCTCAGGTTTTTGACTATTTTTGGGGATTTTTTAAAATACTTTTTGTTTGGGTTCCTACATTTTCTTTTTGTTTTTCTTATTCAGTAAAATTTTATTGGTGCAGCATTATGACAGGCGGGGTCAATATGAAACCGCACTTTCTAAAATCAACGAGGCTATAGAACATACACCTACTGTCATTGATCTATATTCTGCCAAGGTTTATTTATACCTAGCTTTCTAATTATTTCAGAAATATTTCCTTCCTACATATCATCCTGCTATAATTGTCTGTTTGTGTATATATATGTATATCTTTATATTCCAGTCAACAAAATATTTTAATTAAAGGACACTTTTCTCTATGGTTTTCTTAATTATCTTTGGCAAGTGTAAATAGCTTAAGTAATTTATAGAGACCTGCTACACTAGGAAGTGCAGTTACTGTGAAATATTACATTTTGATATGCATTTCTTTTATTTTCTTTTCTTTGGGCTAAACTTTTTAGACAAGTTAGCTTTTACTAAAAATAGCAAACACAAATATGAAAAAAATATCATGTCTGATCCAACAAATCAATTTGCAAGTATTGAAAATGAACTTTACATTAGAAAGCTATTTGATTATGTTTTTGTTAAATATGATATCTAATATATCATAGAAAATACTCTGATGCCATGTAATGAATGCGCCAAGAGTCTGAGCTTTTTTAAGCTTAAACAGTGGTTTTAAGGTTGAATAAAGTTGTACAGGTTTATTAAAGACTACTTTGTTGTTTTTTTATGAACAAGAAAAGGGTGGCAGGTTGAATGATTACATTAGAGTATGTTTCATATCAAAGAGTGAAAATGAGTTGATGCAGTTGACATTAGTGATGATGGTAATTTGCTCTGACAGTAAAGCATACTGAAAAACTGTTGAATAATCATTGCATGTTTTTTAATACAGAGTCGGATACTGAAGCATGCTGGTGATTTGGCTGCTGCTGCTGCATTGGCAGATGAAGCTAGATGTATGGATCTTGGCGATCGTTATGTTAATAGTGATTGTGTGAAGCGCATGCTGCAGGCTGATCAGGTTTTTCTATCTATCTCATTGAATTTCATTCTAGCTTCAGTTTTATAACTCGGGTTGCTTTTTCTGTTTGCCTATTTTTGACATTTTTATTGTCTATCCCTTGATATCTAGATGGTTTTGGCCGAAAAAACTGCTGTGCTATTCACAAAAGATGGGGATCAACACAACAACCTCCATGACATGCAGTGCATGTGGTATGTCTTTAATGATGTATAGCATTCTGTATGCCTTTGTAATGTTAGGGTTTCATTATGTGTAACTCTGATTGTATCATCTATCTTTGGAAGGTATGAGCTTGCCTCTGCTGAAAGCCATTTCCGCCAAGGGGATCTTGGACTGTCTCTCAAAAAATTCTTAGCAGTGGAGAAGCATTATGCAGATATTACTGAAGACCAATTTGATTTTCATTCATACTGCTTAAGGAAAATGACGTTGCGTACGTATGTGGAAATGCTTCAATTTCAAGACAGATTGCATTCACATGCATATTTTCGTAAAGCGGCTGCAGGAGCTATCAGGTGAATGTTCGTTGTATTTAATTTGATTGGTTTACTGTATGAGTTGTTTTATATGCTAGTTAGTATTATGCAGTGTTTTATGGGTTATGTTCATTCATCTCATGGTACACATGGGTTGCAAATTGCATCTTGAACCTGAACAGCAAGTTTCCTCCCAATTGGTTTGGTCATTAACCAATTGTCTCAAAAGCTTAAGCTGTTTAATTGAAGACACAAATGTCTTTATCTTATATTTTTTAACATGTCTTCTTAAGCAAAAGGCCTTCGAATTTGAATTACAGACAATGCTTTGGTCTACTTACCATGTGTAGAAATTCAACTTCTTACTCCTTACTGGGATAAAACTTAGACCACTTGATCACTTAAAGGCTTTGATATCATTTCTTGAACTAATTATTCAATAATTGGAGTTTATCAAGTGAATATATCCCTCCTCATATCAAGAGTTTTCTTATTTTTTGCATAACATTTGGTGTGTGTGCTTTCACAATTTTATGGCTTAAAACAACATCATTTTGGGACTTCCATAACAGTCCAGTTTAAATTTTTGTATAAACAAGTGTACTTTCTTTCTAATCTTGTGGATATAATATAATGCTTTCTGCTGCAGATGTTATATAAAATTGCACGATTCTCCTCCAAAGTCATCTGACGAGGAGGATAGTGAAATGTCTAAGTTGCTTCCTGCTCAGAAAAAGAAATTAAGGCAAAAACAGAGAAAGGCAGAAGCGAGAGCTAAAAAAGTATTAATAATCTATGTACCTTTTATTGAATTTCTTGCTGCCGAAGTATTCATGGTACTGATTTATTTCCTTTATAGGAGGCAGAAGAGAAAAATGAAGAATCAAGTGCTAGTGGTATATCAAAGTCTGGGAAACGTCATACAAAACCCGTAGATCCAGATCCTCGGGGCGAAAAGTTGTTGCAGGTTAAATTTCAGTATACATATTGCCATTAACGTTCTTATATTTGCATTCCATATCCAACATGGAGACCTGTTTTAAATTTCACAATCATACAAAATCAAACTTTCCACTGTAAATTCTCCTGGAAGATGAGTAAGACCTGTTAAGAACCAATTCTCCCAAAATTTTGCACTTAGTAAATCAGGCTTTCTTTTTTCGCTAACATAACATGGCTCCTTATGCAATGCTCATGCACACTCTACCTTAAGTGCATATTACGGACAATGCTCATGCACATTCTACCTTAAGTGCATATTACGGACAATGCTCATGCACATTCTACCTTAAGTGCATATTACGGACAATGCTCATGCACACTCTACCTTAAGTGCATATTACGGACAATGCTCATGCACACTCTACCTTAAGCTGAGCTTTTTTTCCATTTAGGATTGGGGGCAATAATGACTAGGACTTGTTCATAGCATCTCTGATACCATGTTAAGCTCTTGTTAAGATCCATAATTGACTTTATATATATATGTGTGTGTATATACATACATACACACACAACATTCAGTTCAGATACTATTCTGAGAAAAATTGCTTGTACTTGGCTGTTTTGTCATAACTAAAATTTTAAGACGTAACATCAATGTAGTTGATTAAAGTATTTAGTTTTTCAAATACTAAGACTGATATTATCCCTTCTCGTGCAATTGTGTCCTACGTAGGTTGAAGATCCATTGTTGGAAGCCACAAAATACTTGAAATTGCTGCAGAAGAATTCACCTGATTCTTTGGAGACTCACTTGCTCTCCTTTGAATTATACATGAGAAAACAGAAGATTTTGCTAGCCTTCCAGGTATTAATCTGTTAATTAGAGGTGCCCATATTTTGTTCCAGCATCTTATTCCTGGCTTATAGTAATTCATTAAGGTGGCTTTCCTAGACATTAAAGCTAAAAACTTCAAGGGGCTCTTTGTTGTTATTTTATACTCATTTTGCCAGTTTAGAATGTATGCCGGTCATTCAGGTATTGTTCTTTATCTTTCTATTTGTAGGCTTTAAAGCAATTGCTGAGGTTGGATGCTGAACACCCTGATTGTCATCGCTGCTTGGTATGTTTTCTTCTGAAGAACAATTGAATATATGTTACTGGAGTTAGAAAGTATAGGTTGTTTATGTTTTACCAGCATCAAGAATCAAGATATTACAGAATATCTGCTGTCTAATGTCCTACCACTGCCACGCCATCTTTTTAAATTTTTTATATTTAGAAGGTGACAAATGGGGTACTAAAAAAATCATACTCGAATTTGGAACAATCCTCTTGTCACTTCCCATCTTTTTTGTCTTATTGTTTAGAATAAATTGTTCTCTATTTGTGACTTTGTTCCTCTCTCCACCAAGGATATGAATTATCTTTCCATGGTCATTCATTTCTAAGTCTATATGTTACAGATTAAATTCTTCCATAAAGTGGGATCCATGAATACTCCCGTGACTGATGGTGAGAAACTCGTTTGGAGTGTTTTAGAAGCTGAGCGCCAAACTATAAGGTTCTATAGTGTGCTACTGTTTACATTTGTTCATTTATATTGTCTTTCAGTGTGATCAATCATATTTACAGTTTTTTAGATTAATTCATGATTTAATGCCTGCCATAACTTCAACAATTTTAACTTTCTCCTTTATTCATTGTAAGCAGTCAGCTGCATGGAAAATCTTTACTCGAGGCAAATAATCTTTTCCTAGAAAAACATGAAGGTTTATACTCTGTCATGAACATTTTTCCGTGAATTTGGGATTCATGTTTTGATTTTGATTTTGAAGGTTTCTTGTGTTTTTTTCCCCATCTTGCAGGTTCTTTGATGCATAGAGCTGCTGTTGGAGAAATGGTGTACATTTTAGATCCCAATAGAAGATCTGAGGCTGTCAAGTTGATTGAAGGGTCAACAAATAACCTTGTGTCAAGGTATGATGTTCTTACAGCATCTTTTGCTTCATCGTGCTGTGAAAGCACCTACTTGGTATATTCCGCCTGTCTGTCTGTCTGTCTTCAAACTTGAATGACACTGGCATGTGATGCAAAACTGTTGATTTGGATCAGTAAGTTTTAGAGAATGACTGTAGGTGAGATAATTAAGTTTTTGGAGATGAAGACAAATGTGAAGAGTCAGTTTTCCACTCTTAATTGCTAAATAAGAGTCCGCCGGAAAATGGGTAATAAATACTAGATCAAATAAACTACAAACTAGTGAGAAATATCTATGTCAAGAAAATAGAAAATTGATTTAAATTGAAGCAAATGAAATATTCAAACATATTGAACATAGCTTATTCTAGAATTCTTGGGTTTTGATGTGTTTATAGATTTTTTCTCACCTTTATAACTTTTCTGGCCTGGATTCAAGTTTAGCTTTCTAATATGTCTAATGGTAATATTAAGCATGCAATATTTTCTCTAATAGAAATGGCGCACTTGGACCAATCCCGGAGTGGAAACTTAAAGATTGTATTGCAGTTCATAAACTTCTTGGATCAGTTCTTGAGGATCAGGATGCTGCATTGAGTAAGTATCATTAGGACTTATTTATGTTCCTTTAATATTGAGGGTCTACGTTACATTTTAGGATTAACAAATCAGTAATTGCTGTAAGGGAGAACTAAATTTTTTTTAGAAAAGAACAAAGAAATATTTGCTACAAGCATTATTAACGTTATTTTTCTCAAAATTAGAATTGTTGATATACTTTTACCTGTCCTGTCCTGTATGTTAACTTTGTAATGTATCACAAGAATCTCCCAATTTTTCAATAATAATTCATCTATGGAAATCTTGTGCCTTACCATTTGGAAGGGAAAAAACCTTCCATGTTTTACAAATTTAAAAATGGTAAATTTGTTTGCAGGATGGAAAGTGCGCTGTGCCGAGTTTTTCCCATACTCTACATACTTTGAGGGAAGTCAAAGCTCTGCCTCACCCAACTCTGCTCTCAGTCAAATATGCAAGGCCGCCGTAAATGGTACTTCTAGCCATTCACCGGGTGATAACGTTGTGGAACATGTTGCATCAAACGGCAAACTTGACACATTTAAAGATCTCACTATCTGACAGTAAAGTTCCGACTTCCCAGCAAGGGTCACTCTGAGTATTGGTGCAGGTTATATCAAATTTTGGGAACAAGTCGAAAGATATATTTTCCTTGCCAAGTTCTCCCTCTAAACTGATTTGTATTCCTTTTGAAAATGTGTATAATTTAATCTCTTAGGGTTGGATTTTTTATTTGATCACCCTTTTTTCCCGAGGGATGTTGAAGAGCAGGGTCAATGGACATGGAGGAGTTGCATCATAGTCCAAGGTAGCAGGGAGAGCTACTGAAATTTTAAGTTTCTGGTCCTGCATGAGGCCCAGTATACATCAGAGAGCATGTTGTACTTTTCCATCTGTTGGCTTAATCATGTAAAAATATTTAACCATGTGAAAATTTTGGCTTAGAAATGGTACATTAATTTATGTGAAAACCGTTGGTTGAGTTCTAGCATGTTTGGGACATTGTAATGAGTTATGATAAAATAAAGACTTCTTTCCATTTTTGGCACCCAAATATCACATTGTATTTATGTGATTTTAGTTCCTTGCTTTTTTTGAGCAATTTGGGTCCCCCTTGTTTGTTCTTTTTCATTTGCAAATTAGTATTACTTCGTCCCAATTTCTCTCAATTTTAGGCAGATGTGGCTAAGGTAAATACTATGGCAGTCAACCATTATTTTCATGTTGCATTTCTTTTAAATAAACCTAATAAAATGATAATATGAAGGCACAAATAATTTTCTAGAATTGTGTTCTACGGCATTTCTTCTCATACTCCTGCATTATTTTTTCTGTTAATGTTCCTCTTCAAAAATTTGAACCATGGGAGGTGCTATTGAATGTGTTCTCCCGCAACTTGTACATCAGGATGCTACAATATAAGTTTGGTGTGGGAAATTTGAAGGAAAGACGAAATCTTGCAAACTCTAAATTTGAATTTAAAACAAAAGTAACATGTAAATAAGAGTTACCAGAAGGCCATATATTTTCTTTCAATTTTTTGCAAGGGAAAGTCAATGGTCATAACTGCTCAAAGTGAAACATGAAAATCACTAGGGACAAAAGACTGTCATACGATTACAGGTATTAATTTTGGCAATCTATTATTCAAGTACGTAGTTCAATTAGCTGCTCTATTTCAAAGTAAGTTATAGTTAGTTAGATTAAATTATTATGGCAGTTAGAAATTGGTTGTAGTTAGTTTAGAGTTTATTTAGAATTCAATAAATTTTTAACTCTCCTATATATTGGATGCTAGGTGAATTGTAAATCCAAGCTTTGAATGAATGAAAAGATGAATATGAACATATCTTAGCTTCAACATCATCGTCCATCCTATCTTTCGCTAGCTATTGAAGCTTTCATCAATGGAAGTTGTTGATGAATCGTCCCATGCGTCAAAGAACAGACCCACTTCGCAAGTTACAAATTCTCCATTTGGTAGCTTGCCATCTTCAACCTCTTTTGGAGCAAAGTTTTCCATAAAATTGCATGCTAACAACTACTTGCTTCATAACCAATAAGTTGAAGGTGTGATCCTAACGCATGAGCTCTATGATTATGTTGTCAATCCGAAGATCCTTATGTTTAAAACATTTGAAGATCGCCTTAGCAACATCATTTTAGAGGAGTATGGGACTTGGATAGTCCAAGATCATGCTCTTTTTACGTGGTTGCTTTCGACAATTTTAGAAATTATGCTATCACATCTTCTCATGTGAAAATGATCATATGAAGTGTGTGACAAAGTTCATAAACACTTCATTGCAATCATGAAAGCTATGATCAAAGCTATTATTGGTGCCTTTTTGTCGATAGGTGACTTAATCGCTGAGCAAGATCAAAATTATGCAGTACTTAATGGTATCTTTGAGGAGTATAATCCATTTTTCATGAATGTCTATGGTCGCCTTGAAGTTCCCGCAAGTTCAGGCAAGAGCTTTGCATTTCCATGGTCTCGTCCAATTTAGCTCAACATAAGTCCAACTCCACTCGTGGTGTTTTTCGTGGCCGTGAAAGAAACTATTAAAATTAGATGTTGTGGTCGATCTAAAGGTGGCGTCTTAGGTTAAAGACCAACTTGTTAACTTTGTGACGATGATAGATTCTGAATAGTATTGACAATTAAGGGAATAATAATACACACCATTAGAGTACTTTATGGCAGTTATACAGGGAATAACTTCCTGCAGTAGCAGTTACAAACTGCAACAGCAGTTATACTTACACAATTAACTGTAAATAACCTCTAGGATTAGAGAGCCTAGTCTCTCCCAAACCAACCCAACCAAATACAAACTGAATGATAGCCTTTCTCATTCTTTATTCTACTTATATACTTGACATCTAACTAAATCATTTGGGCCTAACTTACTTGGCCTTTGGGCCTACGCCTAACATACACATTAGTAATTGGAGGTCTACTAACAATACTCCCCTCCAAAAGTTTCACCTTGTCCTCAAGGTGAAAATCAGGAAATTGTTGGTTGATGACCTCAAAAGCTTCCCATGTTGCTTCAAATGCTGGTAAGTCCTTCCATTGAATAAACACCTCCACAACGTTGGCAGCATTAGTACGGACAACCATGAGATTTTGAGGTTCCACTTGAAGTTCTAAATCTTCTGACAGCATAGGTGGTAATGGTTGAGGATTTGGGACTGGTGTGACAGCTTTCTTCAACAGAGAAACATGAAAGACGGGATGAATCTTACTTTCAGCAGGAAGGGCTAATTGATAGGCAACCAAACCGATGAGCTTAGTAATTTGATAAGGGCCATAAAAACGAGGACTAAGCTTTTCATTGATCTTCTTTGCCAAAGATTTGAGTCTATAAGGCTGCAATTTGAGATAAACCCAGTCCCCAACAACAAATGATACATCTCTCCGGTGTTTATTGGCTTGAGTTTTCATTCGGTTTTGAGCTTTGGCCAAGTTGGAATGAAGATCGTGCAGAATGATGTCACGTTCTTGAGTCAACCTGTTAACTTCCTCCACCGTTGAAGGAACAGTGGTATCCTTAACCAATTGTGGTGCATCACGGCCGTATAAAGCTTTGAAAGGAGTGGTCTTGGTTGAGTTGTTGTAATTGGAATTAAACCAAAATTCTGCCCAACCTAGCCACTTGACCCATTGCCGCGGTTTGTGTCCGGTTAAGCATCGCAAATAGGTCTCCAAGCACCGATTTGTTACCTCAGTTTGGCCATCTGTTTGAGGGTGATAAGCTGTACTGAACTTCAATTTGGTACCAGCCATTTTGAATAATTCCGTCCAGAAATGACTCGGAAAAATCTTGTCCCGATCAGAGACTATGGTAGAAGGAAAACCATGAAGTCTAACAATTTCTTGCAGGAAAATTTCAGCCACTGACTTAGCATTAAAAGGATGGCTAAGAGGCAAGAAATGAGCATATTTAGTAAATCTGTCAACCACCACTAAGATAACATCCTTACCTTGACTTTTGGGAAGCCCTTCGATAAAATCCATTGATATATCGGTCCAAACTTGAGAGGGGATTGGAAGTGGTTGGAGAAGACCAGCAGGGGATAAGGTTTGGTATTTATTTTGTTGGAAAATAGCACAAGAAGCCACAAAATTCTGAATATCTTTCTTCATCCCTTCCCAATAAACCAAGGCACCTAACCGTTTATAAGTGCGGAAAAATCCCGAATGGCCACCTACTGCTGAAGAATGGTATTCATTTAGTAGTTTGGGAATTTTGGAAGAACTCCGGGGTAAGACTAACTTGCCTTTGTAGAATAGTTTCCGATTTTGGAAGGTATAGTTTGGGTGAGTACTGGAATCCCGCAACAAGTCGTGAATAATGCTTTGGAGTTTAGAATCAGCCATTATCTTCGCTTCCCATTCTTCCAAATCAGCAAAGTGGATCACAGAAACTGCAGCATAAGTCATGCGACGGGATAGAGCATCGGCTGCTCGGTTATCACTGCCGGGTTTGTAAACAATATCGAAATCAAAGCCCATTAATTTAGAAGTCCATTTGAATTGGTCATCACCCAAAATGCGCTGGTCAGTGAGGAACTTTAAACTTTTCTGGTCAGTGTGAATAATAAAATGGCGTCCCATCAAGTAATGTCTCCATTTCTGAACCGCCATGACAATAGCCATAAGTTCTCGCTCATAGACAGATTTTCGTTGTGCCCGGTCAGATAAAGTTTGGCTTAAAAATGCTACTGGTCGACCCTGCTGCATTAATACGGCGCCTAAGCCTTTGTTAGAGGCATCTGTCTCAATAACAAAGGGAAGAGAAAAATCTGGTACAGTAAGGATAGGTAATTCAGCCATGGCGTTTTTCAAAACTGCAAAGGCAGCTTGTGCTTCCTCATTCCAACCAAAATTGTCTTTCTTAAGAAGTTGAGTGAGAGGTCTCGCAATCTTCCCATAATTTCGAACAAACCGACGATAATAACCTGTCAGACCTAAGAATCCCCGTAAGGCTTTAAGATCTCTTGGAATAGGCCAATTGAGCATTGCTTCAATTTTCTGTGGATCGGCTGCCACACCCTGCCCCGAAATGACGTGTCCCAAATATTCCAATTGGCTTCGTCCGAAGGTACACTTTTTGAAGTTGGCCACCAATTGATTCTCTTTGAGCAAGATCAAAACAGCCTCCAAATGTCTCTTGTGCTCCTCCTCGGTTTTACTATACACCAAAATATCATCAAAAAATACCAATGTGAATCTACGTAAATATGGGCGTAACACTTCATTCATTAAAGCCTGAAATGTCGAAGGGGCATTAGTAAGACCAAAAGGCATAACAACAAATTCATAGTGGCCTTCGTGAGTTCTAAAGGCTGTTTTGGGGATGTCCTCTATTTTCATTCTGATTTGGTGATAACCAGACTTCAAATCCAACTTAGAGAATATCGTCGCACCTCCGAGTTCATCCAACAATTCATCAATAATGGGTATAGGAAATTTATTTGGTAGAGTGATTTTATTTAAGGCTCGATAATCTACACAAAACCGCCAGCCACCGTCTTTTTTCTTGAAAAGGATGATAGGGCTAGAGTACGGACTAACACTTGGCCTAATGACTCCGGATTGCAACATGTCATCTACTAATTTCTCAATTTCATTTTTTTGATAATGGGGATACCTGTAAGGACGTAGATTGGGGATAGGAGCGCCTTCCTTCAATATGATTGCATGGTCATGACTCCGTTGGGGTGGTAAACCTTGTAGTTCGGTGAATACTTCTGGATAGTCTTCCAAAATTGGTCGAATCCACGGTAGTGTGGCAGCATGTGGGTCTGTTGCTTCTGAAATCATGTGATAGGTGATTAGAAACCCTTCCCCTTGGTTGGAGAGTGCCTTATACATGGATTTGATAGATGCCGGTGCTTTGGAGAGGGTGGGATCCCCTTGGATTATGTGAGTTCCTGTGGGTGTAGGAATTTTGAGAAGCAAGTCTCCAAAGTTGGCCCGGATTTCCCCAAGTTGTGCTAGCCATTCCATCCCCAACACAATATCGACTCCACCAAGTTCAAAGACATAAAAGTCTTGTTGAATTGTAAGACCTTGAATGTCCAAGGTTAATTGTTGACAAACCCCTCCACATGGAATTTTGCGGCCATCTCCCACCTCCACATTAAAAGAAGGTGTTGTAGCAATGGATAAGCTTAGTTGGTGAGCCAAGAGAGAGGAAATGAAATTGTGAGAGGCTCCACAATCGACCAAAACCAAAATGCGTTGCTCTGCCAAATATCCCCACAACTTTATAGTTTTCTTAGATGTGAATCCTGATATACTATACATCGACAATTGAAGGGTATGGAGTGTGGATTCTGTTGTTTCAATAAATGGGGCTGATTCGTCATCGTCGTCTCCTTCCATAAGCATGACATGAAATTGTTTATTAGCGCACACATGACCCGGAGCAAATTTTTCATCACAGCGAAAACACAAATTCTTGGCCATTTTATCCTGCAGTTCCGTGTCTGTAAGGCGTCGAAAAGCTCGCCCACGAGAAGTAGTTGCTGGTTTTGTGTTAGATGTCTCAGTTGTGGCAGCAATCGACGTTGTTTTGGCGTTGATTGCTTTGTTGTTGGAGTCCCACGTAACAGTGCGGTTAGAAGGATAACCATAACCCTTGGTGAAAGTCTTGGAGTGGGTGTTGGAGGAAGTTCCTTTGTCAAGGATGACATTCTTTTCATCAATTTTCTGGGCGAAATCCATCATCTCGGCCAAGGTTGTAACCGGATGTAATTTCAATTCTGCCTTTACCCCATCTTTTAACCCATTGAGAAAAATCCCTTTAAGATAATCTGGTTCTACACTTCTAAGTGGGCCAGCATACAATTCAAACTTGTCCCGATACTCTTCCACCGAGCCCATTTGCTTAAGGCTGAGGAGCAGTTCATAGGGACTTTGTAGCATTGACGGTTGAAACCGTTTGATCAAACCAGCCTTGAAATCATCCCAAGATGGTGAGGGGGAACAAAATTCCCACCATTGATACCAAGTGAGTGCTTTTCCTTCCATTGCTATCATGGCAGCCTGTACCTTTTCCTCGTCAGTTACACCCCTTAAATCAAAGTAGCGTTCAACACGATTAATCCACCCAAAAGCGTCTTCACCCTCGAAAATGGGAATTGTAAGTTTTCTCCATTTGTCATCATGGTTGCGGAGATTCTGTCCAAATACAGGGGTACCATTACCTATGTTGTCATTTCGGATAGTGAGACCGCGGACAGTTTCGAGTAGTTCATCAATTCGGCGCTGCGATTCATATTTTTCAGTTTCCATCAGATTGCGCAACTCATGAATCTCTTCTCTGGTTGCAACAAAACCTTCATATGCCCTTTCCAAAAATTCCAATCTTGCTTCCATTTGGCGGCGCATGTGGACCATAAACTAGTGCCAAGGATCGTTGTCTATGATACCAATGATAGATTCTGAATAGTATTGACAATTAAGGGAATAATAATACACACCATTAGAGTACTTTATGGCAGTTATACAGAGAATAACTTCCTGCAGTAGCAGTTACAAACTGCAACAGCAGTTATACTTACACAATTAACTGTAAATAACCTCTAGGATTAGAGAGCCTAGTCTCTCCCAAACCAACCCAACCAAATACAAACTGAATGATAGCCTTTCTCATTCTTTATTCTACTTATATACTTGACATCTAACTAAATCATTTGGGCCTAACTTACTTGGCCTTTGGGCCTACGCCTAACATACACATTAGTAATTGGAGGTCTACTAACAGACGAATATGGTCATGATGTGTTCGATTGTTGGCAAATGTATGATGAATTTTTTATCTGTGTCAAAAACACGAGGCGTTCGAGATAATGTCTGCATCACTTAAAATTAAACGAAGAGTGACTTGCTTGATGTACCTGCCAAAACTAATCCTCCAACTTCAATGGTGGCCACCACAGATCAACATGCCTACAACGAGGAATATTCCTTGCTACGTGAGTTAGACTCCTAAGTTTGGTATTTTGTATTATGTGCTTCTCATTATTTTACCACATTTAATTTTCTTTTACATCATAACATTCCCTACTAAAAAAAGGATGAAGTTCAAATAGGCAATGGTCAAAACTTATTGACACATCATGTTTTACCTCACAGTCTGCACCTAACACCAAACTTACACTTAAACATATTCTCAACATTCCTGAGATAGCTAGAAAATTTGTGTCTATTTTTTAAATTTGCCAAAGACAATGTTGTCATATTTGAGTTTCATGCTAACAAAGGCTTTATAAAATCTCAGATTTCTAATCAAGTTGTTCTTGAAAGTTTTCTTGATGTCAATGGCTAGTATTGCTTCCCACACATCCAGTGGACATCATAAAATGCTTATGGATTAGTTTCTCTTGCATCAAACAATTGTACATCTAGTTATAATTTTGGCCTAAATGATTGTACCTCTTAAGACGATATGTCACTTTGGCATTATAGGCTATGTCATGTAAATTTCCAAATTGTTAAACATATATATATATATATATATATATATATATATATATATATATATATATATATATATATATATATATATAATATCACAGTTGGCAATCAAAGTTCACATCATTTTTTTAGCTCATGTTGTTTAGGAATGTCATATAGAATATATTCGTTTACATTTGTTAATATTTATAAGGCGTCAGATGATATCATATACATTGATCTATTTAGGATAGTAATAATACATTAGTTTTGTTGATGCTTGCACAAAATACACTTGGATTTATTTTCTTGAACTAATGTTATGAATGCTTTTAAGTTGTTTCTTGCTTATGTACATACTCAATCAAATATTTGCATTAAAGTTTTGCATTAGGATTTTGGTGGTTAATTTAAGTCATTTACTAAATATTTAACTGAATTAGGTATTATGCATCGATTAACATGTCCACACACAACTCATCAAAATGGTTATGTTGAAATAAAGCACAAGCATGTCGGGGAGATAGGTCGAACTCTTCTTGCACATGCTTCTATTCCTTTCTCATATTGGGATCACAATTTCACCGTGTCAGCTTACCTCATAAACATTCCTCACTGCATGTATTCTTGACTCCCCATGATCATATTTTTCCCTACACAAAGAACTACCTAACTACAAGTCACTCAAAGTATCGGGAGGGAGGAAACGGTGTTTCTAGGTATCTCTCTTCATCATAAAGGCTTCAAATTTTTATCTTAAAAGATGTGTCTTTCAATGAATGCAATTTTCCTTATCCTACTTCATTTCATCCCAGCACAAAAGCCTTGTATACAAAGTCAATGAGCACATGCACATCCTTACTTCTCCCACAACCACTTGGCTCACTCTCTCTCTCACACACACACAAAAGCACTCCTCACATGAGTAAAGACATATCATTCTAAAAGTAAGGCTTATGAAACTATCATTGATCATACATTAGTAAAAACAAGTGTTGTCTTGTTCACGGTGATTTCAAGCTATACAACAAGAATATAATGCATTGGTGAACAACAAAACTTGTACAATCACTACCTTACAATCAAGCTAGTCATAGGAAAGTTGTGGGATGTAAATGGATGTTCAAAGTCAAAGAAATCCTAATGGGACAATTAACAAGTGCAAAGCGTACTTGGTATCCAAGAGATTCCACCAACAACTTGATTTTGAATATAATGAGACTTTATTTCATGTGATTAAGCCTACAACCATAAGAGATATCCTTACTCTTGCTATCACACACAAATGAAAACTACAACAAGTTAACACCAATAATGCATTCATCAATGGTTTTTTTCCAAAGGAGGTATACATGCACCAACCTCCTGGCTTCACCAACTCTGACAAAACTTGGTATGCAAACTTCATAAAACATTATATAAATTCATAAAACTCTGGTTTGTATTTATTCAAAGCTTTGATTTACAATTGATTAGCATCTAATACATAAGGGAGTTAGAAGTTGGTTGTATTCTACAATCGATCTAACATCCAATATATAAGAGAGTTAAAAGTTAGTTGAGTCATGATATTAGCTTCTTTTAAATACTAATCTGATCTACAAACCAATAATATCATGACTCAATGATAAGGGAAAATGTTATTTTTACATCGTATATAAATAAAATATACATATAATTTTGTTTTTTAACTAAAATTTTCTCCTTCTATATGTCACGTCAATAATTATAAATGATGTATTTTTATAGGGTGTTAAAATACACTATCTATTTCGGTGTTAAAATAACACTACTCAAAGGATAATAAGTGGTTCATTCTTGCAAAAAGTTATCGCAAACTTATTTTCTAACAAAAACAATTTTAGCTTTGTATGACACCACTAATTACATTGTAATATTTTATAACAAATTATAAATTAAAACAAAAATTTAAAACGTATATGTCCGCTAGTGGTTTCTCGCGTAGAAATCTAGTTTATATTAAAACCTAATGGGATACCCGTGCGACGCATGGATACTGTTATGTTATGCGCATTTGTTTTTAAAATATAATAAAAAAATAAAAAAAATAAAAAAATTACTTAATCAAAAGATTTATTATTTTTAAAAGAAATTAAAGAATATTTTTATTTATATTTGGATCATAAATAATTTTTTTTTTCATATATAAAAATATTTGAATATTTGAATGATTCATATATTTTATGTATATAGATATTATTTATGTTTTGACATATAAAAGTATATATATAATTCTTAAATGTATTTAATTATGCAGTAGAGAAAAAAGGATATGCACTGACAGTGTAAAATATTTTTACACTATCAATCAATCACAACCATGTATCTAATTAAAACATAATTTTAATTTAAAAATATCAATATGACATGGCAAGTGTAAGGATTTTGATTGGTTGTATGTGTAAAGTTAGTTTACACTACCAGTGCTAGGGGTGTTCGCGGTTCGGTTTGGATCGATTTTAAGGCAAAAAACTTATCCGATCTAAAAATAAATTTACTTACGGTTTGGTTCGGTTTTGGATGATATGTTAAAAAAATCTAATCTGATCCGATCCAATCCAATTTAATGCAGTTTAATTTGAATCTGTTTTTGGATATCCAAATTATAAAGTATATTTTTATTAATATTATAAAAATACTAATAAATCATAGATTTGATATAATATATATCATATAGTATATTAAAAGTTAATATTAAAAAATAAAAATGATCGATTATAGTTGAAATAAATGAAATAATAAATATATTAAACTAAACTAATAGATAAGGTAAAAGAATTAATTATCATATAATAATAAATTTATGTAACATATCATACTAATAAAAAATAAACAATTACAAAATACATATACATGCGGTTCGGTTTGATTTGGATCGATTTTGAAAAATCAATCCGAAATCCAATCCGAACCGTGCGGTTCTCACAAAATGGCATCCAAACCAGGGGCGGAACCATTATGAGGCACGGTGTGGCTTTAGCCACACCATTTTTTTTACTTTTTTTTTTTATATAGTATATATAATATTTAGTTAAACTAAAATTAAATTAATTTGTAAATTAAAAAATACTATAATACAACAATTCACTTTTCTCTCTCTCTTAATATCTCTATTTTCTTTCTTTCTCTCTCTCACACCATAACTTCTTTTTCTCTTCTTCTCAAACCCCACTATCTCTCATATTTGTCTCTTATTCTCATATTTTTTAATCCAAAATTTCATTATTTTCTTCTCCAATTTGTTCACTTGACTTGGTTGCATTTATTTGTGTGTGATTGAAAATCAAAGGTAAAGTGGGTATTTCAAATTTCTCTCATTCTTTTCTCCTTTTTGAGTTGAACCCTAAACCCCCAATTTATTAAAAATACCAACTTTCTTAATTTCTCATGAACTATTTTCTTTCTAATCATTTGGTTTCATTGTTCTCTTTATAGGATGAAGAAATTTTTTCCGGTACTCTCTAGAGACAAAGCTACTTCTTCGACTAATGTAGAAGCATCGGAAAGTATCAAAGTTGTTGATTATGAATTGTTGGAAACGGATCCGGGAATTAGGCCTCCAATTTCAAGCTATCATCCCGACATCCAAAATGAGGTAAGGAAAGCTTATTTAAAAATAGGTCGTCATCAACCTCCTCACAATTTCGTTTACCCTTGGTCTATTCAAGGTAAACAAAAGCGTCGATTTTGCAAAAATTGGTTTGATTTGTATGATTGGATTGATTATAGTGAATCTAAGGACCTAGTGTTTTGTTTGCCATGTTTTTTGTTTAAAAATGTTTCTAAGTATGGGGGGATCACTTTGTGGGAGACGGTTTTGGTGATTGGAAGAATGCTCAAAGGTTGGCTAATCATGCTACTTCTTCCAATAGTCATGTTGATTGTGTGCATATGGGTTATGCTCTCATGAATCCAAACCAAAGTATTAAGGCCTCGTTTGTTAATCAAACTAAGCAAATGAATGCCGAATACCGTGTTCGTGTAAACACATCCCTTGTAGCTACTAAGTTTCTTTTGAGGTGTGGCATGCCATTTAGAGGGAGTGATGAGTCTCTTAACTCTTTATTTAAGGGGCCATTTCTTGAGTTGGTGGATACTTTAAAGGAAATCAACCCGGAGATAGCTAGTGTAATTAATTGTGCTCCGGGAAATAACCTTATGACTTCCCCTAAGATTCAAAAGGATCTTGTCGCTGCTTGTGCATGTGAAATAACTCAACAAATTATATGTGATATTGCGGATGATGTGTTTTGTGTTTTGATTGATGAATCTGGTGATGTTGCTGGTAAAGAACAAATGGCTGTTGTTATTCGCTATGTTAATAATGAAGGTTTGGTAAAAGAAATGTTTCTTGGAATTGTAAGTGTTAAAGAAACAAGTGCTAAGTCACTTAAGGAGGCCCTTGAGAAGTTGTTGTCTATTAATGGCTTGAGTATATCTAGCATTAGGGGGCAAGGGTATGACGGAGCTAGCAATATGAGAGGTAAGTTTGGTGGTTTGAGAACTTTAATCCAAAATGAGAATCCATCTGCTTATTATGTGCATTATTTCGCCCATCAACTTCAATTGGCACTTGTTGCATGTGCTAAGACTCACAAAGATGTTAGTGGGTTTTTCGGTAAGGTCAATATGCTTGTTAATTTCATTCGATCTTCTAATAAGAGACAAGAATTACTTCGGGACAAACAAGTAGCTCAGTTTGCTAAATTGATTGAAGAGGGCCAAATAGAAACTGGTAGTGGGTTAAACCAAGAATCATCTATTGCTAGAGCCGGTGACACTCGTTGGGGTTCCCACTTTAGGACTCTCACTAGTTTGATGACTTTGTATGGTGCCATTATTGGGGTACTTGAAGAAGTTGGAAATGATACGTCATTTGAAAAATATGGTGAAACTATGCTTTTGTTAGATGTGCTTCAATCATTTGATTTTATCTTCATGTTATATATGATGGTTGAGATTTTAGGATTTACAAATGATTTGAGTGTAGCGTTACAAAAGCGTGATCAAGATCTTTTGAATGCTTTGTCACTTGTCAATGCTACCAAACAAGAATTACAAGAAATGAGGAATGATGGATGGGAAGAGCTTATATCTAAGGTTATGGAAATTTGCAATAAGCTTGACATTGATGTGCCTGACATGGATGCATCATATGTGCAAGGGAAGAAACCTAGGCGACATGCTACAACTTCTAGTGTTTCTAATTTGCATCATTATAAGCATGATTGTTTGTTTAATGTTTTAGATTTGCAGTTGCACGAGCTCAATGCTAGGTTTGATGAAGAGAATACTGAACTTTTAGAATGTGTTTCATGTTTGAGTCCTTCATCGTCATTTGCAGCTTTTGATGTGAAAAAGTTATTAAGGATGGTTGAGCTTTATCCAAATGATTTTGTGGATGTGCCGGAAGTGGTGATGCGACATCAACTTCAAAATTATGTTAGAAATGTTCGATGTGATCCAAAATTTGCAAATTTAAAAGGACTTTCAGATCTTTGTGCAAAATTTGTGGAAACAAATAAGTGCAACACATTTGATATGGTTTATAAGCTTTTGAAATTGGCTTTAGTCTTGCCGGTAGCAACTGCAAGTGTGGAACGTGTTTTTTCAGCTATGAAGTTTGTGAAGAGTCAATTATGTAACAAAATGAGTGATCAGTGGTTAAATGATCGTCTTGTAACTTTTATAGAAAAAGATGTTCTTGGAACAATTAACAATGATGTTATTTTAGCTCATTTTCAAGAAATGAATGATAGACGATTTTCATTGTAATGTATTGCATTGAATATTATTATTCATTTTTAATGTGATTTAGTTCGTACTTTCGTTTATATTTAGCCACACCAATATATATTGTCTGGATCCGCCCCTGATCCAAACACGTCCAATAAACTTCGGTTTTTTATGTAGTAAATATCTTTTAATCATTCATTTATTTCTAATTTATTATAAAATGATTTTTTTTAAAAATTTAAATCTTAAAATTATTTTAATATTTTAATTTTAGTACTTTTATAAATTGAAAAATATTATAATAAAAGCATTTTTTGAATCTCGTTTTTTTTATTTTGTATCATTTATGTTATTCATTTTAATTGTGAACTATCTATTTTTCAACCAAACAGCATTCCAACAAAGTACATAATCCAACGAAGTGGGAACTCAATTTTTTTTTTGAAGAAGCAAAAGTATATTAATGAAATAACCATGCACAAGCAGTGCCACAGTTACAATCCAAAACAAAACGTACCATCACACATCCCCCTTGTACTCCCACCAAAACCAATACAAATAGACAATAATATACAGTTCCAATTACAATCAAATTCTTAATACTAAAACTACAGTCACCACGGCCAAGTGCTAAATTCTGCAGAGAATAAAAACCTTAACAGCCACCAATACCAGACTGAAACAACCTGTAACAAAAATAATCTGGCAGAGCAAACCCACTTGAAATAGAATTGATCAGACGCGGAATCTCTAAAAAATCAGCGGACACAATACTGCAGTCATAGATATAATACTGCAGCGCTTTGGTTATTCAAAGAAAATCTGTCACAGCTCCACCTTTGCTGTTGAGAAAATAATACAATTGAGTGTAATTACACGTGTTTTTATCATGTTAGTGCCTAATTGAGAGGAGAGAGAGATGAAACCTTGTGAACATCTTCTAATTGAACAACACATTCTCTAACAGCAATGAGGTCTATGGTCTGCAACATAAATACATAAATTTATGCCTATAATTAAGCCTATTTTCTTCCAACTTTTTCAAGAATAAGCAATTTGGGAATGTTACTAAGATTCATACCCTTCTCCATAGTTATAGATGTCATGTGACATCTTGAAGAAAAGCTCAGGTTGAAGACCTTTGTAAGGCTGAATTAATTCACAGTTCCTGTAAACCAATGACGATGAGTTAGGACAATCACCACCAGAGTTGATTTCAGGTGCTGCTGCTGATGCTGGAAAGTTGCAAAATCCATCTTCCCAAACCAATATCATGTGCAAGCATAATAAACATCAATACAAACTTTTCATTTCCAAACACATGATGACAACAATATAAAAAATATCATTACCGATTCCTTCTGTTTGTAACCTTCATGTCTCGTCGCTAACTTAAGCATTAGAAATCCATGCTTCCTTCAATATAGAAATCTTTCAAATATTATTTACCGTAATGAAAGTACGGCGTGTTGTGTAGCTTAATCATAAAAGATATATCTAGTCGGTAAATCCATAGAATGTAAGCCAAGTTTGGGGAATGAACATATCGGACATCAGACACGATGATTAGAGAAATTATTATTACTATTTAAATGGAGAAAGTTTAAGTATAAACCCAATTTGTTGATTGAGTCAATGAAATGGAACAGGATAAAATCACCCGTTCTTATATACCTTCTTTTGCTCAGCCACAACTTTGAAATGCCAAAACAAACTCTCAACTTGGTCGTCTTTAAGTTCGTATCCAAGCTGAAACAACAGAGAGTAACTCATAAAACTAAAAAAATCATTCAAAGGACCATTAGCCACAATAAAAATGTATGTATACCTCTTCAAGTCGCTTTCTCAGAGCATGGCGCCCGGTGCATCATTAGGAGCACAAGTTTTTGTTTGGAGTACAAATTGTAAGTGTGGTCGATCGTTAACATTGAATCGAATATCGGCATATATGTTGTCGACACAACGATGTGTTTATCAGTTCCCTGTGACAGAAAGAAAATTATATACCCTATCATAAACCAAGCTATTAACACCAAAATCATTGTTCCAACCAGAAAGCTAAAACATTGGAATACTATTCCACTGGTATTTTAAGCGGTTCGATATAAATGCACATCATACGCAATCAAACAACAACAACAAAATGCACATGAAAGGCTGCCCTGAATGCTGTAGCATTGATTCAAATCAGGCTCGAAACATCGATAGAAACATTCAGCCTCAGGCTACAGATTACTTGATGCGATAGAAATCAGATGCAAAGCTACGCTATCTGATGAGCGAAGGAGCTGCGACCAACTGATAATCCCCTCAATCGATCATTCAAACAAATCCTCAATCGAATCGAACCTCCCTTGGACCCGATCAATGACACCTAACTTAGAATTAACCTGTTGATTTGAACTTGGCATATTGATGCTTTGACCCAGACTTTGGTTTCTCACAATTAATAGCCGCACGCGCCAGGACATGCCCGCTGATTCAAACACCATCGATCTTAATAAAGAAAGTAATTTTTACCAGATTTTTAGTGGCTGTAATTAGTGGCCACTACAATTGTTATTGTTACAATCAAAGAAAGCCATTTACTGATTTTTAAACAATTATTACCAGATTAATATCTCCACTGAGAGTTCCCACTGACATCCATTAATCTAGATTGTCTATTCTTCATATCTAGTTCCAGCTGCTACAAATAAGTATTTTTCTACATAACCAATGAAATCATTAGAAACTAATAAAACAATTATTAAACCACCATAACAGCAAAGTAATTGGAAATAGTGAATACCTGAGCATTAGTTTCGGAAGTTAATTTAGCAGCAGAAGTATTTGAACATGCTTTCACAACCAATTTTCAAGAAAGGATAGTAGAATGAAACAATCTCAAAACAGACAGTGTCGATAAAACTAAAAAATCTAGAATGCATAGTCATACTTCATTGGTTAGTCCCTTTTCAAGATAAAGTGGTATAGGGAAATAAGGGTCATCCTCCCCAGTATAGCAATGTGTTCAAATTAATATCATCCGAAAGAGATCGAAAATTTGTCACTACAATTTCACCTTTTTAAGAGATTGACCACCTTTGATCAGAAGATCGGACGGCAACTGTCGTATAAGCACAAAAAGTTGCAACTGGTACTGTCGTGTCAGGCAAAAAAGCATTGACAGAAAAATTGTAACTTTAAAACCAGTGAGAAATGGTTTAATTAACAATTCTTATTCTAGTACAACGGGTTTGATTCACATTTGAGAAAAATGGTTTTATATTATAGATTTAAATTAGACAGAGGGAAATCTATATGGTTGCAAAAGTATGTGATTGTTTTGACAAAGTCTTACCTAATGTGTTTATAGTGAAGACAGATTTTAGTAGTTAAATAACACCAAGATAATCAACATTTTGTTCTCAGCATACTTAGTACAAATGGTCTTGAAAATGGTTTAATTAACAATTATTATTCTAGTACAACAGGTTTGATTCACATTTGAGGATCACTTTTATGAAATAAGCGCAAACATGATCAATTGTTTCCACCTTAAATGGCACCCTTCATCAATATCTAAATAATTTGACAAATGAATGTTGAAACAGAACTCAGCATGACATACTACAGGGGAATAATCAAATACTAACAAACATTCTCATTGATGGTGGCTCATTACAACAACCATTAATGGTTAATGTCATATATAACTGAAGATACAAACATAAATACATTTTTAAGTGCATATGAAATCTCTTACTCAACATTCATTACACCACTGGCAATAAGGTTTTGCCTAAACATTTACCGACAGAAAGTGAAGAACATGTCATCTATACTTCTTCATTTGATTTCAACATCTGTTTACTCACTGTTTAAACTGCTTTATACACCAAGAATGATCCAGTGCCAGAGTAACTACAGGCTAATGCCTTCCCAACCGAGGTTGGTAGAGAAAATGCTAGCTGAGGACGTTCAAGCTCATCTGTGCAGAAACTTTTCCTGTTATAAATTTAGTGCAGAAAAAAATTGAATCAACTAGCCGGAAATTGAACAAAGAATAATAAACCAATTAACACTAATTCAAAATAGTTAGTACTAAGTCTAAATGCTTAAAAGATGTGATATTACTCCATTGCTTGTGTAGTATTTGAATCCAATTGTTGTTATTGTCTCTCAAATCTATGTACTATTCAGACATTGCAGGGTACTATTTCCATGAGAAACAACTAAACCAAGTTATGTTTACCTCACGGCATTCAGCAATTGGCTAGCAATGTGTTTTCTTCTGTTGGAGGGAGTGACCCAAATGGCTCTAATGCCACAAACAGCAGCAACAGGTTTGCTTGCACATACAATCGCCCTACCATCCATAGAATCACTCACATTCACTTTCGCAGCTCTTTTTCCAACTTCCCTTTGAAAAACGATATTCCCAAACTGGAGAGTGGTTGGAGACAGCTTCTTCTCCCTTTTCTTTGCGCTAGCTGATTGTCCGTCATCTGAGCAAGACAAAACAGGAAATGCTTCTTTGATTGGTTCTGCAATCACGCACCCAACAACCTTCTGGAGAGAAATGAACAAATAAACCTGTATATGTACAAACATGCCAATCAATAATGTATAAAACAGCCTAACATGATGTTTTTCACATATGTTAAAAACAGCATAGTCATTATAAGGAAAACTTTCGGAGTTGGAATAGTAACAAATATTCATTGCTTATAAATTATAATAAGCAGAACTTAACCTTTGCATCTTAATTTTATTTATCTAAGAACCTCTCTCAAGTCTCATTTGATATATCCATGATTATCTACACCTTTAAAAGCATTTTTTCATAAATGAGTAATCATATACTTGTTTTAATCTAGAAACTTAAATATGGGCTTGGTCTTGCATTGATCAAAACTGACCATGGTATAAAGTGTTAGGGATATTCATATAACACTGAGTTGAACAATACATATAACAGTAAAAAAAACAATTTTGAAGGCAAAAGCTCCAAAGTCTATCTTCAGGTTAGAATCAATTCTACTCAAGCATATTCAAATATGTTAAAATCAAGAATAAATCAATTTAAGCTAATGTGATTAAGACTACCAGACACACTTATATAATTCAAAATTCAATCTAAACAGTACCAAAATCTAAATCTAAACTAAACTGCAAGTAAGTTTTTTGAGGTTAAGTAGAACATTATCCACCTTACAGTGTTGATTCGCTATCCATCCACTTCCCATCTCAATTTCCATCATCTTCACAACTTCTTGAACCTGCCATAACAACAATTTCACAAGAACCCATTCAACACTTCAAAACCCAACAATTCATCAGAAATGGGGATAAATCTTAAAATCAATAAATAAATAAACAACCTTGTTCCTGTGAGAAGACGGATCGTTCTCCAACACCATAATAACTCGACCACTTTTATCAGAAGAAACAACCCTTTCATTATTCCAACCCTAAAAAAAACACAATAAAAACAATCAATTTGCAGATGAATCAAATAATAGAGATGAGAAAAAGTGAATTTGAATTTAGTTATTACTCTAAATTGGATTCCTTGCGTATAGCGTTTGTGAAATTGAGCGTGTAATTTCTCGTCTTCGACGTCTCCGGGAGTGAACTCAATACCACAAGTGGAACACGCGCGTAACAGGAAATCGGATTGACCTAATTCCAAATGGAACTGAGCGTAGCTTCTCTTCTTGTTCTTGACTACTACCGGTTTTTGGATTACAGTTGGAGGAGGTGAAGGAATTGGATTAGGGTTTCGACGAGTTCGGGTGTAAGTGTTGATGATAGTGTGTTGATTGTTCTCCCATTTCCAGTTGGCCAAATCATCGTCGCCGTCGTCGGTGGTGGCAGCGGGAGGAGGAGGGGGGTCGGAGGGAGATTTGAAAAATGTGTTGATCTTTGATTGCATCTGAAATTGCTGTGTTAAACGACTTGGCGTTTTTGTTTTCTCGATTCTGAAAAAGTTAGCCTTGTTTTCACGATTCTGAACATGGAGTTTACATTTTTCTTAGCGGGAATTCTGTAGCGCCAAAAAATAATTCCGAAAATCAAATACCATCAAAATACTATACTAGCCGCTTACAATTTTGCCTCCTTTTCACTATTTTGTTTTAGTTTATTTTTTTAAATTTAAGATTAAATTTTAATGAGATTGTATAGTGTACCAAGTTTAAATTTAAGTCATTTTTATAAATATTTATAATTATGTTGTTTATTAAAAATAGTTTATTATTATTAAAAATTTAAAAGTCAATTAAAGGTATATAATGATATCTTTGATAGAGTTAAGACGAAATTGACATTTTGAACGAGTAACTTATTAAATAAAGTTGGTAGGACTTTTTTGGTTAAATTTATTTAGGGGTATTCAAAATCGAACTAATACAATAGAAAATTGTTAATCGAAATAAATTAAATAGAAAATCGCAAAAATGTTTTTGGTTCGGAAGTGTTTGGGTCAATTTATAATAGAACCGCACAGTTCGATTTAGTTTGCGGTTTATAATTTGAAAATCGAATCATATTGCATTATGTTACAACTCAAACTTTATTTAACCCACATCCAACCCAAACTCGTTATGCCTTAAACCAACAATTAAAAACGACTTTCTCTTCTTCACACCTAGGTGTTGTGTTTTTAAGGTCTACTATAATATTTAAATGTTTCTCTGTTAAGTCGTGCGATGGGTTTCCTAGTTTTGATATAGGTCGTGCTTTTGTGTGGCTATTATAGTATTGTAATGTAATGCACTAATGCTATTGTCTGGAACTTCAATTTTTACTTTGTAATACACTTTGATATTTTGTTATTTGAGTTCTTTTGTTATTTTGTGTTGAAATGGTGTCGTAACTTGTACTTGTTGACATTGTTTTTTATTATTTGGTAATGTATGAATGACTAAACACAAAATTATGTTGTCCTTTATATGTATAGCTCAATCAAAACTTCTAAAAAATGAACCAAACCAAATTGTATTACTTCGATTTGGTTTTGTTTTATTTGGTTCAATTTTATTTCTAAGATCTATTCGAATCAAACTGAACCCCATGTTATTTCTCTTATAATCCAGATGACTTTTATCATTAAAACCGCTCAAACTGCATCACAAACACCCTTGAATCTATTACTACGACTGTCCTAATCTATATAATGCAATTCCACCATATCCCTACTAATGTGTGCAACTAACTTGATAGAATTTCTATAAGCTTTCTATGGAGCAGTGATGGTGTATCAAGGACTTTGAAATGTGTTAATTGGCATGATTGTGGACTTGAGACTTCACGCACAAGAGGGGATGAATTATGTAGTTTAGAAAAAATTGGTTTTGAAAAACTTCAGAAAATAAAATCAGAGTTTAAAAACATTTTTGAAAAAACTTAGCAGCGGAAAATGAAAAGGCAGAAAATAAATTGCAAAAATTAAAGAGTTAAGGGAATAAGAAGAACACCAAAAATTATACAAGTTCACTCAAAAACGACTTAGTCTTGTCCCCGAAATTTGATTTTGAGAGTTTTCAATAAACGTTGATAATTTTTAGTAGGAAAGACTCAGAACCCTCTTATACAAGGAAATGATGGTTGATCTTCAACATCTCCGAGAGTAAACTCAATGCCACAAGTGGAACACGAGCGTAACAGGAAATCTGATTGACCTAATTCCAAATGGAACTGAGCGTAGCTTCTCTTCTTGTTCTTGACTACTATTGGTTTTTGGATTACGGTGGGAGGTGGAGGAATTTAATTAGGGTCTTGATGAGTTCAGGTGTAAGTGTTGATAACAGGGTGAGGTTGTTCTCCCATTTCCAGTAGGCCAAGTCATCATCGCCGTCGTCGTTGGCGGTTGGAGCAAGAGTGGGATCAAGGGAACATTTGAAAATTTTGTTGATCTTTAATTGCATGTAAAATGTTGTGTTAAACGACTTGACGTTTTGGTTTCACGATTCTGAAAAGTAAATAGTTAATAACTACTACCACTCACTCACACCCTTGCTACTACGTGAAAATGAAGTTTGTTTTTTTTCATCGTGCTTTGAGCGGGAATTTTGTAGCGCCAAAATAAACAATCCGAAAAATCAAATACCACCAAAGAGAAGTTGTCGACAATTCAACAAAGTCCATTATTCTCTACTTTTTCTTCATATCTAATATTTTTAACTATATGTTAAAGCTAATTTTTGAAGAACAACAACTAAGAAATTTGTTTCCATACTGTGAAATTCATTGTGCTTGCCCTGATATTTTTTTTTTTTTATGAAAAATTGATATTGTTCATTGTGATTGCTCCCAGATTGACATTTAAATTTTTTTATTTGTTGACACATTTTAATTTTTGTTTTGTGAGAAGAAAATAAAATAGGAACCGTGTAGATTTTGACTCAGTTTATTATATTGATTTGATTTCAGAATTATAGATGTGTGATACAACTACTCTCTTAACTTATCATTTTCTTATTTGCATACCTTCATGATGCAATTTGGCCATAGAGTAATAAAGTTATTACCATTCTTAAAACTTAAGACCGTACCAAAAATTGGGATTTTTCTTTTGCAGGCAATCAATATCATACATAATAATAAAGCAAAATGAGAACTTTGGCAAGTTTGTCACTTGTCAACCTCTCATGTATGATGTTGTTTTTATTTATGCTATAAAAAGAAAGTTTTAATTAATATAATTTTATTCATTTAATTTAATTATATCTATTCGTTTTAAATTTTTTTTTGAACCAATGAAAATTTGATTAATTCAAAAAACAGATAAACGCAAGGCGATCGCCAACGATCCAGCCCAAAACAACAAAAGAACTAAAGGGCCAACAATCAAAGAAAAAACCACAACACCTAGATCATAAGAGTAGCAAGGTAGTTCCTATGTTTTTTGTTGTACCAAATTCTAGGCCATAAGGGTGACAAATGAGGCTGTCCAAAAGGTTGTTAGTGCTCTTCTAGATTTCGATTACGTTATTTCCATATTCGATTGATTATAATCTTGATTGCGGTAAGAGCGGTTTGTTTAATTTTTGCTACTCAACGACAGTACTATAGTGCTGCTATTTGATCATTATCTACTAAATACATATTGCGGAGCTACGGTGCTTTATTTAAGTTCCGCTATGTTATAGCGCTATAAGACATGTTTTGATATAAATTTTAGGGATTATTTTGTTGATCTAATGGTAGATCTAGGAACTCTTACACCACCTCTCTTTTATCATCATACTACAAGGAATGTGGCTATGAGTTTTTTGTCATTTTGGCTTCACTTCACATGCATCAGTAGTAAGCTATTTCCAGTGTTTTTTCAAGTATATCAATTTGCCTTCACTTCACATGCATCGCTAGATGAGAGATTTGACAAGTGGTGTCATTTCAATGTTTTTTCTATGTAATATATACATAATCACTCGTACTGCAAATTACTTATGGAATGTGAAATTAAATCATGAGTGCATTTTGAAGTGGAGTCAAGGTTAGCTTATTTATTTTAATTATGTTATGGTTATTTCTTGGTTGAGTATGTGAATCACATTTTGGAATATTGAATGAATTTCAGGTTTATATAGTTTATATAGGAAGCAAAAGTGGTGAACACCTTAATAATATTGTGAATGAAAATCATCAAATAGTTGCTTTTGTTCATATTGGAAGGTTAGAACTTAAGAGTAAAAATTAATTTTTGCTTTTGTTCTCAACTTTTCATAGTTTGAATATTTTTTACAACACTATTTATTGTTGACAGATTTGAATTCATACATTCACTTTTGTAGAAATTCAAGTGGTACATAAGACAATGCATATGTTCACTTTTTATGTACAGAGGCATATTTCATTTTAGAAACAAATTTAACAACAATGCATATGTCATGTAATTCTCACTTCGATATAATATCTCATTTTTATATATTATTGTATTCAATTGTACTGGGAAATCATCTCAGATGTGCCTTAGTCGTAATATTTGGATGCCTGTTGCTAATCTGTGTAATGTGTTGTTCTGTTCTGGTGTAGCAATTTTCTGCAGCAGCTTTTCTTGAGGATTTGAGTGTATTGCTTTAGTTTTTTAGTTCTGTATGTAGTGTTTTGGTGTATTTGGATTCATGTGTACTGATTTTAGCACATCTTGTGCTCTTAATTTAATGTCTTCTTTTTTTCTTTTCCAAAAAAAAAAAATTGTACTGGGAAAAAATATTTAATACTTTCTTGATATTCTAACACACCATAGTGTAAGAGAAATATATTTTATGAAAAGTGGAATTTTATTCGACATGATTTTTATTTGTAAACTTTACTGGGAGATCACCAATATGTAAGAGTATTGTTAGGAAAAAAATATTTAATACTTGATATACATTGTAAAAGAAATATATTTCATAAAAAATGGAATTTTATTTGACATGATTTTTGTTTGTAAACTGTTTATAAAATATGTTTCTAATATAAAAAATTTTATCTCGTGCATCGCACGGGTAAAAACACTAGTTTGAGTTAAAAACGTTGGGAATGTTAGTAGTTTCATAGTTTTATCTTTTTATTTATTTATTTATAAATTACATAGCTTTTTCTTTATATAAAACAAAAATTGTAGTATCAATTTAATTAATAAAGAAGAGTAATAACTTCACTTTAGATGATTATTCTTATGGAAATAATTGCATTAAATTTTTTTCTTCAATGGTCAATGTTTTAAACCTTGAAACTTGACAAAATAAAGTCTAAATTGAAGCTAATCGAATGTTTTTAGTTTTTGATTGTTTGTGCTATTATTATTACAACTTTAAAGATGATAGATGTGTATGAAGATTCTACCCCAATTAGTAATGATGGCAAGCTTGGAATTACTCGTAATAATGAAGACAATCTCAATATTATGACACCATTAGAGTCATATGAAGTAATGGAGTTTTTATCTATCAGAGATACAAAGAATCACTATACAAGGTATGTAGAGAACAACAGTTTTAGTTTTCGTACGGGTCGTATCACTAAATCAAGAATAAATAGAATTAAAATTGGTTAAGAAATTCTCTGTTCAAAGGACGGATTTCAGACCAAACAAATATTCGAAAGAGGAAAATAGTAGATTTATCACACCAAAAAGTTCATAGTTTCGTATATCGGGAAAAAACTAAAGTGCAAAAACAACTTATTGTTGTGTTATATGAATTTGGTTTGCCATAGTCAAATAAGATTTGACTGAAAGTGGCAATATTGATAATGTTGGATTTAGTCAACAAGTTATTATTGACTACTTAAGTGATAAGAGACAAAAACAATTAGAAAGGGGGGATGCTCATTTGATGTTATCATATTTTAAAAGTTGTCAGTTGAAGAGTCTGGGATTTTTGTATGCATTTCAAATGGATGTAGAAGGGCGGGCAACTAGCAAATTGCTTTTGGGTTGATTCAAGGTCTATAATGACTTACTAATACTTTGGTGATGTTGTGATTTTTTGGCTAACATACTTATCAAATAGATACAAAATGCATTTTGTTCCTTTCACTAGAGTTAACCCATTACCAACAATCCATTCTCTTTTGTTGTGCTCTTTTGTGGGATGAAACTGAAGTGAGTTTTATGTGGTTGTTAAGTACTTGGTTAGAAGTAATGTTTGGAGTTTGTCCTAAAACTATCATCACATATCAAGACACCGCTATTATTAATGTTGTTGCAAGGGTGTTTCCACGTGTTAATCATCATTATTGTATGTGGCACGTTGAGAAAAAAATTCTTGAGTACTTGAGCAATATCTATCATGAATATATTGAATATAAAAATTAATTTTACAAGAGCATTCACCAATCAACCACTATTGAAGATTTTAAGTCTGACTAGGAGGCAATGATAGATAAATATGGCTTGCAAGATAATCAGTGGCTTCAGAAGATATATTATATTAGAGAAAAATGGATTCCTCCTTATGTGTGTAATAATTTTTATGTTGGAGTGTCTACTACCCAAAGGAGTGAAAGTACGAATAAATTTTTCAAATATTTTTTGAATTCAAGTACTCCATTAAGTAAGTTTGAAAAACAATATGACAAGGCTCTTGATGCACGATATAATAAAGAAAGAGAGAAGACTTTTAAGACAATGAATTCAAAACCAATTTTGCGCACTTTATACCCTGTGGAAGAAGAAGCTTCAAAAAGTTATACACGAAAACTATTTAGGATTTGATGAACTGGTTGGCTCTCAAATGTTTATTGTAGAGAAAGTTGAATCTTCCATTAATGTGCCCATATACAAGGTTCATGAAATTTATAAACAAAAACCTAGTTATTGTGTGACTTTTCATATCCCTTCAAAGGAAGTGAATTGTAGTTGTCACTTGTTTGAATTTTTGGGCATTCTTTGTAGACATGTGCTATTTGTATTCATAAAGAAAAAATTGTAGCTCTTCAAAATATATTTTACGCCATTGAACCATTGATGCAAATAAGGATAAGTTTAAAGGATTGATGAGTGAAGAATATCAAGAAGCGGGCATTAAATCTTCTAGCACTTTGTTGTATAACAGTATTATGATGTTGCAATTCGAGGATTTCAGAAGTTAATTGAAGAACTAGATTTATTGGATCTTAAAGATTCAAATAGAGATTTTAGTCATTCAATAACATCTGATGTTATTTCGAAGATCGCTAACAATAAAATAATTGTGCATGATCCCCCCTTCATAGTAACTAAAGGGCGACCACAAACTTTGTGAATAAAAGGTAGCTTGGAATCTCTTAATAAAGGTTTGTACTACAATTGTTTTACTCACTGCTAAATTAGGAGGATCCTAAGCACTTCAAGACTTTGCCAGATACACAGTCAACACGCCATGTAGGCAAGATTTTAAGAACTTTGGCAAAAAATAATGGAACAGGAGCTTTAATGATGAAATCTTTTTTTTTAAAGATCTGCGCCAATTTTTTTTAACGGAAAGAATACATGATAATATATATATATATATATATATATATATATATATATATATATATATATATATATATATATATATATATATATATATAAAATTATTAATTAAAGTTTAAAAATTTGGAACCTCATGAGCCAAGGTTGTTTTTAGCATATTAAAAATTAGTTTAAAATAAGTAGTAGTATTTTTGTAGAAATTTTCATAAAACATATTTTAAAAAATATAAAATGAGTTTCTTTTAATCTATTACAAAATCCATAAATTTATAATAGTTCGTTGGATTTATAAATGATTTGATAATTACAATTATAATTACAATTTTAAAATATACAAAAATAGGTAGAAACATATTTATCATTAATATATAAAGAACATGCAGGGGTATAATTTTGTTTAATGTTGTGGTTTATTTGTATCAAATAATTTTGTTTAATGTTGTGGTTTATTTGTATCAAATGAAAGGAGGCAGTAAATTGAGCCCAGAATAATTGAAAATCCGGCCCAGCATGGTTGTAAAACGATTGAGCCCAGAATAATTGAAAATCCGGCCCATTAAGGTTGTAAAACGAAATGATGAAAAAAAGAATAAAAAAGCGCCGTTGCCGGGGATCGAACCCGGGTCACCCGCGTGACAGGCGGGAATACTTACCACTATACTACAACGACTTCTTGTTGTTGTAGTTTTGGTACAGTGTTATAATCAATAATTTTTTCCTTATTAACAGGTGAAACCAATAGCATCCCATCTCATACCCTTATTTTATTTCCTCTATTTATGTTTATCATAACATTTTCCTATGCTTTTTTTTTTCTGCTCATAACTCACTCAACTATTTTTTTTTTAATTTCAATGTTGTATTTTTTTTTTATTGGCATGTATATTACTATGGTATGATTTATTTATTTTTATAAATGCTATTTAAAATGTTTAATGTAAATTTTAAACCTATTTACATCTCAATAATCATTTTATTAAAGTATAACTTGTAAAAATAGACTACTAAATTTAATATCTCACCAAATATTATTTAGAAAATATTTTGTTAAAAATAGACTACTTGTAAAAATAGACTACTAAATTTAATATCGCAGCTACTATTAATTTTTGTCTTATAATTACTAGTTAAATATACATTACAAATTCCAAATCCCATCCTATATCATTATTTTCTTTGTTGATTTTTTTGCCTGTGCTTTTTTTCTTTTTCTGTTCATAGTTCAGCGAACGAAATTTTTTAATTTGAATGTTGTATTTTTTTAATTGACATATATATTAGTAAATTGAAATTTATTTATTTTATATGTCAATTAAAAAATCAACAATGTTTGACTGTGCTTTTTTTCTTTTAAATCTATTTACATCTCAATAATTATTTTAAAGTATAACTTATGTAAATGGACTACTAAAATTAATATCTCGCCAGATATTGTTTAAAAAATGTTTTGTTATAAATGAAATCATTTTTTTCTTATACTTACTAGTTTATTATATATTACAAATTTAAAAGGTCTTGTTTTTTTTTTTTTTTGCCTATTATCTATAAAATAATCTAGTTATAACTTTTAAGTAATTTTTGCTATTATTAAAGTCTAAAAGATTTATTTTAAATTAAATTAAATAATTTTATATAACATACTCAAAATTAAATAAATTCATATATATTGATGATAATTCATAATCAAATATAAATACATTTATTCTTAAATTACAAAAATATATATTTTATATTCAAAATGATGATACTTCACCATCAAACATAAATAAACACATGATTAGAAGATGAAGAATATAATGCTATAAAGTTTCTATAGAAGTCAAGGCTTTAGGCTTTCATCTTCCAAGTGAACTTCATAAGCATGATGGTTTTCCATATTATTTTCTATCACCTCTATTAGGATATAAATGGTCCTGATAACATGATTTGTTTCCTTGATATCTTAAATAGTTATGATGACCATACTAATATCCAACAAATCTACCGGATCCTTAAGATTAAGCATCCTAAACATCCCATCTAACTATTGTAATGAAACCCTTAAGATTGTTACTAAAATCATTTTTTTAAAATAAGATTATATATAAAGAAAAGAAACTGATACAAAATAGAGTGGGGGGACTACACCAAAACCCACTCAATTAGAGCAAAACCTAAAAACGACAAATCAAGTCTGTTCTTTACAAAGCCGGCTCTCAAAAAATCACTTCTAATAGAATAAAAATCCACTTCTCTAATATTGTGAACCATTTTCAAAGTAAGTGCTTGTTATTGACAAACTTATTATTGATAATGTTATGATATTGCCTATGAAGCTTTCCATGATCTTAATAAGAATAATAACAAAAAGAAAGATTTAGTAGATTTTAAATTGGACATGGCTAGAATATATGATAGAATATAGTGACATTTCTTGGAAAACAATCCTATTTCCCTTGACTTCCCACTTAGCTTACATAAAACCTTTATGAAATGTGTGAATGTTGTTTCCTTTTCTATTATTATAAATGACATATCTAATTATGTGTTTAATAATGTGTTTATATGGTTTTATGTGTTGTGAAAGTAAATATATTTTAGAATTTTAATGATGACTAATAAGGAAGAATAAATTACAAGCATCATCAATTAAGAAGCAAGTACACGATCAAGTGTCTAGGTTCCAATTAAAAAATTAAATAAAGTTAAATTAAATAATAGAAAGGAATTGAAGTTATAAAGTTATGAAAGTACTTCTAATCACTTGCTCAAAGTTTTAATCTTATAGTTTGATCAGTTGAATGTAATTTAAGCAGAGTAGTCTTGAAGTAATAAAGGCGATTCACACACACCAAAACTATTTTGAAGTTTTTATCTTTTTCTTAAAACTTCTTAAAAACCAATTTGAAAAAATACTTAAGTGATTAAGATACTCTCTAATCAATTAGAAAATTAAAACTAAATTGTCTAATCAATTAGGATTTACATCTAATCGATTAAAGTAAGAGTAACACCTCTCAATCCATTAGGCAACCTTATTAATCGATTAAGTGACATTACAAATTAGCCTTATTAATCCCAACAACCTTACAAAACCACGTCCAACCAAACCCGTGACCAATTCATGCCACACATCCAAAAACAAAACCAAGGTCATGACCTATACCACCACCAACCATATGTTGCCACCACATCTTACCACAACACCAATGACACATATGATATCACCACATTCTATCATAATACCCAACAAATGTATAATCAAACATCACACTGTCAAAGCATCCAACCAACACCTGTCTTCCAAACACCACAAGAACCATTGTTTCGTTTCCAAAATGATTCAATATCCCAATTCAACAAACCACCCCGCCCATATGTAACCCAACCAACTACGACAACATGGGCACTAAACTCTTTGGTAGCACTGTAAACTGGGGAAAAATGATCGACGAATTGTATGATAACACTAATATCTCACGACCATTGCATCAAGCACCTCAGACTCAGGCGAATACTAGGAGACACCAAACACCTCAGGAAAATCAAAGGAGACTTCGAAGGCAAATACAGAGGCCGAACTGTGGAACCGGTAAATTTTTCTTCAATCGTGTAATTTTTTTAATATTATTATAATTTAATCTTTTCTATTTATTATTTATATTTATATTTTTTGTTAAAATAAATTAAAAAAAAACCAAAACAACACAGTAGACATCATTTGTGGCACATGCTTCTTAATTTAGAGTGCATGCGCCATCCTATGTGGCATGACATAGGTGTATGCGCTACACATGTTGGCACCTCAGTGTTATTTAGAGTGCACGCGCCTAATGTATGTGTCACATCCTATATGTTTTGATTTTTTTTTTGAAAAGTGATTATTTTAGAAATTAATTTGAAAATGTGATTATTTGAGTTTTCTTTAAAAGGGTTATTTGAAAAAAAATCGATTTTTTTTTATAAACAATTTTTTTCTAATAAGAAATAGAAAATAGACATCAACCTAAAAAAACAATGAAATTAATGATATTCTATATATGAATAATTTTTTTTTAAAATGTGTGTAGAGAAAAGGTTGTGCCCTTTCAAAGTAAGAAATGGAGAACACAAATAACAAAACATGGGGCCATAACTAGCTACATAGGGTTCAACAATGGAAGTAACTTCAAGCTGTCTTTTATAACTTTTTGGCAAGACAATGCACCATTGATCTTAACTTCTATCAACACCATAAATTCTTGTTTTTTTGTCAAGGATGTGTCAATGTGAATCCTTGAACCAAATTAGGCATAATATTTTTAAGTACTATAGCACTTTTAATACGCCATATTAATAAGAAAGGGTCCACTATGCCATCAATTGCCTCTCTTTTAGAGAAGAAAATTGGATGAGACTTTGAGTTGTGCTTGCCCCCATAATGGTAGACTAGTGGCTATGAATAAGATTTTTGTATGTTGGAAAGAAGCTTCATGGACAATTCACTTTCCACTTGTTTTTTGTTTTCTTTTTCAATTGATTACTATTACTAAGAGATAAAATAAAATAATTTAATGAGATATCAAATATCTCTTTCAATTTTCAATTTAATAAGAGATTTTAGATTTGAATTTAATATTAAAAATGTAGAGAATATAAAAGTGGATATCTAATTTATATAAAAAATATAGAACTCTATCTTATGCATGAAATTATAGTTCACTTAATAAAATAATGTATGCATTAATACTATACTCATTTCATACTCTCTATCTTACAATTATTTCAAAATTATTACTATTATAAAGAAATAATTATTTGGAAAAAATATATAAAAAATATCTTTTAAATATTTTACGAGACATATGGAGTGTTAAATATTGTATAAGAAAATTTAAATATTTTATGTTATTTATCATTTTAAAATATTATTATTATTATTATTATTATTATTATTATTATTAATAATATTAATGGTCAATGCATAAAATTTTTAAATTGAAAAAAAACACATATAATACTTTTTTGAAGAAAATTTAAATTGAAAAAAGATTAAATATTATGAATTGTGAATGTAAAAATTTAACCTATCAATTCTTTATAATGTTATATTATAGATGGTTAAAATAAAAGTTAAAACTTGAGCTCTAGTGAGAAATGAACTTTCACTAAAGATGAATCGTTCGGGTACTCATCTCTCTCTGAATCATGAAATCAGATTAATCAATTTATTATGTGGAACGGAACTGATTGACTAAATTAAAAAGATAAAAAATAAAAATTAAACATCTCTAAATATCTAACGGCTATTTTGTATATTAATTAAATTAGTCTAGAAAAAAAAATAATTTTGGTCTTAAAATATTTCAAATGTTATTAAATTAGTCATTTTAAACAAAATTGTTTAGGGTAAAAGGGTAAAAATTAGCTTGTGTCTGCCCCCTTTCTTGAACATAGTACAAAAAATTCAAGCCTAATGTTGATGAATCATGGAAAATATTATTCAAGACATGAATCATGTTGTACAAAAAGAATTATACATTTGACATAATTATGCATTGCATTTTTTCTTCCTTAATAATTATAAATTATTTATTTGTTATTTTGATTCTTTTCAACATGCGTAAAGAATGGGATATATATAGTCAACGGTTGTTCTTATAGTATTGTTGACTAATATTTTTTTAAAAAAACTTTTTCTTTTTAAAGAAGAGACAAGATATTAAGATGAATACTAGAGTACTTTTTGAATTTTATTGGAATGTTGCACATGTACGAATTAGAGTGTTTCTGGTGGGTCGATTTTGAAAAAATATTTCATTTAATATAAAGATAAAATTATTTGTAATTTGATTTGATTTTGAATAATTACTTAAAAAAATTAATCCGATCTATTCAATTTCGTACAGTTTAATTAGGACCAATTTTCTAATATTCAATTCTTCAAATTTTTTTAATATTCAAATTTTAATTTATAATTATTTTAATAAATATTAATATCATAAAATATTATAAAATAGTGAATTTAAAATAATAAACAACATATAATATATTAAATTTTAAAATTATAAAATAAAAACAACCGATTATGTTTGAAACAAATAAAATATTAAAAATAAATAGATAAATTAAATTAATAAATAATGCTAAAATAAATTAATTATTAAAAATAATAAATTGACGTAATATATTATATTAAGAATACATAAATAAATATTAAAATATATGATTTGAATCATTTTTGACAATCAATTTAAAATATAAAAATATAATTTGATATGAGCGAAGAATTCAAACTCATCTTAAACTATTCAATCTTTTTTATTTTTTTTAAATCGATTTGATTTTTAATTGGATCAGTTTAGATTTGAACACCTATAATCTAAATAACTCCATGTGTATAAATTTAATCTACATTATTAATGTTAATTTTATTTATAAATAAATATTACACTTTTTAATTAAACAAATTAAAAAATTCACCAAATAAATTCACTTTCTCTTTTTATCTCCAAAAATTCTAATTTCTTTCATCGAAGAGTGGTGATTTCAGTTACGCTATGTTCGAGAGTTTGGAGAGAAGGGGAGGAGAGGGGAAGACTTTCAAAAATAAATTTTAAAAAAATATAAAAAAATATTTAATATTTTTTGAAAAAATAATTTTGTATAGAATGATAAAAGAGTGTATATCATTACTATATTTTTAATTTTTCGAATACTATAACAACATAAAAGATATTTTAAAAATTCAGCCCTCCAAAATCCTCAAAAGCCGCATTCAATGTAAAATTTCAGTTCCTCATATTAAGGAGTTTTTGATGTTATGAATAAAAACAAGGGTAATGCTAATGTGTGCTCTAAGAGCACATATTAAGAACTAAATGTAGAAATATTTTTCTTGAAAATTGTGCACTGTTTTTATTAAATATTTAAAATTAATTAATTAATTTATTTTTTCAATACAAAGTTTATATTTGTAGGTTTCTTAACATATGCCTTTAGGGCACATGTTAGTAGTACACTCAAAACAAATCTCTAAAACCCTTCCAAGTTCCAACTAAAATCATTCAATTATTTCTGCCCAATTTTTTTTCTTTTTCAAAGTCCTTCCCTTTTTCCTCCTCCAAACTCACGAACATAACCTTAACTAAAATCGCCATGGTTCTTTCTCTCTTACACGTAACCAACACGTTCAATGCTCTATGTATTCTTCCTGGCAATTAAAAGATCCCACATTTCAATTAGAGAAACCTTCAATTTGAGTAGGGAAAACTCTAAGCTTCTAATAGAATATGAGAGCAAAGATGAAGATATGGCAAAAGGTTTAGGTGTAGGGGGAAACGAAAAGGTGAATGACAAACCCCAAATGCATAAAAAATTCGATGTTAGATCGAGCATAAAAAAATTATAATAAAAAAAATGCGGAGAATAATTCTGGACATTTTTTTATGAAATTTTTTTATATATTGATCGTAACTGATCAGAAGAATCGTCAAGGCAGCGGAATCTGGCTCGGAGAGCAAGATGGGGGGGTACCTGCAAGGTTCTCCGATGCTTAAGTTAGTAGCTATCAGAGAATGAGGGTTGAGAGTGAAGAATAGAATACCTGACCCTCTAGTGAAAGAGGGTATTTATAGCCCCCAGCGCTGGGCCAAGGTTCCCTAATTGGGCCAAATCCAACTGGAGGCCCACGTGCTAGGGAACTGCCAGAACGTCCCATGCTAGGGCTGAGTCAGCAGGAGACTCACGTTCTGGATGAGCATAGCGTAGGGTTCGGAGGTGGTTGACTGAATCCTCCGCTGCGTGACGCGTGGTCTTCGCGCGTGGATAGCTCTTGACGGTTATCCAGCAAATGGGCCCAAATGACTTGGGCCTGCTCGGCCAGTGAGAAGAGCTGGGCCTGCTCGGCCCAGTCCAGAACAGGAGCCCCCCAAGTCATTAGTCTTGTGAGAGTGATGACTTTAACCAAGAGGCCGGCCGAGCAAGAGTACGAATGTTGGTCGTCAATTGGGCTCTCCTCGCGCGATTATGCCAGCTAGGAGAGAAGTTGTTGCTGGGTGTAAGAGCAGAGGGTGGTCGGGTGGCGTTCTCGAAAACCAGCCGAGGAGACGGCTGCCCCTTGGTTTCCAGTTGATGCGTTTTGGTTGCTTCTTGTCAGTGTGACTGACAGGTGGCAGTTGTGGAGGCTGTCATTATTGCAGCGCCGTTTTTAGGCATAAATGCAGACTGCGCCGCTTGGGTTTTCAAAGTTGCTTCATGACGTGGCACCTTTTTGTGGATGGAGCCGCCTTGGGGGTGTAAGCAATGATGGCGCCTCCTAGGCTTCCTAGGCCATCATGACACCCTTTGGCCCCCTTTCCCTATATAAGGAGCGAGAAGACCATTCATTTGTCACTTAACATTTTGCAAACTTCCAAGACTCGCTCACAGCTCTCTTCTTCGTCTCGCACATCTTCCTCCGCTTCTTCAAGTAAGTTCCTCGTCTTCTCCTTGCTTCTATTTAAGTTTTATGTTTTAGCTTTGAGTGCGGCGGGCAGGATTGTTGAGTGTGTCGAGCAAGGTTCATGAGTTTGCCGAGTAGTCTTAGGAGATCGTTATTTTTCCCATGCGTTTGCCGAGTGAGATTTGAGTGAGCGGGGCAAGAATAGTTGAATGAGACGTCCAGGCTTTAGATTTAATCAAGAATAGTTTGAATGCGACGAGCAAAGGTGGTTGCATGCCTCAGTTAGGGTATGAGTTTGCCGGAGAGCTAGATACACTCACCGTCCATCGTCGCACCTAGTGACTACTCTGGATGCTTCCGATTTAGTTCGTCGGTATTCGATGGGAGGCGGAATTCTTTCCTCGTCTCTTTTCCTCGCCCTTTCACTTGACTTGCGGTGGAAGGGTGGATTTGACCAGTCGAATTCACTGTTTCCTCTGCTTTTCAGGTAAATGGCCGACGAGAACAAAGACGATGTCGTTTTCGACATATCAGACGAGGATGAAGCTGTTGGTCGCTCACAGGACGAGGGCGTGCCCGTCGTCGAGACTTCCCCGAGGAAACTCGAGGAATGGGTGGCCATTGCTCCGAGGACGATTGCGTCGCACTTCTCGACGCGTCCTAAGGAAGCCTTTAACGTCATCGAGGACCTTGACCAGGACGAGGAGCCTTCTTGGGGCGCCTTTGTGCCTAAATCTCATCAGAGGATCTGCTCGCAATTCCCTGGTCCCTGTTTCGCAATGTATGAGTTCGTCTTTAAGGAGGCTGGTCTCCGTCTTCCCTTCACTCATTTGCAACGGAGTATCTTCAGTTGGTTGCGCTTGTGCCCGTCTCAGCTTCATCCCAACGCTTTAGCGTTCTTAAGAGCCTTCGAAGTCGTATGTGGGTACTTGGAGGTCGAAGCGACTCTGCCTCTTTTCTTCAGAGTGTTTCATTTGCAGAGGTTGCGCGATCCGGACGGCAAGTGGAGTTGGGTGTCCTTTAAGCAGCCGAAGAAGCTGTTCGCCATTTATCAGGACTCTATCAAGCATTTCAAGAGTCGGTATTTTATAATTAAGCCGCTCACTTCTGAGGCCGAGAATCATTTGTTCGAGGAACGCGAGTATATTGAGGATGGGGTGAGGAGAGTGGGCCCATCTGCCCGGTTCCCGTTGGAGTGGCAGCCTGATCACTTCGAGCATGGGACCGACTATTACATCTTCCGAGACGAGGATCTCAATGAGCGCGATACGGGGGGGTATCAGCGGCTCGCTTCTTTCGTGGACGGGTTTAGACCGACAGTATGTACATATCCCAACGGGGATCCCTTATTCGAGGAAGATGGAGGTCATATGCTGGAGCCTCGGCATATCAACACAAAAGCCATCCTCGAGTGTGGGAGTTACGGGGATGCGATAATTTTGTTAGGTGAGATAACTATTTCTTGTTCGAACAATATCCTTTCGGTTCTAACTCTTTATTTTGCAGGAAAAATGGCCGACCTGCATGACAAGATTGTGAAGATGAGGGCAAAGAACAAGGGGCCCGTCAAGCTGACCGTGAAGCGATCGCGGGTCGAGGAGGTCAAGGCGGCTGCTGCGGGTGCGCCTGATGGTGGCTCCCCTTCGTCGGTTGGGACGACTTCGGGAGGTTCTCCGGCCGGGAAAAAACAAAAGAACGAGGGGACCCCCGAACTTCGCCCCCTTATCAATGACAACCCTTCCGAGGATGACATAGTGCTGCCCTCATGTACTCTGCACAGGGGGATCTTCTCGAAGAGAAATGTGCTACTGGAGCGCGAGGAGGTGAGGCATATAGTCAGGCGTGATCGGGCGGCCCGGGATAAGGACTTGTCCGAGGATCTTGAAGGGATGATGAGGGTGGCCGCCCTGGCCTTGGCCCTCAATGCCCAAAGGGTATGCCCTCAGAAGGACTATGATGCTCTGCAGACCAAATATGATGAGCTAGAGCACGAGTTTGAACAGTACAAGGATAAGTATGAGGTTCAGAGCGGCATTGTTGAAGACCTCTGCAAAGAGCGGAATAAGGTCAGGGCTTTGGAGGCCGAGGGAGAAAGGCTCCGTGAGCGAATTGCTGAGTTAGAGAGGTCTCATCTCCCTGCTGCCGAGGAAGATGAAGACGAGAAGGCCTTGGTGACCCGCTCCCAGCTTATGGGCAAGATGAGGGAGCTGGAGGTCGATTGTGTCGCTACCCTGGGGGTTGGATTTAAGGCCACGGTGGATCAGCTGAAAGTCCTCAATCCGCGCTTGGTGACGAGGGGCATCGGTCTGTACAACAAGGTTGTGGACGGACGGATTGAGTCAAATCCGGAGTTCGAAGACTGGGAAGATGAGCAGGATCCCCAGGGTGAGGACAACGGTGCCGAGGAGGAGGATGGCGACGTCTGACCAGTTTCTTTTTGATAGTGGCCTGCGTGCCAATTGTTTTGTGGCCTGCGTGCCAATGTTTTGTGGCCTGCGTGCCAAAGTAGTTAGTTGGGCGATGCCCGGATAATTTTTGTAATATTTGGATATCTCTGGCCAGTTTAGTCGGTTTTTAATACTGTTCTGCGTTTTATGCTCTAATGTTTATTTGTGCTTATCTGATTTTTATCGTCGAATATTTATGTTTGTGCTCGGCCGAGGTTTATAGCCCGGGTGTGTAGGTAACGGTCCGGGTGCGCAAAGCAGGTGTGCGCTATAAGCGAGCTCGAGGCCGCGGTCAGGGCCAGGTGCTCGCGGCGTGAACGATCCCATCGCGAGCTGGGGTTCTGCCTTGCAGGTACTTCCGCGGAGGGTCTGTGTGTAAGGCTCGCCGCGTAGTCGGGTTAGCCTCCTGGAAGGGGTTATCCGACCGAAGCTGTCGTGGAGCATACGCGCTTGTACCATGGCGTGAGTCCTTGCCCAGTCTTTCCTCGTGTTCGCTACGAGCGGCTGGGTAGCGTTAGGTTGTTTCTAACTGTAATAGCGTCTGAGTTTTTCAGCGTTCCAAGGTCGAGCAAGTTTTTCGCCGAGAAGGTTTTCGAGGTAATATGCACCGTTTTCGGTTTTATCGTAAACTCGGTACGGACCTTCCCAGTTCGGGGCTAGTTTGCCCCCGCGCGAATCTTTCATGTTTCTGCGGAGAACCAAGTCTCCGATTTCGAATCCGCGTTTGATGACTTTAGTGCCATGGCGTAAGGCTATCTGTTGTTTTAGTTTCGCTTCTCGGAGGGAGGATCCTGTTCGGATTTCCTCGACCATGTCGAGCTCTTCTCTCATAGCTTCGTCATTGAGTTCCTCCTCGAGAGGTGACTCAGTCCGACGAGATGGTTCTCGGATCTCCACGGGGATCACGGCTTCGGTGCCATAGGTTAACTTAAACGGTGTTTCGCCTGTGGTCGAATGTGGGGTCGTCCTGTACGCCCAGAGGACGCTGTGTAGCTCTTCGACCCAAGCCTTTTTCGCCTCGCCCAACCTTCTCTTTAGTCCACGGAGAATGACCCGGTTGGCGGCTTCAGCTTGTCCGTTCGTTTGAGGGTGTTCGACTGAAGTGAAGTGCTGTTTAGTCCCGAGTTTGGTTACGAACTCCTGGAATTTTCTGTCTGTGAATTGGGTGCCGTTATCGGTTATGATTGTAGCAACCTGCCCTAAAAATAAAGATTTAGAGAGTCGCCACCTATTCTGAAGGGCGAATAGGAAACCCTACGCAGTATAGAGATCAGGGTAAGTACTATATTCAGGTCGAGGGAAGGTGTTAGGCACCCTCAACCCTTTCCTAAAGGTTAACATTGCAAAGATAAGGGTTATGGCAAAACATAAAGAAAGGTGACAAACAGAATAGGGTTAATAATTTTAATCATTGACATGATTAGGGTTTGAAGGAAGGGGACTCGCCTTGTTGCCAAGTGCCTACGTATCTCCTTAGGGAGAATCAGAGTCAACGTAGTTCGGGGGGACGGGTTGTACGCCCTTAAGGTTTGAAATTTTATTTGAAGGTTTGAAGTTGTATTGAATGAGGATAAAAATCCGTATTTTGAAATTGAAGTTTGAAAGATGTTTGGAAAGTGTTTTGAAGTTTGGGCGTACAACCCTGATTTGATTTAGCACTATTAACCGCAACGATCAATGGATTCAATCGCCATAGTTAACAGATTAGGAGGTTTGCATCATTACCAATTCAAATCGATTGATTCGATTATCACTAATAATGAATTAATGTATTTTATTATTTTTGTGAATTTTATTTTGTATTGTTACCCCTCATAATCGATTAATACGATTACAAATAATAACAAATTAGAATTAGAACAGTAGGAAGATTAATCATCGCGACTAATAAGATAGTCGAAACCATTTAATCAAATATGATTTAATTGCATTTTAATTAAATAAACATTTTAATTAAAATTATTGTTGACCATAGCGATTAATCGATTTAATCGGCACGGACAACAAATTATCATTTTAATATAATTATCATGTACTAATTTATTTATAAAAATAATCATTAATACATAAATAAATATATTAAAAGAAATTAATTAAAACAAATAATTAATTAAAAAGATTTTAGCTTTTATAGGACTAGGATTCAATGTGGTGGTCAGTAGGGTGCATGATATGGACAGGCAGATCCTGGGTGTTAGATCTAAGAGGACAAGGATCCTATGGCTAATAGCTGAGGGTATATGGTGGATCACCTTGGTGGCAGCGCACGGGATAGTGAGTTAGAAATTCAGAAAAAATAATAGCAAGGGCCAGGGATCGAACCCTGGACCCTTGGGACACCCAAACATGCTCTTACCATCTCGCCTAGGCTAGTCACGCGTTTAACAAACGCTTCCAACGTGTCATATATGAATCCAAGAAACAAAGATGGGAACGCGCGCCAAGATTCAAACAATCCAATAACGTATTGCCACGCAGTCATCTTCTTCCTAAAACCTGAAAATTCCAGACGAATAGCTACGAAATAGCCACGCTTTGTTCGTAGCAAACACGAACCTGAAAAAATAGCGAATCGAGCATATGTGTGTATAAACTTTTCGCGACCTCATGAATCTCTTCGTCCAAGATCCCTAAACATAACTATACCCTCAATTGCCCTTAATTTCACCCTAACCGAAAAGCCCCAATTCTAACTTATGAACCCTAATTCGGCCTATAATGGTGGTTCACGTTTTGAATACACAAACTCCAATTAAACCAACCAGAAACGTACAGAGCATCACTAATAATCAGAATATACAATCAATTTGCCATGGATGCGCACGAATTATTCCAATCGATCGTAAGTTTAAAACCATGTACCTTGGCTCGATGGAGAGTAATCTGGGGGTGTTGTTGCAGAGTGATTATCCCAATAGCTTCAGAGTGATTCCCCAAACGTATTGCAATCCTCAAATCCACTTGAAAAGCCCCCAATCTCTGAAACCGAGTTTGAATTTTCTTGAAGATTTTTGGTTCTTGCAAGTGTACCTCTGCCCTGAAATTCCAACCCCTATTCGTGTGCATAGCTCCAAATATTTATAGGCTTGTATTAGGTCAAGTATTTGAAGCCCAATGCTCACTAAATCCGACTTTGCCATGTTTGAGAAATTGATCTTTATTCTTGAATCCTAAGCTACCATATTTGGCCAAAATTGCATCAATCAACTTGCCACGAAAATATACTATATTTTATCATTAATGATGATTGAAAATCACAAAAATATATTTTCTATCAAGATTATTTGATTCCCCACTTATTTAAATCATAAAAATCAATTTTAAATGAAATAAAATTGTGTAAAATTCAATAAAGTGATAAAATTCGTGGCATATGGTTTGGGTAGCTTGTGGACCAAGTTTGAGTCATGGAATATAGGCCCATTTGCAAGAAATCCAACTTAGACCTCCTTTATTTCACATTTGGTCCTCCAAAATCGCCCAACTTTGATCAATCATATCTCACTCAATTTTTAAGCTATGAGGGAGTTCTAAGACTTTTTGGAAACCTCAAGAGGTCCTCTATAAGCCACTTTGGAATATATTTTTCATTTGGAGCTTTTATCTTGATCATATCCTCTTTGGGAAAAAACTGCTTTTGGAGGATGCCTGAAAATGACCTGTAATCTTTTGTATTGTATCTCTCAAATGAATCATTTCTAGCCCTGGCTTGTGAGAGACAAAGTTGTAGGGAATCCAATTTCCTTCAAAATAGGCTTTGAGTGGGGAATTTTTGATGTTCCATGTGAAAGTTATACCCAGTCAAAGTTGGGTTGACTTTCTCCTAAGAAACCCTAATTTGAACCTTTTTGCATTTGTTCATCTCTGAGTTTCTATTAATGGAATCATGATCAATCTTTGATCAAATGATAGTTATGCACCTCTATACTTGATGTTTGACCAATGATCATAGTTTGAATCATGCTTTGATTACAGTTGACCTTCAAGTTTGAATCAGTTGACTGTGGATCTTGGGGATTGTTTGAGCAAAGCTTTTGGCACTGAATCTTGAACCTTGAATCATTGTGAATGGAACATGGAGGGCAAATTTTGGGGTATGACAATGATCGCCTGTGGCACCCCGAATCGAGCGAGTATGTTCCGCTTATAAAAGCGGAGTACGTTTTGGGACGTGATTTTGGCGAGCGCTTCAGCTTCTATCCATTTTGTGAAGTAATCCACAACGACCACTAGGTATTTATTTTGGTAAGACCCGACCGGGAAAGGTCCGAGGAGGTCCATTCCCCATGTGGAGAAAGGCCAAGGCGAGGAGAGAGATTTGAGCTCGTTCGGGGGCGCCAGGTGCATGTCGGCGTGTCGCTGACATTTATCGCATTTCTGGACGTATTCTTTGGCATCTTGCTGCATGGTCGGCCAATAGTAGCCGGCTCTGAGGGCTTTCCTCGCCAGTGATCGTCCGCCGAGGTGTTGGCCGTTGATTCCTTCGTGAAGCTCTTGGAGTACCTCAAGTGCTTGCGAAGCGTCGATGCATTTAAGGAGAGGGATGGAGAAGCCTCGTCGGTATAGTTTGTTTTCGATGATAGTATACGAACAAGCTCGTCTTTTAATCGCTGAAGCTTCCTTCGCCTCAGCGGGAAGTTCGTCTTTCGTGAGGAAGTTATATACTGGGGTCATCCAGCAATGGTCGTCCCCGATAGCGAATATTTGTAGAGCCCGCGCGTTTTCGCCTATGCTTGGTCTGGGTAGGATTTCCTGGATGACCGACTTGTTTCCTCCTTTCTTTCTTGTGCTCGCAAGTTTGGATAATATGTCGGCGCGCGAGTTGTGTTCTCGGGGGATATGCTCGACTTCTGCTTTGATAAACTTTTTCATCTTATCCTTGACGAGCGTGAGGTACTCGGCGAGTACGTCGTTTTTGGCTTGGTAATCGCCGCTGATGTGGGATGCGACGAGTTGGGAGTCTGTGTAGATCTTGACCTCTCGCGCGCCCACATCCTCGGCAAGTCTCAGGCCTGCAAGGAGGGCTTCGTACTCGGCCTGGTTGTTCGACGTGTTGAAAGATAGGACTAAAGATACTTCGATGATGAGTCCTTCGTCGTTTTCTAAGATAATTCCTGCCCCGCTTCCCGAATTGCTTGAGGCGCCATCTACGTAAATGGTCCATTTGTTCCTGGTCGGGTCCGGGGAGTCGGCTATCGAGGTCATCTCTGCTACGAAGTCTGCTAAGGCCTGAGCTTTTAATGCCTTCCTGCTTTCGTACTGTATGTCGAACTCCGATAGCCCGAGGGACCATCTCAGCATTCTGCCGGCCATATCTGGTCGGCTGAGGAGCTGCTTGATGGGTTGATCTGTTCGGACGAAGATGGTGTGGGCGAGGAAATAGTACCGCAGCCTTCTGGCCGCTATCACTAGGGCCATGGCGACTTTCTCGATCTGTTGGTATCGCACCTCGGGCCCTTGCAGGGCTTTGCTGGTGAAATATACGGGTTTTTGCCCGTTTTCGGTTTCTCGGATCAAAGCCGCGCTGACTGCTTCGTTTGAAACGGCTAAGTACAGATACAGAGGCTCGTTGTTATCGGGTCGAGAAAGGACGGGCGGTTTGGAGAGCACTTGTTTGAGGTGTGAAAGCGCTTGCTCGCACTCTTCGGACCATTCGAAGGCCGCTTCTTTTCGTAGCAGTTTAAAGAAAGGGAGTGCGTGTTGGGCGGATTTCGCGACGAAACGTGATAGTGCGGTGAGCATCCCGTTTAAGACTTGGATGGATTTTTTATTGTTAGGAGTGGGGAGTTCAAAGAATGCTCGGCATTTATCCGGGTTGGCCTCTATTCCCCGTTCGGTCAAATAGAAACCGAGGAATTTGCCTGCTCGGACGCCGAAGGTGCACTTCTCCGGGTTGAAGCGCATCTTGCAGGATCTGGCCCGCTCAAACACCCGCTCGAGATGGGAGGTGTGGTCGGTGTCTTCTCGATATTTGACGATCATGTCGTCCATATATACCTCGAGGGTGTCGCCGATCTCTCCTCGGAACACTTTGTTCATCATCCGTTGATACGTGGACCCAGCGTTTTTGAGGCCGAAGGGCATTACGTTGTAGTAATAGTTGCCCGACTCTGTCATAAACGCCGTGCACTGCTTGTCGCTCCTCGCCATGGGGATCTGGTTGTAACCTGAATAAGCATCCATAAAAGATAATAGTTTATAGCCGGCCGAGTTGTCGACCAGTCTATCAATGTTAGGTAAAGGATAGGCGTCTTTTGGACATGCCCGGTTAACATCGGTATAATCAACACACATTCTCCATTTTCCATTAGATTTCTTAACAAGTACAACGTTTGAGAGCCAAGTTGAATACTTGGCCTCGGAAATAAAATTTGCCTTTAGGAGGTCTTTTACAGCTTTCTCGGCAGCCTCCGCTTTCTCGGGGGACTGCCGACGCCTACGTTGAACTACGGCCTTCGCGGCTGGATCGATGGAGAGGTGGTGGCAGGCGACCTCGGGGTCGAGTCCGGGCATTTCTGTGGCGCTCCAGGCGAACAAGTCTGCATTGGCTCGAAAGCAGGTCACGAGCTGCTTCCTTGGTAGATCTGGGATGTCCTTGCCGATCTTTACCGCTTTGTCGGGGTTGTCTCCCAATGGGACCAGCTCGAAATCCCCGTCTGGGATAGGTCGGACGGGATGAGGTGCCTTTGATCGCGTTTCTTCCCCGATCTTCAGTTCTTCTTCTGTAAACCGTGCATCAAGGTCGACTGAGCTGACGTTGGTTGTCTGATGCTGGTCTTCTCGAGGATGTTTGTCTTCGGCTCTTGGCTTTTTGTTGGAGCTGGTTGGAGGGGCGATCAGTTCTAGTCCCTTGACGGAGGCGTCGAAGATTCTCCTGGCAGCTTCAATATCGGCGTTGATGGTGGCCACTCGTCCTGTCCTCGTGTAAAACTTCATCTTTAGGTGGACAGTGGAGGGTACGGCGGTTAGCTCGGCTAGAGTGGGGCGCCCGATAATGCAGTTGTGTTGAAAGAGTATTGTGGTGTACTTTTCGTTATTATCGTATCCACAGGGATTATTGCGATATCACCGCCGTTCTATAGCCTATTTTGTCTTGAGTTAATGTTACTTTAGTTTTAGGTTTGCAAAAGATCATTCAATTCTTTTAGTAGCAAAGAGTAAATTAATGAAAGTTCTAAGTTAAAGAAAATGTATCAAGATTCGATTTCATCGACCTAAATTTGTATGTCTCCTTATAAATATACGTATATGAACATGGTAACGATCAACATAATTACGTATCGACGCCTATATCATCCGTGTCCGCAATGATATAGTTAGATTTACCGTATTGTTTAACCGACGATTTCTCCATCCTTTAAACAATACAAATAACGTTTTAAAACCGATACTAAGTAAACATCAAACGCTAAATCCATGTCTGCAATTTATAGTTTGATAGATGATAAAGTTAGATCTAGATACAAATATTGATGTCTCAAACACTTATACCAAAGAAAAAGCTTTAATAAACAAACTAAACCATCTATATTGATCATCACTTGTTCATACATAATATATTCACAAGAACACATACAAAAAGCTAGGAAGATTACATCTTATCTTGATACAAAAGAGATTTAGCTATCCATGAGAATGGTAGCTTGCTCAAGAAGTAAAGGATGAAGATCAACAAGCATCAAAGGCGATTAATCGACGATCAAAGCTTCCAATCTTCAACTATTAGTTTGCTACAGTGATTAGGGTTTTTGAGCTCTTAAGAATGTAAAATCCTCCTCCAAAAATCAGCATTACTCTTTATATAGTAAAATCATTTTCTGTCCAGGGCGCGTCGCGCCCTCCAGCGCGCTTCGCGCCAATACACTTAAAAATTTAAACCGCCCATGCGCGTGACGCGCGCAACTCTCTGCTTTGAAACTCCAAAATATCTTGCCCAGGGCGCGACGCGCCCACATCTCCGCGCGACGCGCGCTTACTTCTGCCAGGCACTCTCTTGCAAAGCTCAAAACAAGCTCCAAACTTCCCCAAAATTGGCTAAAACCTACAAAATCATAACTAAAACACATATTAACATAAAATGAAAGCTTAATATTATAAACTATAAATAATTATCTAAAACTTCAGGGAATTGTATGAATATCCGATAAAAACGGTCGAAAGGTGCCATTAATTAAACTAAATATAAACACAATTTGGCACCTAACAACTCTCCCCAACTTAAACTCTTGTTTGTCCTCAAACAAAACAATGATAAATTACCGGGAACACAAAATATCACAAATGAAACAACAAGGTAGAAACAAGAACAATTGAATGGTTCAAATTCCAAAAGTACACAAAGATCAATCCTTACCAGTTTTCATCAAAGTACCATGATAACAATGCTAATCCTATATACAAATTCTATGTCAGAAATTCCACAATGCAAAAGAAGTTCAAGAATGAATCACACCTACGAATTTCTCTACTGAGAGAACAAAAAATGGAGGATCCTAACACTCACCAGACAATGACGCAAACACACCGAATTAATTATAAACTCATCTAAGCATAAGACATATAAAAAAAAGTGTATAAGCATGAATCACTAAGGACTTTCGGGTTGTAGCTTGGTTTGGTTAACAAGGAAATGTCTCATATCTCACGGCCATTGAATCGAAAATGTCAAAACCTAAGAGAGCATTCAAATTCAATTATCACAACCTAAACAACCAAGTTTACCACATTATTCATTACTTGCTCAAGGGTCACAAATTTTTTCTTTCTTTCTTTTTTTTTTTCATATATATATTTTTTTTCTACTCTTTTTCTTTTCTTTATTATAAACATAAATATATATACCCCTTGAGCACTATCTTTTGATATATCCTCACCAATGTACACCTTTATTTCATTCTCCCCAACTTGTATATTACCAAGACATCACTAAGAATGCTCCCTATTCTAAGGCAAAAAGGAATCAATCCTTACCATATCAAATGGCAACAATTCAAGGTAGAAAGAAAAGAAAGTCATCAAGATTCTATCAAAAATCGGTATAGAGATCTATATACAACATAAGCTTAACCGATAAGAATCTTGGAAAACGGCTCAAAGTGGTTAGCAAATACTCACACACTCACCGGGTAGGTTACATTTGGATTGGAAGTTTTTCTCATAGTGCAGAACAAAACGCCTTGATCACTTTCATGCTTAACACAATTTAATAATAATGCAAGATTAATCATAATAAAAACGAGTTAAAACGCACATTGCTGGTATCCAGCACAATTTATATATATACACAGTGGAAAGTCTCCTCACAACTACAGCTAGGCTAAAGTGATTCACAATTGAACTAATTTTATCCACAGAAATTAATGACACCTAATTTGTACAATTAAAAGCATCACAATCAAAGGTACTTGATAAATAAAACGATAAAGGATGTACCTTGCGCGTACAGTTTTCAACTTATATCATCACCACTCAAATTGTGTTGCACCATCCAAATTCATCGTGGCAACAAAAATTCGTGTTCCAGCTAATTAATCATCAGGACAACTTATCAAACCATTATTTCTAAAATATAAACACTAAACTAAAATAAACTACTTAAAAATAAATAAATGCAAAAATAAAATAAACTGAACTTATATAAAATAAAAACCACACCAAACGGTGTTAATTATCCAAAGGCGTAAACTTAGCCTTTCAAAGTACCTCATCCACCAGGATGGAACAAAATTAAAAATAAAGACAACTAAAAACTGTTCTAATATAAAACTAAAAACGATAAAACATAAAGCAATAAAAAATAAAGTCTACTCCTCATCGGAAGTCTCCGGATCATCCTGCTCCATCCCCTCCTCAGGATCTGGCCTGCCCTCAGGCCATGAAGCATAGGCAGATAAATCATCCCTGGAACCAACAGGCTGCTGCAGAGAAAGCTGCCGGATAGAATCCTGCAAAAACATAAACGCTCTCTGATGCGCCATATGCATCTGATAGTTCCAATCACTTGCATCACCATACTGTGGACCAGCAGGCGGTGCAGCAGCAACTGGAACAGCTTGAGAAGCATCGGGAAGGTCAGATGCACCAGCAGCAACACCAAAAGGACGACCTCCAGGCAAACAGTACCTGTTAGCAAAAATATCATCTATAACACCATCCATGGGAATCCTACCACCAGGTGGAAACCGGACATCAGCCTTCCTGCACAAACCCATTATTAAACCGGGAAAAATCAACCTACATTTCACCCCATCTCCATGAAGAGTCCCATTCAGGGCGACTCTTTTCAGCTCGTTCGCCACAATCCTGGACACATCAATGTTATCACCATTCAAAATACCCTGAACCAAACCTGCCGTATCAATGGTGAGGGAAGAAGTGTGACTCCGTGGCCTAATGTTGTAAAGGACCACCGAAGTCACCAACTGAGCCTCCTCCGTCAATTGACTACGAGTAAAAGTCTTTGGCAGCCCAGCTTTAGTCAGAGTATAGGTGAAACCAGTCCTGCAAATCCTCTCCCTAATACTCTCCACGTCCCAGTTCCCTCTATTCAACCTGGGATGGTACTGGCATTCTTCTACCAAAGCAAGAGGGTTATCCAGAAAATCAAAAATATCCTCTTTGCTAAAATCAATGGCCTTACCTCTCACCCATGTTTTAAATGGGTAAGCTTCAGTACCTGACCAACCGCTCGGAGGCAAGGCGTTTGCGTAGAATTCTCTGACAATCTCCACCTGATAGAATTTTGGTGGAGCGAACAGCTTGTCCCAAAATGTTTCAGATAAAGCAGTCCACGCCCTTTGGAAAAGACCGTGGTCAATAGGAACCACCGTGCGTTCACTCCACACAACACGACTTTCAAGCTCATGGTACCTCGCCTCTTGCTCCGGACCTAGAAACTTCGTCCGATCAAACCTGCCAGCCTGTGAGGAAGATCCCTCACCAGATCCAGTCTTCTTTCTCTTCAAAAAGGGTGCCATTCCTGCACAATTTCAAATCAAACAAAACACACAAAAATTGAAGCAAAGTTAGCATAACCTCTATTTTAATAGCCTACATCAATCCACATTCATCATCAATCATCAAACAGACCCTATCTACACCCCAAACAACATAAAAAAAAAAATTTCAAAAATGAACCCAGGGCGCGACGCGCGCTGAACAGGGCGCGACGCGCGCTCTGCGAAACCCAAAATAAAACTTCAAAAACTATAAAACAGAAGAGGAGACAAGCTTCTCCTCCCTTCCAGAGGTTCCAGAAAGCAAAAGATACATTAAACGATTGTCTTCTACCCTAATTTTTTCACAATTATTCAAAATATTCCTAAATCTAAAAACCTAATAACTAAAACTAATTTAATGGAAATAGAGAAGAAGATAGAACATACCTTGATGATTGATGATGGTAGAGAGACAAAAATAGTGAGGAAATGCAACAATCTAAATGAACAAGTGTGTGTTGTGTTTTTCTTTTCTTTGAACAAAGAGGAGAAAGGGAAGAATGGAGGCAAAACCTCCAAAAACCCTAAAAACCACTTCTGCCACGAAACCGGGTCGGGCCCAGCATGGGTAGGCCCAAACCAAAATTATATTTTTTTTCAAAAATACGTACAGCGCGCGACGCGCGCAGAATTGGCGCGACGCGCCCTCATCTCTGCCAGGAAGGGGCTCTTGAATTCACCCAGCGCGCGACGCGCGCAGATGGGTGCGGCGCGCGCTACACCAGAAACAGCAGAAAAACTGCATTGTTTCAGCACGCCCAAAAATACCGGTAGATCGTTTCTGGCTCGACGACAACTCAAAAATCCCACCTGCACAAAAAACACAAATACAAGTGAATATATACAACTTGGGGTGCCTCCCAAGAGCGCTTTGTTTAACGTCGGTCTGCTCAACGGTCAAAGGCAATCAAGGATCGCCAAACGATAAAACGCAAGTTTCACGATTAAAATCGCTTCCTCGATAAACCTTCAACCTCTGACCATTTACTACCCACTCTTGGTTTGATTTTTGGTCCTCTATCACAATAGCCCCTTGGCTTCTCACTTCTTTGACCAAAAACGGTCCGGACCATTTAGATTTCAACTTTCCCGGAAAAAAGTCTTAACCGGGAATTGAAGAGTAAAACTAATTGCCCTACCTTAAAGTCCTTCATTCTAACCTTACTATCATGATAGAATTTGGTTTTTTCTTTGTAAATTGAATTAGACTTATAGGCATGCAATCTCATCTCTTCCAACTCATTTAATTGGATTTTTCTTCTCTCTCCACACAACTTGTGGTCAAAATTCAAAAGCTTCAAGGCCCAATATGCCTTATGTTCTAGTTCTACGGGAAGGTGGCAACTTTTACCATACACCATTTGGAATGGTGTAAGACCAATCGGTGCTTTGAAAGCGGTCCGATACGCCCACAAGGTTTCATCTAACTTCATTGACCAATCCTTCCTAGAGCTAGACACAGTTTTCTCAAGAATTCTCTTAATCTCTCTATTGGTCCTCTCAACTTGCCCATTAGTTTGTGGATGATATGGAGTAGCTACCTTGTGCTTTACTCCATATTGCTCCAACACTTTTTCAAGCGGAGCATTACAAAAATGAGATCCACCATCACTAATTATCACTCTTGGCGAGCCAAACCGCGAAAATATATTTTTCTTCAAAAACTTTATCACGGTCTTACCATCCGCTTTGGGTGAAGCAATCGCTTCCACCCACTTAGACACGTAATCCACAGCTACCAAAATGTATTCATTTGACATTGAGGAAGGGAATGGTCCAACAAAATCAATGCCCCAACAATCAAATACTTCTACTTCTACAATACTTTGGAGGGGCATTTCCTCTCTTTTCCCTATTCCACCAGTTCGTTGACAACTGTCGCATGAGGCAACATGGTGGTAAGCATCTTTGAACAAAGTAGGCCACCAAAATCCCGATTGAAGGACTTTTGTGGCCGTACGCAAACCATTAAAATGACCACCATAAGGCGAATTGTGGCAATGCCACAAAATGCTTTTTGCCTCCTCATCCGCGACACATCTTCTCAAAAGATTGTCACTACTCAACTTAAACAAGTGAGGATCATCCCAAACATAAAAATTAGCATTGTTTAAAAACTTTTTTCTTTGATTCCAAGTTAGATCCTCCGGTATCCATCCAGATGCTTTGTGATTAGCCATATCTGCGAACCAGGGTCTAACTTCTTGTACCATGTACAGTTTTTCATCGGGGAATTCTTCCCTCACTTCTTTTTCATTGTTTGTCACCTCGGTATTCACTAACCGAGACAAATGGTCCGCAATCAAATTTTCTGTACCTTTCTTATCTTTCACTTCAAGATCAAATTCTTGAAGCAAAAGAATCCACCGAATAATCCTCTGTTTTGAATCAGGCTTGGTGAGAAGATATTTGATTGCGGCATGATCAGTGTAACACACCACTTTAGAACCAATGAGGTAAGAGCGAAACTTTTCCAATGCAAATACAATTGCGAGCAATTCTTTTTCGGTAGTGGCATAGTTAATCTGTGCCTCATTTAAAACTTTGCTCGCATAATGTATAGCATGGAATTGTTTGTTCTTCCTTTGGCCTAAGACCGCACCAACCGCATAGTCACTCGCATCGCACATGAGTTCAAACTCAAGCGACCAATTTGGAGCGACAATTATGGGTGTGGTGGTCAAATTTGCTTTAAGTTCTAGGAAAGCTTTTAGACATGATTCATCAAAATTAAATTCCATACCTTTGTTGAGCAAATTACTCAAAGGCTTTGCGATCTTGGAGAAATCCTTGATGAATCTTCTATAGAACCCAGCATGTCCCAAGAAGCTCCTTATGCCTTTCACATTCACCGGAGGGGGAAGTTTTTCAATAACTTCAATTTTTGCCGGATCGACCTCAAGCCCCTTTGAAGAAACCTTGTGGCCAAGAACAATCCCATCCGTCACCATGAAAGTGCATTTCTCCCAGTTGAGAACCAAATTTGTTTCAATGCATCTCTCCATTACCATATCAAGGTTCTTTAAGCACAAGTCAAATGACGACCCGTACACAGAAAAATCATCCATGAACACCTCAATGCTTTTCTCGATCAAATCTGAGAAGATAGCTTGCATGCACCTTTGAAATGTTGCAGGAGCATTACATAGTCCAAATGGCATTCTTCGGTATGCGAAAACGCCAAAAGGACAAGTAAAAGCAGTTTTCTCGTGGTCCGCCGGATTCACTGATATTTGATTGTATCCCGAATAACCATCCAAGAAACAATAGAAATTTCTTCCGGCTAACCTCTCTAACATTTGATCCATAAAAGGTAATGGAAAGTGATCTTTTCTTGTTGCTTGGTTCAACCTCCTATAATCAATACACATACGCCACCCGGTCACCGCTCTCGAAGGAATCAACTCGTTCTTCTCATTTCTCACAACTGTCAATCCACCCTTCTTAGGAACCACATGCACCGGGCTCACCCATTCGCTATCGGAGATGGGATAAATCATCCCCGCCTCTAATAACTTCACAACCTCTTTTCTAACAACTTCTTTCATGGTTGGATTCAATCGCCTTTGAGGTTGTGCCACGGGACGAAAATCATCTTCTAACATAATCTTATGCATACAATAGGCCGGACTAATACCCTTCAAGTCGGATAAAACCCATCCTATTGCTTCTTGATTCTTTGTCAACACTTCCTTCAATCGATGCTCTTCCTTGTTAGACAAACCACTATTAATGATAACCGGCTTAGTAGAATTGTCTCCGAGAAACACGTATTTCAAGTGAGATGGTAACACATTCAACTCCACCTTTTGCTCTTCAACTTTAGGTTCATCCTTCAACTCTTCAATTTGAGTTTCAAATGGATTCATCTCCTCACAAGCCTCTAAATTTCTCAAGCAATCTTCAATTTCCTTCTCTTGATCTTTGGTGAGAACTTCGAGAGCTTCCATTAAAGTCTTCTCAAGAGGATTTGACAAGTGCATTTGATTCTCCACTTTCATAATAGCTCTTTCGGTAGCATCGATTCTAAAACAATCATCCTCATCATTAGGATGCTTGATGGCTTCAAAGAGATCAAGACATAATTCTTCATCTTGGTACCTTAATTTCATTAAGCCATCATCAATATCTATCATCATTCGGGCCGTCTTCATAAAAGGCCTTCCTAAGATCAATGGAATCTCAGGATCTTCTTCCATGTCTATGACAATAAAATCAACAGGATACCAAAATTTGTCAACCTTGACAAGCAAGTCTTCCGCAACTCCATGAGGATGAGCTGTGGATTTATCCGCTAATGATAACGTCATTCTTGTCGGCTTCAAATCATTGATTCCTAATCTTCTCACCATAGACAATGGGATCAAATTAATGCTAGAACCGGTATCTACCAAACCTTTGCCTATGTGAACATTTCCAATAGACACCGGTAAGGTTACCCGCCCAGGATCATTTGATTTTATCGGAGTAGTGCGTTGAATTAACGCATTACAACAAGAGCTCACCGTTACTACCTCCGGATCCAAGAATCTTCTCTTCTTAGTGATGATGTCTTTGATGAATTTTGCATACATCGGCATTTGCTCTAATGCCTCGGAAAAAGGAACATTAATTTGCAACTTGCTAAAAATATCCAAGAACCGAGCATAGTGCTTTGCATCTTCTTTCTTTGACGGACCGGGAGGGTAAGGTAATTTCTTCACTTGTATAGAATCATCCACCTTCTTCTTTCCCTTCTCACTCACACTCAATTTTTTTTTCTCTCTTTTTCTACAACCTTCTCAAGAGTTTCTTTTTCCACTAATTCTTTCTCTTTCTCATTTTCAACTAAATCACCCTCAACATTTTTTTCTACTTCAATCACCCTATCTTTTTCACTCTCAACAATTTCCTCCTCAACTATCTCTCCTACACCCATATCAATATTTCTACCGCTACGAGTTAGAATTGACTTACAATGCTCACGAGGATTTTCTTGTGTAGTAGCCGGAAAAGGACCTTTGTTTTGATCGGCAAGTTGCTTTGACAATTGCCCGACTTGAGTTTCAAGGTTCTTTATTGCGGCATCCGTACTCTTTTGGCTTGCAATTTGCAATTGCATGAATTGGCTAAGAGTGTCCTCGATTGAAAGCTTTGTTTGTTGAGGTTGTTGATTGTAACTGCCTTGATAAGGATTTTGACGATTCGATGGGCCCGCTTCCGGCCTCCATCCTTGTTGATAACCTTGATTACCTCTATGTTGGTAACCTTGGTTGTTGTTGTAAGGTTGTTGTTGTTGTCTCCCACCATATCCTTGATTAGGATTAGACACATAATTCACCTCTTCACCCGGTGGAGGACAAAAACCTGTTTGATGGTCACCCCTACACAATTCACAACACATAACATGTTGATTTTTAGAAGGGCTCCCATTTATCTCTTTGATTTGTTGAGGGAGTTTTGACATTTGTTGAGTGAGCAATTCTACTTGTTGTGTCAACAACTTGTTTTGAGCAAGTATTGCATCACTAGTATTCAATTCAAGAACTCCCGGTTTTCTTTGCGATGCACTACGGTTGTGTTGCCCTTGATGATCATTCAAAGCCATCCTATCAATGATAGCAATTGCTTCAGCAGCTGTTTTTGACATCAACGAACCACCCGCGGTAGCATCTAAAAGAGTTTTTGGTTGAGGTTGGAGTCCATTCCTAAAGATATGGATTTGAGACAATTCATCAAACCCATGACCTTTGCAATTTCTAACCATGGACTTGAACCTCTCCCATGCTTCATTGAGAGATTCATTCGAACCTTGAGAGAACACCGCAATAGAAGTTTTCGCTTCCATGAACCTATTGTGAGGAAAGAACCGATCCAAGAACTTCTCTTCTAACTCGTTCCAATTTGTCATGACATTATTTGGTTGATAAAGGTACCATTCCTTAGCTTTTCCAATTAAGGAATGAGGAAAAAGTCTCCTGAACACCTGTTCTTCTTGGTCTTCCGGAGCACCAATTGTTCCGGCGATCTCGTAGAACTTTGTTAGATGAGTAAATGGATCCTCGTGATCTGCCCCTGTGAACGGATTTTGGTATAATAATTGAAGTAACCCCGTCTTCATCTCGGAGTTTCTTCCATTGGCTTGATCACGAGCAAATTATGCATTGAGTCGAGGGCTATTAACACAAGGCCCTCGAGCTGGAACATTAGGGATCTCTCCTGCCATTTCTCCCTCAACTAAGTTTTCAACCGGAGTTGAAGAAGAAGATGCCTCTTGTTGTTGTCTTCTTTCCCTAGCTAGTTGTCTCCTCCTACGAGTTTTGCTATTCTCTCTACGAGCAGTCCTTTCAATCTCAGGATCAAAAAGGAGTTGATCTGCAGGTACACGTCCTCGCATAAACTGTAATCTGAAAAACTAACCAAGCAAATTAACAAACACAAGGAAAATAAATTTAGAAACCAGATATTAATTATAAGACTCAATACAAAACAAACTATTGCAATGCTTGCAATATCTAAACAACAATCCCCGGCAACGGCGCCATTTTGTTGAAAGAGTATTGTGGTGTACTTTTCGTTATTATCGTATCCACAGGGATTATTGCGATATCACCGCCGTTCTATAGCCTATTTTGTCTTGAGTTAATGTTACTTTAGTTTTAGGTTTGCAAAAGATCATTCAATTCTTTTAGTAGCAAAGAGTAAATTAATGAAAGTTCTAAGTTAAAGAAAATGTATCAAGATTCGATTTCATCGACCTAAATTTGTATGTCTCCTTATAAATATACGTATATGAACATGGTAACGATCAACATAATTACGTATCGACGCCTATATCATCCGTGTCCGCAATGATATAGTTAGATTTACCGTATTGTTTAACCGACGATTTCTCCATCCTTTAAACAATACAAATAACGTTTTAAAACCGATACTAAGTAAACATCAAACGCTAAATCCATGTCTGCAATTTATAGTTTGATAGATGATAAAGTTAGATCTAGATACAAATATTGATGTCTCAAACACTTATACCAAAGAAAAAGCTTTAATAAACAAACTAAACCATCTATATTGATCATCACTTGTTCATACATAATATATTCACAAGAACACATACAAAAAGCTAGGAAGATTACATCTTATCTTGATACAAAAGAGATTTAGCTATCCATGAGAATGGTAGCTTGCTCAAGAAGTAAAGGATGAAGATCAACAAGCATCAAAGGCGATTAATCGACGATCAAAGCTTCCAATCTTCAACTATTAGTTTGCTACAGTGATTAGGGTTTTTGAGCTCTTAAGAATGTAAAATCCTCCTCCAAAAATCAGCATTACTCTTTATATAGTAAAATCATTTTCTGTCCAGGGCGCGTCGCGCCCTCCAGCGCGCTTCGCGCCAATACACTTAAAAATTTAAACCGCCCATGCGCGTGACGCGCGCAACTCTCTGCTTTGAAACTCCAAAATATCTTGCCCAGGGCGCGACGCGCCCACATCTCCGCGCGACGCGCGCTTACTTCTGCCAGGCACTCTCTTGCAAAGCTCAAAACAAGCTCCAAACTTCCCCAAAATTGGCTAAAACCTACAAAATCATAACTAAAACACATATTAACATAAAATGAAAGCTTAATATTATAAACTATAAATAATTATCTAAAACTTCAGGGAATTGTACGAATATCCGATAAAAACGGTCGAAAGGTGCCATTAATTAAACTAAATATAAACACAATTTGGCACCTAACAAGTTGTACAGGGTTTTGCAGTCGATCACCAAGAATCTGGTTTTGACTTGCCTGGAGGCTTCCCCTTCTCCGAAGGTGACAATCAGCTCGACGTAACCCCATGGTTTGGTGGTAGCTCCGTTGAAACCTTGGAGGTCCGAATCCACATAGGGAGTGAGGTGTGAGTCGTCCAGTTGGAGTGTCTTGAAGAGGTGGGAATACATGATGTCGACCGAGCTGCCTTCGTCGACCAGGACCCGTCGGACGTCGAAATTCGCCATTCTAGCTCGGACGAGCAGGGGAATTGTGGCGTTTGGAGCTCCGCCGGGCAGTTCTTCCAGGTAGAAGGTGATTGGTTCTGACTTTCCCCAGAACTTTCGCAGCGTAGGACCGAGGTCTGCGTTGGCGCTGAGCAACTCGTCGAACTTTCTCTTCACTGAACTGATGGTGAGGGAGCCTGGATCCCCGCCGTTGGAGACGACCATGGTGAATGGGAAATTTTCCCATTTGCTGAGTGCGGTAGGGATCCCGACCGATGGCATGAAATCCTCTGGTTGGGTGACGGACAATGCTATTTGTAGGGGCCTGTTATCCGGCGAGTTCCCTTCGTCAGAGTTTCTTTGGTCGTCCCTTCGGGAAGGTTCCCCTTTCTTTGTGTATCTCGAAAGGCGACCCTCCTTGATCAGTGTTTCAATGGCGTCTTTGAGATGGATGCATTCCTCGGTCAGATGGCCGTGACTTTTATGGTATTTGCAGTACTTTGACTTGTCGGTTCCTGGCCTTGCGGGGTTCGACTTCGGAGGCCTGATGTTTGATTTCTTGAAGTCGGTGTTTTGGCATTCGGCCAGGATCCTCTCCCGCGAGGTGTTCAGAGGGGTGTAGTCGTTGAAGCGACCAGATGGCCCTCGGCGCTCTTTGATGTCGAGAGACCTGTCGTCTTTCCTTTTTTCATGCCCTCGCTTCGAGCCTGAGTGCTCATAGTTTGAACTGCGAGTGGCGTCATTACCTCGCGAGGCTTTGATGGCAGCAGCCTCTCCTTCCTCGAACGCGATGAAAGCTTGAGCTTTGCGAAGGAGGGCATTCATGGAGTGGACCTTCTCAATCTTGATGGCTTTCTTAAAGTCACTGCCAGGGAGAAGTCCTCGTTCTAAGAGGTATCTCTTCATGTAGTCTTCCGTCTGTTCTTGGACGGCTTCCTTGTTGAACCTGTCGAGGTAATCCCGAAGAGGTTCGTTGGGCCCTTGTATCACGGCCTCGAGATTGGCCTCCGATTTCGGTTGTCGTCGGGAGGCTGTGAAATGGCTCAAGAAGAGTTCCTTGAGGTTGGTCCAAGAATGGATGGAGTTGGGACGAAGGTTTCTGTACCAAGTCATTGCTCCCTTTCTGAGGGTGGTCGGGAAGATGCGGCACTTGATAGAGCCCTTGACGACGTGGTAGTCCATGACCGCTTCGATGCTCCGAATATGGTCGTCGGGGTCAGTGGTTCCATCGTATTGGTCCAACGCCGGGGGTTTTTCCATCCCTCGAGGGAGGCGGGCTCTTCGGATGTTCTCGGACAAAGGGCTGCGGAAGTCCTCTTCGTCGCTCGGTCTTGGTGAAGTTGAATGTCTGCCTCGCCGGGGTCTTCCCTGTTCATTGTTGGGGCTGACGCGATTGTCCCGAGGAGAAGGACGCTCGCGGGGTTTCAGCACAGCCTTGGAGGGGCCCCGATGACCCTGCTCGGGGGAGAGGCTTCTTGCTTCAGTGACATCTGGTCTCTGGTTCTTCCTGCTCTTTCTTGGCGGAGAGCGGGAATGTGATCTCCGGCGGCGATGTCTTCTTGGTGGAGAGCGTGAAGAAGATGGGGAACGCCGACGGTGTCTCCTCGGTGGTGAGCGCGAGGAGGAATAGGAGCGCGACCGGTAATGTCTCCGCGGAGGGGAACGGTGCCGTCGCTTCCTTTCCCGCTCGTGGATACGGTCGTCCTGAAGTCGGAGGAGGCTGTTCGTCTTTTGTAGTTCTTTGAGCAGACGGACAGTGATGGGGTCAGTATCCTCGGGGATGTTGAGCGGTTCCTCCTCTTCTTCATGACGCGCTCTCTGCCTGTCGGAGGTGTGGGTGAATGAGGAAGCAGCGTGCCCGTCTCTGGCGTCAGTCTCATTCTCATTTTGGGGATGTTCAGGCCCATTGTGGGTTCGGGCCTGCTCGTCTTCCCCGTTCTGAACGTGTCCCTCGGGAGGGGTTTGTTCGACATTCTGAACCTGTTGGAGGCCCTGCAGCTGCTGGATGTTCTGGATCCGCTGCCTCCTAGGTTGCGAGGTCTCATGTCTCGGCCTTCTCTGTCCGGCAAGAGCATGTTGTGGTTCTTCTTGCCGACGACGATTCGTTACCTCGCGGGTGGAATCTTCGATCAGATGTTCCAGGAGGAAGGGATCGGGGTTTGGGATGTTGTTGTTAGCCATGACGATCGTGAAAGGTAATGCTTTGATCTTTGTTAAAGAAGGGGGAGCAAGATTCCCACAGACGGCGCCACTGATCGTAACTGATCAGAAGAATCGTCAAGGCAGCGGAATCTGGCTTGGAGAGCAAGATGGGGGGGGGGGGTACCTGCAAGGTTCTCCGATGCTTAAGTTAGTAGCTATCAGAGAATGAGGGTTGAGAGTGAAGAATAGAATACCTGACCCTCTAGTGAAAGAGGGTATTTATAGCCCCCAGCGCTGGGCCAAGGTTCCCTAATTGGGCCAAATCCAACTGGAGGCCCACGTGCTAGGGAACTGCCAGAACGTCCCATGCTAGGGCTGAGTCAGCAGGAGACTCACGTTCTGGATGAGCATAGCGTAGGGTTCGGAGGTGGTTGACCGAATCCTCCGCTGCGTGACGCGTGGTCTTCGCGCGTGGATAGCTCTTGACGGTTATCCAGCAAATGGGCCCAAATGACTTGGGCCTGCTCGGCCAGTGAGAAGAGCTGGGCCTGCTCGGCCCAGTCTAGAACATATATTATTTTGAGTTTAATAGGTTTTGTTAGAGAAGATCAACATAATTTTTAAATTGCAAATACACAAAATTTGTATTTAAAAATAAAAGTATCATTATAAAATGTTAGTTAGACAAAGTCATGGTTAATTTTTTTTTTGATAAAGCTATGAAGGTACCCATACCATACCCAACTAAGTGTAAGAGTATACATGATAACTTATAAAATATTAGTTATTATTAACTTACTTTTTAAGATGTTTTGTTTGAGCATAGACACAATCATAGAATATTCAATCTAAAATATACAACTCATGAAGGTGATGTTTTCAAAGCCATGCATAAAAATCTCTAAAATTAGGTAAAATGACACAATTTTTTACTTTACGGATTTGCATTCATTTCTAACTTAAATATTGAAATATTTGTAGATATCAATCCCTTGTCAATCTAGATTGAAACACAAATGTTAAAGAATCTAAAATATATAATTCACTCAAATCATCACATTTCGCTATATCTACAACAACTAAGAAAAAAAAGAGCGAGATAAGACAAAAAGATAATCTCGATTAAGGAATTTGCAACAATTATGATTCTCAATTATAAAGTCAGTATTTTCAAGATTATTGTATATAAATATTTACAATTAAATAAAAAATACTTCACTCTACATATTTTCATTCGTTAACTAATTTCAACATTGAAGTATTTATAGATATCATTTCCTCATCTTCATCCAATGTGATTCTCGCAATATAGATTGGATCACACCTTAACTAGTTTATCTACAAATTTTTTAAGATAGAAATATTTGAAATTTTCTTAAACCTAGCTAAAATGAATGCTTAAGCATAAGAGAGAAAGTTGTCCTTAATTATGACTATGAGGGACCATAGGCATAATAGGAAGTAAGAGACAAAGAAACAAAGGTCACATGTGTAGGTTACTTGAAACAAATGAGTTGTCTATGACCACACGGACTTGGCCTTAAGTTGACCGTTACTTGTATAAACACAAACATATGGGCCTCACCTGTCTGTCCCTTTGCTAGAACTATTTCACCTTCACTCACCATCTTGTTTGATAGTTTCAATACTAGAATAGAAATAGAATCTACTACTAGTAATTCATTTTCACAAAGTTTATGTCTTATTGCTTGTTCTTGTTCTATAATCTACAAAACTTGCACTCACTATACTGTTTCTTCTCGGTACTCATACATACTCATAGCCACCCCCCTTGTTTTCAGTAATCTTTTAGGTTTTTTAGGACTTTGAAAGGAACAAGAATAAAGGGTTTAAAATAAATTAGGGAAAATAATGGAAGGATTTATGTGGACAAAATTTTAGGAAGTTTGTTTTTCTATACTATAATAATATGAATATCTCTCTAATTTGAGAGAATTTAAAAATTATATTGAAGAAAAGTTTTAAAATATTTAATTTTTAAATTAGATATATTTCTATAATATTTTAAATGTGTTAATAATAAACATGTATTTATTATTTTATAAAAAAAATATTTATTCATTTCTTTTTAAATTTTTTTTTAAAGTTATAAACGAATTCTAAAAACAACAACAATTTTAACTCATTAAGTAAGGTTGGTTACATAGATCAAATTTCGTCTTATTTTTTTTAATTGGTACTAGTGTCTTACCCAGTGTTTTAAAAACCGGACCGAACCGGCCGGTCGGACCGGTCGAACCGGGAACCGGCCAGGTAACCGGTCTGGTTCAATAGGTAGATCGGAAATGTCATTGAACCGGTGTGAACCGGTCAAAACCGGTTTAAACCGCTAAAACCGGGAAAACCGGTGGTTTTTGTGAACCGGCGGTTTAAATGCATTTTTAATTTTTTTAATTTTTTTTTATTTTAAAAAATTTAAAAAACATCGTTTTGACTATTTTAATTAAAAATTCAATTAAAAATTAAAATAAATAAAATAAAATAATAAAAAATTGTTACAGATGCGGTTGATTTTGTTACAGATGATTTTGATATTGAAGAAGGAGATCCCAACATAAACAATTTTTCTTTTATTGAAATTAAATTTAGTAGATATGAAATTATTTTGTTATAAATTACTCAATTAAATTATGTTGTGATTAAACTTTTGTTTGCAATTATATTTTATAATTATGTACTATTTTATTGTGTGCGATACCTATGTGTAAAATTTGAATTTAAATTATGAACTTGTGAATTTTTCTATAATATGATATTTTCAAAAAATTTAATTGCTAGTTATATTTTGTAGAGAATGAATCATCCGGTTCGACAGATTTTATACCTATATAATTTTGTTATAACGACCGATTTATTCAACCGAGTTATCCGGTTTAACCCGGTTTAGTCATGCGGTTCGACCAGTGACCCAGTGGTTCGACCAATAAACCAGTGACCCAGTACCCTCACCGGTTTGATGTCCGGTCCGGTTTTTAAAACACTGGTCTTACCCGTGCGTTCGCACGGGTACCCGTCGTTTTCGCGCATTGTCATTGAGAAAAATAAAAGATATTAGTAAAAGATTAAGTTTTGGGTAAAATTGAAAATGTTATAAAAATAGTAATATTTTATTTGACAAATTATAATGAAGAAATATTCAATCAAATTATATAATTCAATTAGTGTTAACTATTTAATATAATTGATTAAACTACAAACTATTAGCCTAATCTCAAACTATTAGCTAAGGAGATAATCGATTATTTTTGGTTAGCTAAGGAGAAAATTAATTATTTTGGCTTAATTATAACTACAAACTATCAGCTCAATCTCAAACTATCAGCTCTCTTGTAGGCCAATGAGAAACCACTACAAACTCCATTTATAATAATATTCATTCAAAATATATAATTAAGAGAAAAATACTTTGACCAGTAACTTCATGTTCCCGCTAATATTCATTATTTTGATAAGTAACTTCGTATTCCCGTTAATATTTCAAATTTCTTCCCGTTAATTTTCAATATTTTGATCAATAACTTCATGTTCTTGTTAATATTCATTATTTTGATCAGTAACTTTGCGTTTCCGTTAATATTAATTATTTTGATCAATAAGTTTGTGTTCCTGTTAATATTCCGAATTCATTTCCGTTAATATTCAAAAAAAATTATCAGTAACTTAATATTTCTGTTAATATTCAAAAATTTATCAGTAACTTCGTGTTCCTGTTAATATTCAATATTTTTTCAATAACTCCGTGTTCCCGTCAACATTTATTATTTTGATCAGTAACTTCGTGTTCCGGTTAATATTCAAAATTTGTTCCCGTTAATTTTTAAAATTTAGATCAGTAACTTAATGTTTCTGATAATATTCAAAAACTTTATCATTAACTTTGTGATCACGTTAATATTCAATATTTTAATCAATAACTTCATGTTCCCATTAATATTTAATATTTTGATCAATAACTGTAGGTTACCGTTAATATTCAATATTTTGATCACTAACCTCATGTTTCCGTTAATATTTAATATGTTGATAAGTAATTCATGTTTTCGTTAATAATGAATATTGTATTCAGTAACTTCATGTTCCCGTTAATATTTAATATTTTAATCAGTAACATCATGTTCCCGCTAATATTCATTATTTTGATCAGTAGCTTCGTATTCCCGTTAATATTTCAAATTTTTTCCCGTTAATATTCAATATTTTTATCAGTAACTTTATGTTCCCGTTAATATTCATTATTTTGATCGATAACTCTGTTTCCCGTTAATATTCATTATTTTGATCAGTAACTCTGTTTCCCGTTAATATTCATTATTTTGATCAATAACTTCGTGTTGTCGTTAATATTCCAAATTTGTTCCCGTTAATATTGAAAAACTTTATCAGTAACTTTTTTTTAATATTCAATATTTTGATCAATAACTTCATGTTCCCGTTAATATACAATATTTTGATCAATAACTTCATGTTTTCGTTAATATTCAATATTTTGATCGGTAACTTCATGTTCCCATTCTTATTCAATATTTTGATCAGTAATTTCATGTTCTCGTTAATATTAATATTTTGATCAGTAATTTCATGTTCATGTTAATATTCAATATTTTGATCAGTAATTTCATGTTCCCGTTAATATTAATATTTTGATCAATAATTTCATGTTCATGTTAATATTCAATATTTTTATCAGTAAGTTCATGTTCCTGTTAATAGTAAATTATATTCAATTTTTAATCATTTTCACGAAATTCCGAGATGAAACGAACAAAGTCTCTTTTAATACATTCCCAAAACTTTTTTATAAAGTCAAAGGTGATTCCATCACGACCCGAGCTTTTTTAATTCTCACAATCCCATGCTTCCATTTTAATTTCTTTTTATGTGAATTCTGATGTAAGAAGCTGATTATCTTCTTCTATGAATTCTTTTGTTTTTCAAATAAAATATTTTGATAAAGACGGATGATAAAGCGAAGTCAGTGATTAATATTAAATGCGTGTGTACATTAAACCATTCCATTGGTGGAAGAAGTATCAGCACTTAATTTTTCTCACTTTGTTAGTTATTTATTTTAGAGAAGCTGAATCTAAAAATATATACATGTGAGAGAAAACTTACATTCTGTGAACATCTTACAAACTCATCTCAAATATTCTTCAGTAAATAACTAATAGCCACATGAACTAATAAATTATAACTGTAACAATTTATACAATTGAATCAACTGAAGCCAATGCCACCATAAAACAAAGATGACAGAGCTTAAAAGAAACATTATATTCACTCACTGGTGGAGAGTGATGATGCATTCCCCACCTTGAGAGCCATAGAAAACTGCAGAATGACAAGCATAATAGAACCAACATGACTATGGTAACTGCTTGGAATGAAATGTACGGGGCCGCAAAGAACATGATAGCAATTGTAGCGCTTTGCCATATCTTTAGCTGTGCAAAAGCCCCTTCCTGAACCACAAAGTAATATCAATTTGACATTCGAGATTTTGGGAAAAGAAAAAAATGATGAAGAGATTAATCAATCGAAAAAAGCATATGCATAATATGAGAACAATAAATAATGAGGATGTCTATGATGACAATAAAATGTGTTTCTGCTTAATGAAAGGGGTAGATTGCATTTGTGTACCATGTCATGCTTAAATAGCATTCCTAGCAAAGCATTGAGCTGCGTCATTAGAACTCCATCACCGATGCCCAATAAAGCAGCCAAAAAAAGTATATATAAAGTACCGAGAAATCCGCTAGATATACTGCATCAGGAACGCCAAAGAAAATATAAGTGAAATTAAATTACATGGAGAAAATAATATCCATAAACATAAGACAAACATAAGGAATATTGTAAACCTGAAATTTAGCAGAAGTAAAATTAGTACAACCGCCTGAGCAAAAGCTCCAAAAGAAACTATTGATGTAATGGATGTGAGGCCAGAGGTGAGACGACCAGCAGCCAGAGAACACTGACATAGTTAAAGAATTAAGACAAAAAGTCAGAAAATTGAAGAAAATAAGAAAGAAATGTCCGGAAGCATTAGATAATCAAGTCACTTTCAAACCACGGCTCAAGGAACTACAGTTTTGCATTTCATGTCAATACTTACTATTCCATCAAAAGCTCCATATGCTGCCATCGAAATACCAACACCGGAAACACCAATTGCTGGAGTTACAACGTACTTGGTAAATTCCGCCCTGTGAAAAAAGTATTTCAGTAACAAATTACAAAATAGACAGGAAAGGAAGCAAGAACTCAGAGAACCATTATTGAAGATCACGAGGAAGATAACTTATGGTTCATATGAAATTACCATACAAATGCTTGTTGTAGACCTGAATATGCTATAAGGGGTATGATCAACAACATCTTCACATCAGACAATGCACTTGTGAGTGATCTACATAGAGACTTAAGGGACTTTGATTCACCAGCATCAGCAGCTTCTGAATGCTCATATCCTTTCTTACTATTACCACTCCGTTTATGCAGGAAGCACATTAGTATTGCACCAAAGGTCATAACGAAAACGAATACAACAAACAATAAAGTTGTGCCTTTGGTACTTCCCCCCTACAGTGATGAGAAACAAAATCAAATCTGAAGAATATGTAAAATATTTCTAAATCAAAACTTGTTAGCATCTGAAATGAGAAGTCAATGTTTAAGGGAACAACATAAAACCAACTCGTATTGATACTGGGACTTCGTTGAAAAAGTTTGCATACTGTAGCAAATGTTTATCAAAAGTTATGTGTTTTTCTAACAGAAATACAAATCATAAGAAGAAATTTTTCATTTGTAATTGCCACAAGAATGGCCAAACATGAAAAATAAAATAACTTGATTATTAAAGCAAAAAGATGACAGGAGAGTGTTTTCAAAATAGGAAGACCAACCAACACATACCTGCCCATCACTGAGTAGAGCAAATGTAATAAGATTTTCAATAAACTGCAAAAACATATTTAAAAATCATCAATTTCGAACTAAGTAGTTTTTATTTAAAGAAACATAAACAATGAAATCACCAGTTTTGAGTAAAAAAGTTATGACCTGATGAAGCGCGAAGGCACCCCAGAATTCCCCATTGAAGTCACCAATTACTGCACCTTCGAGTAAATTGTTATCTATAGCATGACTGCGTGCAGTGGCAGTTAGATATGTTCCCTGACAGGTCAAACTAAGGTTTCAAAGATAGTTCACTGCTACAACCTGGCCCTCCAGTCAACCATATCACAACTGATGCATCCTTAGTACTAACTATTAACCTGATATTTTGTCTGTTTATATGTTATGCCTAGCATACCTTTACATATAAAACAAAACTGAAATAAGTGTACAATTTGGAGGTGAGAAGGCATGTAAGAAGAACCATTGTCATCAAATCAGCTATTAAATCCAATTATCTCAGAAACTTTACAAATAAGCATAACAAAACAATCCTCTTTCTTACTCATATCCCTGCAAACCATCATAGCCAATTCAATCCCAGCAAACAACAACAACAACACTCCTAAAATCCAAAGAACACGGATAATCAATCATTCATACCTGTTCATCAGAATACCTCTCAGAATGAGAGGAAACAGCTCCGAAACTCTCAGCTTCACCCGAACTCTTCTTAGAAGACTTCGGCTTCCATAAAGATCTCGTCTTATCAGTCATTGTGTCTACCAATCCAACATCAACATCAACACAAAAGAGCATTCATCTGCACACATTAGTACCAAAAATGTTAATAATATTAGTCAAATCAAAACCCAATGCAAAAAAATCCCACTATTTCATAATGCTTCAATACTATACAAAGAATAAAATGAAAATGATTATACACACTAATACCAAATTCATAAACCAAAATATAAACCTATTGTGACATAGTAAAACAAATATTGTAGAGGGTCACTGAGCATTGTATTTTCCCCTTTCTTTTGTTATGTTCGATATCCGTCGAAGCCAACCGAAGAAACCCAGCAGAAACCTGTTCTAAAATCTTCGATATCAGCGTCGCAACAGTCAAGTAAAGCAGAGAAGTAGTCGAATGGATGAAAACCATTTGTTGTGGCGTCGAAAATAGAAGGCCTGTAATGTAACAATGAATTACATTAACAGCCATATATTTACCAGTTCTATATATTCACCAATTCTTCAACATAATTTGTCACTTAATGTATATAACAATCCATGACTGCAAAGTTTACCGAGAACACTGGTGCAAATCATAAACATCTCTCCTACGCATATAGGACCCTTGAGCTATTTGAGAGTTGTCAAAACCTGCATAAAATCAATCAGTGCTCAATCAGTACATTAGCAAAAATGTTTGATTCCCAATGATAGTCATGACGTCGAAAACTGTCATCCCCGCAAATCGACAAATTAGCAAAATCAAATTAAACACGTTGGCATCGCAGTAGCCACAGTAGTACCTACAATGCAAATGGAACAAATATTAATTCTTTTGTAGATTTGATCTATAGTATATTTTTTTAATAGAAATTAAGGCGAGTTTTGGACTAATATGGTATTATCTTTGTTAGGAATGTCCAAAGAGATTCTACTTAAAATCTAATGGACAGTTCTACAGGAATCTAAAAAGAAATAAAACGATCATATTTGTTATGAATGTGGGATGAATGGCAACTTGAAATGGATGAATCGTAACATGAAAAAAACTTACAGAATGAGGAGTGTTGTATTGTTGTCCTATCGATACAGACCTTAAAATTTAGTCCACCCACGATTCCAATACCAGAGATTATGTGAGCATTTACAATGTAAACCCAATCCAATATATGAAAGATTCCCCTGTAGATATTAAAATATAACAAAGCCATATTGAATTTAGATACAACACAACAACTACACAGTAAAAACAGAACAAAAGCAAAGAAGAGGAGAAATTTACCCTTAGATATGAACACGACACTCCAATCATATGCAACCCGCTTACCGCTGTCTGTGTGGAAGACCACTATTTAGATATCCCAATCTGCTGTCAATTGAGTTTAGATTAGTAGACAATAAGATAGAATTCGAAATATAGAAAAGTAGAATTCATGAATGGTTAAAAGTTGCGACCTTTGAGTTCATGTTTTGAATGAAGGAAACCATTCGATAGCTAGTGAATAACATTTGCCTAATTATGCCAAGCAAAACATCATCATAGATCTTCAGAAAGAAACAAAATAACAGCAAAAGTCAAAGCAGTTTTGTTATTAATAATCAATTGTGCAATTTCTTTGCCGCCACCAAAGCATAAAAAAACAAAATTTCTTCAAAAGATAACTTACCCCATTGTCATTTGAGTCGATAAAAAATATCAACAATTTGGAATCCGACCACTCCAATTCATTCATGGCATCATTGCCGCCAGTGTAGTCCTCATCGTCAGCAGCCGGAATTGCATGATCCTCGAACGGGAGAGGTTGTTCCCCCATGAGTAGAAATCCTAATTTTGAAGAGTGAAAGGTGTGTCAAAGTCCAAAATGAAATTCAAAAGAATAGAATATATGTAAACTCCTCACCATGAGTAGAAATCCCAATTGTTTTTGCATTCAGGAAAACCCATTACACATATAGAGGTACTTCTAGCAACTGATTCATCCAAAGCAGTAACAAATTCTTCAAAAATCTCGCATAGCACAGACTCTTGATCAAATTGAACATCTTTGGTACCAGAAATAGACATAAGATCGAGCAGTCGGCGACGAAGTCACGCTACAATCATCATCGCTATCAAACATTGCAGCGGCTTTACTACGACAATTACCTACACAGAACACACAAAATCATCAATTACATAAACTAATTAAAACACTTTTCGGTACCAGAAACAAACATAAGATCATATCGAGCAATTGACGGCGAAGAGATGACGAAAGCAAGGATGAAGCCACAATTGACAGGCTGAGTAAGGAAACAGAGTCATTGTTGTTGCAGTTCGGTAGGATGAGGTTGCACCACCGTTCACGATCGAGAGTGGATGAGAGTTTTGTATGAAGATTGAGAGGAAGAAGAAACAAATCGATATAAAGAGAGACCGCGTTTTGGAATTGGAATAGAAACAGTTCGGTAGAAAAAAGAGAACGTGTGAAACCGTTTTTGGAATTGGAATAGCGATAGATACGTAAATGAAACCGTTTTTGGAATTGGAATAACAATAGATACGTGAATCAAAGATTGAGAGAATAGAAAATTGACAGTGCTGATGTGGATTAACCATAGAAGAGTTGCTGATGTGGATAGTCTAAGAAAGTCCCAAATGGTAGACTTTTCTTATATGATAGATTGACTATATGATCAAATTTAGTTATAATATTTTAAATATATTAATATGTTAATAATAAATATATATTTGTTATTTTATAAAAAATATTTATTAAAAATAATAAATTATTTTAGTTATGTTAATAATAAATATGCATTTATTATTTCATAAAAAATATTTATTAAAAAAAATTAAAGATTAATTATTTTTCTATTGATTCGTTTTTTTTTTTTAAATTAGAATCTAATTCTAAAAACAACAAAATTTTTATCTCATTAAGTGACATCGATTACATGGATTAAATTCTACCTTACTCCTTATATTCTATTCGTTATATGATTAAATTTAGACCTAATGTTATTTTACATGTTACAAACATAATATTATCATCATTTTAAAATGTTAATTTATAGTATGTTAAAATAATTTTTTTAACATATTTGTTAGTTTTTAGATTAGTCTGGTTCTGATGTAAATTTAAGTTGGACTATCCCTTATATATTCGGAGTGACCTAAATGGATGTGGGTTAGTGACTCATGTATATATAAGTCTTTGTTATTATCCAATAAAGAGAATTAAGTTATTCATTCAATTGTGTTAGAGACAACAAGACAAAGTAGAGAGAAGAGTGAAATCCTGCGGCCCATTTCAGTACAGAGCAGTTCTACGAAATTGGATCTTGCGTACAATTCAACGGTCGAATCATTTTGAAATTTTCTCACAGTGTTTATTACTCATAGGAGTACATTCTGAACGATGGAGATTGAATTATGAGTTTTCTATGTCCATCTGTTGAGTCCATCTTTGAGGTGCGAATTTTTTGGTGTTTTTGGGTTGTTTTGTTTCTCTTGATTGTTGTTGTATTTCAAGTGTGATTGTAGATCTTGATGATGTTTATGTATGTCTCTAACTAGTATTATAGAGAATCTTGTTTGTAATCATTGGTGATTATAGTAGAGATATTAAGTGGCCAATGAGTCCAGTAGTTTTTTAATCCTAGTTAACGAAGGTTTTTACATGCTAAAATTGTGTTATGTTGTTTGGTGTGTTTTGTTGATTGTCGTTGCATTTGGTATTTCAGAGATATTGTGTTGAATTATTCCGTTACATTTGTGGATTTCGTCCCAACAAGTGGTATCTAGAGTCGTGGTTTGATTTTTGTAACGATGGAGACAAACATATCTAGTATGGTGAGTTTAGATGGTTCCAGTTATAATATTTGGAAAGGAAAAATGAAAGATTTGCTTTACGTGAAAGGTTGATGAAGAATGGACTATGTTACATAGACAAGTTTGTGGTTATATTCGTCAATGGGTGGATGATAATGTTTAGAAACATATGAGCTCGATGACTCATGCTCGCTCTCTTTGGACCAAACTTGAGGAGTTGTATGCAAGAAAGACGAGGAACAATAGATTGTTCTTGTTCAAAAAATTGATGTCATTGAGGTATAGTGATTGTTCACCAATGAATGATCACTTGAACACTTTCCAAGGGATGCTAAATCAATTGTCGGTGATGAATCTTACTTTTGATGATGAAATTCAAGGTTTATGGCTTCTTGGTACTTTACCTAATTCTTGGGAGACTTTTTGGGCATCCTTGTCTAAATCCGCTCTAAAAGGTATCATCTCAATGGACTTGGCTAAAAGTAGTATGTTGAATGAGGAGTTGAGGCGTAAGTCACAAGGTTCTTCCTCACATTTCGAGGTATTGGTTACCGAATCGAGGGGGAGACATCAAAGTAGAGGTTCAAGTAATCGTGGGACATCACATAGTAAATCACAAGGATGCTCTAATAGATTCTCTAATATTGAGTGTCATCATTGCGAAGAAAAGAGACACATAAAAAGATATTGTCGAGTGTTGAAAAGAGAAAAACAAGAAGAAGAGCTACAACAATGACAAAAAGAAAGGTAAAAATAATGAAGATGTTGCTATTGTTGATGATTTATTTGTTGTTTGTGATAGTTGTGTAGAGAATGTCAATCTATCTTATGATGAGATGGATTAGGTGGTTGATAGTGGTGCTTCTATTCATGCAACCCCGAGACATGATCTTTTTTCAATTTACAAGATCAGTGATTTTGGGGTTGTTTGTATGGGAAATGATGGGCTAGTTAATGTCATTGCAACAGGAGATATTTGTGTCGAAACTAGCAATGAGACTACTCTAGTTCTCAAAGGCGTGAAACACATTCCGGAACTTTGATTCAATATTTTATTCGTTGGAAAGTTAGAAATGAATGATATGATAATTCTTTTTCTGAAAATGAATGGAAGTTAAAGAAAGGCTCAATGGTGGTTGCTAAAAGGAAAAAGGAATTTGAAATTGTATATCGTCTAACTTGGGGTTTCGAAGCTACATCAACACTTATAACAATGATAACTCATCCAAATTATGGCACAAGTGTTTGGATCATATGAGTGAAAAAGATTTGAGCATTTTGACAAAGAAGAATGCGTTGTATGGTGTTTCTGATGCAAAGTTGAGAAAATGTTAGCATTTTTTGGCGGGTAAGAAAATGCGAGTTTCCTTTATGTCATCCGAACCAAAAAGGAAATCGGAAGTGTTGGATTTAGTACATTCTGATGTGCGTGGTCCGATGAAGACACAGTCACATGGTGATGCTTATTACTTTGTTACTTTCATTGATGATTATTCTCGGAAAACATGGGCTTATAATACCTTGAAGAAGAAATATCAAGTGTTAGATACCTTCAGGTCATTTCAAGCATCTAGGGGTGTCAAACGGACATGCCCGCCCCGTTTAGGCCGTCCCGCAAAAGCCCGCAAAAAGACGGGGCGAGGTAGGGTGGGCATATTTGAGAGTGCGTGTTCCCGCCCTGCAAAAAAGTGAGGGAGGAGGGACAAGGAAAGCCCGCGAGCATCAAATTTTTTAAGCCTAAAAACAGTAAAATTGTATGAAAAAGTTCATGCCCGAAAAAAAAACGGGACTAACACATTAAAGAGAGCGGACCTAATACATTGCTCCGTCCCGCAAAAAAGTACGGGCAAAACGGACGGCCGACTGAGCGAATTCGTTTTGCCACTCCTAACCAGCACTAAACGGAAGTTTCAGTCAGACAACTCAAGTAGACAACTCAAGACTGCGCCTGTCCAATTCCTCTAACAACCTTTTCACGACTCTTTTGAGTTGATCAGACCATGGGCTACTTCCTCCAGAATTCAATAAAATTATCCCGCTCCAATTGATCCACTAAAATTATTTCTTTAAGTGTGACTTATGATGACACGATGAACTTGGAATGGAGTGCTGCTTCATAATATAATATGCATGATGGTGGAGAATGTATTTACAAAATACTTTGACTGTGAAGTTTATAAGTGTGAAGTTTAAAATTTTAAAATAATGTGTACTTAGTCAAAACTATTTGTTAGACTGTATAGTTAATGTTTAGAATCTAGAAGTCTTAAAATCTTGTTTGAAACAACCCTCTCAATAGACAAATCTCCTAAAACTCTATAGTCTATATCAAAACTTTTTATATCCGTCTACATGAATTGAATTATTTAAAAAGTATAATAGACATGAGGCTAAAAAGAAAAACAAAGGAGGGCAATGATGAAATAAGAATGAAAAAAAAAAAACACACACATGGAAGAATCTGAACCGCTCTTTAAGACATGCCACGTGTCAAGTTTCATATGGTCCAAAACACTCGCCGCCCACAAACACCATAATATAAGGCACGCACGTTGGGCGAACAAACAAACATCAGTTTGGTCTCACGACACGACCAAGCTACACAACTTTGAACAATGAATATTCAGGAGGAGACTCAGCTCACTCTTGCTCTTCCTGGTTCCACCAAATCAACCACACCTGCTTCAGCCACAAAACGTGCCTTCTCCACTACTACACTTGATCTTCATCTTGCCACCAAACATGTGGTGGGATGGCCGCCGGTGAGAGGAAACAGAAAGAATATTGCCATGAAAAGTTGCAAGTACGTCAAAGTTGCGGTTGATGGAGCTCCGTATCTAAGAAAAGTCGATCTCGAAATTTATGACGGTTATGAGAATCTTCTGAGGGCAGTGGATAGCATGTTTGTCGGTACTAATTTAATGAGTGAGAAGAAATTCATGCTTACCTATGAGGATAAAGATGGTGACTGGATGTTGCTTGGAGATGTACCTTGGAAGTATGTTTTCATCTAATTCATATATATACTTATCTCTTTCATTGTTTTTTTTTAATCTAAATATATAATTCAATAATTCATCTCTTTTTTGTTTTTTTATTAGAATGTTTGTTGAATCATGCAAGAGAATAAGGCTTATGATTAGCATGGAGGATAGTACTAGTTGCAGTTCCAGATGTACGGGCTCCAGTGAGAAGAATAATTAGTGTAATTAAAGATTATAATTAGTTGTTAAACACTTGCTAAGTAATGTTCTTGGTGCTTGAGGTTGTACATGATTCCTTTAGCAATTAGCACCTACTAGTAGTTTTTGGTTTCGGTTTAATGAACTTCAACAGAGACTCACTTAAAATATAAAAATAGCATTATGTGATGTATGGTGAATTCTTATCTATTAAACACAAAAAGTTGGGTAGAATTACCCTTAGTGTAAAATGCTTTAGAAATAATAAAAAAAAAAATTTAATAATTAATTAAATAAGATAAAATTAAATGATGCAATGTGATTGGTGGAATGCACACTACTCAATTTTTTGTGATGGCTTAACTTTTTTTGTGTAATGGAATGTTTCAGATTATGATCATCACTATATTAATAAATAGTATTAATAAATAGAAAGACTCTGTAGCTATATAATGGACTTTGTTCTGTTGAACTCATTTGTGTGATGATTTTTCTATGCATGAAAACAGTATAAAATATAAGCAGTGTGTGCGTGTGCAAACTAATATTCTAACTGTGTAAGTGTCTGATGTCATAACTTATGTTCACAAACTATTTTCTTAATTTTAAAAAGGAGAATAATAAAGATACATTGAAATTGTCCTAAAATCACATACGCACGGAGAAGCTGAGAATTCATAATCCTTCTCAATTAATCAGGAATTAGGTGTCCAAATAGTTGAATTTAACTATGCGTGTTTAAGTCCTACATTTACTAAAAATAATAAAAATATTGAATTTATATGAGAGGGAATTGATATATTTAAAGTCTCGAGATTTTGAATGAATATAGTTAAAGTCTCTTATAGTATAATTTTTTTTCTTAGGAGATAAAGGATAAGGACGGATGTGCTTTGATGTATAGCATATTTGTTTATTTTGTAAGCTAATTTTCTATAAGTTTTGATTTATGAATGTAAACTTCTCTATAAATTTAGAGGTTTAGCCGCACTACCATTCACGGATAAATTTGATAAATTAATTGTATTTTATATATAGTTTTTAATAAAAATATATTAACAATTTGTAGTTTATATTTTATAAAAAATTAAAAAATATTTTTATTATAATTAAAATTAAGAAAAAAATAAAATAAAAAATTTAAAATTCATATATTAATCTTTTTTTTTACTAATTTTGTATCAATAAATAATAAAATAAAATAAAGAAGAATAAGAATTGGACAATTACTAGAAACAAAATAGAAAAAACAATAAATAAATAAATAATAAAATATAAGTTGAAAATAGAAATAAATCATAGAAGAATAAAAAATTAAATAACAAAATAAATTGATAAAAAAAAACAATATAAATGAAAAATATTTGAACAGTGTGACAACTAGTTATATTATTTTAAGAATAAATAATGTAATTTGTAGGAGAAAAAACTAAATGTTAAAATAAGTTAATGAAAAAAAAAACTAAGAAAATATCCGAAAAAAATATGAATCGGTGGTGTTGGTTGTAGAGAGAAAGGAGTAAAAGAGAATAAGAGAATTTCTTTGCCAACCTCCCTACCTTCTAGTCCACCTCTGGTGAAAACCCCATACTACCCCTGACTTCGGAAATGCATTTCCGAAATGCAAGAAAAAGGTATTTTCGGAGATGCATCTCCAAAAACGCCTTTTTTTTTGAAAAAATTGTCTTATTTCGGAAGTTCATTTCTGAAAACAGCATTTCGGAAGTGAACTTCCGAAATACTGCGCGTTCTGCAGATTTATTAAAACACTCCCCCTCCCCCATTCATTTACCCTAACTCAAATAAAAAACAAGCAAAGGCGAAAATTTGTGCAAACACACTTCCAAGGCTGCATCAAGGCTCCAATCACATTGCTATACAACATTCAAAAGCCCACAAATCACTCAATTTGTAAGTTTTAAATTTGTTAGATTCATTATTCAAATGCATGTTATTTAGGGTTTCAATTGCATAAATGATATATGGACTGGTTGTTAGTAGTATTTAGGTTGTTTAGAAGCTTTTTGAATTGGTTTTATGTTTGATTTTGGGGTCTGCCATGGAAGTTTCAGAAAACCCCATCGCAGGGATGTTTCGGAAGTTCATTTCCGAAAACACCTCCATCCCAGTTTTCGGAAATGAACTTCCGAATTGTATCAGAAGTTCAAATTTTTTAGTTTTTTATTTTGTCTCGCATATTAATCGATTTCAATTGTTTACAAGAACATGTCAGGCAACCAACCAGCACGCATCAGACAGGGTAGGGAGACCCAGACTGCGTCAGCTACACAGGGTAGGGAGTGTCCGTTTTAATTTGCAAGTACTTTATTTTTAACGCCTTTGTTTATTGTGCCTGTTTCTTTGAAGTTTGTGTGCATGCGTTCTGCTTCACCTCCTTTGTTCTTTAATGACTTGTCCGTTTCCCAAGCGTTTTTGTCCCTTTTCTTCTTTTATAAAAGGAGGTCTCATGGACCTTTCTTTCTTCATTTTTACGCAGGAATGAGTGGCGCTAAGGGAAAAAAGGAGGTGAAGGAGAAGAAGAAGGTTTCGACCGGCTCTACTTCGTGCTCTCGCGGAGTGAAGGAGGTGAAGGAGAAGAAGAAGGTTTCGACCGGCTCTACTTCTCGTTCCCAGGGGGCTCGGGGCCCGGATGCTCAAGCTCAACTATCTGGCGTGAGAGTCGTGGTTGATGCTGATGGTTCTGAGACTGAGTGGGATGAGGATTGGTATCAGTATCTTCATTCGGAGGAGTTCGCTCGTCGGGCAGAATAATGTGTTTTTGTTTTGTTTGATGTGTATTTTGTAACGCTCGTCGGGCAGAATAACGTGTTTTTGTTTTGTTTGACGTGTTTTTGTTTTGTTTTGATTTCGGATTGTATCTTTCGCACAGTGTTTTTGGATTTTATTTATCATATTAGTATTTTCTGTTTATATGTCGCTTATTTTATTTGCCGTTTGCGTTTAATTAAAATGCGAGACTGTTTAAGAAAAAACATAAAAAAAAACACAGTTTCTGCATAATTCGGAAATGAACATCCGAATTCACCCCCATGAGGTGTTTTCGGAAGTTCATCTCCGAAGACACCCCCCATGAGGTGTTTTCGGAGATGCACTTCCGAATTATGGATTTTTTTTTAAAAAAAAAGCGCTTCGGAAGTTCATTTCCGAAGTAGGGGTATTTTCGGATTTTCGCTGGGAGTGACGCCCATAGGGAGGTGGCTAAAGAAATTTTCGAGAATAATATGAGTTTACGATGATAGTAACAATGGTTGGTAGAGAGAGAGTAAAATTAAATGGATTTTTAATTATGGTTATAAACTGTGTTTTATTTATGGGTAATGCTAACTTATGTCCTAATAGAAAAAGTTAAAAAATTCATTTTTTAGAAATTTTATTTTGAAAATTATAATAAAAAATTAATTTTATATTTTTATTAGAAGTAATGTACAATTTTTAAAATATTTTTTCTTTAATTAATTTTTAACTTGTGCTGCAAGAGCACAAGTTAGCATTACCCTTTAAAAGTGTCATTAGTTGTCACCCTCTAAATTATATCTCATACCCTATTTTTTATTATTCCTGAAATATCTTTGGTAAAAGGGGAATAATTTTTTTCGGTAAGTTGCAATTAGTTTCAAAACTTTTGGTAAAATTATGGAGATTTCGAAATTGCTGGTAAAATCTTCCGGAAATTTCAAATTTTTTCAATAAAATACATTTGTTTTTAAAGGCAAAATACCTTTTTTGGTCCTGTATGTTAACTTCGGGGTTCGTTTTGGTCCCTTAACTTCAAAAAGTTTCATATTGGTCCCTTAATTCTTCAAAAGGTATCATTTTAGTCATTTTTGTCATATTAGCAACGTAAAAACTTAAAAATCGGTCGCTAAATCAATCGCTAATATGACAAAAAGGACTAAAATGGCACCTTTTGAAGAGTCAAGGAACCAATATTAAATTTTTTGAAGTTAAGGGACCAAAATGAACCCCGAAGTTAACATACAGGACAAAAAAAAATGTATTTTGCCTTTTTTAAATTTTGTTCTGATATGTACTTGAAATTTCCGGTATCACTTAAGACATTTTTAATTTTTTAGTGAAAACTTTAAATAAGATTATTTTAGTCTTTTCATACACTTTGGAGGGATGTCAGGTATAAATGTGGGGTGGCAGGTTAAATGCTCTATGATTAGAATTAGGGGTGGCAAACGGGCATGCCCGTCCCGTTTAAGCCCACCCTGCAAAAGTCCGCAAGAAAATGAGACGGGGCGGTCATGGTAGAGGTTGTGGGCCTAAAACCTTGACCCACCTCGGTAAAAGTGAGGGGGGAGCAGACAAAGCCCGCGGGCACCACATTTTTTAAGCCTTAAATATAAAATATTATGTTAATTTCAGTATCCGCAAAAGCCTGCATAAAAAACAAGGCGGGGCGGAGCGGTCACACTAGAGGGTGAAAACCTAAAACCTTGGCGCACCCTACATAAAGTGCGGGTAAAACAGACATGCCCAACGGATCGGGCCCATTTTGCCACCCCTAATTAGAATTGTTGAAGCCCAAATTCAGTTATTATCATCCGGTTAGGAAAAAAATGAATTTCATGTAATCTATGAGCATTCTTTCCCTTTCAAAAGATTTAGCTCCTTAGCAAAGAAACAATGATCCTCTTTAGATAAAAAAAACTTGATTAAACACTTATAATATAAGTTTATGTATAAATTATTTCTATTAAAATTATAAATTCGAAAAGATGTTTGAAAATTATTTTATGTAATTCAAGAAATTATTGGTTGGATCTCGCATGATGTCGTTCTCGTTTAGGTATTTTGTGCCACTGTTCAAAATTGTACAAGTAGACTGTCAACCATGGTTTTAAATTGCAGTTGCGACCACAGATGCGGTTACGAGTTTTGCGATTACGGCCAATGCGGTTGCTGCGATGCGCATTGCGGCCGTTGCAGCGTAAATTTAAATAAGGAAATATTTGAAATACACCATTAAAAAACACTTAATGTTAATATTTTATATTACAAATCACTTGTAAATTGAGTTTATGGGTTCTCAAATGTTGAGTTATAACGAAAATATGTGAAGAAATATGGCTTAAAGTGTTTGAATCAAATTCTAGTGTTATTGAACGTGTGATTACAAATCACACCACAACTGAGGCCCGATGCGGATGCAGAGACTACCGCATCAGCAATGTTGCGGCCGTAATTGCGGTTGCGGACCACAATTTAAAACCATGTTGTCAACCACAAAATTTTTATGATAAAATAATTCAATCGAATTGTTCGATAATCTACTGCTCATTAGACATTGTTTTAAAATACACCTTCAAATAATGATAGTTAGATCATTCAAAATAATCTTTCGAACGAGGAGAAATTTAATAATTCTAAACATATTCGAAAAATCTACTAGCAAAAAGAGAAAGAAGACGGTGCTTCAATAACTCATGAGCATGGAGAAAGGAGGGGAAAGAAAAAACTCTGAAGCTTTTGGTGTGATTTATGAAGTGGCTAACAGAGTCTAATTATATGGAAGTTTTAGATATGATTCTAAATCTAACCCATAAATCAATGGTATAGATCACTTGTCCATTGGTGAGCTGAATAGTTGAATGATGAAAAACATGGGAGAAAAGATTAAGGTGAAGGAATGGTCTCCTGAATAAGAGTATTTTTGCAAAGAGGAATGGCCCCCCTTCTTCTAAATTAGATTGGGATGTTTTATTATTATCCCTTATTAGAAGAGGCTTTTAAAGATCTTAATGCTCTTGATTTTGTTATGGTGGGTGATGATCTGGTGAACATTGAGGCTTTGGCGTTAATAGTTCTTTAGCTTCGAGTAGAGTTTGGGAAGTGGTGCATTCTAAGGAAAACATTCTTCGTCAAAAGGCAAGAATTCTCTAGCTTAAAGAAGGTGCTTTCAATTCTCGTTTCTTTCATAAGACCGTGAAGAAACGTAGTAGGAGGAATTCGGCTGTGGGGTTGAATGAGGTTACAGGGTGGGTGGACGATGTTTTGTTGGTTAAGGAAGAGATTCGAAGCCATTTTGAAAGAAGATTTTCTGAAACTTCACACTCACGGCCATTGTTGGAAGGGGTCGAGTTTGTGAAGTTGTCTGTTGAGGATTCGATATGTCTTGAGGTTCCGTTCTCGGAAGCGGAAGTGAGATAGGTTGTTTAGAGGTCCGAAAGTGATAAGAGTCCTAGGTTCGGACGACTTTAATATGGGATTTTATAAGGTATGCTGACCATTTTTGAAAGTTGATATTTTGAATTTTCTTAATGAATTTTTTGAGTTTGCTACTCTTCCAAAAGCGGCCACGGTTTCTTTTCTTGCCTTGATTCCTAAGGTTGAGAATCCTAGTAACTTGGACGACTTTAGACCGATATGTCTTATTGGTAGTATGTATCGTATCTTGGCTAAGTTGTTAGCTCAGAGATTGAATAAGGTGATTGGTAAATTAATTTTGAATTGTCAACCAGCCTTTGTGTCTGGAAGGAATATGTTGGATGGTGTGTTGGTTGTGAATGAGATTTTGGATATGGCTAAGAGGCATAAGAAGAGTTGCATGATGGTAAAAGTTAATTTTGAAAAGGCGTATGATTGTGTTGCTTGGGATTATTTGAGATTCTTGTTGAGAATGATGGGTTTTGGAGATAGATGGAGAAGATGGATGGAAGTTTTAGTATTTTATAGCTCAATGTCAATTCTTGTGAACAGGAGTCCGACTAAAGATTTTGTTGTTACTCGGGGCCTCTGTCAAGGGGATTCGCTTTCTCCTTTCCTCTTTCTTTTAGTGGCAGAGGGTTTGGCGGCTTTGATGAGTAAAGCTTCGAGTTTGGGTGATTATGTTGGTTTTAAGGTTAAACAAGATTTACATTTTGAGATCCTTCAATTTGCGGAATCGGTGACGGGTCGTGGAATAATTTGTGGAGTGTTAAGGCTATTCTAAGGGGTTTTGAGTTGGTTTTCGGACTCCGGATTAATTTGTCAAAAAGTCGATTTATGGGTGGTAAATTGGATCCAGATTTCGTTCAAGTGGCTTCGTCTTTTCTTAATTGTGTGGTGGGTTCTACTTCCGTTTCTTTCCTTGGGATTCCGGTGGGTATCAATCCTAGGAGACGGAATGTGTGGAGGCTGATTGTTTCGATGTCGCGTAAAAGATTGGCTTCTTCGAAACTTAGACACTTATTTATTGATGGTAGGGTGGTTCTCTTAAATTCGATCTTGTCTAGTATTTCAATTTTCTTTTTCTCTTTTTATAAGGCGCCTAAAGTAGTTATCAAGCAGATAATCAAGATTCAAAGGTCTTTTCTTTGGGGCGGTACGGAATAGAAGAAGAAGGTTAATTGGATTGAGTGGGATAAGGTGTGTTTACCAAAGAAGGAGGGTAGGCTTGGAGTCAAACATTGTGGGAAGTTTAATCTTGCGTTACTTAGTAAGTAGAGGTGAAGGATTTTGAGTGAGGAAAATTTTTTATGGACTAACCTTCTTTCTTGCAGGTATGGTGACATTAAGAGAGATATGCTCTCTAATTTGGTGACTCATAAAAGAAATAAGGTGTCCCTTTGGTGGAAAGATTTATCTCTAGTAGGTTTGGGGGAGACCGACCCGTTCAAAAATTGGTTCCCTTCTTTCTTTGCTTACAAACTTGGGAATGGTGATACTCTTGACTTTTGGTTAGATAGGTGGTTGGATGGTGCTCCTCTTTGTCATCGTTTTCCTTCCCTTTTTCGGTAAGCAGAGTCCGCTTCTTCTAAAATTAGTGACAATGGCTTTTGGATTTTGGATTCATAGGAATGGCGTATTAACTTTTGTGAAAACTTTATCGATGATGTGGATGGTGAGTGTGTGGAGGATCTTATTCGGGTTCTAGGAGGAAATAAGCTACGATTGAAGTGGAATATTTGTTCCTTTGGTGGAAAAATTCCACGGGATATTCGTTGAAGACCGCTTATGATATGATATTGGAGGGAAGCGTTCGGGGTCCGGGTTTGGAGGTTACTCTCGTGAAGGCGTTGACATGTTTTTGAAAGACTAAGATTCCGAGCAAGGTTTTTATTTTTGGATGAATGCTTTTGCTGAAGAAAATTCCTACCAAGATGACTTTGTTGAAGCGAAATATTTTGTCGGGTTCGCTTAATTTAGTTTGCCCGTTATGCGGGTTGGATAAGGAAGACTCAAATCATCTTTTTTCTTTTTGCTCGGTTTCTTTGATTTGGTGGACAAAGTTTTTGCTCGCATTGATATCTCTTCCGTTACAGGTAATATTTTTAATCTCCTTTTAGTTTTGGATTTGGTTTCCATGTTTACGGTGAACACTAGGTGGCTTTTTGGGATGATTTATTGTTGAGGTATTTGAAATTGTAGAAATGAAATTCTCTTTAACGGAGGCATCTTGAGTAATTTTGATACGGTTGGGATGATTAAGTTTGTTGCTTGGGAATGATTTCTCTCATTTTATAATGTGTGAGATTCTATTCTTTGGGTGGATTGGCGTGTTAATCCGGTCATTTATATTGGAAATTAGTGTTGGGTTCTTTGTTGATTGTGGATTTTTGTGTCGGGAGGTATCAGTGACACTTTTTTGTAATTGTGGGTTAACACCCCTTATGCTTTTTTAATATACCTGCTTTACTTATAAAAAAAACAAACCTATGACGGGGGCAGCACAATTAACATTTTCTTTTTAAAATTAAACTTTTTAAAAACAAAAATAAAATAAAATAAATATCACGCTGACCCCTAAGTCAAGACCGAGCCAAACATACTGCACATGACATAGATTACTTTATACCTCTTAGAGCACAATCCTAAACACCATCATCCACTTTATAAATCTTTAAAAGTGAAAGTTGTTGAATATGAAACTTAGGAGCTTTTTTTTTTCAAATTTATCTCAATACTTAAATTTTGACACTTGCTTTGATAAAGGTTTCAACACTAATACATTAATTTAGAGAATTTCTTTATTGACCCCTATATAGGGTGACCCCAGCGAAATCCCAAAGTTACCCCTGCTTCGGAGATGTATCTCTGAAGTAAATTTTTTTCTCAATTTTTTTCAGATTTCGGAAGTGCACTTCCGAAAACACAAAATGTGGCTGTTTTCAGAGATGCACTTCCGAAAACACCTTTTTCACATTTTTGGGGGTTTTCGGAAGTTTACTTCCGAAATATACAGAAATTGTGTTTTTTTTTTAATGTTTTTCTAAACAACGTTTAGTCCCGTATTTTTAATTAAACAAAAACGCTTACTATAAATAAAATATAACCCGAATAAAATAAGCGACATGTCAACATAAAATACTAATATTATAAATACAAGCCGAATAATATATACAAGCCGATTAAAATAGTAATAGTGTGCGAAAATGTACGTGAATGTCAAGAAATACAGCCCGAATACAATAAAATCCAAGAAAAAAAATCCAGAACCCCCTACTGAGTATGCCTAACCCTAACGCCCTGGGACCTCCTCTGCCTCCTATATGCCGCCGCACCGGCCGCATTACCAACCATCCTCTTCACCACGACGACTGCCTTTGGACCGCCCTGATCAATGATACCTCGCTCCAACGCGTCCCGCCCAAGCATCTCTATCCGCTGGCATATCGGCAGGAGATCAATGGCGTGGTCATCCTCGGCCTGCTGGTTCTCCAGGATCTCCCCGTGTGCTGGCCTAGGAGCTCTGGGAGCGTCGGGTGTCATCAGAGGATGTGACACCCGATAGAACCGTGTCACGTACCCCTCTACACAATTCCACTCCTGGGTGGCCTACATGCGAAGATACTCCTCCGGGACCAAATGATGCTCCCAGTCCGCAAATATGGCAGTGAGCTCCATTCGAGTAATTGTGTCGGGAGCAGCCTCAAACGGTGACCTCGGTATTATCTGCACACGTCCAAACTGCCGCATGCACCGCTCCGGAAGATACCTCACCATGGTGTTGGCCCTGCATGCCAACCAGCCAGAGTATAACGTGATGCGGTCAACGGGGACAACAACTGTGTAGTCACTGAATGGCCTCCAACGAATGTCATCGTGAGCTGTGCGGTCGAGGTACCCACGATATGGTCCCACTGCATTGTTCCCCCTTTGGAGAACGTATCGGGCGACCCTGGGCATGGCGTCCTCGTACGGAGGATCAACGGCGAAGCCGTGGATGCGGGGGAAGTAAAAGATGATCCAGCCCTGAAACACAAACACGATAATGTGTTAAAAATATATGAACCATAAATAAATGTGAAACAATTAAAATGAAACGTACCGTCAGGATTGTGGCAGATCCGGTCAACTGTCTGGTCCTCCAGTTGGAGGCTTCATTTAGCTTCTGGTATAGATATTATACCAGAATAGCTGACCCCCAGTTCCATTGGTGAATGGTAGTCAAGTCCATGAAGTGCATTTCCGAAACTGGGCAGGGAGGTGTTTTCGAAAATGCACTTCCGAAACCCCCTGCGAACACCATTTCTGCAGCAACCCATTTCCTCCCTAAATGCTTCAAAATCAAATTTTTACTAACTAAACACACACATTGAAGTATAATAACTAAGCCCTATAACATTTTTACTAATTTCTAACAACCCTAAAATGCATTTCAATCCTATAGTTGAAGGATTTAAAACTTACAAATTGGAAGCTTTAAAACTTGAAGTTTGAGTGATCTTTGAAGGTTGTAGAGCAACTTTTGAAAGCAAATTCGTGTAGTAGGATGGAGAAATGATAGGATTTTGTGAAGATTTTGAGTTTTAGGGTAAAAATGAAAATAGGGGGCTGTTTTGTTTAAATAGAAAAACGTGCATTTTTTCGGAAATGCATCTCCGAAGTGGTGATTTCGGAAATGTATTTCCGAATTTTTTTTTTACCTAAAAAAAAGCCGATTTCAGAAATGTACTTCCGAAATCACTCTTTTTTCCAACTTCGGAAGTTTATTTCCGAAGTATAGGGACATTATGGGAAATTCGCTGCGGGTGACCAAGAAGGTAGGGGGTCAATAAAGAAATTCTCTTAATTTAATTGTTTCAAGAATTCCCCACTTAAACTTTTAAGAAGATTTCAGAAGTACCGTCAAATACATTTATAAAGTAGTACATCAGCAAAGGTATCAACCAACTTGAATATCAATATAACGAGTAAGATTAAAATTTAACAAGAGTGATTGTGGTCTTGAATATTTTTCTTTAGGCGTATTCTAAAAAAAATGTGCTATTATGGTCATGCATGTCTACCCTAATTTAATGAACGCTCTAAAATCTATGCATGAGACTTCATAAGAAATGACCCCACTTCCATATTCACGTAAATCAGTCTATCAATAGTACTCCTATAATTAGATACTCTATTAATCCTCATAGATCTCATTAAGAGTTTCTATTACCTCAACCTCTAATCCCTTTAAGAATCATGCTCACTAGCATCTTTGTTCTCTTATAGCTGTAGTAACAATTCTTAATTTTTGCAATAGCTGCAATACTAATGGATCAAGACAGCAAGCATGGGTTTTTTCTATAGGAGAATCTCCGCTAGCAAGCAACTTGCTTCTTCATTAGTGGTTACAAGAGTTACAATTTTTTATTCCAAAATGGGTTGAGTAAAAATCATTTATGCTAAAGATGTAACCGCTATTTGCTTTGAAATTTGACCGCGGGAATTTTTTGATAATGTAATCTAAACTTCATGATCATTTTAAAGCTCCTCATAACTCTCTCAATATAGTGCCAATGCCTCATACGTCTACTAGTAAACATGAACAACAATCTTACGACGTAGGCTATCCCTCAAAGACAACAAAAAACTTTTGATAATGTAATATGAGGTTTGCGGTCCTTGGTCCTTTTAAGACGCCTCATAACTCTCTCTATATTGTGTTATTGTTCCATACTAGGTATATGGATAAACCTCCACAATAGTCCTATGACATAGGCTACCTTAAGTAAGGCAGACAACTTTTGAATATGTAATCCTAGTTTCATGATGGAGAGAAGGAAACTTTTAATAATGTAATTTAAGGTTCACGGTCTTTTTAAGACATCTTATAATTCTCTCAATATCGTGCCAATGACTCCATACTAGGTCTAGTGGAAAACTTACACAACAATCCTACAAAATAAACAATGTGAAACAAACTGCGCGCGGTATTAATTATTGTTATCGCTCTCTCCGTTTACAAAATTTCTATACCCCTTGAGGTACACTCCAAGTAATCATCATCCACTATATAAGCCCTATATCCCTTGAGGCACACTCCAAGTATTCATCCTCCATTGTATAAACCCTTAAAAGAAGTGAAACTTGTTCATTGTAGGACTCAGTTTTTTTTTTTTTCAAATTCATCTCAGTATTGAAACTTTGAGACTTGTTTGGCAAAGATTCCAACATCAATGCATTTACATCAATTGTTCCAACAATTTCTATATAGTTATAAGTTATTTCCATAAAGCTTATAAAAATAAGCTGAAAAATAGCTTATAGACATATAATAAGCAATTTTCATAATTTCTTTTAACTCACAGCTACCTATGTTAGCATATATCCTCAAATAAATCAATTCAAACTTAGCTATACACTTATTATGATTCCCCTTCTCTTTTCAATTCTTTATGATATATATTTATTTCAAAAATTGTGAAAGAAAATGTTGAGTTATATTTTCTTAAGATTTTTAGTTGAAGTCAAAATGTTGACTCCCTAGTTCTATATCAAACTCATCAATGCATCATGGCAATTGACAGCATATGCTTAAGTTGCTGCAGCTGTTATTGACTCAACCATATTTGATTAAAAGTGGTTGTGTTTCTTGGCAATAAATGATTTTGAACTTGAAGGGTAGTTAGAACTAAGAAAGCTGCCATGTGATTGGTTTTAACAGATAGATAGATGTCCTAACAAGTGAACTCAATCAATTCCTTTCTACTAACCACCATAATAAATATGATTGGTTACAAGTAACAGATATACTTCTCTAGTCTTGAACATAACCAATAAAAAACTCATATATTTTTGTGCTTAACTAATTCTACTTTATGTGTTTCTCCATATATATCATGGCAAATGCTGCTATATGAATCAGATTCAAGTTCAACTCTTCCCAAAAGATAATGGTGTCTGCACTAGAACAGCAGCAGACAGCACAAAATGATCGTGCTCGCACCCTCCGCGAAGAAAAAGGAAGCATCTATGCTTTGTATGTATACATTTTTTAGATTCAATTCTCTTTATTTTCTTTTTCGTTTTCCAAACTTTCTCTTTGTTTCAGTTTCTATACACTCTGTTGCTGCTTTTGCTGCTATGAGAGTCGCCGATGCTGCTGTGGACGCACCTGCTGTTGCTGTCCCTAGATTGCTTAATCTCCAAGATATCTATGCCAAGTTTATGTTTCATTGCTTTTTTTTTTGTGTATGAAATGATGATTTTCGAAGCCATTATGGAATAATCTTTGAAAACATCGATAGATTTATCATGATTTTTCGTCGGTGTATCAATAACAAGAAATCAAAGTTTCTATTTCAATAAATCGCAAAGCCATATGCATTATTATTATGTTCTGATAAAAATATCCTCTATACATTTCAAAGAAAATAGTGCTGATACATCGACTTATCTCGACCAGTGATGAAACGAATCAACTCTGAATGATCATCTCGATTTTCTCAAAGAATGGAAAAACCCAACATTGTCCTATCATCGAGTTAAACTAGGCACCTAGGATCGGGTTTCTCTTTTCATCAATTTCAATGGTTAGTAGATGCTGAGGATCTGATCCATTCGGGCCCTGCGAGTAAAGTGTAGGAAGATACGCGTTGTATGCTGGCAGGTAGCGCGAAACAAAATCATTCACCTGAAGACAGCATAAACCACGAAAAAATCTTACCTTAAGTCATTCGAATGCGGATATTGCAAACACTTAATAGACATTATCATATATTCATACTGAATCTAAACATAACTCGCGCAAACAACAGACCTCATCATCAGACATTCCAGGATTTCCTGCCTCCCTCATTGCAATCTCAGCCTGCGATTTTAACAGCATGATGCGTGCGTTAACGTTACAACCCGGTTCTGAATACAAATTTTATCATTTCTGAATGTCGAAACAACCTACCTGCAAGCGCCACTGGTAGACACAGCTTGGATCCTTAATCTTAATGACAATCCATGATTTTATATATTTGTCCCACGCATCATAATAAGCTTCGAGGTTCTTATTTATTATTTCTAGCTGCAAAATACGAACGGTTGATTATGTTCCAAGAACAGCGCCGTGAACTTAACGTGTATATTAAGAAACAAAAAAGATACTTTACTCATCCTAACCTGAGGATCAACCGATTTTACAACTTCAACTGGAACAGGCTTGAAACCAAGCATCCAGCCTTCAAATAACACAACCTAAAAGTCCATACACGCTTGTTAATGGAAGAATCGGCACGTATTTCAGAAGCAGTTCAAAAGTAACAATTAGGGATTCTCTTACTTCAAGTGGCCCTTCAATTTCAGGCCATGTTGAAGGATCAGCGCGGTCACCTCTTCCGCCGAAAGCAGACTGCAAATACCAAACAATTTGTCATAAGCAATTACGAATTCAAAAGATGTTTAAATAGTCCAAATATGCACTTTATTCCCTTACTTTATCATATCTTGGTAACTTCATCTTGATACCTGAATACTTTCAACAACAATAAATTATACTAAACATACAATATAATTAAGGGGGGAAATGAGTTCAAATATCCACCTTCTTTCGACATTTTGGTTAAAGCCGTCAGCGTTTCAACAGAAATAGGAAGATCATGGCTTCCCGCATTTCCACGAAACTGCAACAAAAATATTTTAGTTGTCATTATCATAAAGTTCCTTGATTATACTCGGTTTGCTACATCTCTTATACGTGTATAATTACCTCAAGAAGTGCATTTCCTGGATTAGCTTCTCTCAGTTTATTCTAGAATCCAAACACAATTTATTGTTACTCCAAAAGAAAAAGAACATGAAAGTATTAACCGAAAAAACAAAATTTTTGAAAACGGATTCTATATACCTGGCCTTCAGCCGTCAAATAAAAATCATCTATCGATATTGTTGCAGACTTCCTGAAAATTTTATATATAGCCATCAAAACAAAAGAGAAATTCAAGATAACTGTTGCTTCAAAGCTAAAGTCTACCTGCCAATCATTTGGAAAAGGTAGTCGAGAGCAAAGACGAGGGTCGTCTTTCCACAGCCTTGAGGAGCACTAAATCCAATCTGAGTCATACAAAATGAAAAGGAGTTATAAGGCCTTTAAACAACTCTTTTTCTTACAAAATCTTCATAGCATATTGAAGGTAGTTGAATATGTTACCACTAAAGGAGGTATATCTTCTCCATCTTTGAATTTGGACTGATGCTGAACAATCTCACTTTCACACCAGAGAAAAACTGGTATATAGTAATGATAAAGCCTAACTTTTTGAGGCTCGTTCAAGAACAGTTCATTAAGCTGAAACAGTCTGCATAGGTGTCGCCCGTAGGTTAACCACTTATCTATAGACTCGGCCACAATCTCAGGCGTCAAACCAATTTTGTCAAGCAAAGGTCCTGAGCAAATAAATGTGTACAGGTCTTGCACAGAGGAAACTTGAGCAGGCGATGACGGAAATACTGAATGTACAGGACCGTTCTTTTGCTCGTTGCTGACAGATGGCGAACTACTGTGCAGCCATGAACTTCCACTACCTGCAGAAAATAATTTAACTGTAAATTAAAGATTTAGACGCGATATCTGCTTTCTGTGCCCAAAAACTTTTCCAGACAGATTTCGAACTCGGGTTTCACTGAACGATCGTCTTTAACAAAAGTTCCATAATCACTCAAGCATAATTGCTAGATTTGCGTAAACCAGCGTGATTTTGTGATTTTATGAGCAACTGCAAAGACTAATTCCGCGGGATAATTGAAATTCACTGAAGGGTTAGTCTCTCCCACGATGTTTTTCTCGTATGCACGGACCGGAGAAACTCGAGAATCTATCTATCACCCGAGTCACACCATGTTAGTGAAAATGTAGCTTTTCAACATGAACATAAAGCATCTAATATTGTTTTCATGATATAAAGACCAAAGATGAGAAATTTCTAACAACTTGAAGGCCTAATACTCATCTCAGAGACAGAATAGAGTCACATAACATGTATCAATCATCAAACAAACTAGTATGAATAAGAAACTTTCAATACAAACACTTTCATTCAAACACACATGCATGTAACAAGACAAAACATAGAAAATTGGTTAATACAACAGTAGTACATGAATTGGTTAAAGTTAGAGAAAAAAGTACCTGATTTTGAGTAATGGGTCTTAGAAGAGTGAGAAAAAGTAGGGGCAGAAAGGGAAGAAAGAAGAGAATTGGAAAAGAAATGAAACTTAGAAGTGTTAGAATTTGGACAGAAATAAGCATAGTTAGAATTTGAAGAAGAACAACAGAAAGAAGATGAGATTGTAGGGTGCAATGTTTGAGAGAAAACATTCAAAGTAGCCATTGTTGTGGTCTTGTTTTTCTCTATCTAGTTTGCAACAAAAAAGTCGGCAACAAATCTTAGCCGCCACGTAACCATTGGCTCGTGTTCTTTGGCCAAACCAGTGATTTACACCAGAAAAAATAAATATAATATAGTACAGCTATATTCTATTCAATTATTCTATTCTATCTAAACATTGTGTTTGTGTATCAAATTCTATTCTAATCTATCTTCTTAAATAGTGTAAGTTTAGTTTTCATATGGTTCACAACCTACGTAGAACATGTAGCATAAACACTTCCAAAAAATCCGATACCAATACCGACACTTATAATTACATTCAATTTATTTATATTTTTAAGTTATAAATGTAAAAATTATGAATGAGTCCGGGTCAAGATCCTATCTGTGTATGTGTCTCTGTCGTTCCGAGCAGTAACACTTAATATCAAAGTTCAAAATAATAAAACTATCAAAACCATACACAACTTAGTTTTTTTAATGGCAAAGAAGATCACAATATAAATTAGGAACTTAAAATCAAATTCAATAGAGATAAATTAAAAGAGAAAAAACAGCGGACCCGAAAAAAATAGATCACGTAAAAAAAGATGGTTTATTTTTACGGCAACAATTTTTAGGGTTTGACACAACATTCATAAAAACGTATCTCCTTTTATTTATGTCAAAATCATAAAAATTTATGATTGATGTAAAATAAAATTATCATAATTACCATGATCCATGACGATATAGTAGAAATCAGAATAACCTTCTAGACTTGATCTATTTCTTCTGGACGATTTTTTTTAAGTCGAAAAGACAAACAAATAAAAACCCTAATTTAAAAAGGAACATGAAACGAATAACAAAATTTAGGTCTTATTCTTCCAAACTCTTTACATCTATTTACATTGTATTTGTGTATGCAATTCTATTCTATTCTATCTTTTAAAATAGAGTTAGGTTTAGTTTTCATATGGTTCACGTAACAACTTGTATCAAAGTTCAAAGTATCAATAGCAAAGGAGAGAAAAAACTATCAAAATTATAAGTTACAAATTAGGGCACAAGCTACTCAAAATCATAAACAATCAAAATAAAGAAGAAAGCCACAAAATATATAGCCTCAAAAGAGAACAAAATTGTTATCTCTTACGAAAACAATTCTTAAGATCAACACAACAACATTGATAAAAGAGACTAGTTTTCTTTGTCTATTAAAATTAAAAACATGTGATCTATAAATTTATTTTGACAAGTGTAATTAAATTTTTTATTAAATAGCAATATGTATAATGAATTTTTTCATAAAAATACATGACAGCCAACAAAAAAAAAAATTACCATGATTCATGACGATGTGATAGAAAGTAGAAGTGACGTTCTTAATCTCAATGTATTTCTTCTTAGAACAATAAATAAGAAAATCAATTGTATATATTTTTTAGAATAAACACGAAATTTATAACTCTTTTCAAGTTATTACCAATTACCAAAAATAATTAAATTTAAATTTTTTTCTTTTGAAACAGTCTCATCCTCTCTGTCGTCTCTATCTTCTTGTTGTCTTTATCCTATTGATCATGTGTTAAACGAGTATAATTTTGATTCTTATTGATTTTCCTTTAAAAAATTATTTTTGATTGATTTGCATTGTTTTTTAAGTAAGCAAAGGATTATTATATTCATTTCTTTAAAGTTTAAATATAATAATCACAATAATATTAATAACTACTGCTTTATATAAAAATTAGAATGATTTGAAAGAATTGATAAATAAAAAAAAGGTAAACAGTAAATTCTTTGAATATATTTAATTCATATAAAGACCAATGCATCAATTGTTTAATTAATGTAAAAAAATAAATTTTAATTATAAGAGTTTTTTCACTAGTTAGAATTTACTTTCTTGATTTGAATAAGTATTTTATCACTTTTTTAGATTTTACTTTTTCACTACCAGAAAAAGTACTTAATTAGTCTTAAGCAATCTCATATCACTGTTACAATAAACCATCTGAATTCAAGACATTCTAGGCAACATTCTTGATCTCCATTGTTCATAAAGACTAAGAAGTAACCAAAATAGTGATAAATGTATATACAAAAAAAATAATACTCCACATATAAGAAAAGGCATGATGAGCTGTTTTGAAACATAAAACCAGAACATGTCTCCTTTTTTGTTACAAATTAGGGGTCCTTCCCTTGCATTCATCATCTTCATCTTCAAAACATTGTTTCAAGCAATTTTGGTGAAGACAAAGTTGCTACACATTTGAGCTGCACAAACAGAAGATTCTCATCATGTTTCATCATGAAAGTTAAATAATAGACATGAAAGTTATCTGGCGTACATTGTCTTGTGTGTACTTCATGCGGATCGAGGTTAACGGACAGTCATTGCTATTCAGTTGTAGATCTTGTAATGCAAGAACCGCGGCTTTCAAATCTGATGCTTTGTAAGAAGCATAGTGTTCAAGAGTTGGATTCTACACAAGATAATAGTAACAGCATTGATGGATGTTACCTTTGCTGTGTAACTTCATTCAGAACCAAAAAAACATGAAACAGAAACACTAACCCATGGGTGGTTTGACTGATCTAATGTCCATCTTGCGAGGAAAACCGCAGATGCAGCAATCATTGAAGGAAGGAAATTTAAGAAACCATAGCTCATCAGTGTTAGTTCAGCCAGGTAATTCGCCAAGTACTCCAACTCAATGCTCGGTCTCTGTAAGTTTTATTCAATGACAAGTGATTAGTAATAGTAATACTCAAGTCAACACAAATCTAGCCTGTCTTAGATTAAGCAGCATTTTCCTAGATCAATCTTTTCACCTTGTAAGAAGCTTGTGCGGCTCGAAGAAATCTCCTATTAAACCAAGAATGTATTAAGATAATGCAAGAGGAACTCCAAATTACTGATATTTTTCGTATTAGTGAATGATAGAGTAAAGGTGAAGAAGTACCTGAGGAAAGTTTTCGTAGTAGGAGCAAATAGTTGATATGCAGTGGACTTCAGGACTAGAGACTCCATCTGTAGTACCTGTCAATATACAGAATATTATGATATGGATTTGGTACGTACCATACGCGTACCGTACCCCGTAGTACTAGTACCAGGTACTGGTACTTTGCCTAATACCGCATACAAGTTCTTCCGAGGTTTTGATGCATGTTTTCCTTGATATTTGAATATTAACCATTCATTGTGGAAAGAGTAAGACGTATATACCTGCCCTTTTGTGTATGTGTTGTCCGTGATGAAGCAGAAGTCTTCAACATGGGGGGCGTTAATTTCTTCGTACTTTCTTCAATCACGTAAGAAAAAAGACATTATTAAGTGCTGGTGTCAAACACTCACATGTATAATAATCCGAAATATAATTATACTGAAACATTATCATTGTTGTTACATTAATGCCAACTAGCAGAACAAGGAATGGTGTGACATTATCTTTGTTGTTTACTGTTTTTAAACATTCACTGTGTCTGATTACTGTCAACTAAGTCATGAATCACAAGAGGTCAGGCTCCTTGAATTCGGGAACTTACGAGGCAATTAGCATGCAAGTGATGCCGAGCAACTGAAGTTTCTGTCTTTCAATGAAATTTTTTGAGAGAAACCAATCAATGAGATATACAGTGAGGTAAAGTGTATTTGCTTGCAATTTGTATCCATCAGAAACCTGCAAATGAAGTTTAACACATGGGAATTCAATTCAGAATTCATATTTTATCAACAGATATAATCCACATATGTAAGTTATATTATAGTATCAACCACTTTAGTATGAGTCAATATTGAAAAGTCGAATAATGCAAACCTCCACAAGCCAATCAACCAGTATCCCGCGCATGCTTGGAGTGATATCTTGCTGTACTGTTTCCATTAAGTTAGGATTAGGCCTTCTCGACAGCTGAAAAAATGAAATGTTTGATAAAAAGCTTAGCAGAAAAGGTGAAATCAAAGAGAAACATTTGTCGGAAAGGTTAAGTATCAAAAGCGTGCTTCAGTTGAATATTTGCTTTACTAATCATCAAGCATTTTATAAAGTTCACAATTATGTGTCACAAGACAACATTGGTAGAGACAAGAATGACAGAACATTAACGGGACAAACCTCAGCAACACGCATGTGGTCGTATATATCAGCAGCATAGAGGCTGCAAAGTTGAGGATCTTCAAAATCAGCATCTATGTCAGCAACATCTGGATGCTTTGACACACCCAAAAGTTCATAAGTGTTAACTTTCTCGGCCGCAACAGTTTGTGAAACTAAGACCGAAAATAATCACAAGTAAGTTACTTCAACAAACTAACAAGTTATCTATTCATTTTATGGTGGTACTAAAGCAATGCACAAACCATGTACTACAAAAATAAAGGAAAAACCTTTCTTTTGAGAAATCGAAGGCCGAGCAGATACTCGAGATGTCTGGCTGAGAAGCAGATCGTTATTTGTAGCACAATGGTTGGCACTCAGCCTAATCGGTTCATTGTCTTCCAACTTAACTGAACACGTGACATCTTCTGATGATCTAAGCCGCATTTCTGGTAATTTCACCGGTTTTGAGTCAACAATAATCTGTGGTAACTCCATAGCAACTGATGTAACCTCCTTTGAAACATCAGGTCGAGCGGGTTTATTCAGCTTTCTTTTCTTAGCCTAGCAGACATTAATGTTACAGGTTAAAGTCTTAGAATCATCAATAGAATGGGAAGAATAAACAAGTACCTATCCTATCCACTATTCACCTGAGTTTCAGTTGGATTTAAACAACTCCTATTACTTTTTTCACAGCGAACGTTCGTGACATCATGAAGAATTGCCCTCTTCTTATGCGGCAGATATGTATCATCTGAAACTGCTCTTTTCGAATTGGCTCTTAGGGGATGCTTCTGACTTTCTTCTGCCACCTTCTTCAATGGTGGCAACTGTCCAGTTGCACTTAAAGCAGCAGCTCGAGCACGAGTCAATCGACTTGGAACCTCTCCAGCTTTCATAATGCCACTCTTCCTCATCTCTACAAGATCCAAAAGAACTCCGAACGAATACTAAATCTCAGTTGGTGAATTTTCTACAACACAACAAAAAATCTTGTTCAAACAAACACTTGTCAAACTAATAAACACATATTTTCTCTAAAACGTTACCTATTTCAATACCTTAATCAATGCCCTAAGGGAAATTTTCCGCAATCTCAATACAAAACCATGTTATCAAATGCATATACAACAATAAAAAACCTTTGGATTCCATAACAACAAATCATGCAATTAACAAAGTAACTAATTTGTCTCTTAATTACACTAAAGTGATCAAAGTCACCAAATTTGGAAGGTACAGAATCATTTCCAAACCTTAAACAGAAACAAAAAATGTTTGGATGTAAAATTAGGAAATAACACACAATTCCAATTAATAACAATAAAATAAAGACAGCACAAGCCACAGAAGACATATATGGTCTCTCCATTTCATCAAAACACAAAAATGTTACTATGTTCCTTAAAATGTTGTCCAAGTTACCCATTTTAAAATGTACATCAAAGATTGAAACTTTATCCCTTTTATATAATTCTAAGCTCATTTTAACACAGACCCTAATAAATTAACATGACCCAGAAACCAATTCAAAAGGAATTTGAATAAAAATGTGGACTTTCTTTGATAGATTTGTAAATTGAGAAGAATAAAACACCTGGGGTTTATGCTACAAGCTCCACCACCAGCTCCATTGAAAGGGAGACAAAGGGTCACATAGATAAAGAAAGTAAAGAAAGAGTTTTTGTGTTGAAAACAGCTATGAAGAGAAGAGAATTGAAAGCGGGATAGTGATTTGGTTTAAAATCTACTGTGTGAGAAAAAAGACAAAATAAAAATATATTAAATAATTAAATAAATAAAAATAATAATTGTTTGACTAGACTTTTTCAGTTAACTTTTTTAAGTTGAATTTCTGAGCTTATGTCAGTTTCAAAGTAACTGATTTTATATGTTTATGATATTGGTTAATACTTAAGTACATCAATATATTATTAAAAGTATTTTTATTTTAATAAAAATGTATATTTTCTTTTATTTATATGTGTGAGTTTTTCAAGTTAATTTGGAAACATTTCTTCTCCAACACTTTCTGACATTATTTTCTCCAAGAGTTGGTACATTTTCTCCTCTTACAGTTTGGGTACACTTGGTTGAAATTTATTGTATTGGTTGGTGTCTTAGTTTTCAAGGTGATGAGTGACACTACTAGAAATACACAGTTTACCTGCGGAATTTCCTGCGGAAATTATTCCGCAGGTATACCTGCGGAATTTTCTGCGACTTTAGAAAATAACATAAACTTTCCTGCGAATAACTACTTTGCAGAAAATTCCGCAGAAATACCTGCGGATTTTGCTGCGAAAACTATATTTGAATGTAAAAGTTTAACTATATTACAAAATCCGCAGGTAATTTCGCAGGAAATGTTTCTGCGGATTTTGCTGCGGAAATCTGTTTTATACAAAGTCAAACTATATTACAATATCCGCAGGTAATTCCGCAGGAAAGTTTCCTGCGGATTTTGCTGCGAATTTTATTTTGTATTTTATTTTAATATTATTTTGAATTGTAAAATATTTTTCTTTTAACATAAAATTTTTTTTTTCTGCAAAAATAATTAATTAATATAAATGTTTTGTAAAAATAACAGAAATATTTTTTAAATTTAATAAGAGGTAAAATTTTTAATTTAATGTAATTTTTCAATTTGTATTTTAATAAATTGAATGAAAATTTTGAAAACTAAAATTAAAAAAGATATTAAAAAATTGAAAATAAAAATCTAACATAGAGTAGGAATCAAACCTATTATCTATCTTATATTAGATCAAATTATTTACCACTAGAACAATACCTTACGAAAAGGTATAAAAAATTTGAAAACAAAAAATATAATGATTTGAGAGTTTGTGAAATATAATTTACTAGGTTTGTGAAGTTTTACATTTATATTGGCTGCATTTATGTCGACTATTAGTAGTAGTTTAAAAAAAGTAAAATAATTTTTTTGGTAAACCAAAAAACAAATACGGAAACTAAACACATGTTTACCAAAGAAAAAAAAACATTTTTCTCAAAGGTAATGGAAACTCATCTAGGATTTTGTCATCGGGAATCATCTCTATCAGCTGTTTGTGAACTATCTGTATCCTTGTCATCGCCGTCGACTTCTTTGTATCACCACGGTCATTTCCCTTTTCCCATCTCAGTCTCGTTTTCATGTTTTGATTTTATTTAATGCATATTATTAGCTTAAATCAACATCCAGTGTATTCCTAAATAGTGTCTTGATTTTATTTCAAAATGCTTTATGCCTATTAACAAAATCACTTAAAATTGTCCCTAGCTTCATATATTCTCTTGAAACCACTTTTATTGGAATACTATTTATCTTTTAGAATTTCATTATCTTATTGTTTACTTTAATAGGCATAAGTGACAAAGAAGTTGATCCAATTATAATTTCTATTGGAGAGAAAGATTGTTGAATCATTTGTGAGTGATTAGTCTTGTTGAGCTATATATGCATTAAATTATATTAGGGAGAAAACTCATATTCTAGGATCCATTGAGACAGTTGTTCTAGATGACATATAGTTAAGAAATAGTTTTTATAAAAATGATAGGATAGTGGTAATTTTAGGAAATACTTGTATTATCATTTTAACTTTCAATCACAAGTCAATTTATCTACTACTTTACTTATAAGTCAATTTATCTACTAATTTACTAATTTTATCTACTAATTTACTAATTTTATAAAAATAAAAATGATATAATTTTAGTTAGTATTAAATTTATTTTTGATATTAATAAAAAAGAGAAAAATAAACTTGAGAGAAATTGAAACATAGTAATTTTCATTTATCTCACCCTCACGGAGTCACGGTCTCACCCCTCTCTTTGTCTCCATCGTTATCTTTCTTCTCGGAAACCCTGAACCATCTTCACTGTTACGAAGCCGCTCCACCCATTGTGACACCAAAGAGAAACCATTTCTTACTCTCCAATTCAAGAGCTTCCTATTTAGTTAGAAAATGGGAGGTAGTGAAATTGAAGGCGGCGGCGAAGATGACGGGTTTTAGTTCTCCGATTGACCGTAAGTATCATCCCGTGTTGGCTAACGATCGTGATTTACTTGAGATGTCTTCCATAGATCCAGGATCTTCTTCTTCCCCAGCGTTTCCAGATCAACCTTATAATCTCAGGTGTGCTCTTCGATCTGTATGATTTCAGTTATTTTGATTCGTTTGGGTGATCTAAAATTAGATGAATATGAAAGAATTTCAGTGAAGCTAGTGATGCTTTTGATAGGGAGTGGTGTTTTTGCATGAGGGATTGAAGCTGTAGTAGTGATTTGATGCAAATTGTCACAAATTTTATCCTTTTTTTAATGTCTTGTATGTGTTTGACAAAATGTCTTAGAAAAAATGACATATGGAGGTTGTAATATTTTGTATAACATAGGGAGGTTGTAAGGTTAATCTAGCACATCTCTAACAAAAAATATTAACCACTAGTTTGCAGCCCTGCTTTTTTATTTGATATAGGGAAATGGATGTACTCTTTTTTTTCTCGCTTCTAATTGCTGCTGTAGTTTTGAAATTGTTTACATTTTTGGAAATTTTGAGTTTGAATGTTAACTAGAGTTGTAAATCCATGGAAACAAAGTGGTAAAAGTTTCCATACATTTTTAGAATATGTTGTAGAACGGTTAAATTATGCACAAACTAATATAGTTATTGGGTTACAGGATCTTACCCATGTGTGGCGCAGAGGAAGAGAAGGTTTCATCCGTCTCCCGCCAATTCCCAGTAAGTGTTAATTCGAATTTGATTGTTTTTGGCATATGTTGTGTGTGTAAGTATTGTTATAATGTTATGTTATGTTTATGTAGACTGGAGTTGTTTATGCGGTTGAAATCTCCCATTGAAGTGAGCGTGATTTGGTTAATATGGCTAACAAACGTACCAATGTTATACCGATTATTGAAGATGCTAGACATCCGGCTAAGTACAGAATGTTGGTTGGCATGGTAGATGTGATATTTTCTGATGTTGCTCAGCCTGATCAGGTGTGAATTAAATTTTCACTTTTTTATGGTAAAGTAGTTGCTATACATGATTATATCTCAAGAATTTTACTATTCACTGTTGTCCTGAAGACTTGAATATGCTCTACTAATTCCTGACTTCTCCTCAGTACTTGTTATTATACTTGTTTACGCTGATTTTTAGCTATGTACTACTAAAAGCTAACTTTTTGTGTTTTGTTTAATTTCTCTCAAATTTTGTATTATGAATTCAATTCTGTTTATATGAATATTCATATTTAGTGTAAAAATATTTTGGACAGAAAATGCTTTGCCTGGTGTTGTGTTGGACAGAAAATGCTTTGCCTGTACCCAAATGGCAGGATTTCAGCTGATGAAGCTCTTAACCATCCATATCTTCAATTTTGACCGCCTAAGGGCCTATTCTCTCTTCCTTTCTACTTTTAACAGAACAATCTTATAGAATCTTTGTCGTAAACAGTGTTTGATTTTTGATAGTGTGTGTTTTCCACTTGATATGCAAATACTCATGTTTTTTATGATTTCTTTGTCTTAAACAGTGTTTGATTTTTGATATGCAAATTCTGCAATTTATAAGGAATGCTATGTCTCAAAAAATTCATTTAAAAAGGAAAGTAAATGACACTTAAAGATAAGTAATTTGTTGTAGCTTGAAATCTAGCAATTTGGATGCTACAACAGTGTTGTCAAGACAGGTTTGAATATTCACTAAACTGGCAATTTTAGTGATATCTTTTGGTTGTTACCACTAACTAAATAATGTGCCTTGGATGACTATTGAATATAGATCTCTGAGCTTGGTATCTATCCAGCTGTCGACCTGTTTGAGAAAGGTTGCAAGATTGCAAATGAAGGATGTAGCTAGTCGTCTTGCTAAGAAAGGAATTGCATTGGCAGTGACTGATGCAGCACTAGATTTAATTCTTGCCAAGAGCTATGATCCTGTAAGTGTTAAAATCATTTATGTACTCAATCACTTTGATATGGAATACTGCAAAAAAAATGGTACTAACTAGTTTTTTTGTTGTTGTGACTTGTGTAGGTAGAAAACTTACTAATATATTATTTGTTGAAGTTACGTGATAAGGTAGAAGACTTGTTTAGTTATAGTCTGCTGCAAGTTGGATAGTATTCGATTTTTTTAAATTGGTAATATAACTGAAAATGTTTATTAACTTAATCTTAGATAAATAATTCATTTCGGTATAGGTTAGGTTGGTCACTTGGAGTGCCAAGATTTTATTGATAAGTATGAAAATTTTGTCCAACTTTGTATGAATGATGTTGTTTCTTAGTTGACTGCGGTAGCGTATTGTATAGTCTGGTTTACCATTACTATAAGGTTGTTTTAAAGTTAACACGCGTGTAAATAATAGTAGAAAATTGTGAGTCAGAAAAGACAGATATAGGATCACTAATCATGACAAAACTTACCTTTCCCACTTCCCCTTATTTGTTTTAATCATTCAGTCCATGAAATCATTTTTTTCTGCTAATATGTAGTTAGATTAAGAAGTTCAGACATGATTATTTCTATTCTGACTTCAATTTTCTTTCAACGATGTTTAGGGCCTATTGTACTGAATAAATCAGGTTATACTGAAAAGGGTTTCAAGAGGAAACTAGTTGTTTAAGCCCTCTTTGGAAAGGTCTTCTATCTATCTGAGGTAAGTGGCCTTAAACAGTCCATTTAACACGACTCTGTCTTTTTTTCTGTATGTAAAATAAAATATATGTATGGTCACTTTGTGTTTAAGCTAATTTTCTATGAGAAACTTTTTAATTCTGGTCTTGGGTCTGATTTAAGGAGTCCTCATGTATAAGCTACATAAATTGGTGCTTTCGTATTTTTTAGACTTTAGAATCAATATTATGGTACTACTTGTTGTTAATGCAGCCTGCAGAAATTGTTGCCCTCGTCGAAATTCCAAGTCATATCCGGGTTTGGGGAATTGATTTTGGAATAAGACAGGTTGGTTTTCTGTTATATAATTTTTTGTTATGAATTCAACATTCGAGAAAGGCCTTAGTAAACTAGGCTTCATCAAATTACTGAGTCTAAACTCGTGAAATTTGATTTCAGATTCAGCAGAGGTACAAAAAAGCTACTGGTTACTTGCCGTTTATTTTCGAGGGATCGTTGCCAGGTGCGGGATAGTTTGGTTATGTAGTCTTGACAGAGAATGAAAGCTGATCATGATTTGTATTTTTGTATCTATCTCGTAATCATGGCATGTATTCTTACAACCTACATCTTGACACACTCATAATGAATGATAAGATAGAATTGAAAATCAACCTAGTAAGATATGCAGAGCAATACAATATGGTTCTAAGTTTTTGAGTAATGGTGGACCTGGTACAGCGTAGAATGTAGACAAAACAACTAGCTTAGCACGAAAAGTTTTTAGTCTATTTAAGGTCAGTTTTGTTTATTCTTGTATATTTCTCAAACATGATAGATCATTGATCCAATTTATACTAGAATATCCTCTTTGATTGAGAAGATGAGATCTGTCCAACACCACAGGGTACACCCCTCCGTCTAATACTGCTAGGGGAGCAAATAATAATGTAGATTTTTTTTTATTTTAGAAATATATTTCCTGCGGATTTACCTGCGGATTGTTTCCTGCGGAATTAGATGCGGATTTACCTGCGGAATCTCCTGCTGAAAATATTACCCACGAAGGTTTTAGCTGGGGACGAATAACCGCAGGAAAATCCGCAGGTAACGTGTTTCCTGCGGAAATTTAGCTAAAATCCGCAGGTAAATCCGCAGGAAATTCGAGTATTTCTAGTAGTGTGAGACTCACGTGAATGAATTTAATAAATGAATTATGAAGTGAATAGCCTCTTCCTAACACTAGTAGTAGTTGTATAAAAGATGATGCACCAATGAATGTGCTAAAATGTGGCTCATGAGATCTAGAGTTTTATTTATCCTTCATGTTTGACTTTATTTTTATAGAAAGTAAAAAAGTAAAAGTAAAGTGTAAAATTGTTTTTGATATGTTTGAGAATTCTCACATGTGGTGGATTTTTATTTCATCTCATCTCATATACTTTTTGTAGACCTTGTAAAAACATTATAATTATAATGCATTTATAAGTAATCAATTTTTTAAATCTCATTCAAGATTATAGTTCATATTTTTTTATAGAGTAGAAGAAGTTTATACTCTATCAAATTTATCCTTTCGATTCAAATTAATTTATACTAAAATATGCTCTTATATGCAATTTACTAATTCATAAAAAATTGTACAATCAATTTATTCCTTTTAGACGGGCGGTATAAGTTTTTTAATTTTTCAATTAATGTGATTCATGTGTTTATCCAGATAAATTTTTCCTCTCTCACTTCAAATCATTATCTTGAAGGTCTATTAGTATTTCTCCCTATACTTCTTTACAAAAATTGATTTCCTCTCTTCCCTTTCTCCATTTTTCATCACTTCATATCCCTTTTCTTCCATTGCAACCGATTTTCTCCCTCAAACCAATATCACCCGTTGTTCAAATTTGAAGCTCTAACAACAAATATCTTCTTCTCCACTTGTGTGTAAGTAAGTCTCTTAACCAGATTTATGATGAATTACCCGTTCTTAGGCTAAAAACAGTGTGGCAATATACATGCAGGTCGAAGTAGAAATGCTCACTTTGAGGATTCCTTAGTTGTAAAATTAGATGCATTAGCTCAACAACCCTAGTAGCTCTCTTCATAGTCAATCCCTCAATAAAACCTCAATCTCAACTAACATCCTTTTCATGCAACTCCATCCCCAACATCGATCTTCTGGATAATACCAAGGGCTTTAGCCACCTCTGCTAGATCTCTTATGAAGTTCTCAATCAAGATACCAGACATAAAAAGAAGCTTAGAATTGTCTATAATCAGATGTATCAGTGGGAGTAACACAAGATAAAATAGAAGAAGCCCTAACGGATCACCTTGTTGCATTCCATTGGCTTACATAATATGTCCATCCAAGGTACATCTCGCTGCCCGACCATAAAAAAAAATTCAACTCACAAAAAAAAGATGAACATCTCCCTCTCACCTTGACAAAAGGGTTGATCGGTCTACCATATTGAAAGTATTCGAGAAATCTACCGTGAGCATATCCAAAGACATATCTCCACATGCTTGCTTAACACCCTATTAGTATTGTGCAAATGGTCTCCGCACCACCCAATACCCTGACCCCAAACTAGAATTCATTGAAATATTGTTACAATCTTTACTAAACTTTTTCATAGAAACTTTGGATACCAAGCGCCTCCAAATAGAACCCACATCAATTGGTCGTATCCCACTGTCAAGCTTTAATAACAGTGTCAAAGGTGTTGAGGCAACAAATTCTGCCAAATTCATCATACATCTTCCTCTCAGCCATAAGTTAAAAATTAGAGTTATTGCACATAAAAGATCTCTTGCAACAATATAACCCTCTCAACACGATGTGTTTAATATATATTGTGCACACAACCCATCTCTAACACACGATATCTATTTGATAATCTTCTCAACACGATGTGTACACAAACCATTTCTAACACATGATATCCATTTGGGATATGATATATAATGCATATGAAGTTAGTATCAACTTCAGCCACTAGAGAAGCTTCGAAGAACACGATGATTGACATGGAGGGAGGTGGTCTACATAAGTGTTTAACCTTCAAAATCTTCATTGTATGTCCATTATAAGGGGCCACTCCAGATGACCCCAACACTTTCACACTCGTTGTTAAGTGGCCATCTATAGTCTTGTGAAGACATTGCTTGACATTAGAATTCATCGTTTATCCTTCCCTTAAATATGAACCATCTCATGACCCAAATTATTTTGCTCAGAGCTTCCCCGCACACAATCAAATAACTTGCCAAGACCACACACGTCTCCAGGTAGTTAAGCAATCCATAATGTGTTGTTGTTGCAAGAGCTTTCGATTTCCAAACCTATGATCCCACATATTATGAGGCTTGACCATTATATAGTACAACGAGGAAGAAGTAACAACCGTACCCAAACACTTACAAATTTTGCCTTAGTAACCACCTTATAAAAGCATATTTCAATGTCCGAGAGAAGTCAAGACAACACCTAATAACCTTGAATCCAAAACAAACTCCTTATTTGTGTTCAGGTTATCTAATTTTGTTATAGGTGGTTTTGCGATATCAACAATGCGACTTTCGACCTCCCATGCCCATGAGAAACACGAACCAGACTATCAGGATGATGACATGTCCGACTCGTGGCATGAATGCTCATGTACCTTTCTTATATTCATTGCTCAACCACTTTTAAAGACTCCTTAAATGCCATAAATTTTTTTGATCATTCTGAACGACTTTCCGTAATGCACTTTTTTCGTTCGTTGCTAAATCTTAGACGAGACACCAGGGGCAGATGCACATGGAGGCATACTGTGGCTATAGCCACACCAGAATTTTCCCTATTAATATATATATTATGTAAAGTGAGAGGTAAGAATTTTCATTGAGAGAAAAAGGATGGAGGATAGGTTCTGTGGGGTTGAATTTGCGAACAAATTAAATATTAGAGCAAAGTAGTAGTAGCAAGTGACTGTGTGTAGATATAGCTAAGCAATAATGATGCTAGGCAATTGTAGATGTGACAAACCATTGACATGGTACAATATTTATAACATACAATTTATTTATATATTTATTTATATATGAAATATAGGATAGACAATACTTGTATCAGTTTGACTCGACTTGTTAAGAATTGGTTCCACTCAAATGTTAGTTCGAGTTTGACACAAATTTTTTAAATTCAAACTCAATTTTTTTAAATAAATTCACAAACAATTTAGTTCAATTTGTTAAGTTCATCTAGCTAGATTCAATTTGCTTGCTTCGTGGACTTAAAAACAATTTTTTATATAAATATTTAACATTTTAAATGAATATTTTTTAAAAGAATATTAAAATAAAATAAAAGTTAAAATCCATTTTAAAAAAAAACTTTATTTATATTTAACATTTTAAATTAATATTTTTTTAAAAAAATATTGAAATAAAATAAAAATTATTTTGCTCATTTGATAATATAAATGATCAATTAAAACTCTTAGATTAAAAAAAATATAGGATTAAGATTTGGGATAAAATTTTAAATCTATTCGTACAAACAAGGGTTAATACCATTTTATCCCCCTGCCATATAAGTCATTTATGGTTTACCCTCCTGTAAATTTTTTTTTTTTTGAAAAACAACCTTGCCATTTCAAAATACTAACTTTTTAGCCCCTAAAGTCAAAATCCGCAGGAAACCTGCAGATTTTCCTGCAGATTTTGACTTTAGGAGCTAAAAAGTTAGTATTTTGAAATGGTAAGGTTGTTTTTCAAAAAAAAAAATTTACAGGGGTAAACCAGAAATGACCTATATGGCAGGGGGTAAAATGGTAATAACCCTACAAACAATATATTTCTTATCATATATAATCGAGTTGACTCATTAACTTAATTAGTCAAATTATGTAGAGGTCAAGTTCAACTCAATTTATTAACGAACTTAATTTTTTTTTCTTTTCATATTCAACTTATTTAGTTAATTAACCTAGTGCAACAATTTAATAGTCGAATCGTGTTTCAAACCATATTCGAGTTGATTCGATTCATTGTTAATCTCATTAACCTATATGACTTGTTTTATCTAAGTTGCTACCGGTTTCACACCTCTGAGAATGTATTTATCGTATAGTTCATAGTTTCTTTTATATTTAGCCACACCAATATGTAATGTCTGAATCCGCCCCTGACACTATACAACCCTTGTTCTTGGTCTTGTCATAAGGGCAACAGTGAAACCCTCAATATGGACGACGCGAGCTTCATACCTGAGTAGAAACCAAGGCCGTCTCAAATAATTTGGAGGCCCTGTTCTAATATTAAAAGTGGACCTCTGAAAAAATTAAAATTTTTAAAATAACATTATCAACATTTGAATTTTCAACTAAAATTTGTGGTTCTTTTATAAGAAATTTATCAAGAGTTCCTGCTTGAGATTGAGTTAGCTCATTAAGTCTTTTTTTTCTTACATTTTTCATATTCTGGATCAAACATTTTAAATTCAGGAGATAATTTAGAAGACATAATAAAATAATGAAAAAAATTAAAACCTGAAGATTTTTACTATTCTTGATTAAATTTGCAACGTTGAATTTGAACCAAATACATAATATTGAAGTTGAATAGGAAAATAAAATTAAAAGATCACTAATTATTTTTAAATAAAATTTCAACTAAAATTTGTGGTTCTTTTATAAGAAATTTATCAAGAGTTCCTGCTTTAGATTGAGTTAGCTCATTAAGTCTTTTTTTTCCTTACATTTTTCATATTCTGGATCAAACATTTTAAATTTAGGAGGTAATTTAGAAGACATAATAAAATAATGAAAAAAATTAAAACCCGAAGATTTTTACTATTCTTGATTAAATTTGCAACGTTGAATTTGAACCAAATACAGAATATTGAAGTTGAATAGGAAAATAAAATTAAAAGATCACTAATTATTTTTAAATAAAATTGTAAATTAACAAATAAATAAAAAACGATGAAAAAAGAAATACCAATTAAAATATATATTTATAGAGTTTATGCCAGAAAAAAATAAACTATACACAAAATTTTATATATATTTGTTAATTATATAACTTATTAAAAGTAATGCATGAAACAAAAACAAATTATTTTTAAGCAATAATGCAACAATTTCATGATGTAACTTGCACGGGAAACTTTGAGAAATTGATTTTGAGAGATACTATAGTAGTAAAAAAAAGACAAATGATAGATAGTCTAATAGTGTTAGTAGTATTATAATATATAATATATATAATATAATATAATTAGCCCTAGTAATATCATTTATATATATCTTATTAATGAATTAATAATGGGTATATGGCAGTACAATACAGGAGACCATATTTTATTTATAGGTAATTGCTGGAGTATGCAAGCGTAAGTATTTAATACATGATTTTTATGCAATTATTAATTGGACTAGATTGGTAATCAAAATTTTGAGGCCCCACATTTAGAGGCCCTGTTCAAAAGGTCTGGTTGCACTTGCCAATTACCGGCCCTGGTAGAAACTATTAAATAATGCCTCCTCTATTCAATATAAAAGATTTCTAGTTGAAGAATTTTAACACACACATTGTGAAAAACAGCGAAAGAGCCTTTCACCGTGACTGTGTTCTAAGCAATGGTGAACTCCATTGAAGAGATCTTGAACCATTGATCAAAGCGAAGAAGAAGGTAAAATGGAGAAGATGATTCTGTTATTCATTGTTCAATCAGTTACAACAGTTACACTATATATATGCAGAAGTGTAACTAACTTAACTCAAGCTATTAAACTAACTTGAACTAAGTTTTAAGTACAGCTGGCATCTAAATCTTCATCTTTATTATCTGTTACCCCCCCACAAGCTTGAGGTTGGTATATATCTACCAAAGCAAGCTTGGACAAGCAACTAAAAAAAGGTTTAGGACCAAGTGCCTTAGTGAACACATCGGCAGCTTGTGCATGAGAAGGAACCGGCAAGAGACGCATGAGACCAGCTTGGAGTTTCTCACGAACAAGGTGACAATCAATGTCCAAGTGTTTGGTGCGTTCATGAAACACTGGATTGGCTGAGATGTGCAGAGCACTTTGATTGTCACAGTAGAGAACAGGGAGACGGAAAGGTTGTTGCTTGAGATCTTGAAGAAGAAAACATATCCATTGAAGCTCACGAGTAGCAGCAGCCAGTGCCCGATATTCAGCTTCAGCAGATGAGCAGCTTACAGTTACTTGTTTCTTTGATTTCCAAGAAACTAATGAATTGCCTATGAAGAAGCAATAGCCAGAAATAGAGCGGCGGGTATCAATGCACCCACCCCAATCAGCATCGCTAAAGCCTAGGATTTGGAGTTCCGAGGAGTGAGAGAGAAAGATGCCACGTGCAGGAGATCTCTTGAGATAGCGCAGAACACGCAAAGCAGCTTTGTAATGTGATTCGGTGGGAGCACTCATGTATTGACTAAGTTGTTGTGTTGCAAAAGCGATGTCAGGGCGCGTCGTGGTTAAGTAGATAAGACGACCAACAAGTCTTCTGTATGCGGTCACATCAGCAAAAGCTGAACCAGAGTCATGAGACAAACGTGTTGAGGTATCCAAAGGCGTCGAGGCAGGTTTACAACCAATGAGACCTGCATCTTTCAAAAGCTCCAAACAGTATTTGCGTTGACAAAGAGTGATCCCAGAAGAGGATCGAGCCACTTCAAGACCAAGAAAAAATTTCAGTTGGCCCAGATCCTTAATACGAAAAGCTTTGTTCATCGCTACCTTTAAATCATCAAAGACTTGCAAAGAGGTACCTGCTAGGATAATGTCGTCCACATACACAAGAAGAGCTGTGAAGGACGTGGAATCTGATTTGATGAAAAGGGTATGATCAGCATGAGCATGGACAAAGCCCTGAGAATGAAGGAATTTGGTAAGTTTCTCAAACCATTGTCTACTCGCTTGTTTTAATCCATATAGAGATTTGATAAGCTTGCATACTTGACCTGGTTTAGGAGGAGTCACTCCATGAGGTATCTTCATGTAAACTGTTTCATGTAAATCCCCATGGAGAAAGGCATTATTAACATCGAGCTGATGTAAATGCCAGCCATGGATGGATGCTAGGGCAAGTAGGACCCTGACTGTAGAGAGCTTGGAGACAGGAGAGAAAGTTTCAAAATAATCGAGTCCTTCAGTTTGAGTGAACCCTTGAGCGACCAACCTAGCTTTGAATCTCTCAATGGTACCATCTGCTTTCCTCTTTATCTTGTAAACCCATTTACTGCCAATAGTAGAGGTATTAGGGGGAAGATCCACAAATTCCCAAGTATTGTTGCTATGAAGAGCATCAATTTCAGCTTCCATGGCTTGAACCCACCTAGGGTCTTTAGAGGCTATAGAATAATTGGTAGGCTCAGTTTCAGATGCCAAGGATAGGATGTATGCCTGATGCGATGATGAAATGTTAGAGCATGAGAGATAATCTTGAATAGGGTAGTGACATGGGGAGGTAGTGCTAGAGCTGCAAACATAATCTTTCAAGTGAGCTGGGGGAGCAGCATTCCTACTAGTCTTTCTAAGAGCAATAGGAGCAGGATGTTCTGAGTGACTAATGTCCCTATTAGGCACAACAGACTGTGTAGGTGAAGCTATGTCATTGTGGTCTAGAGGGTCAGATTCGACCTCATGAGAACTACCAGAAATAGGTGAATCTACCTGAATATCTGAAATGCTCATGGTATCCTCAGGAGAGCCAGAAACAATAGGAGCCAAATTCTCAAGGTGAGAAGGAACATAGATTTGGTGAGGTGTCTCTGTAGAAGAAGTAGCATGGCATGGGAACTCCATCTCAAAAAATTTCACATTTCTAGACACAATGATCTCATGGTTGGAAAGATCAAGAAGCACAAACCCCTTCATACCTGATTTATAACCTAGGAAAACACATTTCCTTGCTCGAGGATCAAATTTAAGTCTATGAGCAGGTAGAGTAGAAGCATAGCTAAGGCATCCAAAGACTCTCAAAGAAGTAAGGTTAGGTAACTCATTATACAGTAGCTCATAGGAGGACTTATTGTTGAGTAGTTTAGTAGGTATTCTATTCATGAGAAAGACTGAGTGTAACACTGCATATGACCAGTACTTCTTTGCCAATCCAGCCTGAAACATAAGGGCTCTACTGATATTCAGGATGTGTTGGTGTCTTCTCTCTACCCTGCCATTCTGTTGTGGAGTGTAAACACAACTCCTCTGATGTATTATCCCTTTGGAAGCATAATAGGATGTCATCATAAACTCCAGACCATTATCACTTCTCAAAGTCTTTATTCTTTTCTCAAATTGAGTTTCTACCATGGAGACAAACTCTTTGATCCTTTGGGAAGTTTCTGACTTGGACTTCATCATAACAACCCAAACATGCCTACTATAGTCATCCAAAATGGTCAAAAAGTATTTAAAACCATGTATAGAAACAGTATTGAAAGGACCCCAAATATCTAGGTGAATGAGCTCAAACACATGAGAAGCATTTTTATTACTGATTGGAAAAGATAAAGTTTTCTGTCTTGATAGATGACATACATCACAAGCACTATGGACACTATCAGAAATGTAGCTATATACACTTTTCATACATTTCATTCTGTCAAAAGATAAATGTCCTAGCCTTAAGTGCCATAAAACTCCATTGTTTGTCTTATTTCCATTGACTACAATACTTGAAACTTGTCCTGCAGAAGTGACCTCTTTGTGTGGTTCATCTGCTCCTAAGTAGTATAGTCCATCCATCTCTTTAGCCAAACCAATCCTCTTCAAATCCTTCTTTGCCTGTATCACACATTGATTAGTTTCAAAAACAACTTGACAGTCCTGTTCTGCACACAGTTTTGAAACTGAAATCAAGTTTACTTCAAATTGAGGCAAGTAAAGAACATTCTCTATGATAAGTTGGCTAGATAGTTGCACACTACCACACACTTTTGAAGTTATGGAACTTCCATTAGGTAGGTTAACAATTAAAGGTTTGATATCCCCATATTTAACAAACCAATTGAGATCCTGACAAATATGATGTGTGGCTCCAGTATCCACAATCCAATTGGATTTACTACTGCATCTAAAATTAGCAAGAAAAGAGTTACCTCCTTTTGTTAGGTTGACAGAACTAGTGCTTCTCTCAAGTAAATTCATTAGGTTCTGATATTGTTCTTTAGTAAGAGTCATGCTGTCACTTGTAGTGGCTTCAGTGATGCACTTGTTAGGTGACTCATCTGCAGCTACTTGATTGGCATAAGAATTGCTCCCACTACCTCTTCCAAAGCTTGGTGGATATCCATGCTTTTTGTAGCAATTGTCAATGATGTGACCTGTTTTACCACAGTATGTGCAGACTTTGACATTGCCTCTTCCTCTGCCTGAACCATGGCCTCCTCTTTGTCCACCTCCATTGAAATTTCCTCTACCTCTTCCATGAGCTATCTGTTTACTTGATTCTGCAGCATTCACCATGCCTGAATTATCATCAACAGGATTGGTACCAATACAGATATTTCCACATATTTTCCTTTCTTGCTGCATTACCATTGAAAACACCTTGTTAATTTGAGGTAATGGATCCATTAACAAAACTTGAGAAACAACTCCATGGTATTCTTCATTCAAACCAATCAGGAATTGAATAATTCTGTCTTCAGCTCTATATGCACGACTATCCCTCATAGCTAGACATGTGCAAGCTATTCTGCAGGTACAATTAGGCATAGGTCTGTATTGGTCAAATTCCTCCCATAAACTTCTCAATGCAGTGAAGTAATCTGAAACTTTGCTAGTTCCTTGTTTCAGATTTGAAATTTCTTGGTACAATTGAGCAACACGAATTCTATCACCTCTCATGAACCTATCTTTGAGATCATTCCACATGTCAATAGCATTGTCAATAAACACAACACTCTGTGCAATTGAGGGATTGATAGAATTGATAATCCATGTGTGCACCAGATTGTTACATCTTTGCCATGCTCTGAAATTGAGATCGTTAACATCTGGAACTGCTATAGATCCATCAACAAATTGATACTTGTTTTTCATCGCTAATGCTCTCTTCATTTTCATAGACCAAGCATGATAATTCTCTCCTGAAAGCACTGGTGTTACACATACAGTTCCAGAATTTTCCGATGGATGAACATAGTATGGATCGAGAGTGTCAATAACTGGAGTACCACTACTAGCACCACCACCTCTCGTCATGATGAAGATTTAGATGCCAGCTGTACTTAAAACTTAGTTCAAGTTAGTTTAATAGCTTGAGTTAAGTTAGTTACACTTCTGCATATATATAGTGTAACTGTTGTAACTGATTGAACAATGAATAACAAACAAACTATTTCGAGGAAGAATCGAAACAGGGAAACGAATCAAGAAAACGCAGTTTCGAGAAAGAATCGAAACACACAAAATTGATTCAAGAAGAATCAATCATAGAAGAAAGAGATTGAATGAATAAAGAAGAAAGATAGAAACTTACGAAGGTTTCAACAATCGTACGCAGCGGAAACAGAGCAGGTCGAACCTGCTCTGATACCATCTAAGCAATGGTGAACTCCATTGAAGAGATCTTGAACCATTGATCAAAGCGAAGAAGAAGGTAAAATGGAGAAGATGATTCTGTTATTCATTGTTCAATCAGTTACAACAGTTACACTATATATATGCAGAAGTGTAACTAACTTAACTCAAGCTATTAAACTAACTTGAACTAAGTTTTAAGTACAGCTGGCATCTAAATCTTCATCTTTATTATCTGTTATGTGTTGCTATCTTGCTGTACTGTGTGATTATGTTAGTGTTAACTCCTCTGTAACCATGGTGTATGTCTCTGCCTTAAGAGAAACAGATAGGAACAAATGTTTTGGAGAAACCGGCGGTGAATTATGTAAAGTGTAAACTTTAAAAATGAAAATAATTGATCTGCTCACACTAAATATTTATAGTGAAATGGAAAATATAAAAAAGGGATCAAGCATAATTATAGTCTTTTGCTTGGTGGGAAAGAACGAATTTGGATGGAAAAACAATATATTAACTAGGATTATGATATTATTATTCACCGAATTTGAAGCACAATGCTTACAACAAAAGTGATATCTATGGTTCTATATAATATTATGATCATAGATACAAGTTAGAAATCTTTTACAAAACTAGCCCTTCTTACTTTTTTCTTCTTCTGTGGATTTGAATCTGATAACTGCTTAGTAACATCTGTCATTTTGGGCCTCTTGTGTGGATCATTCTCAGCACATCTCAAAGCCATCATAAGCACTTTTGCAACATTTTCCATCATATTGGCATCTAGACACTCATTTGCAAGGCTTGAATCAACAATTTGATTAATTTCTCCTGTTTCACTCCACAACAATCTAACCCAACCCACTAAATCAGTACCCTCCGTAAACGATGGATCTACTACCTTCTTTCTCGTTATCAGCTCAAGCAAAACTACTCCATAGCTGTATACATCACACTCCCTACTACTTACCGTTGTATAAGCGTTCTCTGTCAAAGGCCAATATAAACAAATATGTTACTCAACCGTACGAAAATTTTGTGAAGAAGATAAAAATCAAATCACTAGTTAGTGAGTTAGTTAGTTAGTTACCTGGTGCAATATAACCGATAGTGCCAGGCACAGATAGGGAAGGATTTGATGTAGAGGACTGGTCCAAAAATTTGGCAATACCGAAATCTGCAATGTGAGGCTCCATATCAGAGTCTAGAAGTATGTTGTTTGGTTTGATATCTCGGTGCACTATAGAAGGATCACAGTCATAATGGAGGTAAGCCAACCCATGAGCAATTCCAATAGCTATCTTATACCGAACATTCCACTCTAAAGGCGGTGCTGGCTTCTTTTCATGCAAGACATCATAAAGGCTTCCATTTGGCATGTAGCTATACATAATTAGACCGTAATCATGTCTCAACCAAAAGTTTTCCAATTTGACAAGATTTCGATGCTTGATTTGTCCGAGGGTTTGAATTTCTCTAACCATGCTCAAGTTTTTATCTTTGCTGGCAGCAAATGCCAGCTTCTTTATGGCAAAAGCTTTGTCTTGACTTACATTGGCTTTATAGACAACTCCATGGGCTCCTCTGCCGATAATATACCGATCACTTAGGTTCGATGTAGCCTCCATCACTTTGTTAAGAAGGGACAAACGACCTTCGTCATCGGTAATATGGACTTGCTGCTTAGATTTTCTGCCATAAACAAATATATAAACCAATCCGGTCAACAGCAAAACAACAAATATTGAGGATCCTATAGCTATCATCACAATCGCAATTTTACTGAGGCCTTTGTTATTCATTTTGTTGTTGTTGTCACATGGTTTTACATAGCTGCTTTCGTTGCAAACCAAACCACTGGATGGTGAACAACTGATACATAGCCCGGGATTCCCCGAAAATGAGGACAAGCGAGAATTAAACAGCTTCATTAGCATCTTCGGTATGGAACCCTGAAAAGAATTGTTCGAAAGATTGATTTCGACTAACGAAGGGAGTTCATCAAGAACTTGTATGCTTCCTGTCAAATTGTTTTGAGAAAGATCCATCATCTGTAGAGATTTCAGCTTTCCAATTTCCACAGGTATGTCTCCTATCAGGCCATTAGAACTTAGATTCAACCCGTAGATCAAATTCTGCAATGTCCCAACCGAGGTAGGAATTTTCCCTCCAAACATATTTCCGCCAAGCTGTAGTTCAGAAAGATCTTCAAAAGCCCACAAGAACTCTGGAATGCCGCCACTAAAACGATTCTCATTCAAAACTAGTGTGTTTAGCCTTGTCCACTTTTGCAAACTCGACGGCAATGAACCATTCAGGAAGTTAAATCCTACATCAAACTTGTCCATTTTGGTACAGTTTGCGAGCTGAAAAGGCAAAGGACCTTCTAAGTCATTATGACTAAGATCCAACGTCCGAAGATTAACAAGTCTTCCCAACTCCGGCGGTATACGCCCGCTAAGTTTGTTCGAGGACAACATTAAATCCGTGAGATTCGTGCAGTTTCCTAAACTCGATGGAATTGACCCGTTGATCTCGTTGTGGCTGATCTCCATGTATAACGGATTGGTATTCCTTTCAAAATCAGGAAGAGGCCCGGTAAATTTGTTTTGCTTAAGAATGACCCTTCTTAAAGTTGTGCATCTTCCAACATCGAGAGGTATTCTTCCTCGAAGTCGATTGATTCCCATATTCAGAACATTCAACTTTCTTCCAAAACAAAGATTTGGAGGAAGGTTACCAGTGAACCTGTTATTCACAAAGTCCAACTGCACCAAACTGCTGTTAATTCCCAAGCTTTGAGGTATGACTCCAGAGAACATGTTGTTAAACAATGAAATGTTTTTAAGGTTCTTGAGCTCTGTCATCTCCACAGGAAGTTCACCAGAAAGGCTATTATTATACACAAACAGATGCTCGAGACCTCGAATCTTCCATATCTCAAGCGGAATTTCGCCACTCAATTGATTAGAAAACAGTTCAAGGTCCCTCAGTTCACTGAGTTTTCCCAACTCACTTGGAATTTTTCCATCAAGTCGGTTGGAATACAAATGCAACTCAGTCAAAGACTTGCAGTTGCCTATTTCAGGAGGTATTTTACCAGACAAATGATTCTTGCAAAGGCGAAGAATCAAAAGCTTGGTGAGCAGACCAATGGAAGATGGAATAGCTCCAACCAAGTTAGATTTCACAGCAGCAAATTGTGATAAAGCAGTACAATTACCAATGCTATACGGAATGCCACTACCAAAATCATTGAATGAGATATCCAAAAACTGTAAATTTCTACAACCGGAAGAACCCAATGGAATAGTACCTGTTAGTTTATTGTAGGCAACTTGAAAACGAACAAGATGATTGAGATTGTTGAGACTGTAAGGAAGAACACCCTCCAACTGATTAACATTCAAATACAAGTCTTGTAATTGAGTACAGTTCCCAATAGAGGAAGGAATTGCACCAGAGAAGTTGTTATATTGGAGATACAATTCTTGGAGATGAGTCATGTTGGCAATAGTAGTTGAAATGGAACCGTTAAGTTGGTTATCAAAGAGATCAAGAAGTTTGAGGTGAGGGATTTGGGACAAGAAATGAGGGAAAGGACCTGTGAGAAGATTAGTAGAAAGGTGAAGATATTTGAGTTGATGGAGGTTAGTGAAAGAGTGAGGTACTTGGCCATGAAAGTAGTTATACCTAAGGTCTAAGTGTTGGAGTTGTGTGCAGTTTGCAATTTCTGGTCCTAGTTGACCGTAGATATCAAGATAGGAAAGGTTGAGAGAGATTACACGGTGGAAAGAGTTGCATTTGAGACCAGACCATGAACATGGTGTGGAATGAGATGGGTTCCATGTTGAGTTTATGAGAGGAGGAAGTGATGTCCAGTGGGATTTGAATGATAAAAGTGCTAAGCCATCTGAGTTGAGTGAAGAAGAGAGAGTGTAGAAATGGAAGATGGAATGAAAGAAGAGAAGAGAAGAGTGAAGTTTCATGGAGAGAAGTTACACGGTGGTGTTTTTGTTTTTTGTGTGTGTTATGTTTCATTAATGATGTTTGATTATTGCTCATTAATATATGTATCAGTTGAGAGTTCACACTTAGAGTATTCACATTCACCTTTTCATGCCATGTCATCATTGACTGTTTTTCATCATTTCTTATATATAGAAACAGAGAGAAGTTAGGTGGTTTTGGATTTCTTTGAATGTTACAATTTTTAGTTTGTTAGATTTGCTTAGGTAAACAAAGACTTACTTTGGAATAAAAAATTACAGGAAGACTTGTGGCACTGTGTACTGCACTTTAGTTTTTCATATGACTGATTGAATAAATTAAGGTGACTACAGATAAGTAGTTAAAAAGTTGTGTGAATGTTAACTTTAATGATTTAGGTACAAACTATACCCATGGCTTTACACAAGTGGATTTTCATATTAAGTTAGATATACAATACTCTATCCCTCTTAAATATAAGTGTCGTACCCCAATTTTTGACCTAGTCTTTTTTATATAGTCATGTCACATCCGCATTTCATTTGCATGCAAATCATCGCATTTCTTGCATATTTCCCGATTTTTATTCAACCTTTCATTTTTTTTTTTACTTAAAAAAAATAATAAATAAAAATTCAATTAAAAGTCCATCATTTATTCCATTTAGATTTAGGTATTTTTTGTATCATTTCAATTAAAAAAATACGTCAAAAATATGTTTAGTCATTTAGTTTTATTTAATTATATTTTTGACATTGTTATTATTATTAGTATTATTAATATTATTGTTATTATTTTTATTTTAGTATAGTTATTATTATTAGTATTAGTATTATTATTATTATTTCCTTTTTGTTTGTTCCAAAAGAGAGTATAAAAAAAAGAGTTTTATATATTGAGGCCCATGTACATTTTGTTCTTAAGCCCATTTTTTATAACAAAATAGTACAGAATTTGAAACAAAAAATTTGTCTTCATCTTGCTGCTATCCCACGCCTCTGCTCCTACTTCTGCATTCTCCCTGCACATAACAACAATATACTGCTATTTGCTGCTCCAAAGCATTGCAAAACAAACCAAACTTTTCACTAAAATGGCCATACAACCTGCAAAAGTAAAAAGCAAAAAAAATCAGTATCCACAAATGTTCAAAACCCATCCAATTTCCCCCCCAAAAACTCTTTGATTTCCTCTATAAAAACAAGAACAAAACACAGCAAAAGGGGAGAAAACGATTCATAAAAAAGGGCCACAGTTCAACGAGAGAAACGAATCCAAAAAAAAATCGCTTACAAACTCTGTTCTTCATATCCCAACCTCTTTCACTCTCAAACACCATACCCTCACCTTCACTTCAAAACCTTTACGCAAAGTCCCTTCAACCACTCTCGAAACCTCCCTCTCTGCTCAAAACCGTAACATACACACCACAACCTTCACAATCCATACCATACACATGCAAAACAGAGAAGCATTTCACAAACCAAACTCACAAAACACACAGAAATTTAGAAGCAAGAAAGACGAAGGATTCAAGGCTGCTTACCTGAAGGCATTGAATCTGCTCCATCGAGGGTATCTCCGATGTAACACCGTCTTTATTTTCTGTAATTTTCCGTGCTTTCCGTTTTGCCTGATAATTATTGTAACATATACTCTGAATCATAGTGAAAGATTGGGTCTTTAGGGTTTGTGAGGGATTAAGGGATTGATATGTGGTTTTTCTTGCTTGTTTCTGATGATTGATTGAATTGAGAACGATGATTTGCGTGCTTGTTGTTGATTGTGTGTTAAAGAGGACTGAAAGAAGTGAGGGAGACCGAGTTTTAGGAGAAGATATGTTCTCCTCTTTCTCTTGCTTGAGCGTGAATAGGAGGAGGCGGGTCTCCTAAGGTTTTTTTTAGAAAAAACCGGTTCATGATTCATACCCAGAACCCACCTGGCCCAATATACTTCTCTTTTATTTGTTTTTATTCTATAAGTTAATATCTCTTCTCTTTTTTTTATATAAATAAAATAATAAGATTTCTTCTTTTTTTTTTTAATTAAAAGTTAGATTTCTTTTCCTATAAAATCATTAAAAATGTTTTATTTATTCATTTATTTTTGTTTACTAGATTTATTAAAAGACCAAAAATATCTTATTTAGATGTATGTTTAGAATTTCTTTTAAAAATGACAAAAATAGCTTTTTTTAATCGAATCGGGTTTTGAGTTTTAATGGATGAATCGAGGAGGGTTCGTACGTACTTGTACGAGTTGTCCTAAAAGTATTTGGGTGATGGCCGTTAAGCTTTTATTCGAATACTTGGATTCCATTAAACACTACATAAAACTCGATTTAGTTCACCTTTTTTACAGAAAAACCTTTCTTTTAATCAAATCATTTTATCTATAATGGAAAGAAGGGTTTGTACGTACTTGTACAAGTTGTTCTTTAAGCATTTAGGCGATGGCCGTTAAGCCTTTGTTTGGATGTTTAAACTCCATTAAAGACTTCTTAAAAATCGATTTAACTCACTCTCTTTTACAAAAACGCTTTTCTTTTAATCTAATCATTTAAGTCTATAATGGATAATGAAGAAGGGTTTGCACGTACTTGTACAAGTTGTTCTTCAAGCGTTTAGGCGATGGCCGTTAAGCCATTGTTTGAGCGCGTAGATTCCGTTAAAAGACTTCATAAAACTTGATTTAGCGAGTTTTCTTTCCAAGTATCTTAAGCGATGGCCGTTAAGCTTTTGTTTAAATACTTGGATCCAATTAAATATCTTTCAACTCTTCAAATCAATCTTTTTCATAACCTACGAGGGGGTTGTACGTACTTGTACAATTTTCTCTTTCAAGCATTTAGGCGATGGCCGTTAAGCCTTTGTTTAAATATTTGATTTCTCTTAACAAACAACTCCATATTTATTCACACCTTTTAATTTTAAAACCTTTTTAATAAACGAGACACTTAGTCAAGTTCAAATGCAATTATACTTCCACATGCGAAGATCAAACATTTCCACTCGAATGCGATGATGGCCAAAATCCTGTTTTAACTTCGATTTAGTCATCCATTCTTGTAGTGATGCAAACAATCTCCTATCCGTGTGCGCATAGTATTGTTTGAATGCGATCGAGTACCTCTCGCTAAAATCAACCAACAAATTCGTAGTTTTAGCCCGAACTACGATTGCTCTGACTTTCCCATTGCACTAGGGAATACGTAGGCACAAGATACAAACGTCTTGGCGAGCACAATAAAAAAAACCTTTTTTTGTTCCTTTCTTCTTTCCAACCTAATAAATAAACGCAAGTAGATAATAAGCTAACAATTAATCACGAGAATTAACTAAATGGGTCCCATCGAGTACGATGGAGGTAAGGGGTGCTAATACCTTCCCCTTGCTTAACCGACTCCCGAATCCTAATTTGGTTGCGATGACCATCTTATCGTTTTCTTTTTTATTTTTGGGTTTTATCGATATTTTCCCTTTCCTTTTTGGAATAAATAAAGTTCGGTGGCGACTCTGTTGTACTTCGAATGCGTGGAAACGCGTCGAGTCACATTTTTACCGCTACAATAAGTCAGTTTGATAAATGGTTTTTACTCATTTATTTATCGTTGATTTTATTTGTCTTTGTTTTATATTGTTAAGCGTTCATTATTTTCTTCTTTATTTTATGCGTTGGTTGTGTGTTTTATTGTTTTTAGACTCAAGTGAATAAATCGAAACAAATCAATGCGAAAAAATGCAAAACGCGGAATTTCGGAGGAAGTGCCAAAATCATGCTTCAGGAGGCCTGATACAGGTGACCATATCTCCTGACATGGGCCGTGTCAGGAAGAAGGCTTGGACGAATTCAAGAAATTGTGAAAGTCAGTGGTGCAACACGGGCGGCTGTTTTGCACGTCCTAGAGCTTGCAAAAAAATAATTGAATAGAGAGGCAACACTGGTTCCCGTGTTGGAAGGCGACGCTGATTTTAGTAATTGTTGTGATCTTGTATTTAGCTTGCGAGGGTGTTTTTGGTATTTCCAACAAACTTAAGTGAATGTGTACTATTTAAATGAGTTTTTAGGAAGAAAGATGAGACTTTTTGGCGAGAGAAGAATACACGATTGAAGATCAACGTTCATCTCAATTCTTGTAATGTCTCTATTTTATATTTCGTTTTCTTTGAATAGTATGAGTAACTAAACCCCTCAATGCTATAGGAGTCCCTTATTTGACTCTGTAACGACTTTGATTTGATATTTGCAATAACAAGGTTTTTCATATTTCACTAATATTAAGAAAAAATTTAATGTATTAATCTATACTATTGGATACTCTACCTCTATTGATCTAAGAGACACAATATTACTAAGTAAAAGATAGAAAAAACATCATTTGAAAGTACGAAACCGTAGACTTGATAACTTTGAAATGGAAGTGTTAGAAAAAAATATGTATATTAAAAATAAAAGAACACAATCATAACACAAAAATATAACGCGGAAACTCCAAAATCGGAGAAAAATCACAGTTGTTGTCAAATGATAACTACAGAATAATCCTATGAGAAAATTGTTATAACACATAATATACTCTCAACCACCCCAGATCTCGAGTACACCATACACTCAAAAGCAAAGGTTTAGCTAGATCTCACAATACTTCAACACAAGAGTACAAAAAGAAAGTCAAATACAAGCTTAAAGTGCTTTTGACTGGTGCATCTTATAATGAAAGAACTTGAATTTTTTATATAGTTTTGGACTCCCTCTTCCTTTACAAAACTAAGTGATTGAGACATCTCGAACATGTATTTTTTTAAGCAACCCCAGGAAGAAGTTCGTCAAGCACTGAAACAAAGTCAATGGCTTTTGTTAGTTTTTGGTGTTTTACATGAGTTTGAATAATAATTATCCATGTTATTCAATAAGATACCGCCTTCATCACTAGAGAGAGGATCCCACATTAGCAACTCTTGATGTCGACCTTTCTTAGAAACGGGATGCTATATTTGATGATGAAATTTATATATACTTTTTTATGTCTCTATGTGAGATCACCTTCTCCTCAAAGCAGTAGGCCCACCGGGAGAGAATATGTTTAGAATGAGAGTCCAACTTCTCTCTAACTTTGTAACCATCACCATCAAAAAATATAAGAAAACATATTAGAGCTTTTTTGTTATCAATGGAAGAGTGGGAGAAGGTGAATAAGCATAAGACAAAACCTCGGGATAATGTGGGGAGTGTGAAGGTAGGAAGGAAGAAGTAAGAAGTACGACTTTCTATTTTACGTCAATCATAGACGACTGTAGCGAAAAAGAGATGTATGAGGTGTTTAGGGAGTTTGAGGACATTGATGAAGTGGTAATTCTAGTTAAGAAGGATAGAAGGGGGAAGAGATATGGTTTCGTTAGATTATTTAATGACCAAAATGTATAACATTTTCTTAGGAAACATGAAATTTTTTGTGAATGTCCCAAGGTTCCAAAGGTGGAAGAAGGAGGATCCCATAGCAATGGGAGATTTAACTACTCATAATAATAATAATAAAAATCATAGTGTTACTTGTAGATATTACAGATAAATGAAGGAAATCCAATCTTCAATGGCAAAAGCTCATAGAAATCTTCAATCCTTGCCTCCAATCTGAGTTCACCAGCCTTTCACAGTGTATTTTCGCTCCCAAAACCGTCCAACCCTTGTGCCAACGCGTTTTCCCTCTTTTATTTCTGACTAACTGGGCTTCTCAGCAAGAAAGCCCAAAATTTCACGTGCACACGCGTGTGGAGACGCGTCTGGTGCAGTGAAACGCGTCCTGGGACGCGTCTGGGCAGATAGGAAGCTTTCATTTGTTATTCTGGACTCCTGGGACGCGTGTGAGAATGCCTTTTGGCCAGTGACATGCGTCTGGGGACGCATCCTGGAAGATGGTTGTTTTTCTTTGTGTCTTGCGAAACTGGCACCTGTCCTGGGACGCATTTGGGCAGGTTATGGTCTTTTCTTGGCCAGCAGATGGCATTTTCTCTTTTTCAATAAACTACTCGAGGAGTACTTCTCAGGAGATAAGTACTATGGTGCAAATCTACACGTTAGACTCGTATTTATTTTAGGGAACCAAGGGTGTTTAAACAAACCTCTTCTTGTCACATTATTCCGAACTTCATGTCCTCAATCAATCCTCCCTTCATCTCTATATACTATTCCTGATCGCTCTTTAAGATCAAAACTCTTCAAAAAAATCAAAATTTCGGTCAAAATTTGGGAAGAATTCACTTTAGGTTTCACATCATACCAATAACATAAAAAATAAAATGCAAAAAGAAGAGCCTCCCCTAAACTTGAACTTAAACATTGGCCTCAATGTTTCAGAACGAGTTCGAGAGAGGTGACTCACAGAGGGTATTGCACTCCAACGATCACTTCCGAGCTTTCACTAGAGACCCCTCTTTTATTACCTGAAAATAAAATAAACAAAAAGAAAAATTAATAGCGTGGGTTGCCTCCCATGAAGCGCTTCGTTTAACATCGCATGGCTCGACGGTCCATTACCCTTTATATGGAGGGTATTTCCTCTTCCACGCTTGGTTGCTTGTCACCTCCGCAACCAAGAACTCATGAAGATGAAAAGCATGGAAAACTTTTCTCTTCAGCTCACTCCCCACTTTCTTCTCCTCACCTTGATTTTCCTTTTTCATTTTCTTTTTGACTTCTTCAGCTCTCTTAGGACCTTTGTTAGAGACATGAGTTGGTTCCACCCGAGAGACTATGCTTGAAAATTTTTATAGGAGATGTTGTGGACTTTTGATTTCTCCATCACTTTCAATCATATACCAACAGAAGCTTGAACATGTTCACCTGCAACCTGCTTCTTGACTTCTAACATCTTCAATGTTACCTCTTCATCGAAGGATTTAACCGTTAGTGTCCCTTTTTCAATATCAAAGTTGCAGTGACTAGTCAACAAGAATGATCTCCCAAGAAGGATAGGAGTTTCTTCATCTTCACGAATGTCCATGATGTGGAAGTCAACTGGAAAGACAAACTTATCAACTTCCACCATTACATCTTCAACTATCGCATATGATTTCTTGATGGTGTGATCAGCAAATTTTAATTTTGTCTCACTTTCGCTTATTTTTCCAATCTCGAGATTTTTGAAAATGGACAAAGGCATTAGACTCACACTAGAACCTGAATCAATTAGTACCTTCTTGAACATTTTGTCATTGATGGTGCATGGTATTGCCATCGCTCCAAGGTCTTTCTTCTTGATAGGGATCTTCCTTGTTGGCGAGACTATACCACACTTTTCAGTTACAATTTCTGGTCCTCCGCCCACAAGTCTCTTTTTCGCAATCACCTCCTTCATAAATTTCTTGTACAAAGGCATGTGCTCAAGTGCTTCAAAGAAGGGTAGATTAACCTCTAACTTTTTGAACAAGGCAGCAAACTTTTCAAAATCCTTTTTTGTTGAACTCTTCTTTGACACTCTAGAAGGAAAAGGTAATTTGATCACCGGTTTGGCTTCTTTCTTATTTTTCTCTTCAATTGGCTTAACTGGTGGTACTATAACTTCAGGATCTTTCAGGTTTTCTCTTATTTCCAAATCTACCTCTATGACCAAGTTTTCATCTATTTCCTCTTTCTTTTTCTGCTTCTGACACTTTCTTACTCCTTGTTGTAACAACATTAATCTTCTCTTGATCTTTCGGATTTTTCACAGTTGAGCTCGGAAAGGTACCTTATGCCTGTAGAGTGAGATGATCTGCTATTTGTCCCACTCGAACTTCTATATTTTTAATTGAAGTTGTGGTGTTACTATGGTTGTTTCTTGTCTCTTCTTGAAATTGAGAACATTGTCCGGCTAGTCTCTCAATAGCTACTTCCCACTCTACCTTCTGAGGGCCTTATTGTTGTTGTTGATATTTCCAAGCGTAATTGGGATGATTCTTCCACCCTGGATTATAGGTGTTAGAATACGGATTGTTTTGCCTCAGGAATTTGATTTCTTCAATCTGCTTGGGAGTAGTAACACAATATACAGTTTGGTGAGGACCATGGCAAATTTCACAACTTACAGGTTGAGCTTGTTGAACTTGAGCCACCTATTGTGTACCTATATTCATAGCCTTCAGTTTCTTTTCAACTTCTGCAGCTATAGCATCTTCAACCTGAATTTTAGAAGTTTCCAGCTTAAGATCAATGATTCCTTTCGATTTGCTAACACACCTGTCATACAACTCCAAATGCTCATTTGCAACTATTGCTTCAATGATTTTGATGATGCCAGAGGCTGTTGTGAATTTTTTTGAGCCTCCAGCTGTCGCGGGGAAAAATCGTATCTTTTTCGGGATGAGACACCTGATGCCTTCTTTGGGCTCGAGTGCTCATAAAAATGATTTTTCTTTTGTTTCGACCAAACTTTTTATTGTTTCCAAAGTAGGAAAAGGAAAAAAGTTGCAATAACCTAAAAAGTGGGGGAGAGATTCCGGGTAAGAGGGTTGGTTATACGAAGGGAAGGTATTAGCACCCAACGTATCTATAGTACTCTATAGGTTTCTTTGCTATGTTTTTTTTCATTCTATGTTATGGAGAGGTTCTTGTGAGATAGGTGGGACCTAGGGTGTTTGTTTGATTATGCTCGCAAAGATCATCACGATCCTCTGCATACATATCCCTTAGAGGGAATCAGAGCATCTGTAGCTCAGGTCTACGGGTGCTAAGTTTTGAATGGTTTGAGGGAGAAGTTTTGCTCGCCAAGGATACGACCTTGTGCCTACGTATTCTCAAAGGGATGTTGAGAAAGTCAGAGCAATCGTAGTTCCCACTTATGCTAGTGGAAGCAAAGGATAGGAGACAAATGTCATCTAAATGTTCGATGTATCTAATCTATATCATCACATACATCTGTTTGATTTTGCTTGAAATCTTTTCATTATAAGCCCTGGGTTGTGCCACTTATGGCGCTTAGAATGATAAAGATGTTTTTTGTTTAGTCAGCCTTGTGGCAAAAACTTTCAATGAAGTCAACCTTGTGACAAAAAGTTTTGATTAATCAGCCAGCCTTGTGGCAAAAGTTTCAATGAAGTCAGCCTTGTGACAAAAACTTTGATTAATCAGCCAGCCTGGTGGCAAAACGGTTTGATTGATTAGCCAGCCTTGTGGCAAAAAAAAGTTTGATTGATTGATTGTTTGTGATGATATAGAAGAGATACTCCTATCATAGAGATGATAAATGTCTAATCTCCTAGGGTATTTGATTTAGATATTGGGGATGCTTATAAGAAGCCCGTGGGTCCTTGTACGAAGCCCAAGAGGAGGCTATCTGAGGGTCCTTGCATTGTAAGCCCAAGAGGAGGCTATGTGAGGGACAAGTCGTTTGTACGAAGCCCAAGAGGAGGCATGGTATAGTTGGTTTGAGCTCTTAGAGCGATTTCACCGGGAAACCATACTCTATGTCCTAACCTAAACTAGGGGAGATTCTTTGCACGAAGCCCAATAGGAGGCTATGGGGAACCTAGTGTTGTACTAAGTTGAACAAGTATATATAACACGATCACAAATATGAACAAGTACGAATAAATATGAACAAGTACATGAACAAATATGAACAGTTATACATGACAAGGTGTGTGTATACAATGGAGTTTATGAAGGAAATATACCTGTAAGGATGATCCATTTGTATGCACGGGGGCTCGGGACTTATACTCGGGGAGAGGCCCATTGAGTTTATTCAAAAGCTATGTAAACAACTATTTACAAGAGGGCTTGGGACTTATACCTACATGGAGGCCCATGGTATTTTTGGGAAGATTTAAAGAAAACCTTCATTTTTGATTTGTTATTCGAAGTTAAAAAAAACAAATTGATCGAGATATGTACAAAAAGGTGTACAATGAAATACCTAATTTCATGCAAAGGAATGGGAGTTATACCTATGTGGAGGCCCATGTTTTATTTCATAAAACATGGTTGATTGTTTTGTTTAAAAGCGCGAGGTTTTGAAAACAGTTTGAAAGTTTTTGTTTTGAAAGAAGTTTTCTGTTTAAAGAAAAACTGTACAAAGAAAAGGAAAGGGACTTATACTCTCTAATATTCGAGAGGCCCAGTTGTTTTGAAAATCAATTGATCAATCCAAAAAGATTTAATCAAGAGTTTTTGAAAAGAGAAATCAAAAAGAAAAGGTTTATTTGTTTTAAAACGGTGATCGCTTGTTTTTTTAACGGTTTGAAATTTTTGAAAGAAATCAATTTAATTAAGATGAAAGCAAAGATTATACTTAATTAATACCTAAATGATTAGGGTTTTGATCACAAAATATTTACAAGTAGTTAATTTTGAAAAAATCAAATGAAAAACAATTTTTAAAGTATTTAAAAACACTTAAAAACATGTCATTTTAAACCTATTTAAAAATGTATTAAATAAATATTTTTTTGTGATTTTTTTGGATGTTCATAAAATATATATATTAAACAAAGAGTGTGCAAAAAATGAAGTGGAAATGATGAATTTTGATTGGTTCAATTAATTGATGAAGTTGTAAAGAAAAGTGAAGAAAATAAGTGATAAACAAAATAGGGTTTGGTCCTGCCAGGGTTTGAACTCACGCCCTCTCTCTCACCAACCAAAACACTTGCCAACTGAGCTGCGCGCGCAGCTTGTAATATACACGCTTTCATTCAATTATATTTAAAACTAACATTTGAAATTTCTGAACAGAAAATGGCGCCAAGAACACCATCCCCATTTGATTTTGAAAATTCTTAAAACTGAGTTGTTTGGATCAAGTGAATAGCCTATCTTGCTCGATTTTTCACAAGGAACACAATGGTGCCATTTAATTTCATTTATTTTCACTCTAAGGCCATTGATTTTCTGATGAACACGAAGAACCCTAATTCTGAGATTGATCATGAAATCGTGCATGTGCAAAATAATTAGCAATTGATTGAGGGTTAATGATTCATGCATATGCAGAAACAAGATGGCAAAGCAATATTTTATTTATGATGCGTGTATGTATGAGTTTGAAGTTCATAGTGTAGCGCTAAAAATTACTCGAGGTGTCTATACACTCGAAAAAGAACAGAGTCGCCACCGATCTTTATTTATTCCAAAAATGGAAAGGGAAAATGTCGAATAAAACCCATGAATAAAAACAAATGGATAAGATGGTCATCGCAACCAAATTAAGGTTCGGGAGTCGGTTAAGCAATGGGAAGGTATTAGCACCCCTCACCTCCATCGTACTCGATGGGACCCATTTAGTTAGTTTTATGAATGAGTGTTTGCGTAATGTTTGCGTTCTTTAATTTATTAACCAAAAGAAAAAGGATTTTTATTTTTTATTATTATGCTCGCCAAGACTTTTGTATCTTGTGCCTACGTATTCCCTCGTGCAATGGGAAAGTCAGAGCGGCCGTAGTTCGGGTAAAAAAAAAAACTACGATTTTGTTGGTTAATTTTATGAAGGATGTTTAGTGTTTGGTTCAAAGGATCAAAGGTATTCAAGAGGTGTGCACCCCTTGTCACTTAATCACTTTGATTTAATTAAGAAAGAATTTTTTAAGTTTGATTCAAAGGATCAAAGGTATTCAAGAGGTGTGCACTTCTTGTCACTTGATCGCTTCGATTTAATTAAGAAAGAATTTTTAAAGTTTGATTCAAAGGATCAAAGGTATTCAAGAGGTGTGCACTTCTTGTCACTTGATCGCTTCGATTTAATTAAGAAAGATATTTTTTAAGTTTGATTCAAAGGATCGAAGGTATTCAAGAGGTGTGCACTTCTTGTCACTTGATCACTTTGATTTTTATTAATGTGTTTTGATTCAAAGGATCGAAGGTATTCAAGAGGTGTGCACTTCTTGTCACTTGATCACTTTGATTTTATTAATGTATTTTAATTCAAAAGATCAAGGTATTCAAGAGGTGTTCACTTCTTGTCACTTGATCGTTTTGATTTGATTAAGAAAGGTTTTAAAAAAAAAGGTGTTAATCCAAAAGAATCGAGGTATTCAAGAGGTGTACACTTCTTGTCACTCGATCTTTCGGTATGGTTTAAAGAAAGTATTTTGAAAAGAAACTCGACATTGGATCGAGAAATTATTTGACTACTTGGCGTTGGACCAAGGTTTATTGATTCTTGGATTGAAAGATCAATGTAATATTTTTGGTGTTTTTAATAATAAAAGAGAAAATAAGAGTCTAATTAAAACATTTGTTTGGGGATTTTTATGAGAAACTAATTTTAACTAATCTAATATAGTAAAATATTTTTGTATTTTTTCAATCATAAATTAAAATAAAACATAAACACAATTTGTAGAAGCATATAACAATAAACCAACTTTAATAGAACAGTAAATAAGGGAGGTGTAAAGTGAAAAAGAAAGATATTGGTCGCTGGGCTTTTGGAGATCTAAGCCCAAACTGAAACTGCGGATAGCCTGGGGGTGTGGATTCGAAAAAAAACTGGGTGCAGCAAGTGAAATGAAATTGGGCTCTAGCATATCCAGCCCATAACGAAACTGAAACAAACCTAACAAAAAGAGAAGGGGATTTCGCCTCCCTTAACGTTTTTCTCTCGTCTCTGAACTCCTCACTCAAACAAACAAACAGAACACCATCTCTCTCTGCCATGGATGCAGAGCCTTGGGCTCTCTCTGTTTCTCTCGCGATGGATTCTCGGTTTATGGCATCGCAAAATCATAAACAAATAAGCACGCAAACAAACAATATCCTAATACCAACAAAACCCTAAACCCTTCAATCCCAATACCCCTTGGCATTTATCAGAGATTACAGATACAGGATATCATCAACAAAGACAAACGAAAAAAGGTACGTAATCGATTGCATTCTTACTAACCTTCTTGGTCTACTCTTCTCTTCTTAGTTCTGTTGACTCAGCTTCGTCTCGACTTTCTTCAATATATTCCTCTGATTTGTGCTGGTTGTTCTGCGTGTTGCCGTGAATGTTGTGAGGTTGCGAAATGGTTCTGTCTGGGGTTGGGGTTGGTGAGTTTGTAATTTGTTGAGAGTTAAATGGTGAAGATGATGTATTAGGAAGGTTAGTTGAGTTAAGGTGTGGGGTTGATGTATGAGTGTTGATTTATGCGGTTTGAATAATGATATTGTTGGTGAGTTAATATGCTGAAGGTGAGGCTATGGGGAAGTTTTCTTGAGGAGAAGTTGTTGTTTGTTGAAATGAGGTCGATGGTTTAAGTGGCGGTTTATGCAGTAGGGTGAGGATGAGGTTATGAGGAATTGGTTTTGCAGAGCTTTGTGAAAGGTAACTGCATATTAGACTGAGAGTTTTTCTGTTAGGGTTTTTTTGTGGCTGCTGCCGATTTTCCCCTTTCTCTCTTGCTGAGTTTCTGTTATATAGAGGGATCCAAAGGTTTTTTGGGGGGAATTTGGTTGGAATTTTGAACTATTGTAGTATCTGATTCATTGCTTTTCTTATGCAGAATTGTGTTGGCCAAATAAGTGCAAGCTTTGGAGTGTAGCAGAGCAACAGAAAAGTGCAGGTTTTGGCAGCATGGGGCAGCAATTTTGGACTGTTTCTACTGCATTTTTTTTATCTTTGGGGCAGCTAACTTTGGGCCCTTAGAGCTTAGGTTTAGGGACTGAATTCATGTAACAACTTGTGTAAATATTTGCAACCATTTCAAATGATTAAATACTTCATCAAAAGTCTTGTAATCTCATGTAAATTTTTTTTTTATGGAATTTTGAATGAAGATTCTACCTTTTTGTGAGTAATTGCATTTGAATACCAATTGTTCTTGAAATGTTCAAAATGGAATTAAAAATGTGATCTCTCTTTTTCTTGTAAGATGTAAAGCTATTGGAATTTGAATGAAATGTAACCTTGTGTGGAATTTGACTTTTGAATCTTAAAATAATGAATTTGAATTTGAAACTTAGAACTTCATTTTGATATCTCGATGAAGGTTATGAACTCTAAGTAACTTGTATTCCAAGACATTCATGTAAATGAATCTTCTTATTTTAATTTGAATCGCATTCTTTAAATCTTCAATTTAAATCCAGAATGACTTGCAAACAAATAAGTGAAATAGGCAACAAGCCCTTGTCAATGAAATCATAACCATATCTTTCTTGTGCAATTCATAATCAATGAATCTTAATCTTCTGACTTTAGGTGCTTAATGATGAAGAAACGACTTTGATTCCATGAAATTTCAAAACAAATTTCAACCTACTGACAAGTATCATCACAAGATGAAAACCTCGATTCAATGGTCCTCAGTTGTCTTGGTGTAACCCTAAACACTCTAATTCAAAAATCCTGCACCCTGATGCTGAGAAGAGAAGAATTGCCTTGTAGCTTGATGAGGATCCCTAAAAATCATATTCCAGAACCCTAATTCACGCGGGTCACTGCTCAAGAGAAGAACCAGATGAATCTGCTTTATTTGGGTGAAAAAGTCTCTAAACCACCGTGAAACCCTAAATTGCACAAATGTCGTTCATTTGAAATCATGCCTTAGAGAATGAATGAATGAATGATATGCAAATGATCTAATGGAACAAAATGTATGGGTCAAAAATTGGGGTATGACAGATGCCCCTATTTAAGTATCTTCAATCTAGAGATATGAAGATTGAAATCTTCGTCTCGACGTGATTGAAGGGACTTAAATACAAAAAATACACAATTTTTGGCCCTAAGAACTACAAATATGTCTTTGATATGATATGTATGAATGCATATGAGGGAAATCAATGGTAAAAGGCGTCACAGGAGACAAACTACCACAAGAGAAATAAAGTAAAAAACCAATGAACTCCACAAGGGAATATCGACAAAGCGACCCAACTGAAGAAGGGATTGCAATAAAGGGATATCCAAGTCCAACTGGAAATGGAATCCAACTCCACTAGAGAAGCGATTACAAATCTACAGGGGAAAAATACCTCACTGGTAGAGAAACAAAAGAATCACCGACGTTTACTGAAGGTGGACTACCAACTTTTACTGAAGGTAGAGAAACAAAGGATACACCGACGTTTACTGAAGGTGGACTACCAACTTTTACTGAAGGTAGAGAAACAAAAGAATCACCGACGTTTACTGAAGGTGAACTACCAGCTTTTACTGAAGGTAGAGAAACAAAAGATACACCGACGTTTACTGAAGGTGAACTACCAGCTTTTACTGATGGTAGAGAAACAAAAGATACACCGACGTTTACTGAAGGTGAACTACCGACTTTTACTGAAGGTAGAGAAATGAAAGATCCACCAACGTTTACTGAAGGGGAACTACCAACTTTTACTGATGGTAGAGAAACAAAAGATACACCGACGTTTACTGAAGGTGAACTACCGACTTTTACTGAAGGTAGAGAAATGAAAGATCCACCAACGTTTACTGAAGGGGAACTACCAACTTTTACTGATGGTAGAGAAACAAAAGATACACCAACGTTTACTGAAGGTGAACTACCGACTTTTACTGAAGGTAGAGAAATGAAAGATCCACCAACGTTTACTGAAGGGGAACTACCAACTTTTACAGATGGTGGAGAAACAAAAGGATCACCGACGTTTACTGAAGGTGAACTACCGACTTTTACTGAAGGTAGAGAAACAAAAGGATCACCGACGTTTACTGAAGGTGAACTACCAACTTTTACTGATGGTAGAGAAACAAAAGATACACCGACATTTACTGAAGGTGAACTACCGACTTTTACTGAAGGTAGAGAAACAAAAGAATCACCGACGTTTACTGAAGGTGAACTACCAACGTTTACTGAAGGTAGAGAAATGAAAGATACACCGACGTTTACTGAAGGTGAACTACCAACGTTTACTGAAGGTGTAGGAATAATGTTATCAAAAGTGAAAAAGATACACTATTGATCCAAGTTTCATTAATTTGAGAGGTCTAAATATTTAGAGAAAAAGCAATCCAAGAATGAGTTGGAGAGAAACGGTAAACCAAGACTCTTCCTCATGAGGAATAAGCTCATATAAGGATTTATCCTATCCGAAATGGAAAGGAATGCTAAAGCAAAACACTCCCATGAGGGATAAACTCAATGGGGAATTTAGAAAGGATATACATTTTTCTGCTTAGGGCTGACACTCTATTGGAGGGAAGGAATACACTACTTGGTGATAAAAATAACCAAAATGGATTTAGGATCATTAGGAAATGCAAATGTGCATGAATGATGTAAGTATGGATGTATGAATGTCATGCATATGCTGACAAAAATGAACAAAACAGATAAACTGGAGATCTTCAAAACATCATAGTACAACGAGATACTCGACTAATCTCAATTGGATGGAGACTTCTACATAGAGTTTGTCTTTTATAACATCTTCTAGAAGAAATAAATTTATGCTGGAGACGAGAGAAATTCGATGGGAATAACATCCATTGGGGAAATAAACCCTAGAGGGAAACCACACTTATCGGAGAAACTTACTAGCAGCGGAACCACGCTTACTGGGATAACCCAAAGCGAAACTGGAAACATCAATTGTTGGAAAAGCTTCAAAACTGCTTGGGGAATCAGGACCACCATTTAGGAAAAAATAGAATCAGCTTACTCCATTGGGGAAATTAAAAAATCGACTGGAAAAAAACCCCAAAATTCTTAAGGTTTCAAACACTATCAATAATGCAGCAAATAAACCAACCGAAGGAGAAACACCATCAACCAAACAAATCATGATTCACAAATCATTGAGGAATCTTATGCACTGTTGTAAATGAGGATTTGAGATCTTATGCCCCTATGCTTGGCACTTGGAAGAAGATTGCCCCTGAATGATGAGCCCTTTAAGTGACTGACTTTAATATTTCAGTAATGTAACATGCCCCAGTGTGAGCCTTTGAGAGACTTTGTCTCGAGGTAACTGCCCCAGATCAACTGGATCTTGAAATAACTTGCCCCAAGTTAACTATGCTTGGGAAGAATGTGCCCTTGATTGAATCACTTGCAGATACCTAATTTCACACATCTGCAATTCCTTTAATGCTAAGTGCTGACTTGCAAATAAAACAGTTAATTCAAAATGGTAATTTTAATGCAACGTATATGCAAAATTTTGAAAACAAATCATTTATTGGAATGGTAAAGGTATAACAAAAGGTGAATCCTTATGAGGAAATTTTTTGAAATTCAATTTGTGAAAGATAATGTGACAGCATGATGTCAACACAGATGATTAGCAAATAAATTAGGAGTCAAGTTAACACAACCTTGCAGTAGTATGCTTTCAAAATAAACCTTGCTTCAATTAGGTCTTTTTAGGGTTGTAATGTGGTCTGGTTCACGGTTATGAAACAAAGGATATAGGCTCAAATTTTAATTTTAACCCACCCATTCTTCGTGATGTTCTCCAGTCCTATGTTCAGTTACTTGACACATGTATTCAATTTCCAAGAGGATTTGAAAATGGTGGTTTGAGAACCAATTACCTTTGAGGCGACAATCAACTATTCTTCTTTGGAAATCACACAAGCTTATTCTTGATTTTCTTTTGGCAATGATCTTTTATGATCTTTCAATCCAACGGAATGCCATAACTTTTGCCTAAGTCTCCTTTTTAGGTTTTGACTTAGCGGGCCTTTCTATTTTTCTTCTTTTTTAATTCTATTATTTTTTTTGAACAACTTGTGTGACGTTTGTCCATTCGATTAGATTGTCTGCTACTTTGATGGTTCAAGAGAGCATAACCTTCAAAAGCTTTGGATTTTCATTACTTCTTCGACATCATGTACGAAGAGAGGACACAGTTGAACCTCTTTTGGGATGGTTACTTAAAAAATGCATGATTCTCTTGGAAATGAATTAGTCATTGTAACTGAATAACTACCCTGCCCCAGGTTCAAGATTAAGGTTTTTAATTTCTTGTAGAAATAAGCTCCAACTCCTAGGCTCAAAGGGGTTAACAAGGGATTATCTTCCTTATAACTCCAGTGTTTGGGGATTTGAAACAATGCCTGTACATCGTCAGCAAAGTTTTATTCGAAAGCACACTATTTCAATTTGGGTAATTTGTTTTCATCATTCTCCCTCCAATGCTTGTTTAAACAAAAGTACGATAAAGAAAAGGAAATGGGAGAAACAAAGACATTTTTTTGTTTTGTTTTTGTAAAGAAAGTAAAAAAACAGAGTGAAACGAATGGATTGATTCAAAACTTGCATTCATTTCATTAATACTACCATTAAGTTTAACAATGTTTTTAAAAGCAAATAAACACTTAGCAATCAAGGAAAAAAAAACTACAAATGCAAATGATAAAAGTGGCTCAATGATCTTCTTTGATTGGCTTTGAGGAGACGATTCAGGAAGTCATCACACTGATCATGGCATAGGATTGGTGACCATATTAAGACTATCCTTGAAAGAGAGTATCTCATTGTCAACCAGATCTTGAACTATTTCCTTTAGGACATTGCAATCTTCAATGGAGTGACCTGATATCCCACTATGAAAATCACACTTGACGTTTGGATCGTATTCCTTGGGAAATGGAAACTTTGCAGGTCCGGTTGGTCTGGGAGCCACCAATGAGTTCTGAATCAACACAGGATACAACTCTGTATAAGTCATAGGAATAGTATCAAAGCGGCGAGGCCTCTTTTGTTGTTTCCTCAATGTTTTATTCAGCTTCTTGCCTTGCCACTGATATCCTTGGCTTTGTCGAGGGATAGACAAAGATTGTTGATCAGGAAATTTTGAGAAGGAGGGTTGATGAAGATCCATAGGAGACGGGCCATAGGCTTCCACTTGAGCAACCACTGGATGATACAACCTTTGGGCTATAGGAGCATGCACTTCTGGTGCAATGATCGGTGGAGAGATTTTTCCACCTTTCAGTAAGATTTCCAGAATTCCCATGATATGATTCATCTGCTCCCTCAACTGGCCAACTTCCACTCCCAACAAATTTTGGCCTTGTTGAAGTTCTTCCATAGTCTTCGAATACATGCTTCTATTCCCGTACTCGTGTGGAGGAACCAGTTTGACAGTTGACAGATAACTGAATGAAAGAGACAGTTGAAATGAGGTACTTTGCATGATGCAAATGATATGCAATGTCATGCAATGTTGGATGTAAAGCGTGATAACAAAAACAACCTATTGAGGAAGGCTCCATAAATTAGGACAGTTCTAAGTTATTTACCCAAGAATCCCCTCACAAGGTTAGCTCTAGAGTTTTTGGAAATAAAGGTTCCTAGAGGCAACCAAGCATGATCAGAATTTCATCATGCGACAGGTGAACCATCTTATAACGAATTTCATGAATATGCAACCTCTAGGCGAAGTTATTGTACCAATCATACAAGGAGTGCACCTTGGGGATCGATACATAACTTCTCTTGGATGGAACGGGTTCTAAAGGTCCTTGGAGTTAGCGACAAAATCAGATTTCGGTTATGCGATGGGCGAACCATCTTATGACAAATCTCATGACTAAGTCTCCTCCAAGTGGGGTTTTCGTATTAGCCATTCAAGGTGTGCACTTTGGGGGCTAACACTACACAACCACCTCCTAACTTATGTTTTTTTCTCTTGTTTTTCAAAAGCTCGGGTTAAGAGCTTCACTCAAGCATCATTTCCATTCCCACAGATGAATATATATAGCAATATAAATACAAGCGATAAAGCAAGATTAAAGAAACATAAATAATACAAGAGTAAACATAAAAAACACAAGAGCACAAGAATAAGCATAAAGAACATAAGAATAAACATAAAGAACACAAGAGTAAACAAAAAAAGGCAAACACCTAAACATAAAACAAACTAAACTAGGGTTGACTCTCTTAAGATTTTTTTCATTCCCCAGCAGAGTCGCCAATTCTGTAGCGCTAAAAATTACTCGAGGTGTCTATACACTCGAAAAAGAACAGAGTCGCCACCGATCTTTATTTATTCCAAAAATGGAAAGGGAAAATGTCGAATAAAACCCATGAATAAAAACAAATGGATAAGATGGTCATCGCAACCAAATTAAGGTTCGGGAGTCGGTTAAGCAAGGGGAAGGTATTAGCACCCCTCACCTCCATCGTACTCGATGGGACCCATTTAGTTAGTTTTATGAATGAGTGTTTGCGTAATGTTTGCGTTCTTTAATTTATTAACCAAAAGAAAAAGGATTTTTATTTTTTATTATTATGCTCGCCAAGACTTTTGTATCTTGTGCCTACGTATTCCCTCGTGCAATGGGAAAGTCAGAGCGGCCGTAGTTCGGGTAAAAAAAAAAACTACGATTTTGTTGGTTAATTTTATGAAGGATGTTTAGTGTTTGGTTCAAAGGATCAAAGGTATTCAAGAGGTGTGCACCCCTTGTCACTTAATCACTTTGATTTAATTAAGAAAGAATTTTTTAAGTTTGATTCAAAGGATCAAAGGTATTCAAGAGGTGTGCACTTCTTGTCACTTGATCGCTTCGATTTAATTAAGAAAGAATTTTTAAAGTTTGATTCAAAGGATCAAAGGTATTCAAGAGGTGTGCACTTCTTGTCACTTGATCGCTTCGATTTAATTAAGAAAGATATTTTTTAAGTTTGATTCAAAGGATCGAAGGTATTCAAGAGGTGTGCACTTCTTGTCACTTGATCACTTTGATTTTTATTAATGTGTTTTGATTCAAAGGATCGAAGGTATTCAAGAGGTGTGCACTTCTTGTCACTTGATCACTTTGATTTTATTAATGTATTTTAATTCAAAAGATCAAGGTATTCAAGAGGTGTTCACTTCTTGTCACTTGATCGTTTTGATTTGATTAAGAAAGGTTTTAAAAAAAAAGGTGTTAATCCAAAAGAATCGAGGTATTCAAGAGGTGTACACTTCTTGTCACTCGATCTTTCGGTATGGTTTAAAGAAAGTATTTTGAAAAGAAACTCGACATTGGATCGAGAAATTATTTGACTACTTGGCGTTGGACCAAGGTTTATTGATTCTTGGATTGAAAGATCAATGTAATATTTTTGGTGTTTTTAATAATAAAAGAGAAAATAAGAGTCTAATTAAAACATTTGTTTGGGGATTTTTATGAGAAACTAATTTTAACTAATCTAATATAGTAAAATATTTTTGTATTTTTTCAATCATAAATTAAAATAAAACATAAACACAATTTGTAGAAGCATATAACAATAAACCAACTTTAATAGAACAGTAAATAAGGGAGGTGTAAAGTGAAAAAGAAAGATATTGGTCGCTGGGCTTTTGGAGATCTAAGCCCAAACTGAAACTGCGGATAGCCTGGGGGTGTGGATTCGAAAAAAAACTGGGTGCAGCAAGTGAAATGAAATTGGGCTCTAGCATATCCAGCCCATAACGAAACTGAAACAAACCTAACAAAAAGAGAAGGGGATTTCGCCTCCCTTAACGTTTTTCTCTCGTCTCTGAACTCCTCACTCAAACAAACAAACAGAACACCATCTCTCTCTGCCATGGATGCAGAGCCTTGGGCTCTCTCTGTTTCTCTCGCGATGGATTCTCGGTTTATGGCATCGCAAAATCATAAACAAATAAGCACGCAAACAAACAATATCCTAATACCAACAAAACCCTAAACCCTTCAATCCCAATACCCCTTGGCATTTATCAGAGATTACAGATACAGGATATCATCAACAAAGACAAACGAAAAAAGGTACGTAATCGATTGCATTCTTACTAACCTTCTTGGTCTACTCTTCTCTTCTTAGTTCTGTTGACTCAGCTTCGTCTCGACTTTCTTCAATATATTCCTCTGATTTGTGCTGGTTGTTCTGCGTGTTGCCGTGAATGTTGTGAGGTTGCGAAATGGTTCTGTCTGGGGTTGGGGTTGGTGAGTTTGTAATTTGTTGAGAGTTAAATGGTGAAGATGATGTATTAGGAAGGTTAGTTGAGTTAAGGTGTGGGGTTGATGTATGAGTGTTGATTTATGCGGTTTGAATAATGATATTGTTGGTGAGTTAATATGCTGAAGGTGAGGCTATGGGGAAGTTTTCTTGAGGAGAAGTTGTTGTTTGTTGAAATGAGGTCGATGGTTTAAGTGGCGGTTTATGCAGTAGGGTGAGGATGAGGTTATGAGGAATTGGTTTTGCAGAGCTTTGTGAAAGGTAACTGCATATTAGACTGAGAGTTTTTCTGTTAGGGTTTTTTTGTGGCTGCTGCCGATTTTCCCCTTTCTCTCTTGCTGAGTTTCTGTTATATAGAGGGATCCAAAGGTTTTTTGGGGGGAATTTGGTTGGAATTTTGAACTATTGTAGTATCTGATTCATTGCTTTTCTTATGCAGAATTGTGTTGGCCAAATAAGTGCAAGCTTTGGAGTGTAGCAGAGCAACAGAAAAGTGCAGGTTTTGGCAGCATGGGGCAGCAATTTTGGACTGTTTCTACTGCATTTTTTTTATCTTTGGGGCAGCTAACTTTGGGCCCTTAGAGCTTAGGTTTAGGGACTGAATTCATGTAACAACTTGTGTAAATATTTGCAACCATTTCAAATGATTAAATACTTCATCAAAAGTCTTGTAATCTCATGTAAATTTTTTTTTTATGGAATTTTGAATGAAGATTCTACCTTTTTGTGAGTAATTGCATTTGAATACCAATTGTTCTTGAAATGTTCAAAATGGAATTAAAAATGTGATCTCTCTTTTTCTTGTAAGATGTAAAGCTATTGGAATTTGAATGAAATGTAACCTTGTGTGGAATTTGACTTTTGAATCTTAAAATAATGAATTTGAATTTGAAACTTAGAACTTCATTTTGATATCTCGATGAAGGTTATGAACTCTAAGTAACTTGTATTCCAAGACATTCATGTAAATGAATCTTCTTATTTTAATTTGAATCGCATTCTTTAAATCTTCAATTTAAATCCAGAATGACTTGCAAACAAATAAGTGAAATAGGCAACAAGCCCTTGTCAATGAAATCATAACCATATCTTTCTTGTGCAATTCATAATCAATGAATCTTAATCTTCTGACTTTAGGTGCTTAATGATGAAGAAACGACTTTGATTCCATGAAATTTCAAAACAAATTTCAACCTACTGACAAGTATCATCACAAGATGAAAACCTCGATTCAATGGTCCTCAGTTGTCTTGGTGTAACCCTAAACACTCTAATTCAAAAATCCTGCACCCTGATGCTGAGAAGAGAAGAATTGCCTTGTAGCTTGATGAGGATCCCTAAAAATCATATTCCAGAACCCTAATTCACGCGGGTCACTGCTCAAGAGAAGAACCAGATGAATCTGCTTTATTTGGGTGAAAAAGTCTCTAAACCACCGTGAAACCCTAAATTGCACAAATGTCGTTCATTTGAAATCATGCCTTAGAGAATGAATGAATGAATGATATGCAAATGATCTAATGGAACAAAATGTATGGGTCAAAAATTGGGGTATGACACATAGCACTTACCTTCAAAAACGGCCAAACTGGAGATTGAATTTTGAGCTAGGGGTGTTACAGATGCTTTGAAATGATCTGGATAGCTTCAATGATGATTATGGAACATGTCTGGATGCTTGGAATGAACTGAATTCATCTGAGCAAAGCCATGGGAGCCGATCTGCAGTTGCTTGGAGTAAGGATCGAGCTTGATGATTCTGATGTTTTAGGCTATATGTGAGTGTTTGGATAGTTCATATGTGACATATATGAGGTGTTGGAAGTGTTAGTTTGGACAAAATTGAGCTTGACTGGATTTTGGCATGATAAGGCTCATTTTATGTTCATATGAAGGTTGAAGAGTGATTCTGAGATTTGAGGTGTTTTGGGGTATGTGAGTGAATCAAACAACTTCCATATGATGTTTAGGAAGTGTTAGAAGCAACACTTTGCTCAGAAATTGCAAGAGATGGAAATTGCAATTCTTCCTCTTTGAAACTCATGAAACTTGCAAATTAAGAAAGAAGAGAGAAAACCTATGATTATGAGGTTTTGGTGTGATTTGAAGAGTGATTTGAACCTCTATTTATAGGCCAAGGATTCTGAATGCAGAGCTTTGCAAGTTGATCAAAGAATGGCGATTTGGCATTTGGAGATAAACTGGAATCTTTCACATTAAATGCAAGATGGTTAAAACCTAAACCATGGTTAAAATTGGCTATGCTTCTTATCTCTTTCCCATCTGTCTCAAATCAGAAAATATCTTCCAATTATTGCATCTATGCATCATTACTTGGATCATAGACCATATGGTTCAAAACTTTGGCAAAATGACTTGAAATTTCAAGTGAAAATGATCACTAAATGCATAATTCAAAGCCATAGCTATGCTCCACATTTTTTCATGCTCTTGGACATTTTGGAAAGCTCATGTTACACACTTCAAAACCCTAGTTGAAAGTTTCTTCAAGACCTTTAAGGAAATGGGTGAAAAAGATCCATGAACTTTGAAGAAAGTGAGATTTTAAGTGAAATTTTCAAAAGATACCAACTTTGAAGCTCCATATCTCTTAAATGGTTGATCTTTTGGAAAATCATTTTATGTGACAAAGTTGTTTATTGGATCAAAATCTACAACTTTCATGTTGGAAGTTTTTTTCAGTTTGTAGGTGAAATTTTGAGTTATTCCCTTCCAAAGTTTGGAAAAAATCATTGAAAAACACATGGAAATTTTTCTAAGTATGAAAGTCAAACTTTTGACTTTTTGATTCTTGATTGATTTTCTTGATTTTTCTTGATCAAATGACTTCATATATCATATATTGATGATTCAAAACTTCAAAAGTCATGGTTGACCAAAATTCCCCAAAAGTCAATGGTGATCTTGTACAGTTGACTTTTTCAGACGAATCGCGTTTCTGGAGATTTCAAATGAACCAGGCTATCCTCACCAAATGAATGGTATGAGTGGATCACATTGAATTATTAGAGGACCTTGAGCCATTGTTTAAGTTGTGGCACCATGTTCTGATTAAAAAGTCAGTGGTTCAGGTGAATTGGGTCAAAAACCCTAATTGTCGACCTGATGAGATTGATGACTGTGGATCTTGAATTGAGATGTAATTTCCATTGGATATTGTCATAGGGATTATTTGAAGATTATTGAAACCTTTGAGTGATCCCCTGGATCTTTTTAGGGTTTCCCAAATGTGATCCCTGATTTCAGTCCCTGATAGTTCAAAACCCTAATCTGATGATTTGAAATTTCACTGTTGATCAATCCTGGTGTAGGAGATGTCCTGAGCCAATGGATTAGGTCAAAATGATGTACTTGGGGTCTTGAGGTCATGTCCCAGGTCATTAGGTCAAATCCTGAGTAAAAATTAGGAGTATGCTATCTTCAGTCAAAACCCTAATCTGATCGATTCAGAGCCTTTGAGCTTGTTGAAATGGATTTTTGAGGACCAAATGTTGATTGTTGATGAAGATAGTTCCTTTTGAGATGAAGGGAGAACAAAACCCTAATTGGTTGTTACTTGTACTGATGAGTGATTTCTTGTTTAAATCCTGCTGAGTCACAAGTAGCAAACACAAGCTATGCAATTTGTTAGAGATGCAAATGATGCATATGCAGATGATATGAGATGGTATCTTAGGTCAAAAATTGGGGTATGACAGATGCCCCTATTTAAGTTTCTTCAACCTGAGACATGAAGATTGAAAATCTTCGTTTTGATAGGGTGGAAGAGACTTAAATATCAGAAGACGCAAATTTTGGACCTAAGATACCAAAATTGCGAATGATGCAAGGATATCTCTACCAAGGGGATATCAAGAACTGACTCCATTGGGGAAAAGAGATCGGGAAGGATGTCTCAATCCGTTTTAGAAAGAGAATCCGTTTTTCTCTTCGGGAAAGCAAGTGTATGCTTCACCGGGGAATGATAGCTTTGTAAGAAAAGCTTACCTATCGACATTATCGACTATCAGCATGGGGATAGACTTGTTTAATAATGCGAAGGTGAAAGGTATGAAACTATATTACCGACTATCAGCATGGTGATAGACTTGACATGGTAAAAAGAGTTTCAAAGGTTCGGTTAATATTACCGACTATCAGCATGGTGATAGACCTGTTAAATAATATAACCAGAACGAAAGGTTACCGACTACCAGCCTCGTGATAGCGGTTCTGAAGACAAAATCAATTATCAGCCGAGTGATAAAATGATCCTGGAGACTTTGCTAGGGAAATTACTGGTTATTCAGCCTTGTGAACAGTAATAAGGCCCTGATTGTCACGTGGTCTTCATGATTGATTTCCTAGAGAGGAAAAGTCTTTTGGAAGAGACATAAACTGCTCAGATGATGAGGCTATTGTTTATGGTTCAACTTTTCTTGACTCTATTTGAGGAATCGGAATTTGAATCTCTGGTAAAGACAGGGTTCTAACCAAGAATGAATTGGAAAGAAACGGTCAAACAAGACTTTGTACCCATGAGGAATGAACTCAACGGGATTTTCTCTTTCGTTTTGAGAGGAGAAGACTGAAGCAACCTTCTTCCACGAGGAATGATCTCAGTGGGGAACTGGAGAAAGAAAATGTTCTTTTTGCTTATGGGTGACAACCTACTGGAGAGATGACATGCCCATACCTGTTTCTTTTTTCTTCATTTTTCTTCTTCTTTCTTCTTTCTTTTTTTTTGGGATAGATATATCCTGAACAAATGATTTCGAAGCAAACATTGAAAAATGCAAGAATGCATAAATGATGCAAATATGTATGAATGATGAATGTCATGAATGTAGCATGCATACTGACGAAATTGACGGACAAAGAAGTGTATACTGGAGACGGACCGACGTCGCAATACAACCAAATACTTGGCAAATGTTCTTCAACACGGTGCAGATAATACAGTTGATGAATGGTGTTGCGTGCTTTAAACTTCTCTGAGGAAGATAAGCATCTTTTCTTATTGAGATGGAAGAACTTCTTCACTGGAGATAGAAAATCTTCGTCACTGGGGATAAAGGACCTTCTTCACTGGGGATAGAAGGGCTTTTCCTATCATAATCTTTGATTCATCCTATGGAGATAGCTGTTGATGTTCCTTCGGTTGTTCACCACTCAAAGGAAAGTTTCGCTTTTATTTTGAAAAAGAAAAGTAAATTCATTTAAAACTTTTTTCTCTTTTTTTTTTCAAAAGTGAATAACACAATTAAAGCGTCATTTTGCAAGCTAGAAGAAATCAAGAATTGCAAACAAATGGGCACAAGGCTCAAATTTATTTAATAGGATGGTAACCAGCTAAAGGCGTGATTCCATAGAGTATTTACAAAAGTTGGAAATGGTAATTATGCGGAAAAGGCTACATTGAAAGCAATAACCACTATTCCCCCTAACAACTTTGAGTTCCAACTGTGCTTGTCGCTTCAGATTGGCGATGATTTGATCGAAGATCCTTTGATGAAAAAGACTCTTCAGGTGACGAAGTATGGACTGATGCAGTTACTTTGTCATAAATCCTTAATTTTTGCCTAGATTGCCCTTTCAGGTTTTCAATCTACCAGGATGAATTTTTTTCTGTTTATTGTCTCTAATTTTTGCCTGGACCGCCCTTTCGGGTTTTCAGTCCACCGAGACGCTCATTTTTGCCTAAGTCGCCCTTTGCGGGTTTTCAACTTACTGAGCTGTTTTTTTAAGACAAAGTATTTCTTGACTGCATCAGCATTCACAGGATGCGGGAGTTCATCACCATCCATGGTTGCAAGAGTCATGGCGCCGCCAGAAAATGTTCTTTTGACAACATACGGGCCTTCGTAATTAGGAGACCATTTGCCCCTAGAATCTGGTTGAAAAGACAAGATCTTTTTAAGCACGAGGTCGCCTTCTTGAAATTCACGAGGTCGAACCTTTTTATTGAAGGCTTGTTTCATCCTTGCTTGGTATAACTGTCCATGGCATAGAGCAGTCATACGTTTTTCTTCGATTAAGTTCAACTGATCGTATCTGCTTTGACACCATTCAGCCTCTGATAACTTAGTCTCCATGAGGACTCTCATTGATGGTATTTCAACCTCTACGGGGAGTACAGCTTCCATGCCGTATACTAGAGAAAAAGGGGTTGCCCCTGTTGAAGTACGCACTGAAGTACGGTACCCATGTAAAGCAAATGGCAGCATTTCATGCCAGTCTTTGTAAGTGACGACCATTTTCTGGACGATCTTCTTAATGTTCTTGTTGGCAGCTTCAACGGCGCCGTTCATTTTTGGTCTGTAAGGAGAAGAGTTATGATGCTCAATCTTGAATTCCTCACATAATTCTTTCATCATTTTGTTGTTCAAGTTCGAACCATTGTCAGTAATGATCTTGCTGGGAACACCATATCGGCAAATGATGTTATTCTTGATAAACCTCACAACCACTTGTCTTGTAACATTGGCGTAAGATGCTGCTTCGACCCATTTGGTGAAGTAATCAATTGCCACTAAGATGAAACGATGACCGTTTGAAGCTTTTGGTTCGATCATCCCAATCATGTCGATACCCCACATGGAAAAAGGCCATGGAGATGAGAGAACGTTGAGTAGAGTCGGTGGCACATGGATCTTATCTGCGTAGATTTGGCACTTGTGACATCTCTTCACGTGTTTACAACAATCAGATTCCATTGTCAACCAATAGTATCCTGCTCTTAAGATCTTTTTTGGACATTGCATGCCCATTTGAATGAGTTCCAAAGGACCCTTCATGCACTTCATGCATTAACATGTCTGCTTCGTGTCTATCCACGCATCTGAGCAAAACCATGTCGAAGTTTCTTTTGTATAGCACATCTCCGTTCAGGAAGAAACTGCCAGAAAGCCTCCTTAGAGTTTTCTTATCTTTGTTTGATGCCCCAAGTGGGTACTCTTGAGTTTGAAGGAAGCGTTTGATGTCGTGAAACCACGGTTTATCATCGATGAGTGCTTCGGTTGCAAACACATAGGCGGGCCTTTCAAGGCGCATAATTCTGACTTTAGGCATATCATTCCAATGATTGACTTTGAACATGGAAGATAGAGTAGCCAAAGCGTCTGCCATTCGATTCTGATCTCGAGGTATATGATGCAATTCAACCTTGTTGAAGAAAGTCAACAGACGTCTTGCATAATCTCTGTAAGGAATCAAGCCAGGGTGGTAAGTTTCCCACTTGTCTTTGATTTGGTTGATCACGAGGGCTGAATCTCCATATATGTCGAGGATCTTGATCCTTAAGTCAATGGCTTCTTCGAGACCCATGATACAAGCTTCATATTCTGCGATGTTGTTGGTACAATTAAATAGCAATCTGGCAGAGAACGGGATATGAGTACCCTTGGGAGTGATGATGATTGCCCCAATTCCATTGCCAAAAACGTTTACTGCTCCATCAAAAATTAGGCCCCATCTTGATCCAGGATCAGGACCTTCTTCAGGTAACGGTTCGTCACAATCTTTCATCTTCAAGTACATGACATCTTCATCAGGAAATTCGAACTTGAGAGATTGATATTCATTAATTGGTTGATGCGCCAAGTGATCGGCGAGAATGCTTCCTTTGACCGCTTTTTGAGCACGGTACTCAATGTCATACTCAGATAACAGCATTTGCCACCGGGCAATCCTTCCTGTTAAGGCAGGCTTTTCAAAGACGTACTTGATCGGATCCGTTTTGGAGATTAACCAAGTAGTATTGTTGATCATGTATTGGCGGAGACGTTTTGAAGCCCAAGCCAAAGCACAACATGTTTTTTCGAGCATGGAGTAACGAGACTCACAATCTGTGAATTTCTTACTCAGGTAATAGATGGCATGCTCCTTCTTACCGGTTTCATCTTGCTGTCCAAGCATGCAACCCATAGATTCTTCCAACACGGTAAGGTACATGATTAATGGTCTTCCTTCAACTGGAGGAATCAATATTGGTAGTTCTAATAGGTATTCCTTGATACTGTCGAACGCTTTCTGGCAATCTTCAGTCCATACAACCCCTTGATCTTTGCGGAGAAGCTTGAAAATTGGCCCACAAGTAGCAGTCATTTGAGAGATGAATCTGGAGATATAGTTCAATCGTCCGAGAAATCCTCTTACTTGCTTTTCAGTTTTTGGTGCAGGCATCTCTTGAATAGCTCTGACTTTGTCGGGATCTACTTCAATACCTCTTTGGCTGACAATGAAACCCAAGAGCTTTCCAGATCTAACCCCAAAAGTACATTTGTTAGGATTCAAGCGAAGCTGATATTTCCTTAGTCGTTGAAACAACTTCAAAAGGTATTCAATATGTTCTTCTTCTGTGCTGGACTTGGCTATCATGTCGTCCATATAAACTTCAATTTCTTTATGCATCATGTCATGAAAGAGAGTAGTCATCGCCCTTTGGTAAGTTGCGCCTGCATTCTTTAATCCAAATGGCATCACTTTGTAGCAAAATGTACCCCATGGGGTGATGAAAGATGTCTTCTCCATGTCTTCAAGAGCCATCTTGATCTGATTATAACCGGAGAACCCGTCCATGAAGGAAAAGACGTTGAACTTAGCGGTGTTATCAACCAGCATGTCGATATGTGGTAATGGAAAGTCATCTTTTGGACTGGCTTTGTTCAAGTCACGGTAGTCAACACACATTCTGACTTTTCCATCTTTCTTCGGAACTGGCACAATGTTGGCCAACCATTGAGGATACTCTGAGGTGACTAGAAAACCTGCGTCGAGCTGTTTTTGAACTTTCACTTTAATCTTGTTAGCCATATCAGGGTGAGTCCTTCGCAATTTCTGCTTAACCGGCGGACATTCTGGCTTCAATGGCAAGTAATGCTGAACAATATTGGTATCCAACCCAGGCATGTCTTGGTAGGACCAAGCAAATACGTCAACATATTCTTTGAGAAGATCTGTCAACTTACTCTTGATATCAGCATCAAGCAGCGATCCAATGGTCACTTCTTTTTTGTCTTCTTCAGAACCCAAGTTGATCTTTTCTACATGCTCTTTGTGGGGCAGAATGGCTCTTTCCTCGTGCTTAAGTAATCGAGAGATCTCGTCTGGGATCTCCTCTTCTTCCTCTTCTTCGGCTTCGAACACAGGAAACTCAAAGTTGGGAGAGGGCATAGGGTTATTGCATTCAATGGGTTTATTAATAGTTAATCTGCACATATGATTTATGCTTATTTCAGAAAAAACTGTGAATGCAATAGTGTATGCAGATCATTGAAAAAGTTTTTTTGGTTTTTTTTTTGGTTTTTTAGGATTACCATTTCCAGAAAAAAGCAAAAATAAAACATATAATGTAGGGAATTCAAAATGACACTTTATTTATGATTCATTTTTGAAACAAAGCCCTAAACACAAACTCATTTTTCTTGGGCAGGACAAAGAGGGAAACTTTTAAAACAAAGCCCTATACACAAAGTTATTTGGGCAAAACATTTAAAAGCAAAGCCCTATAAAACATCTCTCTGCTTTGGGCAAGGCAGGAGGTCAAAATAACAGCGGGGTGATTACTTTGAGCGGCGAACAACATTCGGAACGTCGACAGCTTTCCAGTAGCAACGAACTCCTCTGTGTATTATATATTCAGGAAAATTTTCCTCAGAATTATCTTCAGTATTGACATTGACCGCTGGTCGAGCAGGATTTGAAGGTCCTGGTTTGTCAACCTTGTTCTTTGTAGAGTTGAAACGGTCTTCTTCTACTTCTTGAAGAGCATAAGATGAGTCACAATCTTTAGAATTTTCAGGATGTATTTCCCAATCCTCAGGATGAAGAGACTCATTGTCAGAGACACTTTCCGAGTCAACTGCGGGGCCATCTTCCCCTTCATCTTCAAAAATGGCATTTATGTGATAATAACCATCTTCAGGATTATAAATCTTGGTAGATGCGTTGAAGCTGAAATCTTCAGTAATTTCAGGCTGCTGAGAAAATTGAGAGGGCTGATAAACCTCTTCTGGTTGACTATTATATTCAAAGGAATCTCCCCATCCAGTTGGTTGGATATCTTCAATCGCAATCTTTGAACTTTCAGGTGCAGTATATTTCACCATATAATCATATTTGCCACTTGGTTGTCCCAAGGTGTCCCAGATCTCTGCAGGAACAGGCTCAGTTTCTTTGCCTTTGGATTTCTCTGAAGGAGGATATGGTTCTTCCTGAGATATGTATCATGAGTCATTGAGATAACATTTCCATTCTTCTTCAGTATCGGAGAGACCTTCTTCGATGCATTCTTCGATAAGGACATTGACCTCTTGAGGAATTGGGTTAAGGAAATCATCCACTAATGAATGTTTCTTTGATCGGACGAAGGGTTTCATCCTTCTTGGTGCAGTTTGAGAATGTTGGTGAACATCCGAGACCTGCTCTAGTTTCATTCTTGGTCGGGATCACAACTTGCCCCCAGCCAGTGGTAGTTCCATCTTTCACTACTTTTACTGCCTCTTTGTAAGAAGAGATTGACGCTTTCTTTTTGGAAGATTCGTCTTCTAAAGAGAGACCTTGGAACTGAGTTCCTTCCACATCATCAGCACCAATGAAAGAGAAATTGGATAAATGACTCACCATTAAGACTTGTTCTCCACTTATCGTTACCAATTTTCCATTTGTTACAAATTTTAACTTTTGATGGAGCGTAGAAGTTACTGCCCCTGCTTCGTGGATCCATGTTCGTCCTAACAGACAGCTATAAGCAGCTTGAATGTCCATGACCTGGAAGGTGATTTGAAATGTATGTGGACCAATTGTCATGGGAAGGTTGACTTCGCCGATAACAGATTTTCGCGATCCATCAAATGCTTTGACAACTACACCACTGAACTTCATAGGCATTCCTTGGTAAGGTAAACGAGCAAGAGTCGTCTTTGGCATCACATTCAAGGAAGATCAGGTGTCTACCAACACATTGGACAAAGAGTCTGACTGACAGTTCATAGAAATGTGCAAAGCAAGATTGTGATTTCTGCCCTCCTCGGGGAGTTCTTCATCACAGAAGCTTAAATTGTTGCAAGCTGTTATGTTGGCTATTATCCCATCAAAGTGGTCAACAGTCACATCATGATCTACAAAAGCTTGATCTAAGACTCTCATCAGGGCTTCCCTGTGGGCTTCAGAATTTAAAAGCAATGAAAGTATTGAGATCTTTGAAGGAGTCTGCATAAGCTGATCCACAATCTTGTATTCACTTCTTTTGATAAGCTTCAAAATTTCATCAAAGTCAGGATTGACATTGGTTCCACTGGATTGGCCAACATCAGTGTTTGTATTACTGACAGGAGTTTCCTCATGATTCCCTACCGGTGTATCAACAGGATTTTGCCTGGTTCCAGGAGCAACAGGCTGCTTTGGAGGTAGTGGAGTATACACGCGTCCACTTCTTGTTACTCGACTCACATCGGCAATATTCACGACAGATGAAAGAGTAGGTAAAGGAACTTCTTGTCCATTCTTTATCATTGTTGCATTGTAGTCTTAGGGAACTGCCTTGTCAGGGTCATAAGGAACAGGTCCAGGTAGACAAATGATCAGAGGAGCAACAGGGATCTTTGGCTTATTGTAGGTAACTTCTATGCGCTCGGGCATGTTGAAATGAGGAATGATGACGTTAACTTTAGGCATTTCCGAGTTAATATCTGAGACTAAAAGCTCATGCGGATAACATCCTATCATGTTAACTTCATCTTCATTCCTATTTCTGTAGATCTGAATAGTACCATTATCTAGCAAGACTTGAAGATCTCTTCTCACAATCGAACATCCATGAGGATCTACACAACATATGCTACAGGAACCGTAGTGATGCTGGCGAAAATTCGCCCCTTGACAGAGAGTAGCGTGCATTTGTACCAAATCTGCTCTTGAGAAGTTGATATTATAGACTCGATATGGACCAGGACATCCATACACCATGTTTACAACATGCCCTCCATGATTGGGCAGTGGATTTGCTTGCACATTTGGATTCAAATTTCTGAAAGAGAGGAGATTAGATCTAACCAACCTCTGAACTTCATATTTCAAAGCTATGCAATGCTCAAGATCATGGCCAGGTGCTCCTTGATGATAAGGGCATGAGACCTCAACTTTGTACCACCATGGGAGTTTCTCATGTACTGGTGGTGGTGCTTTAGTTTGAACAAGACCTCTTTCAATCAAAGCAGGGTACAACTCTGTGTAGGTCATTGGAATCGGATCAAACTGTGGAGCTTTTTGTACACGATTCTGATTGTTGTTGAACTGCTGAGCCTGTTGTCGAGGCTGTTGTTGTTGAAACTGCAGGGTAAATCCCGGATTTGGTGCTGTGTTAACGACTGGCGCGATAGCAGAAATCTGTTGTTGACGATTGATGTTTCCTCTTGGCTTTCCATGGGATACCATGCCAACACTTTGTTCTTTCTTCTTTTGGAACCCACTTCCGAACTTTTTGGTTCCGCTTGAAGATCCACCTTCTTTAGTTAGACGTCCGGTTCAGACTCCTTCTTCTAGACGCATTCCCATGTTTACCATTTCGGTGAAATCACTTGGAGCACTAGCAATCATGCGTTCATAATAAAACGGGCCAAGAGTATTCAAGAAGATCTTTGTCATCTCTTTCTCTTTTAACGGTGGATTAATCTGAGGAGCAGTTTCTCTCCATCGTTGGGCATATTCTTTGAAAGCTTCATGATCTTTCTGAGCCATGGATCGGAGCTGATCTCTGTCTGGAGCCATATTCGAGTTGTATTTGTATTGTCGGACAAAGGCCTCACCTAGGTCGTTGAAAGTTCGAATGTTGGTGCTATCCAAACCTGTGTACCACTTCAGTGCGGCACCAGTCAAACTGTCTTGAAAGTAATGGATAAGCAACTGATGATTATCTGCATAAGTAGACATCTTCCGGGCATACATCACGAGATGGCTTTGTGGACAAGAACTACCTTTGTACTTCTCAAAGTCAGGGACCTTGAATTTAGCTGGTATTTGTACACTGGGAACCAAACATAGTTCCTGGGCATTCTTTCCAAACAAATCTTTGCCTCAAATAGCTTTGACTTCCAGTTGTATCTTGTTAAACTGCTCTTGGAGATCTTCCACAAGGTTTCGCTGATTTGTGCTATCACCTTGATCATGATAAATCTCATTGCCTTCATAAGGAACAGTGTGAACCATAGGAGTCGCAACTGTCATAGTGGGTTTAGAGAGTGCCATAGTGATTTGGGAAAAAGTTACCCCTGAATGTGGAATAAACGCCGAACCTTGCGTATCAGGCGCTTCAGTTGTGGTTGTTTGAACCCCAGAGAAATTATGGCGAAAACCTGCACCAAAGCTAAAAGGCGTGCCCCAACCTTCTGGCATAGAGAAAGATGGAATGCTGAATGCAACTGTAGAAACTGGAGTAGTGACTTCAGATGTTACTGTTGCTTGACTGTTGGGTGGCGGCTGCTGATTCTGTGCGGCCATTAGGGAGTCAACCAGAGTAGTGAGACTTTCCAATTTTTCCTGAAGGGTGGTCACTGTACCACGGAGCTCAATATTCTCTTGTTCAGAGTGTTCCATTACTCTTCTTCTACTTGAACGAGTATTGTATTTGTGATCTGATTGCGAGCGCGGTCGAGAAACTTTGAGACGCGACAGCTTGACGATCTAATGGAGAAAGATCCAAAAGATGAGACTCTATACAACAGACTCGATATGCAGAATGATGTATGCAAAAAGAAGTTTATGATTTTTCCAAACATTTTAAGATTATTTTCTTGCAAACATTTGAACACAAACTGTTCTTTTATTTTTTTTTTATTGCAATAATGGGAAATGTTATAACATTGGAGCGCAGCTCCTTACAGAAGCAAATGATAAATAAAAATCTAAACAAATCCTAAACATCCTCATCGGACGAAGAACCAAATGCGTTATGCAGCTTGAGCTTCATGATTTCTTTCCCGTAATAAGCTTTCAACTCGGCCTTTTCGGTCCTCAGTTTGTCAACAACATTCTTCCAATTGTCAGGCATCGGAGCGTTGCTTGTTGAACCTTCAAGCTTTTTCTTGCTTTCTTTGATGTACCTCCTGATTGCGGCGTCTTTCCGACGGATTTTCTCATCTTTGCTCATGAGCCATCCATCTTGATAATAGAGAGTTTCTTCGTGATCTTTCACTCTTTTCTTCAACTTTCTGTTTTCCATATCAGTTTTACGAAATTTATCTTCCCAAGCGTCTTTTTCTAACCTCATCTTGGCCAAAGTCTCTTGGTATTCTTCTATAGTGTCAATGGGAATATTGGGCAGTTGAGATACCACAGGGAACATGGGTTTTTCATAATCATAAGGCATTTGAAGCTCCCTTGCTCTTTTCTTCACCCAACAAGTATAGGCGTCCGTAGCAATGCAGCTTCTTATCCCACCTTTTTCTTTTCTTCGGATGTCGTGCCAAGCTCTTATCATTCTTATTTTCAACCCTTGAGGATCCTCCCCTTCTTGGTAGAAGTAGTTTTCCACAGCGAGACCAATGGGTTTAACTGAATTTGCATACCCGAGTTGTCATCGGGCTAGGACTGGATTGTAGTTAATTCCTCCTTGTGTACCAATGAGGGGTACGTTGGCGAACTCTCCACAACTATCAATGGTTTCTGTACCGCAGCGAGCCAAGGTATACCAATGAATATCATTATTAGTAAGGGACATAAGTCTTTGAGACCAACGCAAACTTTCTCGGTTTTCCGTGAAAGTAGGAGACTTAGGTAAGTGTGAAACAATCCATTTGTACAAAAGAGGTGCACAACATACAATGATTCCACCTCCTTGGCGATTCCTGTGATGAATAGAGAAATACATGTCACCAAGCAAAGTTGGAACAGGATTTCCAATCAGAAAGATCTTTATGGCGTTGATATCAACAAAGTCGTTGACGTTGGGAAACAGAACCAACCCATAGATGAGCAAGGCTAATACAGCTTCAAAAGCTATCATGCTACCAGTTTCGATGAAATCAAAGGCTTTCTTTATTAAAAATTGCGAAGTCAAACCCGGAAGGTTTTCTTTGGTAGTCCAATTGCTCTCTACTTCAGATTTCTTCAAGTGGATACTTGCTACAATGACTGGTGATTTAGGAATGGCTTCCAAACCATTGAAAGGTATTTTGTCAGACACAGGAATACCCAAAAGATTGGCATATTCTTCCAAGGTTGGTACAACTGATAGTCTGGAAAGGTGAAACACCGGTAGACGGGATCATAGAACTGAACCAGAGTTTTGAGAAGTCCTTCATCAACATGAGTGTTCAAGATAGGCAAAAGCTTTCCATAACTTTTCCTAAAATCGGAAGGATCTTGTACAAAAGATGCTAACTCTTTCAGTCTTTCCACATTAGGCTCTTTGAAACCGTACTTCTTGGTATGCCTTTTTACCCCTTCCATAACTTAATCCTTAAAAGTTTGCAAAGAAAATTCTCTAAATTGTTTGGAAAAATCATGTTTTTATGGAAAAAGATGGGTTTTTTAATGAATGTATGAATGCATGGATGCGTGGATGCCACATATTCAAACATGGTAAAGCAAACATGGTAATGCAAACATGGTAACGCAAACATGGTATTGCAAACATGGTAATTCAAACATGGTAATACAAACATGGTAATACAAACATGGTACACATAGGTTCAAAGGTCCAGCGTCACGAGCATGAGGTCAGAGAACCAAACATGGGATAGTACTAGGGGTTAATCACCTGCACAACATGTTCTACTGATACGTCAGAGTCTACATTTTTCTTTCGGATATTACCGGCTTGCACAACTGAACTTGTGAGCTAGCAATATTCTCAAGAAAAACTCGTCTGAGTGTGGTTCTCCGCATGACAACTAATCCAAGTCTTCACCTGAATAGTTTCTGCACCACAACCTAATAAGGCCAGGATGGGTTATGGGTTCTACAGCCAACTCAGCTTCTACAGTTCAATGAAAGCAGTAATGTCTTTGCAACTAAACTTGCTAAACATATACTACAAACAAGGAACCTCCACTGAGCGGTGTCGCACGCTCGCGAAAAATGAACAGAGTCGCCACCAATATATTTATCCCATAAGGGAAAGGAATATCAGAAAACCTAACAAAGGAAGGAACAGGGTCTTGCGATCAGAGAATCAAGGTACGGGAGTCGGTTACACAAGGGGAAGGTATTAGCACCCCTCGCGCCCATCGTACTCGATGGTATCCACCTATGTTTGTTTCTATCTAAAGGGTGTGTACTATGTCTATGTCTATATGCGAATGAATGCAAAAGAAATACGGGGAAAAGAAGGAATTATTTACAAATGTGCTCGTTCAAGCCCCGCGACTTGATGCCTACGTATCCTTTTCAGGAATCAGAGCGCCGTAGTTCGGCTCACGATTTTCTGTTTGTTTTTGTGTTTTTTAGTTGGGCGGAGTTAACGCTCGCGCTCTTGCATAAGGGATCGACCTAGGATGCAATAGAGCGGAGATAACAATGCCCTTAAGAAAGGAGAGAAAGAGAGAGAGTTTGAGTGTTTCGAGGAAATCCCTAAAGCAAGGGAAACTCGAGTTGCTCTATGGTTTGTGTTTTTTAGAAGTGGGAACTTACGCCCGAATGGTTCCCTAAAGCAAGGGAGATCCAAGCACTCGAACGTTCCCTAAAGCAAGGGACGTTCAAGCTTCCATTCCCTTTTTAAGAATTTTCACTTTGATTATTAGTGTTTTAAGTATTTTCTTTGTATTTTTTAAAGGGATTTTATTTGAGTATTTTTAGATGTTTTATGTTGGAAAGAAAAAGAAACTAGCCTAAGTATGAAGGGAATTTCTACCTAATGTTATCATGGTTTCTACCTAAGGTTAGGATTTAAAAGAAGCATGAAAAATAAAGCAAAAAGTGGAGTATTGAAAATAGCATAAAAGCATGAAAAAGAACAAGTCAAAATATAGCACAAAAGTGAATTAAAAGTACTATTATTTTTATTGATTTTTATGAAAGAAATGAGTTCAAAAGATTAATGTCAAAATTAACCTAAAATCTACTTATTTTTATGAGTTTTATGTGGGAAATTTTATCAATTAATGACTAAAAGAAACTACAAATTAAACTCAAAAAGGAAATCTAAAATCTATCAAGTTTTATGTGAGTCAGGGGGGTGCAAACTGAATTAGAGGGTGTGCCAGCAATTCATGTACGGGCCAAGGATCCTTTTTTTTTTATCACGATTTCAGCAAGAAAAACAAGCAACATGGGCCAGGGGTGTAGATTGAAATTAGGGGCATGCTCAGTAATCTGGGCGCTGGCCCAACAGGAAGGCCCAGCAATTGTTTGTTTTCAGATTTTTGTAAAAAAAAAGAAATAAAAGAAATAACTAAAAAGTAAAATTAGGGTTTTCTATGTCTTGTGGCGAATCAACTCCCTTCGCTGAACTCTCAATTTCTTTCTTCCCTCAAAACGGCCAAAAAACGGCGGTGGAGGAGACTTCATCTTCTCCGACCAAATCGAGTCCTCCAGCCACCGCAAACCGTACGCCTTCGTCTCCTCCCTCTGAGTTACGCTCCAATCCCCATCCCTCATGATTCGTTCCTAATCAACCTAAACTCAAACGAACCACTAAGAACCCTAACCTTCACCGCCACAAATTGAAAGGCGATATTAACGGATCGTAACTCAGAGCGATAGGGTTTCTATTCTACTCGAAGTCCTCTACATATCGGTATCAAGAACCAAGCAAATGATGCGCCGGAGCAGTCGATCAGAGAACTTACCGGTGACGACGATTCTGAGACGCTCACGTGGAGAAGAAAATACCAGAGGCTCTTCAGGTAATGCCTTGCTCCTTTAGTGCTTCACGAATCTTCCTCTTCTACACTTCGATTTTCTTCTTCTTCTACTTCATTTTTTTTGAATTTCTGAATTTCTGAGTCGTGTGAGCGGAGAGATGAAGGTGAGGGGCTTAGCACAAGCTTGTTGAGGTTCTAATGGTGAACATCAAAAGCTTTCTGAAAGTGTGCGTATGGTGAGGTGAGGGCGATGAAGATGAATCTGTGTAACTGAAAATGGTGATGGAGAGATGAAAATGGCGTGAGGGAATGTGACAGAGTGATGGTGATTGAGAGAAGAATGAAGAGTGGAAGGTGGATGAATGGTGTGAATTGGAGAGTGATGAAGAGTGAAAGGTGAGTGTGATGAATGAGGCGTGTGTGATAAAAATGGTGGTGATTTGAATTATGGAGGGAATGGAGACTATATAGAGATTGAGAGTGATTGAGGGCCCTAGGATCTGAGAATTTCTGTTAGAGAATTAAGGGTGAGATTGAGGTCGGTTAGAAGTTTGTTAAAGGAGTTTGCTGAGCTGGAACTTTTCTGTTAGATTCTGTTATGAGTTAGTTGCAAATGGTAGTGAATGGTTCTGTTTTGAATTCTGTTAGTTAGTTAAAGGTTAAAACAAAGTTAGTTAGGAGAGTGAAATGGCAGTTACGGATGGAGGGTGAGAAGTTAGGGAATTCTGTTAGGGAATGTTGGTTAAAGGTTAGAAGGTAGTTATGTCGGTTAGGGTGAGCTGGCAGTTGGTTAGTTAGGAAAGTAGTTACAGGTTTTGGGTGAGTTTGTCAGGTACTGTTAGTTGTAAAATTAATTGGTGAATGTATGTATGAGCTGGATGAAGAAATGCCAATTTTCTGAATTGTTTTCATTTGGTTTAAAATCGCAGGGCTTCCTTTGAGATGCAGGGTCCAGGTTTGATACTTGTGGGAGCTGCAAGTTTGATTTATGATCGGTGGATCGAATGGGAGCAGCAGCAGCGGATTGGTCTCAGTAACTCTTTTGAATGCTGGTTTGACTTTGGTATGGAATTACTCTTGTCAATAGAAATGAGCATGTTAGGCTTAGTTTAGTAGTTGAACATTACTGTATGATGAACTGGCCTGTGAACCGGAGTTGAGTTTGCCGCAAACTGAAGCTGAATTGACTCTTTGTTATGCAGGTAGATGTTATTTCGACAAGTCGGTACCACAGTATATGGAGCATAGTTGAACCCGAAACTACTAGGTAAGGATCCTCGTAACGAGATGTTGAGATTGCTACGTTGGTTCACTTTCTCTGGCAACACTTCCTTTGTTGTACTGACCGAATCTTACACTTGAATTGAATGTGGATTGTGTCTGTTTTGTAGCTTCTTTTTTTTGGTTTGAGCTTGAACATGGATGTTGGCTTGAATTTCGAATTGTTCTGATTTTATATTTTTTGGACAGTATGTGATATTTGGTTTTGAAATGAGCAAGACTATATGAATGATTGGAAAGAGAACACAGTGGGCCTTTGATTTGGGAAGACTATGTACAGAGCCGCGAGTTCATTTTTCTCGTATCGTACATGTCTTATGCTGTTTGACAGGTAGCAGTAGGTCTTTTGTATATGTGTATTTCTATGTGTGTATGCTGGACTGAATTAAATGGCTGGACTGTGTTTGGGCAGCTTGAGTTTATTTCTATTTTGGTTTTGAAATGTTGATATGGAAGGCTTGAATGGTGATAGTATAGGTGTGAGATAGGTTTGGACTGAACTATTGTGAGATGTTTGCTATGCTTTCCTTTTGAATATTGCAGGGCTGTTTTGATTTGGTGATTTGTGTAGATGTTGGTACTGATTTGTGTGTGGACTGATAGTATCTTCTTTGTAGGAGCATCATGGAGGTTTAATGTCTGCAAGCTGCAAAAGGAATTATGGAGACAAAGGGCATGGCTTGAAGAAAAATGGGGCCTTAGGATTAGAAGCAACAATTTTAGAGGCATTCTGGAGTAATTTATTTTGGTGGTGTAATGGATTTGTATTGGGGTTTTTTTATGTAATGGTGTTTGGATCTTGGAATGATGTTTGGCTTGAAACAACTTTGTAACATCCTTTTTCGTGTAAATTTCTAGAAATTATGAATGGTATTTGAATGTATTTGACAGATGTCTTGCAGCATAGCGAATCATGACTCTTGTAATGACTTTCTCCCTTGGAATTTGAGTGTCATGTCCATATACTCTTTCATTTTGGATTTTCAATTATCTCCTCCACTTTTGTGATTTGATTTAAAACCTTTCTTTTGTATGCCTTACTCGCATTTCAAAACCTCTTCAATTTGCTACTTGACCAAGCATCATAGGTTAAAAATCCGAGATAATCCATTATGGTTGTTTTGGTCATAAAGTCAACCCTCCATGGTTGACTTTGACCAGAAGTCAGAATTTCAACAAATGTCTTCAAAAATTTCAAAGTGGCCCAATGCAATCCTCAAATGAACGAACCCACACTCTTTTAACGAAGCCTCGAACAAATAGCTCGTATTCCAAATACTCAGATGAGCCATACTTTGGATTGGGGAATAAACCAGAAGAAACCCTAATAATAAGATAACCATAGGTACAACCTTGAAAATCTGCCAGTTGACACAAGCACAATGAAATGAACCTCGATCCATGATTAGTTGAAAATCTTAATAGAAACAAGCCTGCACAAAGTATGAACTTCAAGCCACGTGAAACCTCAGCTTTATCTACGACCTCGATCCCTTGCCAGACTTATTGATTAATGATGTATGTTATGTCAATGACCTAATGAAGTATGTACATGAATGCAAAACCTAAGCCAGTTAGAAATTAAGGGGTAGGACAAATTTGGGGTATGACAAGCGGAAGGATTCTCATGCCAGCTTTTTAAGGACTGACTCCTTGTATGCAATACATGACTATACCCTCCACCTAATTCTTATGTGTACTTAATCCGGGTTAGGATTTGTCCATAATGTATCACTTGTAACAGAATCACACAAGTAACAGAACCAAAGAACCACACATGTAACAAGAATGAAAAAACAAAACAAATAGAATTAACCCTTTCTTTGGAAACAATAAAAAGTTTTTTTCCCCAGTGAAGTCGCCATTTTTCTGTCGCGGGGAAAAATCGTATCTTTTTCGGGATGAGACACCTGATGCCTTCTTTGGGCTCGAGTGCTCATAAAAATGATTTTTCTTTTGTTTCGACCAGACTTTTTATTGTTTCCAAAGTAGGAAAAGGAAAAAAGTTGCAATAACCTAAAAAGTGGGGGAGAGATTCCGGGTAAGAGGGTTGGTTATACGAAGGGAAGGTATTAGCACCCAACGTATCTATAGTACTCTATAGGTTTCTTTGCTATGTTTTTTTTTTCATTCTATGTTATGGAGAGGTTCTTGTGAGATAGGTGGGACCTAGGGTGTTTGTTTGATTATGGTCGCAAAGATCATCGCAATCCTCTGCATACATATCCCTTAGAGGGAATCAAAGCATCTGTAGCTCGGGTCTACGGGTGCTAAGGTTTGAATGGTTTGAGGGAGAAGTTTTGCTCGCCAAGGATACGACCTTGTGCCTACGTATTCTCAAAGGGATGTTGAGAAAGTCAGAGCAATCGTAGTTCCCACTTATGCTAGTGGAAGCAAAGGATAAGAGACAAATGTTATCTAAATGTTCGATGTATCTAATCTATATCATCACATACATCTGTTTGATTTTGCTTGAAATCTTTTCATTATAAGCCCTGGGCTGTGCCACTTATGGCGCTTAGAATGATAAAGATGTTTTTTTGTTTAGCCAGCCTTGTGGCAAAAACTTTCAATGAAGTCAGCCTTGTGACAAAAAGTTTTGATTAATCAGCCAGCCTTGTGGCAAAAGTTTCAATGAAGTCAGCCTTGTGACAAAAACTTTGATTAATCAGCCAGCCTGGTGGCAAAACGGTTTGATTGATTAGCCAGCCTTGTGGCAAAAAAAAGTTTGATTGATTGATTGTTTGTGATGATATAGAAGAGATACTCCTATCATAGAGATGATAAATGTCTAATCTCCTAGGGTATTTGATTTGGATATTGGGGATGCTTATAAGAAGCCCGTGGGTCCTTGTACGAAGCCCAAGAGGAGGCTATCCGAGGGTCCTTGCATTGTAAGCCCAAGAGGAGGCTATGTGAGGGACAAGTCGTTTGTACGAAGCCCAAGAGGAGGCATGGTATAGTTGGTTTGAGCTCTTAGAGCGATTTCACCGGGAAACCATACTCTATGTCCTAACCTAAACTAGGGGAGATTCTTTGCACGAAGCCCAATAGGAGGCTATGGGGAACCTAGTGTTGTACTAAGTTGAACAAGTATATATAACACGATCACAAATATGAACAAGTACGAACAAATATGAACAAGTACATGAACAAATATGAACAGTTATATATGACAAGGTGTGTGTATACAATGGAGTTTATGAAGGAAATATACCTGTAAGGATGATCCATTTGTATGCACGGGGGCTCGGGACTTATACTCGGGGAGAGGCCCATTGAGTTTATTCAAAAGCTATGTAAACAAGTATTTACAAGAGGGCTTGGGACTTATACCTACATGGAGGCCCATGGTATTTTTGGGAAGATTTAAAGAAAACCTTCATTTTTTATTTGTTATTCGAAGTTAAAAAAAACAAATTGATCGAGATATGTACAAAAAGGTGTACAATGAAATACCTAATTTCATGCAAAGGAATGGGACTTATACCTATGTGGAGGCCCATGTTTTATTTCATAAAACATGGTTGATTGTTTTGTTTAAAAGCGCGAGGTTTTGAAAACAGGTTGAAAGTTTTTGTTTTGAAAAAAGTTTTCTGTTTAAAGAAAAACTGTACAAAGAAAAGGAAAGGGACTTATACTCTCTAATATTCGAGAGGCCCAGTTGTTTTGAAAATCAATTGATCAATCCAAAAAGATTTAATCAAGAGTTTTTGAAAAGAGAAATCAAAAAGAAAAGGTTTATTTGTTTTAAAACGGTGATCGCTTGTTTTTTTAACGGTTTGAAATTTTTGAAAGAAATCAATTTAATTAAGATGAAAGCAAAGATTATACTTAATTAATACCTAAATGATTAGGGTTTTGATCACAAAATATTTACAAGTAGTTAATTTTGAAAAAATCAAATGAAAAACAATTTTTAAAGTATTTAAAAACACTTAAAAACATGTCATTTTAAACCTATTTAAAAATGTATTAAATAAATATTTTTTTGTGATTTTTTTGGATGTTCATAAAATATATATATTAAACAAAGAGTGTGCAAAAAATGAAGTGGAAATGATGAATTTTGATTGGTTCAATTAATTGATGAAGTTGTAAAGAAAAGTGAAGAAAATAAGTGATAAAAAAATAGGGTTTGGTCCTGCCAGGGTTTGAACTCACGCCCTCTCTCTCACCAACCAAAACACTTGCCAACTGAGCTGCGCGCGCAACTTGTAATATACACGCTTTCATTCAATTATATTTAAAACTAACATTTGAAATTTCTGAACAGAAAATGGCGCCAAGAACACCATCCCCATTTGATTTTGAAAATTCTTAAAACTGAGTTGTTTGGATCAAGTGAATAGCCTATCTTGCTCGATTTTTCACAAGGAACACAATGGTGCCATTTAATTTCATTTATTTTCACTCTAAGGCCATTGATTTTCTGATGAACACGAAGAACCCTAATTCTGAGATTGATCATGAAATCGTGCATGTGCAAGATAATTAGCAATTGATTGAGGGTTAATGATCCATGCATATGCAGAAACAAGATGGCAAAGCAATATTTTATTTATGATGCGTGTATGTATGAGTTTGAAGTTCATAGCACTTACCTTCAAAAACGGCCAAACTGGAGATTGAATTTCGAGCTAGGGGTGTTACAGATGCTTTGTAATGATCTGGATAGCTTCAATGATGATTATGGAACATGTCTGGATGCTTGGAGTGAACTGAATTCATCTGAGCAAAGCCATGGGAGCCGATCTGCAGTTGCTTGGAGTAAAGATCGAGCTTGATGATTCTGATGTTTTAGGCTATATGTGAGTGTTTGGATAGTTCATATGTGACATATATGAGGTGTTGGAAGTGTTAGTTTGGACAAAATTGAGCTTGACTGGATTTTGGCATGATAAGGCTCATTTTATGTTCATATGGAGGTTGAAGAGTGATTCTGAGATTTGAGGTGTTTTGGGGTATGTGAGTGAATCAAACAACTTCCATATGATGTTTAGGAAGTGTTAGAAGCAACACTTTGCTCAGAAATTGCAAGAGATGGAAATTGCAATTCTTCCTCTTTGAAACTCATGAAACTTGCAACTTAAGAAAGAAGAGAGAAAACCTATGATTATGAGGTTTTGGTGTGATTTGAAGAGTGATTTGAACCTCTATTTATAGGCCAAGGATTCTGAATGCAGAGCTTTGCAAGTTGATCAAAGAATGGTGATTTGGCATTTGGAGATAAACTGGAATCTTTCACATTAAATGCAAGATGGTTAAAACCTAAACCATGGTTAAAATTGGCTATGCTTCTTATCTCTTTCCCATCTGTCTCAAATCAGAAAATATCTTCCAATTATTGCATCTATGCATCATTACTTGGATCATAGACCATATGGTTCAAAACTTTGGCAAAATGACTTGAAATTTCAAGTGAAAATGATCACTAAATGCATAATTCAAAGCCATAGCTATGCTCCACATTTTTTCATGCTCTTGGACATTTTGGAAAGCTCATGTTACACACTTCAAAACCCTAGTTGAAAGTTTCTTCAAGACCTTTAAGGAAATGGGTGAAAAAGATCCATGAACTTTGAAGAAAGTGAGATTTTAAGTGAAATTTTCAAAAGATACCAACTTTGAAGCTCCATATCTCTTAAATGGTTGATCTTTTGGAAAATCATTTTATGTGACAAAGTTGTTTATTGGATCAAAATCTACAACTTTCATGTTGGAAGTTTTTTTTAGTTTGTAGGTGAAATTTTGAGTTATTCCCTTCCAAAGTTTGGAAAAAATCATTGAAAAACACTTGGAAATTTTTCTAAGTATGAAAGTCAAACTTTTGACTTTTTGATTCTTGATTGATTTTCTTGATCAAATGACTTCATATATCATATATTGATGATTCAAAACTTCAAAAGTCATGGTTGACCAAAATTCCCCAAAAGTCAATGGTGATCTTGTACAGTTGACTTTTTCAGACGAATTGCGTTTCTGGAGATTTCAAATGAACCAGGCTATCCTCAGCAAATGAATGGTATGAGTGGATCACATTGAATTATTAGAGGACCTTGAGCCATTGTTTAAGTTGTGGCACCATGTTCTGATTAAAAAGTCAGTGGTTCAGGTGAATTAGGTCAAAAACCCTAATTGTCGACCTGATGAGATTGATGACTGTGGATCTTGAATTGAGATGTAATTTCCATTGGATATTGTCATAGGGATTATTTGAAGATTATTGAAACCTTTGAGTGATCCCCTGGAGCTTTTTAGGGTTTCCCAAATGTGATCCCTGATTTCAGTCCCTGATAGTTCAAAACCCTAATCTGATGATTTGAAATTTCACTGTTGATCAATCCTGGTGTAGGAGATGTCCTGAGCCAATGGATTAGGTCAAAATGATGTACTTGGGGTCTTGAGGTCATGTCCCAGGTCATTAGGTCAAATCCTGAGTAAAAATTAGGAGTATGCTATCTTCAGTCAAAACCCTAATCTGATCGATTCAGAGCCTTTGAGCTTGTTGAAATGGATTTTTGAGGACCAAATGTTGATTGTTGATGAAGATAGTTCCTTTTGAGATGAAGGGAGAACAAAACCCTAATTGGTTGTTACTTGTACTGATGAGTGATTTCTTGTTTAAATCATGCTGAGTCACAAGTAGCAAACACAAGCTATGCAATTTGTTAGAGATGCAAATGATGCATATGCAGATGATATGAGATGGTATCTTAGGTCAAAAATTGGGGTATGACACCAGCTGTTGTATAAATCAACTGCTTTGTTTTCATTCTGAGCCCATTGACAAATACTATCATATGTTCAGTCTTGTCCATATTATGAGTGGGACATGCTACCAGAATTCTTTTGAATCTTTAATAGGCATCTCCTAAGAGCTCACCCTCCTTCTGCTTGAAATTCAAGATGTCATACCTCTTCCTTATAAATATAGATGCGAAAAAATACTCATTCAAGAAAGCTTTCTCCATCTCTTCCCATGACGTAATACTGCCATCTGGAAGAGAATAGAACCATTCTTCTGCTTCTTCGGCCAAGGTGAACGGGAACATTCTTAGCTTCTTTGCCTCTTCCGTGTGACCTTCTATTTTCAACGTAGTGCTCATGGTCAAAAACCTTTGTAAGTGCTTGTTTGCATCTTCATTAACCTTTCTGGTGAAAGGTTTTATTTCCAGCTGATTGATCGTGCTAGGATGCAGTTGGAAGTTAGCAGCGTTCACCGGTTGGTTGACAATAGTTAGTCTTCCTCCCGGTGTGTTTCTAGCACCATAGTCTCCAAGAAGTCTCTCCGGTGCTGGTGGGTTCTCGCCCATGACTTCTACTTCACTTTCAGAGTCTGAACAAGAATGATCTATAACAACTTCTTCTTCAGATTCCAGTTTAGCTAGACGGGCTTTTCTGCGTCAAAAAGAAATTCAGCTGAGGTCTTACCTCGCATAAACAGATTAGACAATTATTAGAATGAGGAACAAAAATAAAAATGTGCAGAAAATAAAATTTTAGTCGCAGAGCAACAAAATTCTAATTAAAATAACTCAAAACTCAATTATCTTCGGAAGTCCCCGGCAACGGTGCCAAAAACTTGATAGGTAAATAGCAAGTGTACTATTTTGCCTATGTAGTAGTAATGGGAAAATCCCAAGTATCGAATCTCAAGGACTGCTTGACGATACAGAGTTTTATAGCAATTTCAATTAGACAAAAGGTATAAGGGGTTTTGGTTGGTTTGATAGAGTTTGTAATAAAAGTAAACAAATAAATTATTGAACAATGACAGAGATGAGTAGATTGCTACGGATGGTGAATGATTCTTCCTATTATAACTTGTTAGAACAAGATTTGTTCTGATCAATATTCTTAGTTTTGATGATAACAAGGATATGAATTTTGTGTGAGATAATGTGGTACTCTAATACATTGCAATTTCCCTTTCAGGAAATATATAAAGAGTATACACAAATCAGCGCTCAGAAGCTTTGTCTCAGAAGGTTCAGCATGCAACATCAGAACATGGTCTGGCAAGACATCAGAAGATGGTCAAGGCAGAATCAGAACATGGGTCTATGAAAGCATCAGAAGAACTTGAGGTCAGAAGCAGAAGCACTGAAGTTCTCATGGTATCACGCTCAGAAGCACTTCAAGGTCAGAAGACAAGAAGATGCTATGCACCAAGCTGTTTGACTCTGATGATATTCAAATATTTTATTCACAAACATTAGATCAGAAGAAAGTACAGGTGGCAGGCTAAGCTGACTGACAAAAGGAACGTTGGAAGCTATTAAAGGCAACGTCAGTAGACACAGCGTGAACAAGGCTCGAGGTAGTTGACAAAAGCGTGAAACATTAAATGCAAAGCTGTACGGAACACGCAAATCATTAAATGCGTTCAACGGTCATCTTCTCAAACGCCTATAAATATGAAGTTCTGATGAGAAGCAAGGTTACGAATTCTTGAACAACTCCGAACCAAATTCTGTGAATATTAACTTGCTGAAACGCTGTTCAAGTCAAAGCTCAGAAACTTCATCTACATCAAAGCTCACTACATTGCTGTTGTAATATATTAGTGAGATTAAGCTGAAACGTTAAGAGAAATATCACTGTTGTGATTATAGCTTTTAAGAAGCATTGTAAAACTCTTATTTGATTACATTAATTTGTAAGTAACTAGAGTGATCAAGTGTTGATCAGGATACTCTAGGAAGTCTTAGCTTGTGTCTAAGCAGTTGTAATTAGAGTGATCACGTGGTGGTCAGGATACTCTAAGAAAGTCTTAGCTTGTGTCTAAGCAGTTGTTCCTGGAGTGATCAGGTTGTGATCAGGAAACTCTGGAAGACTTAGTCGCGGACTAAGTGGAAAACCATTGTAATCTGTTGCGATTAGTGGATTAAATCCTCAGGTGAGGTAAATCACTCCGCGGGGGTGGACTGGAGTAGTTTAGTTAACAACGAACCAGGATAAAAATAACTGTGCTATTTATTTTTATCGTTCAAGTTTTTAAGACTACACTTATTCAAACCCCCCCTTTCTAAGTGTTTTTCTATCCTTCAATTGGCATCAGAGCGCCGATTCTAAGGTGCAAGCACTTAACCGTGTTTAGAAAAGATTCAGGAAGAGAAAAACGCTTCAGTAAAAGATGGCTGGTGAAATTCCAACAAATTCAACTCCATCTACATCTGGCTCTGCTGAGCAATACAATGGTAACAATGGTTATACTAGACCACCAATATTCGATGGTGAAAACTTTGAATATTGGAAAGACAAACTGGAAAGTTACTTTCTTGGTCTAGATGCTGATCTATGGGATCTTCTGTTGGATGGTTACAAACATCCTGTTAAAGCTACTGGTGTAAGGCTCACGAGAAGCGAAATGAATGATGATCAAAAGAAAGATTTCAAGAATCATCACAAATGCAGGACTGTTTTGCTGAATGCTATCTCTCATGCTGAGTATGAGAAGATATCTAACAGGGAAACGGCCCATGACATATATGAGTCCTTGAAAATGACTCATGAAGGAAATGCTCAAGTCAAGGAGACTAAAGCTCTTGCACTAATCCAGAAGTATGAAGCCTTCAAGATGGAGGATGATGAAGACATTGAAAAGATGTTTTCAAGATTTCAAACTCTGACTGCTGGATTGAGAGTTCTCGACAAAGGCTACACCAAGGCTGATCATGTGAAGAAGATCATCAGAAGTTTGCCCAGAAGATGGGGCCCAATGGTGACTGCATTCAAGATTGCGAAGAATCTGAATGAAGTTTCTTTGGAAGAGCTGATCAGTGCCCTGAGGAGTCATGAGATTGAACTTGACGCTAATGAACCTCAGAAGAAAGGTAAGTCTGTTGCATTAAAATCTAATATTAAAAAATGCACTAACGCTTTTCAGGCTAGAGAAGAAGATCCTGAAGAATCAGAATCTGAAGAAGAAGATGAACTGTCCATGATCTCCAGAAGGGTAAACCAACTCTGGAAGAGCAAACAAAGGAAGCTTCAGAAGCTTCAGAAGTTCAAAGAGATTTGAACGTGGAGAATCTTCTGGTGACAGAAGATCTGACAAGAAGAAGGTTGTCTGCTATGAGTGCAATGAGCCTGGACATTACAAGAATGAGTGTCCGAAACTTCAGAAGGAGAATCCCAAGAAGAAGTTTCATAAGAAGAAAGGTCTTATGGCAACATGGGATGATTCTGAATCAGAATCAGGATCAGACTCTGAAGGAGAGCAGGCAAACTTTGCGCTGATGGCGACAGAAGATGATGGATCAGAATCTACATCAGAATCAGATTCTGAAGAGGTATTTTCTGAACTATCTAGAGAAGAGTTAGTTTCCAGTCTAACAGAGCTTCTTGAATTAAAAGCTCATCTTAGTATCAAATACAAAAAGCTGAAAAAGCAATTTGAATTTGAAACTAAGAAGCTTGAGTTGGAAAATTCTGAATTAAAAGAAAAAGTTTTAAAATTATCCAATAATGTTGGATCTCCTTCTAATTCAGAAAAATCCACTCCCAGTCTGAATCATATTCTGAAAGAATATGATTTAAGTTTCAGGAAGTCTTATCTAGAAGTATTGGCAGAAGTCAGCTAGCTTCTATGATATATGCTGTGTCTGGAAACAAGAGAGTTGGCATTGGTTATGAGGGTGAAATCCCATACAAGCTTGAATCTGTGGATGATATGAAAATATCATACAAGCCTTTGTATAACCAATTTAAATTTGGCCACTCCCATGATATTAAGCACACATCACATGCACAAAGTTTTCACATAACACACACCAAGAAGCATGTGACACAACCTAAGAAATATCATGGAACTCAGAATAAGAAATATCATGCTGTTCCTCCTGTTAAATATTTTGCTAAACCCAAGTTCAATCAGAACTTGAGGAGAACTAACAAGAAAGGACCCAAGAAGTTGTGGGTACCTAAGGAAAAGATTATTCCTATTGCAGATATCCTTGGCGGAAAAGAGGACAAAAAGCAAAATGTCATGGTACCTGGACTCTGGGTGCTCGCAACACATGACGGGAAGAAGGTCTACATTCCAAGACCTGGTGCTTAAACCAGGTGGAGAAGTCAAGTTTCGAGGAGATCAGAAGGGCAAAATCATTGGCTCTGGAACCATAAGTCTTGGTAACTCTCCTTCCATAACTAATGTACTTCTTGTAGAAGGATTAACGCATAACTTATTGTCCATAAGTCAATTAAGTGACAATGGTTATGATATAATCTTCAATCAAAAGTCTTGCAAGGCTGTAAGTCAGAAGGATGGCTCAATCCTATTTACAGGCAAGAGGAAGAACAACATTTATAAGATTGATCTTTCTGATCTTGAGAAGCAGAAGGTGACTTGTCTTATGTCTGTTTCTGAAGAGCAATGGGTCTGGCACAGAAGATTAGGTCATGCTAGTTTGAGAAAGATTTCTCAGATTAACAAACTAAATCTGGTCAGAGGACTCCCAAATCTGAAATACAAATCAGATGCTCTTTGTGAAGCATGTCAGAAGGGCAAGTTCTCCAGACCTGCATTCAAGTCTAAGAATGTTGTTTCTACCTCAAGGCCGTTAGAACTCTTGCACATTGATCTGTTTGGCCCAGTCAAAACAGCATCTGTCAGAGGGAAGAAATATGGACTAGTCATCGTTGATGATTATAGCCGCTGGACATGGGTAAAGTTCTTGAAACACAAGGATGAGTCTCATTCAGTGTTCCTTGAATTCTGCACTCAGATTCAATCTGAGAAAGAGTGCAAGATCATAAAGGTCAGAAGTGATCATGGTGGTGAATTTGAGAACAGATTCTTTGAAGAGTTCTTCAAAGAAAATGGTATTGCCCATGATTTCTCTTGTCCTAGAACTCCACAGCAAAATGGAGTTGTAGAGCGAAAGAATAGGACTCTACAAGAAATGGCCAGAACCATGATCAATGAAACCAATATGGCTAAGCATTTCTGGGCAGAAGCAGTAAACACTGCATGTTATATTCAGAATAGAATCTCTATCAGACCTATTCTAAATAAGACTCCTTATGAATTGTGGAAGAACAGAAAGCCCAACATTTCATATTTCCATCCTTTTGGATGTGTATGTTTTATTCTGAATACTAAAGATCATCTTGGTAAGTTTGATTCTAAAGCACAAAAGTGTTTCCTTCTTGGATATTCTGAACGCTCTAAAGGCTACAGAGTATACAATACTGAAACATTGATTGTAGAAGAATCAATCAATATCAGATTTGATGATAAGCTTGGTCTTGAAAAACCAAAGCAGTTTGAGAATTTTGCAGATTTCGATATTGATATATCAGAAGTTGAAGAACCAAGAAGCAAAGCTGCAGAAGCTGGCAGTCTCAGAAGCAATGGACCAGAAGATCAAGTTGCTGCATCTTTAGAGAATCTGAGAATTTCTGAAGAACCAACAGTCAGAAGATCACCTAGACTTGCTTCAGCTCATTCAGAAGATGTGATCCTTGGGAAGAAAGATGATCCCATCAGAACAAGGGCATTCCTTAAGAACAATGCAGAATGTCAATTAGGTCTTGTTTCTTTGATCGAGCCAACTTCTGTTGATCAAGCTCTAGAAGATCCAGACTGGATAATTGCCATGCAAGAAGAACTAAATCAGTTTACAAGGAATGATGTATGGGACTTGGTTCCTAGACCAAAAGGATTTAACATCATCGGTACTAAGTGGGTTTTCAGAAACAAGCTAAGTGAGAAAGGAGAAGTGGTAAGAAACAAAGCCAGACTGGTTGCTCAAGGTTATAGTCAGCAAGAAGGATTTGACTACACAGAAACCTTTGCACCAGTGGCCAGGTTAGAATCTATTCATCTATTAATTTCTTTTGCCACTCAACACAACATCACTCTTTATCAGATGGATGTCAAGAGTGCCTTCTTAAATGGTTACATAGATGAAGAAGTTTATGTCCATCAACCTCCTGGTTTTGAAGACTCCATGTCTCCAAATCATGTTTTTAAATTAAAGAAATCATTATACGGATTGAAACAAGCTCCCAGAGCTTGGTATGAACGTTTGAGTTCTTTCCTTCTGGAAAATGGTTTCACTAGAGGAAAAGTGGACACTACTCTCTTTTGTAAAACATTTAAAAAGGATATTTTAATTTGTCAAATATATGTTGATGATATTATCTTTGGAACATCTAATGCTACACTTGGAAAGGAGTTTGCTGAGTCTATGCAGGATGAATTTGAAATGAGCATGATGGGAGAACTCAAGTATTTCCTTGGGATTCAAATTAACCAAACTTCCGATGGAACCTATGTTCATCAAACGAAGTATGTGAAAGAACTTCTGAAGAAGTTTAATCTTTCTGAAAGCAAAGAAGCCAAAACTCCTATGCATCCAACATGTGTACTGGGTAAGGATGAGGTAAGTAAGAAGGTAGATCAGAAGTTGTACAGAGGTATGATTGGATCTCTTCTATATCTAACTGCTTCTAGACCTGACATTCTCTTTAGTGTTTGTTTGTGTGCTCGATTCCAATCAGATCCAAGAGAATCTCATTTAACTGCGGTTAAGAGAATTCTAAGGTATCTGAAAGGTACTACTAATGTTGGTTTATTTTACAGAAGATCTAAAGATTACAACTTAGTAGGATTCTGTGATGCTGACTATGCTGGAGATAGAATAGAAAGAAAGAGCACTTCTGGAAGTTGTCAATTTCTTGGAAGTCATCTGATCTCATGGTACAGCAAGAAGCAAGCTACTATTGCCCTCTCAACAACAGAAGCAGAATATGTTGCTGCTGCTGGTTGTAGCACACAAATGCTCTGGATGAGAAGTCAGCTGGAAGATTACCAGATATATGAGAGTAGCATTCCTATTTTCTGTGATAATACTTCTGCTATATGTTTATCTAAGAATCCTATTTTACATTCAAAAGCTAAACATATTGAGATTAAACATCATTTCATAAGGGACTATGTTCAGAAGGGTGTTATATCCTTAAACTTTGTGGATACAGACCATCAATGGGCTGATATCTTTACAAAACCCCTTGCTGAAGATAGGTTTAAGTTCATTCTGAAGAATATCAGTATGGATTTATGCCCAGAATGAGAAGATGAGAAGATCTTATGTATGAGTATCTTCTGAAATGAAATTGGATTTTTTGTTTATAAGAAGTTCTGATTGAAATCAATTAGAAATTGTGATTCAGTTATTACTAACATTTCATTGTCTAAGTTGATTCAGAATCTCTTTAAAAGCAAAACAGCTGTAACTGGCTATCCAGATGGTAAACACGTGTTCACTATTCCTGGACAAGCGTGCGTGCAGTTGAGGGGACGTCTACTTAGGTAACTGTGCAAATCTCGTCTTTTGTCATTATTATCTCTCCTCACGTCACGTAACATTAAATGCTATTCATCATTTCTTTTATTGTCCTTCTTTTCTTTTTTATATTCCTCGAACGTTTCCCTCTTCTTTTTCCCACTATTTATTCCTTCATTTCGTTGCATTTTTCAATAAGTCTTGGCTCTCTTTCTCTTTCTTTTTCTCTTGTCCAACAAAGTTTTTCTTTGGCATAAACCCTAGTTCATTCATCTTCAACCTAGCGTTCTTCATGAATCCTTTCAACTCAATAAGAACGGATGGAAGGGTTAATCAGTTACAGGATGTGAAGCATATCTTGGGATGGCTCTCCAAGTCTCCTTCAAGACAGATCTCTTCTTCAATGCTGTTATCAACATTTATCCAAAGGAAGAAGACCTTCTTGAGTGCCTGGAGCCCGCTTGCAACATTAGCTCTCTGTCTGTGAACTGTCCCTCACTTCCTCTTTGGTCTCTTGGATCTCTCCTACAGTGGAGGTTCTAGTCTGGACAGGCATGAAGAGTTTTCAAGCTTCCATGGCTGAACAAACTGAAGACCAGAGGGTTCTTGAGTTGTTTGCGCAGTCTTTGCGTAGGATAGAGTCTTAGGTTAGAGTTGTAGCTCTTAAGTCTTTGTAGTTTTCGTTGCTTGTTGCACTTGTGTATCAGCATACATCTTTTGTAATCCTACTTGGTTAATCAATGAAAAGCTTATTCTGCATAACTCCTGTACTTCTGCTTTCTATCAATGATTATTTATGTTTCTTTCCTTTTGTCTCTTGCTTTACATCTGAATCTTTTATGCTTTTTGATGTTATGACAAAAAGGGGGAGAAAATATATGATAAATGATCTGATTAATATTATCAGTTACCGAGTAAAAAGACCCCACATTTACTAACAGAAGCTGCAAGCTTCATATGTTTCTAAGTTGTGTTGTTGCAGGAATCAAAGATTCAAGATCAATATAAGAAGCAACAAAATGAATCAAGCTCTTGGATTCTTGAAGCAAGCTGAGTGCTATGAAGCTTCAGAATCAGAAGCAAGAAGAAATGATCAGAGATAGCTCTTGGATTCTTGAAGCAAGTTGAGTGCTAGGAAACTTCAGAATCAGAAGCAAGAATGATCAGAAATTCTGATAGTAGAATATGATCCAAATCATTGTCTATTTGCTCTAATACATTGTCTATTAGATCTGATATAGTCTATATGGCTTATATGGCTCTGATACATATCTTGTGTTCTGATACACATCTTATGTTCTAACTCATTCATGCTGACTTTTGTCGTTTAGTTTTGTTCTGTAACATTTCAGGATGTAGAGATGCTCTGATGATGCTCTGGTACATTCAACAATATTCTGATACAATCTAGCATGAAGTGATGAAAGAAGAATTTCAAAGCTCTGAAGCTATCCGAGGGAAGCAGAAATCAGAAGCTGTGAATGTTCTAAAAGATCCAGAAAACTCAAGTTCTGAAGCTGTCCTAAATGGAAGCATGAATCAGAAGCTGTGAATGTTCTGAAGATTAAAGAAATTCAAGTTCTGAAGCTGTCCTAAATGGAAGCAGGAATCAGAAGCTGTGAATGTTCTGAAGATCAAAGAAATTCAAGTTCTGAAGCTGTCCTAAATGGAAGCAGGAATCAGAAGCTGTGAGTGTTCTAGGGATCTAAAGAAATTCAAGTTCTGAAGCTGTCCAATGGAAGCAGAAGTCAGAAGCTATGAATTATCAGAAGCAAGAAGCTTATGTGATCGTCTCTACCGAAATAATCAGGGAAGTCTTTTATCATTAAAGTTCTTCGAGTATTTATTTCAGGGGGAGATTATTCATCTCAGGGGGAGATTGTTAATCTCAGGGGGAGACATATTCACATGCTTATGCTATAGCTGTGTAATTTGTCTTTAGCCGTCTGCTCTTTCTGATCGCAAATTCATATCATTTATATATGTTTTTGTCATCATCAAAAAGGGGGAGATTGTTAGAACAAGATTTGTTCTGATCAATATTCTTAGTTTTGATGATAACAAGGATATGAATTTTGTGTGAGATAATGTGGTACTCTAATACATTGCAATTTCCCTTTCAGGAAATATATAAAGAGTATACACAAATCAGCGCTCAGAAGCTTTGTCTCAGAAGGTTCAGCCTGCAACATCAGAACATGGTCTGGCAAGACATCAGAAGATGGTCAAGGCAGAATCAGAACATGGGTCTATGAAAGCATCAGAAGAACTTGAGGTCAGAAGCAGAAGCACTGAAGTTCTCATGGTATCACGCTCAGAAGCACTTCAAGGTCAGAAGACAAGAAGATGCTATGCACCAAGCTGTTTGACTCTGATGATATTCAAATATTTTATTCACAAACATTAGATCAGAAGAAAGTACAGGTGGCAGGCTAAGCTGACTGACAAAAGGAACGTTGGAAGCTATTAAAGGCAACGTCAGTAGACACAGCGTGAACAAGGCTCGAGGTAGTTGACAAAAGCGTGAAACATTAAATGCAAAGCTGTACGGAACACGCAAATCATTAAATGCGTTCAACGGTCATCTTCTCAAACGCCTATAAATATGAAGTTCTGATGAGAAGCAAGGTTACGAATTCTTGAACAACTCTGAACCAAATTCTGTGAATATTAACTTGCTGAAACGCTGTTCAAGTCAAAGCTCAGAAACTTCATCTACATCAAAGCTCACTACATTGCTGTTGTAATATATTAGTGAGATTAAGCTGAAACGTTAAGAGAAATATCACTGTTGTGATTATAGCTTTTAAGAAGCATTGTAAAACTCTTATTTGATTACATTAATTTGTAAGTAACTAGAGTGATCAAGTGTTGATCAGGATACTCTAGGAAGTCTTAGCTTGTGTCTAAGCAGTTGTAATTAGAGTGATCACGTGGTGGTCAGGATACTCTAAGAAAGTCTTAGCTTGTGTCTAAGCAGTTGTTCCTGGAGTGATCAGGTTGTGATCAGGAAACTCTAGAAGACTTAGTCGCGGACTAAGTGGAAAACCATTGTAATCTGTTGCGATTAGTGGATTAAATCCTCAGGTGAGGTAAATCACTCCGCGGGGGTGGACTGGAGTAGTTTAGTTAACAACGAACCAGGATAAAAATAACTGTGCTATTTATTTTTATCGTTCAAGTTTTTAAGACTACACTTATTCAAACCCCCCCTTTCTAAGTGTTTTTCTATCCTTCATAACTTGCTTTCTCAATGCAACAACTAAATTATCACACTTGATTACCGGTTCTCAAGATTATCTAATCCTAATTCCTTAGTGAATAGATCTTTGACATCACAACCTAATTACTATGTCCATAGATAATTATAATTATGATCAAGCATTCCAATATCGAGAATTTCCGGTTATGATAAATTATCCCTAGTCCTAGGTGATAGTGATTACCATATGTTTTACTCAGACAAACAAATAATCGCTGTCTAGCTAAAATTATTCATAAAGATTCAATATCCGTTTTTCTGACGGTTAAGGCATTAAGAACAGTCGTAGAACAAATCAGATATATGAAAACCAAATTGTTATTGCATACGATAAACAAAGTTATAATATTCAGAATCAGGGTCACCCCTAGCAATTGGGGGTTTAGCTACTCATAATAATAACAAAAATCATAGTGTTACTTGTAGACATTACAGATAAATGAAGGAAATCCAATCTTCAATGACAAAAGCTCATTGAAATCTTCAATCCTTGCCTCCAATCTGAGTTCTCCAACCTTTTACAGTGTATTTTCGCTCTCGAAATCGTCCAACCCTTGTGCCAACGCGTTTTCCCTCTTTTATTTCTGATTGACTGGGCTTCTCAGCAAGAAAGCCCGAAATTTCACGTGCACACGCGTGTGGAGACGCGTCTGGTGCAGTGAAACGCGTCATGGGACGCGTCTGGGCAGACAGGAGGCTTTCATTTGTTATTCTGGACTCCTGGGACATGTGTCTGGGGACGCGTCCTGGCAGATGGTTGTTTTTCTTTGTGTCTTGCGAAACTGGCACGCGTCCTGGGACGCGTTTGGGCAGGTTATGGTCTTTTCTTGGTTCCACACGCGTTTGGGGGCGCGTCTAGCCAGCAGATTGCATTTTCTCTTTTCCACACGCGTCTAGGGACGCGTCTAGCCAGGCCATGTGCTTTTCTTCAGTTTCTTCACTTTTTCGCATTGATTTTCTCCACTTCATTCATCTGAGTCTGCAAACACTTAAACACACGATCAAAGCATAAAATGCGGAATACAATAATAAAACACTTAACCAATTAACTCAAAAGCAACTAAAATCAACAGGAAAAATATGTGTAACTAAAATCAACAGGAAAAATATTCTTCTTTTAGTTTGTTCTGTATTTTAGATTACATGCTCTGATTTTGTAACACTAGGTGGGGCGAACGTTATTTCATTTTGTTTACTATGTTAGAGTTGAATGTTATACTCTCAACGTTTTGCTTTTTTGTTTATGCTGTTATGTGAAGTTGGTCACTGCAATTATTTTAAAAGTTTAACAAAGTATTGAGTTATGACATGCATGCTTCGTATTATGTCATCAGATAATTTCGTTGCGATGATACCCTAAGTGAAGGTGAGCAGGCAATGACAGGTGTTAAATGTTTTATTTTAAAATTTTATTTGTTACAAAACAAATTGTGAATTGAGATGTGTGACATCCTAATCTGATCAAGTGTTATACCTTGATTTATTTGTTATATTATATACTGGGAAATTAGGGTGTTACAGTCGGGATCTGGGAGTTGTTGAGAATACATTATGTGTTATTCTCTAGTTGTCATTAAACAAAATGTGTGTTTTTTTCTTCTGATTTTAAAGTTTCCCTATTACATTCTTATGTTATGTGTGTTCTTTTTATTTTCTCTATGCGTGTTTTTTTTCTAACACTCCCATTTTTTTTTGGGTTAAATAAGTTTTTGGTTGCTATAAATATTGCAGTTTTCATTTTTAGTCCCTCTCTGCCTTTAGATAACTGTTTTTAAAAAAAAATCGTTGTCAAAACCAACTAAAACCGTTGCCAAAATCCAGAAGGAACTAAAAATGAAACTACAATATTTATAGGGACCAAAAACTTATTTAACCTTTTTTTTTTTCTTTCTTTTTAACACTCCTATTTCAAGGTTATCAAGTCTATGATTTTATACTTTTCAGATGATGTTTTCTCTATCTTTTTACTTAGTAATGTCGTGTCTCTTACATCAACGGAGGTAGAATGTCCAATAGTATAGATTAATATATTAATTTTTCTCTCATAAATCCTCTTCCTTGAAGTTTACTATCATACATCTATGACTTACTATCATAATACACTTGTGTAAAGCCACCGGTAAAGTTTGTAACTAAATCATTAAAGTTAACATTGACACAACTTTTTAACTACTTATTTGTATTCACATTAATTTATTCAATCCAGTCATATGACAAACTAATGTGCAGTAGCAGTACGCACTAACACAAGTCTTTCTATAATATATGTTTCTTTTCCAAAATAAGTCTTTCTTTACCTAAGTAAAGCAAATCTAACAACTCAAAAAATGCAACATTCAAAGAAATCCAAAACCACCTAACTTCTCTTTGTTTCTATACATAAGAAATAGTGAATGTGAATGGAAGAAAAAACAGTCAATGATGGCATACTCAAAACTGACACATATATTAATGATCAATGACCAAACATCATCATGAAACTATGAAACATAACACTTAACACACAAAAAACAAAAACACCACCGCTTCATAGGTCATACTAGTACAACCTTTTTTTCAACTCATCTTCAACCAAGGTAGTACTAACTTTTTCTTCTCTCCATGAAACTTCACTCCTCTCTTCTCTTCTTTTCTTCCATCTTCCATTTCTACACTCTTTCTTCTTCACTCAACTCAGATGGCTTAGCACTTCTATCATTCAAAACCCACTGGACATCACTTCCACCTCTCATAAACTCAACATGGAACCCATCTCATTCCACACCATGTTCATGGGCTGGTCTCAAATGCAACTCTTTCCACCGTGTAATCTCTCTCAACCTTTCCTATCTTGATATCAACGGTCAACTAGGACCAGAAATTGCTAACTGCACACAACTTCAACACCTAGACCTTAGTTACAACTACTTCAATGGCCAAATACCTCAATCTTTCACTAACCTTCACAATCTCAAATACCTTGATCTTTCTGTTAATGTTCTCACAACTCCATTTCCTCATTTCTTGTCTCAAATCCCTCTCCTTAAAGTTCTTGATCTCTCTTATAACCAGCTTCACGGTTCCATTTCAACTACTATTGCCAACATGACTCATCTCCAAGAATTGTACCTCAAATATAACAACTTCTCTGGTTCAATTCCTTCCTCTATTGGGAACTGTACTCAGTTACAAGACTTGTATTTGAATGATAATCAGTTGGAGGGTGTTCTTCCTTACAGTCTCAACAATCTCAACCAACTTCTTAACTTTGATGTTGCCAACAATAAACTAACAGGTACTATTCCTTTGGGTTCTTCTGGTTGTGGAAATTTACAGTTTTTGGATATCTCATTCAATGATTTTGGTAGTGAAATTCCATATAGTATTGGTAATTATACTGCTTTATCAAAATTTGCTGCTGTGAAATCTAACTTGGTTGGACCTATTCCATCTTCCATTGGTCTGCTAACCAAGCTTTCGATTCTTCGCCTTTCGGAGAATCATTTGTCTGGAGAAATACCTTCTGAAATAGGCAACTGTAAGTCTTTGACTGAATTGCATTTGTATTCCAACCGACTCGATGGAAAGATTCCGTGTGAATTGGGAAAACTCAGTGAATTAAGAGACCTTGAACTGTTTTCTAATCAATTGAGAGGCGAAATTCCGCTCGAGATATGGAAGATTCGAGGTCTCGAGTATCTGTTTGTGTATAATAATAGCCTTTCTGGTGAACTTCCTGTGGAGATGACAGAGCTCAAGAACCTTAAGAACATTTCATTGTTTAACAACATGTTCTCTGGAGTCATACCTCAAAGCTTGGGAATTAACAGCAGTTTGGTGCAGTTGGACTTTGTGAATAATAGGTTCACTGGGAACCTTCCACCAAATCTTTGTTATGGAAGAAAGTTGAGTGTTTTGAATATGGGAATCAATCAGCTTCAAGGTAGAATACCTCTTGATGTTGGAAGATGCACAACTCTAAGAAGGGTCATTCTTAAACAAAACAAATTTACCGGGCCTCTCCCGGAGTTTGAAAGGAATACCAATCTGTTATACATGGAGATCAGCAACAATGAAATCAACGGATCAATTCCGTCGAGCTTGGGAAACTGCACGAATCTCACGGATTTAATGTTGTCTATGAATAAACTTAGTGGGAGTATACCACCGGAGTTAGGAAGCCTTGTGAATCTTCGGACACTGAATCTTGCTCATAATGACTTAGAAGGTCCTTTGCCTTTTCAGCTCGCAAACTGTACCAAAATGGACAAGTTTGATGTGGGATTTAATTTCCTGAATGGTTCATTGCCGTCGAGTTTGCAGAAGTGGACAAAGCTAAACACACTAGTTTTGAATGAGAATCGTTTTAGTGGCGGAATTCCAGAGTTCTTGTCGGCTTTTAAAGATCTTTCGGAACTACAGCTTGGGGGCAATATGTTTGGAGGGAAAATTCCTAACTCGGTTGGGACATTGCAGAATTTGATCTACGGGTTGAATCTAAGTTCTAATGGGCTGATAGGAGACATACCTGTGGAAATTGGAAAGCTGAAAAGTTTACTAATGATGGATCTTTCTCGTAACAATTTGACAGGAAGCATACAAGTTCTTGATGACCTCCCTTCATTAGTCGAAATCAGTATTTCGAACAATTCTTTTCAGGGTCCCGTACCGAAAATGCTAATGAAGCGGTTTAATTATCGCTTGTCATCATTTTCGGGGAATCCCGGGCTATGTATCAGTTGTTCACCATCCAGTGGCTTTGTTTGCAACGAAAGCAGCTACGTAAAACCATGTGACAACAACAACAAACCTATGAGTAACAAAGGCCTCAGTAAAGTTGCAATTGTGATGATAGCGATAGGATCCTCAATATTTGTTGTTTTGCTGTTGATGGGATTAGTTTATATCTTTGGCAGAAAATCTAAGCAGCAAGTCCATATCACCGATAATGGAGGTCCCTCGTCCCTTCTTAACAAAGTCATGGAGGCTACATCGAATCTAAGTGATCGGTATATTATTGGTAGAGGAGCCCATGGAGTTGTCTATAAAGCCCTTGTAAACCAAGACAAAGCTTTTGCTGTAAAGAAGCTAGCATTTGCTGCCAGCAAAGGTAAGAACTTGAGCATGGTTAGAGAAATTCAAACCCTCGGACAAATCAAGCATCGTAATCTTGTCAAATTGGAAAACTTTTGGTTGAGACATGATTATGGTCTAATTCTGTATAGCTACATGCCAAATGGAAGCCTTTATGATGTCTTGCATGAAAAGAAGCCAGCACCGTCTTTAGAGTGGAATGTTCGGTATAAGATAGCTATTGGAATTGCTCATGGGTTGACTTACCTCCATTATGACTGCGATCCTCCCATTGTGCACCGAGATATCAAACCAAGCAACATACTTCTAGACTCTGATATGGTGCCTCACATTGCAGACTTCGGTATTGCCAAACTTTTGGACCAGTCCTCTACATCAAATCCTTCATCATCCGTGCCTGGCACAATTGGTTATATTGCACCAGGTAACTAACTAACTAGTGATTTGATTTTTATCTTCTTCACATAATTTTCGTACGGTTGAGTAACATATTTGTTTATATTGGCCTTTGACAGAGAACGCTTATACAACGGTAAGTAGTAGGGAGTGTGATGTATACAGCTATGGAGTAGTTTTGCTTGAGCTGATAACGAGAAAGAAGGTAGTAGATTCATCGTTTCCGGAGGGTACTGATTTAGTGGGTTGGGTTAGATTGTTGTGGAGTGAAACAGGAGAAATTAATCAAATTGTTGATTCAAGCCTTGCAAATGAGTGTCTAGATACCAATATAATGGAAAATGTTGCAGAAGTGCTTATGGTGGCTTTGAGATGTGTTGAGAATGATCCACATAAGAGGCCCAAAATGACAGATGTTACTAAGCAGTTATCAGATTCAAATCCACAGAAAAAAAAGGTAAGAAGGGCTAGTTTTGTAAAAGATTTCTAACTTGTATCTATGATATCATGATATTATATAGATATCACTTTTGTTGTAAGCATTGTGCTTCAAATTTGGTGAATAATAATATCATAATCCTATAAGCTCTTGTTGAAACATGTATGCTATGATCTTGAATTCAGATAATCTTTATTATTACCGTGTTTTCGCTCATTGAAAACAAAAAATCTCTATCAATTTGACGCAGCGTAGTTGAAATGTTGAATTGAATCACTGTCCAACACCATTGTCACAATGTGTTGTTAGCACTTTTCTTTAAGAATTAGGTACTGAATATCACTTCATTTTTTCCACTCTTATTGTTAATTCCAATTATTTTTCTTTCTTAGGGGTTATAAATATGACTTCGTTACAACCTATTTTTCATCAAAGTTCTGGTTGGTCAGACACACTGTTATTGTTAACATTCTAAGTGTTGTGGTCTTTTAGACCTCTTTTAACTATGATTTTGATTTTGTTTTATTGTTGAACTATTTATGTGAAAATGTCAATAAATACATAAACAAGTTATCACTTTTATTTTTTGCACCTTGTATTACATTACGGTATTTGTCTTGACCCTTTTTCGGGGGAGGTTTTATCTTCTTTGATCCCACACTCTTGAGAGAGTATTTATCATCGTTAAGTCAATGGATTACGAACCCAAAAGAATGCATCGGATGGATTGGGAAAGATTAATGGAGTTAGGGAGGATCGGAGCCAGTTTAGAGTGTTGTTTGCAGCGCATCTTTTGATGACGAGTATGGCGATTGCTGCAGTATAGTATGTTTGTTGTTGGCCAACTTTTTTTGGATCCGGTGTTCGCATTTTCGAAAAGTCCATATGCAGCGGTCGCAACTTTTTTTGGATCCGGTGTTCGCATTTTCGAAAAGTCCATATGCAGCGGTCGGTGCATGATTTTGCGGAGTCTTGAGACACCTATGTCTTGTTTGCTGGTTAGGGGATTCTGCTATGTTTGGGTGTGGTGCATAGTCTTATAGTATTTATCTGGAGTCGGCTTTCGGCTTTGGCGTTTCGGCTTGCGTTTGGTGGATGGGGCCAATTTTGTGACTGCAATCTCAGCTCTAGGTTGGCATACCATTGGTATTTCTTTGGCTGGCGTAACAGTGGGCGGCAAAGTGGCTGCGGCCTCAGCTATGTTATTTGGGCTGCATATCAGTTTGGATTGGAGTTAGTATTCTCTTGTTAGTTCTGTTTTATATCATTAAATTTTGCTGATTCTGTAATAGAATGAGGAGCTGGCTCTTGAATCTAAGAGAGAAGGGTATTGGCTTGGATAAGTTACTCCAATGTCTCAGCTGCTCACTTAGTTTCTGGTTTTGGAGTTTTGTACGTTTTATACTGTACTATGGCATTGCTTATGCCTTTCTATTAATATATCTCTTGGCCTTTAAAAAAAAAAATTTGTTATCCTCAATTCTAATATGAGGAGAGTGTTTATCATCATTGTTCCTAATTTGGAGAGTATTTATCTTCGTTCATCTCAATATATGGGGGAGAGTATTTATCTTCATAGATTTAAAATCTAGGGAGAGTATTTATCATTGTTGGTTCCATTCGAGGGAGAGTATATTTCGTCGTCGATCCCAATTAACTGAAACAAAAAATAGTGTTAAATATGTTTAAACTCTTTTTAAAGTGAGACATTTTCTTTTTTCGTCTATCTAAAAAACTTCGTTAAAGAATTATCCTTCTAAAATCAGGAATTTTAATTTTGGCCTCTCCTGCAACTTAGTGACTGAATTAACGACAATTTATTACTTAGCGACAGAATTAACGAGGGTTTTAATGACGATTTTAGCTGGAGGAACAAAAAGCTAAAATAGTCTTTTTAGTCCCTTAACTTTAACTGAGAGTCCAATTTAGTCCCTTAATTTTTAAAATGTTCAAATTGATCCTTTAACTATTAAAATAGTGCCACGTTAGTCCTTCCGTCTCGGTCCGTTAGTCAAAGTTTGAAAAAAAACGTCCAAGTGGCATTGTAATGTGCTAATGTGGATTTAACATGACTAAAGTAACATCATTCATTACACATCTCATAAAAAATCTCATAAAAAATCTGCACAGAACAATAGAACTCAAACCATTACAAAGTTGAAAACCAACAAACAAACTCCAAAACTAAACCCAAACTCGAGCCAAGATAGATGCGTTAAGCCACAACAACCACACTAGCAAAATCACTATAATAATTCTGCACAAACAGAAGTTTCCAAAAAGCCATAACAAGAAACACGACAAGGATACTGCATACTGATGTCTTTTGAAATGTTTTATAAATAATTTCTGCTAAACCTCAAACTAGTTTCTACTACAGTGACAGATTGTCAATAACATAATAGAAAAACATTCATTTCTAAATCTCCACATCTCACACACTTTTTTAACTTCAATAGATTTTAAAATGAAATTAACTCAAAAGTCACAAATAAACTTAACTAACAAATAAATTGTTTTGTAACTTGCAATAAACAAGCAAACAGAATAGAAAATCTTTTGACTTATGCTTATGTGTTTGTCATAATCAAAACTATAACAAAGTCGCCATTAAAACCGTAAACAAAATTACCATCGAAATTGTTGTCGTCGTGAATAAAGATGTCGTCGAAATCGTAAACAAAGTCGCCGTTAAAACCGTAAACAAAGACGTTGTCCCCGTGAACAATGTCATTGCGTTGCACCGTTGAAGTTGTGTTTGAACAAGAAGATGAAGAGTTTAATCTGTTGTATTTATGGCTTGGTTAGTTATGACAAAAGAAGATGAAAAGTTTAATTTGTATCGTGTTATTGCGTTTGAGAGTGAAGGAAGAATTTGAGAAGAAATTGAAGGAGAAATAGTTTACGGGAGAGTGTTCTTGTTGCTACAACATTTAATTTCTAGAATTGGATGAACAATTTTAGATGGGATTGGATGGAAACTTAAGCCCCTAATTTTATTTCTCAGGAAATTGCAGAACACGAATGTAGAAGAGAGTGGAAAATAAGGAAGACAAAGGTCATTTGCCAACTCAGCTGTCACGTCTACAAACATAAACGTCGTTTGAGGAAAATAGACGGAAAGGAACTACGTGCTCCGTTTTTAAGACTTAAGTATGTTTGGATTGATGGAATAGGATGGAATGGAGCGGAATGGAATGGAATAATTTTATGTTCCATCGTTTGGATTGATTATAAACGGATGAAATGGAGTGGTATCGGATGGAATGCATTCCATCACATTCCATCACTTTCCACTATTTTTTGTACCCTCCGATTTGGGCGGAATGAAAAAATTATTTTATTCCATCGTGAAATTCCCAAACAATGGAAAGACGTATTTATTCAATTCCGCTCCATTCTATCTCGCTCTGTTCCATTCCGCTCCATTCTTTTTATTGTATCCAAACATAAGAGATTGATTTGAACTTTTTAAAAGTTAAGGGACCATAATAGACCCTAAGACAAAGTTAAGAGACGGGAAAAAAGGGTATTTTCCCAAAATGAAAATACCTAACATGAGAGGGACTACTTTAAACATATTTAACCCTGCTTTTATTTATTCAAATAATAATGTTCACATGGATACAAAATAATGGATCAAGTCTAAATTAAGAACGTAAATTGGTTACATTCCATGTTATGGGCAGAGCTTCACCTTATAAGGTCTCCAACATGTATGCTCTGGTCTAAAACCTCTCTATGATTATGTATGGTCCTTTCTAGTTGAAACCTAACTTCCCTCCTTTTAGTTATATAATTGGTTGCTTTAGCACTGGGTCCCCTTATTTCATTTCATTGGGAATGACTTTGGAGTTGTATTTTCTGGTTACATATAGCTTGGTGGCATATTCTCTTATGTGTGTTATTTCTATGACTGCATTCAACATGTTCATACTGCTTCTTAAGGTATGCTTGTTCGTTTTCTATTTGATTCTTTCTTTTCTTCAACTGGGGATGAGGATTAATTTCCACTGGAATCATAATATTATAGTCAAGAAAATCACTTAATAACGACGTAATTAGGGTTAGATACAAAACGAATGCGTAAATTTGGAGTCCAATTTTATATTGTCTAAGGTGTTTTCTGAGTTAGAGGGAGGTAGTGACTAAATATATTAATAAGATTTCATTATTCATCATTGTAAGCCTTACTTTTTATTTTTCAATTAAAAAAACTAAGAATCCCTTGAGGACAAGTGGCTAGTCCCCTTAGATTAGGTTCCCTCTACATGATTATAATCTAACCATGTGATTTTATGTAATTTTCTATGGCTGCTTATGTAATAAATCTCTGATATTAATTATATAGTTATATTTATGTTTAACTCTTTCTCCCATTTATGGAATTGGGAGAACTAATCTATAGGACAATGAGACTCAACGATAATTTGTCTATTTGATTGGTATAAATATGAGATTCTAATGATTTTTCCCGTTGTGACGAGAATAATCTCCGACATTAGTAGAGTTTTATGCATTATAATATATTTATCTTAGCAATTGGAAAATCCCAATACTTAGGAGGTTGCGAGGTGTAATTCAAAGTGTGAGATTTTGGATCGAACTCTAGTGTCAACAAAGGCTGCTTCTTCGTTCTACAAAGATTGAGCATGTTGTCGAAGTCTATTCACATGCTGATGTCGAAGTCCTGAATGTTGTAGTTGAAATATATTCTAGCATGCAGTAGTCGATAATGCTAGGATTGTTAGCATGTTGAATTGAGTTTGTTTGTTTAGTCTAATTGTTTAAGTTAACTCAGTAGTCTATAAATAAACTAGTTCTCTCAGGTTGTTAAGAGAGGTAGATTATTGTTATTCAATTATAATATGTAAACCCTTATTGAGTAAGTGAATAGAAAAATAGTTACAACGAATCCTAATTTCCTTCTTCTTCTTCTTCCATCTTATCTCCCTTTCGTGAAAACCTAATAGGATTTCTTGTGTTTGTTCAAGAAACTCTACCTTTCTCATAGTTCGGGTTTGTTCTTAACGGTACTCTGACATGACAAACTGGTGCAATGAGGGTGAAGAAGAAGATGTTGTCAACAAAGTATGAGATTGAGAAATTCCCTCTCTTTCTCTCCTCACTATAACTCTCTCACGCAGTAACATGTTATACCCATAATCAGGGCCGGTCCCGACATTTTAGAGGCCCGGGGCAAATATTAAAAATAGGCCTCTAATAAAAAATTTTTTTTTTTTTAAAAAGAACATCATATATTTAAATTGTAAATAATATCAAACAATATTAAACTTAGTCATTTATACGTATAACTAATATAAAAAATATTTTATTCTTATTAATATTCGGAAGCAGTGCCGTCTCAAATAATTTTGAAGCCCCATTCCAATAGAAAATATATATATATATATATATATATATATATATATATATATATATATATATATATATATATATATATATATATATATATATATATATATATATATATATATATATATATATATATATATATACTGAGACAATGCGATAAATACTTCAAGACTTTATTAGAGTTGATATATAGCGTGAAAAAATCGAACTAATTATAAGGTCTTTAAAATATTTCGATAGTCTACATTAACTCTTATTAAAAAAAAATATGACTATAAAATAAAACATAAAATAATATAAAATTAAAATTTGTTTGCTGTACTCTTTTATGGCAGTTTTTTAAATAAATTGTAAGCTTTGATATAAAATGAAGAAACTAAAATAAAATATGACTGCTACAGGTATCGAACACACGTTCTTCAAGATTGAAAATATGATCTCAAACACTACACTGAAATGGTATTGTTGTTTTGTGTAACAACTCGCAGGATATATATACATTTACTTTATTTTAAAATTGCTAAAGCCCAAACCCAAAATTATGAGACCCCTAATTTTTTGAGGCCCTGGGCTATCCAAAATTATGAGGCCCCTAATTTTTTGAGGTCCTGGACTGTGGGCCTGGTTGCCCTGGTCCAGGGCCGGCCCTGCCCATAATTTATGAAGATGTTATTTTATAGTGAGGTTTCCCACCATTATTGTATATCGGTGAAAATTTTAATTCCTTAGTGTTAATAGAAAGAATTTGTGTATTGTTATTATTAGTGTAGTGGAAGGTTTTAGCCTTTTAGGGGACTAGGTCCAATGATTTTTATTCTCTCACCTTGAGGGAAGTTTTTTACATTAAAAATTGAGTGTTCTTATTATTTAATTTTTCTGTTATTATTATTGATTCTCCTAGTTGTTTGTTTAAATTGCACAGCTTTGAAAAAGGTTTGAGAAAAATATTTTGATTATTTTAAAATTTTCAAATTAAATGGTATCAAGAGCTATGGTTGACTTGTTTATGTATTTTAAATGGAGAAAACTCAAGAGGTAAATATGATTAAACTAAAACTCTACTAACTATACTCTTTGGAAGACTCTCAAGGAAGATATTTTATATAGCAAAGATTTGTATAAACTCACACTTGAGAAGGAGATGGTTGATATATAAATGTGAGTCTGAGTCTTACCTCGATTCAGATCTAAACACATTTCAAATAAAAATTTATGTCACCATAGGAGAGGGATTTGAAACCAAATTACTATTTTTTTTTGCGGGGAATTGAACTGTGGTTCTCCCTACTAAATATAGTGTCAATCACCACTAAACCAACTAACGATTAGTCACGTCACTAAAATTAAATATAGTATGTCTTCACACACTAAAACTCAATGAAGCGTTAATTACTTTTATTGAGGCAACATGAAAGAACTCAATTAGCCTAAAAAAATTAGTCAAATAGTAATAATTTCTTTTTATTTTCTTATATTTTGTGTTATTTGTTTGTCAGATACTATTTAAACTAAATCCAAGTCCCGCTTTCATTTCACAGCTCTTTTCAAATCTCATCTCACTTCAACGGTGGAAGAGCTCACTAGCTCAGCATAAACCCCAGGTCGATTCAATCTGTCGATTCAATCTTTTTCATGCACAAATCTCTTTGCCAATCATACATCCTAGCTATCAACAAAGTTATATAGTTTTAATACTTTATTTTAAGAAAAATATTTTGTGGAGGAAAGACAAAAGAAAATTAGTTAGCATATTTTATTTCACATTAAAAAATGTTACACAACTTTAAAATAATTATCTATAAATATTATTTAAGTGATTTGTAAATAAAAAATATATTCGTACTACTGGATAATAATAATAATAATAATAATAATAATAATAATAATAATAATAATAATAAAATCTAATGAAATTTCTTATTATTGTAAATTTATTTTAAAAAAATATATCATTTAAATTGTCTAGTACTAATGGCATTAAATAAATAAAACTACCTAATCTTTGTCACACATATTATACAAACACTTTAAAAATTAAAAGTTAAACTTACCTATATTAAACAGAAAATACTAACTGATATGAATATGTTAATACATGCATACATACATACACCTTAGGGTGCATTTAAGTATTTTTTTTTAGTTAAAACTTATTAAAACACACCTTCATAAAAATAAGTGGGTGTATTAGTTAAATTTTTTTCATTGTGGGCCCTTCGGCACACCCTGTACCCTTCGACACCCTGTATTTTTCAAGTAATTTTTAACACAGGCCCTCCTATAATTTATCAGACCAATATATAATTGCAGCAACGCCAATTTTTTACCGAAACAACAATTTTACTGAGACAATAATTTTACGCAATTAATAGTATAAAAAAAAATAATGGTTCGGGTAGGAGTGACAATAAAATCCATTTAGAAAATATTCATCCAACTCAACTAATAATTTATCCATCCATTAAATAAAAAGCAAATTTAACAGATTGGTCTGATCCATCCATCAAACTATATAGATGGATTCAATTCATCTCATTTTATCGATCCAATAGATTTAGCTTATTACTATTAAATTATTTTTTATTAAAAAAACATGAAAAATCTAAAATTAAACAATTTATTGACATTTTTATTTCTCACATATTCACCCATAGTTTTTCTTTCTTGTATCATAATGTAAATAATGTGAATAATTTATGTTTAATTTAAACTTGAAGATAGGAAGAGAAAGAGAGAGAATATTTTTGGAATAATTTTTGTTTTTATTATTATTATTATTATCATATAGAAGTTTTATAAATCTATAATCTATAATATAAGAAAATTAGATGTTTTGGAAAAGTCAATATTCTCCTTAACTCTAATTCTGTCACCTCACTAAAATGAGGGCAATCTATAATATAAGAAAATTAGATGTTCCGGAAAAGTCAATATTCTCCTTAACTCTAATTTTGTCACCTCACTAAAATGAGGGCAATTTGGTCAAAAAAAATACTTTTTGCAACTAATGATGTCACATTGTTTTATTCCAACTACTTGATTGATGATGTCACATGGCTCTCTTTGGTTGCAAACCAACCAATTCAACCACTTTTTTGCTTTTTTCACGGTTACCAAAATATCATTTTGAACTTTTCTATACATTTTCTTTCTTCCTCCACAAACTTTTCCTACTTATTCTCTCTCTCTCTCTCTCTCTCTCTCTCTCTCTCTCTCTCTCTCTCTCTCTCTCTCTCTCTCTCTCTCTCTCTCTCTCTCTCTCTCTCTCTCTCTCTCTCTCTCTCTCTCTCTCTCTCTCTCTCTCTCTCTCTCTCTCTCTATATATATATATATATATATATATATATATATATATATATATATATATATATATATATATATATTGTTTCTCAAATCCTATCTCATCCTTCTTCTTTTTCTTTCTAACAGTTTTTCTTTTAGCACAAATGCAAACATGGTTCTCTCTTCTTCTGTTTTTTATAAAAAAAAGGAAGCATTTTTCTTCTGTTTCTTACAAACAAAAATCACAAAAATGGAGAAAAGGGTACCAATCGGAAAAGGCTACTTCGATATACCATTGTTCTCCTACTTTTGTTTGCAAGAGTCTAAAGTTTGTGGTTTTGATTCCATTTTAAGGTTTTTATTGTTAGGTTTTTCTAATTAGGGTTTTGAATAACCATCTGTATTGTTCTTCTATTTAGAGTTTTGAAAATTCATTTTGTTATTTTGATTTCTGACTTTGTTATTTAATTTTCTAACAGGTTAACATTTTGTTGAATAATCATTTTGTAAGCTTGGATTTTATGTTCTAATTTTTGTGTTGTTGTTTTGAACTCCGACAATGTTGTTTTGAATTTAGTTCATATTATTCCTACTTCTGTAAATATAAATTTGTATGCTAATGCTAATGTGTAAATATGCTAGCATTCCATAAGTCCACTCTCATATTAAGATTAGCTGCAAGTATCAAGACAACAAGGTTTCCAGACTCAGGTGATTGAGAAATAGGTCCATCGGTATTGTTCTATGTGTTGGCTCCAGAATCTACCCAATATCTTTTTATACATTGCAGACTTTGCCAAATTGGTATGGTTTTCCACCCTCTTGGCATCCGAATACAAACTGACATAGATTTACTTGACTGGTTGCTCAAATCGCTAAACCCTAATGACCCTTGGGCACTCAACTGTTGTGTACCACACTATGGAAATTTAGCAGGCTAGTAACATGTGTTAGAAGAAAGTGTTTGAACTGCAACTGGTGGCATAATAAGCTTTACATTGTGTGCTAGAATTTAACAAAGCAAATTTGGAGTTATGGATTTGGAAGAAATCGGTGCAGTTTGGAGAGCAGGTTCTTCTTGCTCAAGAGATCAATATAGATGATATAGTTTGTTTATTCTTGGATTCCTATGGTTTAAAGGTTTGTGAAATATAATGTTTACATCTTGACCTAACTTTATCATCTATCAAACATTAAGTCTAGACATGGAATTAATGGTTGATATTCACTTTATATCGGTTTATAAATGTTATTGGTATTGTTTGATCGATTGAGAAATTGTTGGTTTAACAATACAGTAAAAACTTGCTATACCGTTTCGGACACGGACGATATAGACGAATGATACGTGATAATATTGATTAGTAACAAGTTCATATGCATGATTAGTAGGAGACTTGTGAATGATCTTTCCTAATTTAAATCCTTGCTACTAAAACTTGTGAATGATCTTTTACCAAACCAAACCCAAAGTAACTCTAACTCATGACAATATAAAGTGTAGAAAGGCGGTAATATCACACCAACCCCTATGGAAATGATAAACTAAAAGTATTCCAATATACTTTCAACAAAATGGCGCCGTTGTCGGGGATTGCTGTTTAGATATTGCAAGCATTGCAATAGTTTGTTTTGTTTTAAGTTTTATTATTAAGCTCTTATATCCAAAGTCTTATCCCTTATGTTATTTAATTTGCTTGGTTAGCTTTTCAGAAAACAGTTTATGCGAGGAAGTATACCTGCAGATCAACTCCTTTTTTATCCTGAGATTGAAAGAACTGCTCGTAGACTGAATAGCAAAACTCGAAGACGAAGACAACTAGCTAAGGAAAGAAGACAACAAAGGGAAGCTTCTTCTTCTTCAACTCCAATTGAAAATCTAGTTTAGGAAGAGATGGCAGATGAAAACGGGACTACTTCAATTGTTGTATCAAAATCTATTCACGGGGCTTGATCATGAAGATCCTTTCACTCATCTCACGAAGTTTTATGAGATAGCCGGAACAATCGGTGCTCCTGAGTCAGAAGAAGAATAGGTTTTCAGGAGACTATTTCCTCATTCCTTGATAGGAAAAGCTAAGGAGTGGTATCTTGATCAACCTAACAATATCATGACTAGCTGGAATGAGTTAGAGGAGAAATTTCTTGATCGATTCTTTCCACACAATAGGTTCATGGAAGCGAAAACTTTTATTTCGGTGTTCTCTCAAGGGCAAAGTGAAGCTCTCAATGAAGCGTGGGAGAGGTTCAAATCTATGGTTCAAAAATGCAAAGGACATGGATTTGATGAGCGTACTCAAATCCATATCTTTAGAAATGGACTTCAACCACAATCAGAAACTCTTTTGGATGCTACCGCCAGTGGTTCTTTGATGTCAAAGAGTGCAGAAGAAGAAATAGCTATTATTGATAGGATGGCTATCAACGATCATCAAGGACAACACAACCGAAGTAATATACAAAGAAATTTGGGAGTGCTTGAGTTAGGAACTAATGATGCAATACTTGCTCAAAACAAGTTATTGACTCAACAAGTGGAGTTTCTCACTCAACAAATGTCAAAACTTCCACAACAACTCAAGGAGATGCATGATATTCCTACCAAAAATCAACAAGTAATGTGTTGTGAGTTGTGTAGGGGAGATCATCAAACAGGTTATTATCCTCCACCCGACGAAGAAGTGAATTATGTATCAAATCCAAATCAAGGCTATGGTGGAAGACAAAAACCTTACTAAAATAACCAAGGTTACCAAAAAAGAAGTAATAACTAAGGTTATCAACAAGGTTGGAGACAAGATGTCGAGCCTTCGAATCGTCAAAATCCTTATCAAGGTGGCTACAATCAACAACCTCAAGTTCCAAAGCTTTCAATGGATGATTCTCTTAGTCAATTCATGCAATTGTCTATTGCTAGTCAAAAGAGTACCGATGCGGCCATAAAGAATCTTGAAACTCAAGTTGGTCAATTATCAAAATAACTTGCCGACCAACACAAAGGTCCTTTTCTGGAAAATACTCAAGAGAATCCTCGAGAGCATTGTAAGTCTATTTTAACTCGTAGTGGTAGAACTATTGATATGGGGATAGGTGAGGTAGTTGAGGAAGAATATGTGGTAGTAGAAAATGATAAGAAAGATGATGAGATTGAAGTAGAAAAAATATTGAGGGAGAATTAGTTGAAAAGAGAAAGAATTAGTGGAAATAAAAAATCTTGTGATAGAGGAGAAAAAGAAAATGAGAGAAAAGGAGAAAAGAAAAAAGAAAGAGAATTATATTTCTATGCAAAATCTACCTTATCCCCATGCTCTATCAAAGAAAAATGATGATAGGCATTATGCTAAGTTCTTGGATATTTTTAGTCGATTGCAAATAAATATTCCATTTTCTGAGGTGTTAGAGCAAATGCCTACTTATGCAAAATTCATCAAGGATATTATTACAAAGAAGAGGAGATTTTCGGATAAAGAAGTCGGCACTGTTAACTCGTGTTATAGTGTGATAATTCAAAGAACTCTACCGAAAACAGAAAGTGATCCGGGAAAAGTTACTCTACCGGTGACAATTGGAAATGTTTATGTCGGTAAGGGGTTGATCGATTTGGGTTCTAGAATTAACTTGATTCCGTTGTCTCTTGTGAAAACATTAGGAAACATTGAGTTAAAAGCAACAAGGATGACTTTGAAATTAGCCGACAAGTCCACCACTCATCCTCATGGGATTGCGGAAGATTTGTTAGTTAAGGTTGATAAGTTCATTTTCCCGGTCGACTTTGTTGTAATTGATATGGAGGAGGATTATGATACACCTTTAATTCTTGGAAGACCTTTCATGAAAACTTCTCAGATGATGATCGATATCGATGACGGTCTAATGAAACTGAGAGTTCTAGATGAAGAAGTGTGTTTTAATATTTTTGAAGCAATGAAGCATTAGAATGATAAAAGTAATTGTTTTAGAGTAGATGCAACTAATGAAGCTATCATGCAAGTGAAGAAGCAAAATCACGTGTCTACTCCTCTTGAGAGAGCTCTCACTAATGCTCTTTGTAACTCGGTGAACTGACTTTAAATGTCGCGGTTAAGCATGAGTCGCCACCGACTTTTATTTTGTCCAATAACTCGGAAGGGCAAAAAGAACAGAAAAAGACCCTTTTAAAAGAAACGGGCTCGGGGGTAGATTATGAAAAGGGAAGGTATAAACACCCTTTTCATCCGTAGTTGTCTACGGGCTCTTAATTTACTTAGCTCATGTTTGCTTTGTTTGTTTTGAGTTGAAAAGGGACATAAGGACTTTAGCGTAAATGCGTAGCCTTAGTCTTTGAAAGAGTATTTGAAAAGATGTTTTTTAATCGAGCTAGGCATATTAAGAGCACTACCCTAAATTGGTCTTTTTCTATGCTTTTTAAAGTTCCTAGGACTATCCATACTATATAGAAGTAGGTAGTCCTTGTTTATATTGGACGTGCGGGTCATCGAGGTCGTTGAAGGCAACAGGTAGAGGTACCTTTAGCAGTATTCGGAGGGACGATTGTCACTTTTTCGTAGGCAACAGTCGAGGGTCATCGAGGGACTTAGTGACGATTTTGTATTGAGGGACCTTTGCTAATGGGTACCTCTACATTTCGAGGGACACGACCTTATATTCGAAGGCAACCAAGAGAGGCGTACCGTAAGGGTGAGAGTGAGTGCGAGGTGTGTTAGATTCAGTTATTTTTTATCTTGGACTTAGAAGTGATCTAACGGTTGATTTTAATCTTCTCATGCAATCCTATTAGCCATACATCTAAACAGTTAATATTTACGGAAATTAAAATGCGGAAGGTAAATGTCCTACGCTATTACAGGGCTTTGGGGCAGTTACATAATTAGAGGTGCGAAAAAGTAAATGTGCGAGAAAGTAAAAGTCATAATTAACTATTACAAACCCAAAATGAAATTTAAAACATAAATGATATACACAATTTAAAGAAACGGCTTGTAAATGCTCATGCAATAGCCCAATACCTCATAGTGTAGTACCTCGCAAAAATAGGAAAATGTTAGTAATAATGAATGAGAAAATAGCAAATTTATAAACAATTTTCGATTAACAAAAGAAAGTTTAAATAAAGACTAAATTAAATCTAAAGAGAAAATAAAATTGAACAAACTATTTTTTATATGAAAGAAGTTACACTAACATATCATTTTATTTATTTATTTATAAAACATGAAAATAAAATTAACTAAAAACTAAATGAAAAGACCATATATTAGGGGGCGCTCCCCTTTTTGTCTCATGCTCACTTAGAAAATGGTAACTCAAGATCTTGACTTTTTCACCATTTAAATCTCAGTGACAAAATTCTAACAAGTGGCTAGTATATTAAATCAACATAACAATAAAAAAACTACAGCAACAAAACAAGAAAAAAAAATTTTAAATAACCATGTTTAATAAAAATAATACAGAAAAAACCAAGTTTTCGGGGTATTTACCAAACTGTCTAGGTTTGGGACCCCAGACAAGTGAATACGCCAAATGAAATGGCGCATGCATGTCACACAAGCCAATCCATTTGGCGCATTAGGCCAAAAATTAGGGCAAGAAGTTGCTAGCCATTTGGTTTGGCGCATAAGGCCATTCCTCAACACATAGGCGCCATATGGTTTGGCTCCTATGTGTTCTCCTTTTTTTTTTCAAAAATAACCCTATTCAGGTATTTTCGCGCACCGTTTTCTATTCCGGCCTAATTTTCGCGTACCGTTTTTTATTCCGGCCTTGTATATTCGTAAAAACGTTTGATAAATCGAGTTCGTTAAAGTTTCTCTTACCCTAAATAATGGTTGCGTTGTCGATTTCGATTTTTAACTAAAGCACAATTTATTGATTAAAGACGGAGGAAAGGTTACAAGAGGTGGTAAGCGCAACTGTTACATTGTCCTAAAAAAAATACAGAGTAGATTAAACTTGCGTCGAGGTTGAGCCACGACTAGGGCATCTTTTTTTATTGTGCCCCACCTGACGACAAATGCTGCATTTTCGTTCCATTTTGTCGTGGACGTCCATTTCGGTTCTAATCCGTGTACTATTGGGACGCCCTTTTTTCTTTTGCCGCATTGCGTCGTTGTGCCAAACTACCTCTCCATCATACTCAGGCCAGTAATCCTCCTTGGCCACCATGATAACACGATTTTATATCGTATATTTAGCTTAAAATCCATAGATATTTATAGCATTTTCCGTTTATTATGTTAATTTATTATGATATTACGCGTGTATTTGCTTTGTTTCAGGTTTTACACTTCAATTACGACTATTTGCGAAAAGGAAAGAAAATTGAGCTTAAATGACCAATATTTATGCCTAAAAGATGAAAAGGGAGTGCTGAAGTGAAAGAAGGGTGCAATTAAGGACCCAAAGGCCCAAAAGAGACGAACCAGCCCACAAAGGAACAAAAATGCGTAGCCCAAACCATGCAAGCAAGTGGAGACGCACGTCTCTGTTGAAAGTATTTGTGGGTAAATATTTTCTGTAATATATCGTATCCACAGGGATTGGTTAATATCACTGCCGTTCTATAGTTGTTTATTTTGAGTTAAGAAATTTGGTTTGGTTTGTTTTATACTAATAATAATATCAAAAGCAAATAATAAAATAAAAGCAAGTAAAGGACTTTGTGTTAACAAATAAAGAAAGATGTTGAGCCTTTAGGGTTCATCAACCTAATCCTATACAATTATCAATTAATTCACAATAGAACAATCCTTTGAATCATTATCTTCACTTATCCTCAAATAAGATTCCATGTCTGCAAATCAAATTAGATAACTTTTACCGGTATGAGATTCGATCTCTCCAAATCACAATAACGATAATAGTAATTAAGAACGATAATTATGAAAACCCAATTACAATTCCATCTCTGCAAATTGCAATTGAATCAATATAGTAACCTAGGGCAAAAGTTAAATCCTTTCTTTCGATCAAAGATTCAACGATAATTTAAGAATAAAAACAAGATTTCTTATTGATAATGAATTCAAACAATTGTTCACAGGAATTAATCAATGGTAATGTAAATTCATAGGTTAACTACTACCTTAGACTCAACAAGAGGGATTTAGCTCTCCATAGACATGAAGAACATACAAGAATCAATGGAGGAATTCATCTTCATCAATAGAATGCCTTCAATTGGTAAAGAATCCACCTTCTATTGTTATTCTCAGCTTCAGAATCAGATAGCTCTCCTAATTTCGCTCCCCAAAGTATATCTAACCACTTGGAAAACTAGGGCTTTAAAACAGAACTTTTGGGCTTTTAACGCCGAGGCCGCGGCGCGGCAACGGGCTGGCGCGGCGCGCCCCTCAAACAGAAGTATTTTCGCGGCGCGCCTAGGAACTCTCGCGGCGCGCCCTTTGTACTTTCCATCTTTTTCTTCAGCCTTTGAGACTTCCAGCTTTCTTTCCTCCTCATGTTCTTCTTAAGTTCTTATTCAGCTCAAAACCTGCAACAATAACACCCACAAGTGATTCGATTTGCTTTACGCACGAACTAAACTTATTCAGTTCAATTCTTAATAAAAACCTATGGATTCATCACATTTTTGCATTGGTTTAGAGAAGAAATCACTTATATTAACACATGAATTTACCATTAATTTACTCCTAACAAACTCTCCCCAACTTAGAGTTTTGTTTGTCCCTAAACAAAATTACTTACCTCCAGCAAAGTTTACCGACAATCAAGCAACAAGTTTTTCAAAAAGTTTTTCTCAAGTGGTTCAATCCAGTAACCAAGTCAAATACTCCTCTTCTACCTGCAAACTCAGAACATCCACATGAAACAAACGTTGAAAGCAAATTACCTCCAGAAGTTCAAAACACTACACAATTGTAATTGAATCAACACTAATCACTCTCATCAAAAAGTATGATGAATAAAAGAGGGGTTAAACACTCATCCAAACAATTAAATCAACAAAGATCCATATCATACGTTCACCAAATTGCTCGCATCAAGTCTTGTGGAATCTGAGAATCAGAAGGTCTTTCTATGGTTGTAATGTGGTTTAGATTCAAAGAAAAGAAGATAATCAAGGGTTGTTCCTAATATAGGGAAGCATCCAATTCATAACTTATTTCTTTTTCTCTAAAACTCTACTTCCTTTACCTGTCCATCTTTTTTCATTCATTCGTAGCTTGATTCTTCTTTTTCACTTTTTTTTTTCAACAATCTTTATATTCAAACGTTGTTACTTCTCTTTTTTTTTTTTTTCAAGCTACGACTTCTTTTATCTTTCACCGATTACCATAAGTACTTACTCTTCTTTTAAATGTGACTCTCCCCAACTTGGAGATCAACCTGTATTCAGATTATATGAATGCTCCCCTACTTTCTAAAAAGGTCAAAGAGAAAACACATCACCAAATTTTATGGTTGATGGTCCAGAACAAAACTTTTTATTGAGATCAAAACTCACCAGATATTTTCCTTGGTGTATATTATAATGCTTACCTTGACCTCAGGCTCAAAGAATGGTTAGCAAAGGATCACACTCTCACAGAAGAAGATAATTTTTACGGTGGAGTCGGCTCAAAGAACTCTCAAATTCAAACAATTGCCTAAATCACTTCCACAGATTTCCACAGACGATGCAACAACCGGTTTAGCATGATACGAACACGTCAAAAATAATTGATGGTCTTCCTGCATATAGTAAACAATGGAAAGCTTTCCTCACAATGGTTAAGGCTAAGCTGATCCAATAAACAATGTACCATAAAGAACTTCTGTTAAGAATTTACTAACACCTTAAGTTTCATTGCACACATTAAGAGTTTGAGTTTGAAATTTCATACCTGCTTTGTTACTTATTGAAAAAGAGAGTGAAACTCAAAAATTTTGAACATTCACTTACTACCACTTTCATACATGTTGCTTCATTGTTGATACTTCGCTTGAGGTTCTCGCTTTGTTATGGGACTACTTACTCTAACTGGGAGTACATAACAGACATAAAAACATAAAATTGAACATAAAAAATGCAAAGAGTAAATCCACCCCCAAACTTAAACTAAACATTGACCTCAATGTTTCGTAACAAGCCCGAGAGGGTTGACTCACAGAGGGTATTACAATATTACTTGCCTCTTCCTAGCTTTCACCAGAAAGGTTCCCTTATTATTTCCTGAAATAAAAATAGACAAAAATAAAACATTAGAAGTGTGGGTTACCTCCCACAAAGTGCTTCGTTTAACGTCGCATGGCTCGACGGTCCATTACCCCTTGTTTTATGGAGGGTATTTCCTTTTCCAACACTCGCTACTTTGTACTTCCATACCCACAAACTCATGAAGATAAAAAGCATGGATAGCTTTTCTCTTCACTTTATCTTCCCCATTCTTATCACTCTCCTTAGCCCTCTTAGGACTTTTGACATCATCATAATTTGGTTTCATTGGAGAAGATATGTTAGAGACTTTTTCTTGGAGGTTTTTGAGATTTTTGTTTTCTTGTGCACCTTCCGGTATACCAGTTGAATTTTTCTCATTTACCCCTGACCTGTGTTTCTTGACTCCCAGCATCTTCAAGGTTACTTCTTCATCAAATGATTTTAGCGTTAGCGTCCCCTTTTCAATGTCAAGATTACAGCGTCCTGTCGACAAAAAGGGTCTCCCAAGAAGGATCGGAGTTTCTTCATCTTCCGGAATGTCCATGATGTGGAAGTCAACAGGGAAAACAAACTTATCAACTTCTACTAGTACATCTTCCGCTACTCCATAAGATTTCTTAATAGTGTGATCGGCGAACCGTAATTGCGACTTACTTTCACTAATCTTGTCTAATTCAAGCCTTTTGAAAATGGATAACGGCATTAGACTCACACTAGAGCCAGAATCGAGAAGTACCTTTTTAAATGATATATTCTTGATAGTGCATGGTATCGCCACCGCCCCAGGGTCTCTTCTCTTAATTGGGATTTTTCTTGCTGCAGCGACTATACTACATTTTTCGATTGCCATTTTTGGTTCTCCCTCTAGTGATCTTTTTTTCGCCGATACCTCCTTCATAAATTTCTTATACACAGGTACGTGTTCCAGTGCTTCAAAGAAAGGTAAATTCACTTCTAACTTTTTGAACAAGGACGTAAATTTCCGAACGTCTTTCTCTTTTGAATCCTTCTTTGTTACTCGCAAAGGGAGGGGTGGTTTAATCACCTGTTCAACATCTTTCTTATTTTTTTCTTCAACTGGTTTCATTGGTAGTATTACAACTTCTGGCTCTTTTAGGTCCTCTCTTATTTCCAGATCTACCTCCATCGCCATAGGGTCACCTATCTCTTCTTTCTCTTTTTCCGATTCTGAACCCCTTTGACTCCTTGTTGTAACAGCATTAATTTTCTCCTGGTCTTGCGGTTTTTTTCCGGTTGAGTTTGGTAAGGCTCCTTGTGCCTGTAGAGTAAGTTGATGTGTTATTTGCCCCACTTGAGTTTGCAGGTTTTTAATTGCCGCTTCCTGGTTCTTCTGATTTATTACTGATGTTTGAATGAACTGATTCACTGTCTCCTCCAACTTGGATTGTCCTCCTTGCTGTTGTTGTGGTGGTTGAGTGTATGGTTGGAATGCTTGTTGTTGATACCCTTGATTCGGTGGTCTTTGTTGGTACCCTTGGTTGTTGTATCTTGGTGGATAACCTTGTTGGTATGGCTGATTCTGATATTGATTCTGCCTTTGTCCTTGGTTATTATTCATGTAATTCACTTCTTCTTCTTGCACTGGTGGACAGAATCCTGTTTGATGATCTCCCTTGCACAATTCGCACCTAGCAACTTGATATGAATTAGATACCCCGTTCAGCTCCTTGATTTGTTGTGGTAGTTTAGACATTTGTTGTGTCAAAAGTTCCACTTGTGAAGTTAGCAATTTGTTCTGAGCAAGTAGAGCATCACTGTTGTTCAACTCTAACATTCCGGGTTTCTTATCTCTTACCGTTCGATCATGATTGCCTTGACGATCATTTAGAGCCATTCGCTCTATTATCTGAGTAGCTTCTTCAGGTGTTTTGGACATGAGAGAACCACCAGCTGTGGCGTCCAAAAGTGTCTTGTTTGTAGCTGTGAGACCGTTACGGAACATATGGATTTGGTCAACGTCTGAAAAACCGTGTCCTTTGCACTTTCTCAACATAGCTTTATACCTTTCCCATGCTTCATTCAAAGATTCATTACTACCTTGAGAAAATACTGCTATTGCTGTTTTTGCTTCGAAGAATCGGTTTTGAGAGTAAAACCTTTCCAGAAATTTTTCTTCCAATGTGTTCCAATTTGTCATCACTACCTCGGGTTGATCCAGATACCAATCCTTTGCCTTAGATAGCAAAGAGTGTGGGAACAACCTCTTAAATAATGCTTCCTCATCAGCTTGAGCGACACCCGTAGTACCCGCTAACTCATAGAATCGAGTAAGATGCGTGTACGGGTCTTCATGGTCCAATCCGGCGAAAGGACTTGCACAAATCAATTGTATGATACCGGTCTTCAGTTCTGTCGGTCGCCCGTTGGCGGCAGTTCTCGCGAACTGAGGATTGAGTCTTGGACTATTAGCACATGGACCATTAGCAGCCATGTTGCCAACAGTAGGTTGTATAAAAACTTCCGGTTCTTCCTCCGTGAATAGTTCGTGAAAGAAGAATCCTTCTTGCGACTCGTCAATGGTTTCAAGTTGTTGTGACGATGTCGCGGTTGCGTTGTCTCTTGCTTTTGCTATGTTCGCTCTTTTCGTGCTTTGCTATTTAACCTCCTAGCGGTCCTTTCGATCTCGGGATCAAAAAGAAGTTGATCGCTAGAAACTTTGCTGCGCATACACAATCTTCTGCAAAACTAGCAAACACGTGAAACAACCAAATAGAGAAAATAAAAATTAAAACTCAAAATAAGAACTATTGCAATGCATGCAATATTGACACCAATCCCCGGCAACGGCGCCAATTTGTTGAAAGTATTTGTTGGTAAATATTTTCTGTAATATATCGTATCCACAGGGATTGGTTAATATCACTGCCGTTCTATAGTTGTTTATTTTGAGTTAAGAAATTTGGTTTGGTTTGTTTTATACTAATAATAATATCAAAAGCAAATAATAAAATAAAAGCAAGTAAAGGACTTTGTGTTAACAAATAAAGAAAGATGTTGAGCCTTTAGGGTTCATCAACCTAATCCTATACAATTATCAATTAATTCACAATAGAACAATCCTTTGAATCATTATCTTCACTTATCCTCAAATAAGATTCCATGTCTGCAAATCAAATTAGATAACTTTTACCGGTATGAGATTCGATCTCTCCAAATCACAATAACGATAATAGTAATTAAGAACGATAATTATGAAAACCCAATTACAATTCCATCTCTGCAAATTGCAATTGAATCAATATAGTAACCTAGGGCAAAAGTTAAATCCTTTCTTTCGATCAAAGATTCAACGATAATTTAAGAATAAAAACAAGATTTCTTATTGATAATGAATTCAAACAATTGTTCACAGGAATTAATCAATGGTAATGTACATTCATAGGTTAACTACTACCTTAGACTCAACAAGAGGGATTTAGCTCTCCATAGACATAAAGAACATACAAGAATCAATGGAGGAATTCATCTTCATCAATAGAATGCCTTCAATTGGTAAAGAATCCACCTTCTATTGTTATTCTCAGCTTCAGAATCAGATAGCTCTCCTAATTTCGCTCCCCAAAGTATATCTAACCACTTGGAAAACTAGGGCTTTAAAACAGAACTTTTGGGCTTTTAACGCCGAGGCCGCGGCGCGGCAACGGGCTGGCGCGGCGCGCCCCTCAAACAGAAGTATTTTCGCGGCGCGCCTAGGAACTCTCGCGGCGCGCCCTTTGTACTTTCCATCTTTTTCTTCAGCCTTTGAGACTTCCAGCTTTCTTTCCTCCTCATGTTCTTCTTAAGTTCTTATTCAGCTCAAAACCTGCAACAATAACACCCACAAGTGATTCGATTTGCTTTACGCACGAACTAAACTTATTCAGTTCAATTCTTAATAAAAACCTATGGATTCATCACATTTTTGCATTGGTTTAGAGAAGAAATCACTTATATTAACACATGAATTTACCATTAATTTACTCCTAACAAACTCTCCCCAACTTAGAGTTTTGTTTGTCCCTAAACAAAATTACTTACCTCCAGCAAAGTTTACCGACAATCAAGCAACAAGTTTTTCAAAAAGTTTTTCTCAAGTGGTTCAATCCAGTAACCAAGTCAAATACTCCTCTTCTACCTGCAAACTCAGAACATCCACATGAAACAAACGTTGAAAGCAAATTACCTCCAGAAGTTCAAAACACTACACAATTGTAATTGAATCAACACTAATCACTCTCATCAAAAAGTATGATGAATAAAAGAGGGGTTAAACACTCATCCAAACAATTAAATCAACAAAGATCCATATCATACGTTCACCAAATTGCTCGCATCAAGTCTTGTGGAATCTGAGAATCAGAAGGTCTTTCTATGGTTGTAATGTGGTTTAGATTCAAAGAAAAGAAGATAATCAAGGGTTGTTCCTAATATAGGGAAGCATCCAATTCATAACTTATTTCTTTTTCTCTAAAACTCTACTTCCTTTACCTGTCCATCTTTTTTCATTCATTCGTAGCTTGATTCTTCTTTTTCACTTTTTTTTTTCAACAATCTTTATATTCAAACGTTGTTACTTCTCTTTTTTTTTTTTTTCAAGCTACGACTTCTTTTATCTTTCACCGATTACCATAAGTACTTACTCTTCTTTTAAATGTGACTCTCCCCAACTTGGAGATCAACCTGTATTCAGATTATATGAATGCTCCCCTACTTTCTAAAAAGGTCAAAGAGAAAACACATCACCAAATTTTATGGTTGATGGTCCAGAACAAAACTTTTTATTGAGATCAAAACTCACCAGATATTTTCCTTGGTGTATATTATAATGCTTACCTTGACCTCAGGCTCAAAGAATGGTTAGCAAAGGATCACACTCTCACAGAAGAAGATAATTTTTACGGTGGAGTCGGCTCAAAGAACTCTCAAATTCAAACAATTGCCTAAATCACTTCCACAGATTTCCACAGACGATGCAACAACCGGTTTAGCATGATACGAACACGTCAAAAATAATTGATGGTCTTCCTGCATATAGTAAACAATGGAAAGCTTTCCTCACAATGGTTAAGGCTAAGCTGATCCAATAAACAATGTACCATAAAGAACTTCTGTTAAGAATTTACTAACACCTTAAGTTTCATTGCACACATTAAGAGTTTGAGTTTGAAATTTCATACCTGCTTTGTTACTTATTGAAAAAGAGAGTGAAACTCAAAAATTTTGAACATTCACTTACTACCACTTTCATACATGTTGCTTCATTGTTGATACTTCGCTTGAGGTTCTCGCTTTGTTATGGGACTACTTACTCTAACTGGGAGTACATAACAGACATAAAAACATAAAATTGAACATAAAAAATGCAAAGAGTAAATCCACCCCCAAACTTAAACTAAACATTGACCTCAATGTTTCGTAACAAGCCCGAGAGGGTTGACTCACAGAGGGTATTACAATATTACTTGCCTCTTCCTAGCTTTCACCAGAAAGGTTCCCTTATTATTTCCTGAAATAAAAATAGACAAAAATAAAACATTAGAAGTGTGGGTTACCTCCCACAAAGTGCTTCGTTTAACGTCGCATGGCTCGACGGTCCATTACCCCTTGTTTTATGGAGGGTATTTCCTTTTCCAACACTCGCTACTTTGTACTTCCATACCCACAAACTCATGAAGATAAAAAGCATGGATAGCTTTTCTCTTCACTTTATCTTCCCCATTCTTATCACTCTCCTTAGCCCTCTTAGGACTTTTGACATCATCATAATTTGGTTTCATTGGAGAAGATATGTTAGAGACTTTTTCTTGGAGGTTTTTGAGATTTTTGTTTTCTTGTGCACCTTCCGGTATACCAGTTGAATTTTTCTCATTTACCCCTGACCTGTGTTTCTTGACTCCCAGCATCTTCAAGGTTACTTCTTCATCAAATGATTTTAGCGTTAGCGTCCCCTTTTCAATGTCAAGATTACAGCGTCCTGTCGACAAAAAGGGTCTCCCAAGAAGGATCGGAGTTTCTTCATCTTCCGGAATGTCCATGATGTGGAAGTCAACAGGGAAAACAAACTTATCAACTTCTACTAGTACATCTTCCGCTACTCCATAAGATTTCTTAATAGTGTGATCGGCGAACCGTAATTGCGACTTACTTTCACTAATCTTGTCTAATTCAAGCCTTTTGAAAATGGATAACGGCATTAGACTCACACTAGAGCCAGAATCGAGAAGTACCTTTTTAAATGATATATTCTTGATAGTGCATGGTATCGCCACCGCCCCAGGGTCTCTTCTCTTAATTGGGATTTTTCTTGCTGCAGCGACTATACTACATTTTTCGATTGCCATTTTTGGTTCTCCCTCTAGTGATCTTTTTTTCGCCGATACCTCCTTCATAAATTTCTTATACACAGGTACGTGTTCCAGTGCTTCAAAGAAAGGTAAATTCACTTCTAACTTTTTGAACAAGGACGTAAATTTCCGAACGTCTTTCTCTTTTGAATCCTTCTTTGTTACTCGCAAAGGGAGGGGTGGTTTAATCACCTGTTCAACATCTTTCTTATTTTTTTCTTCAACTGGTTTCATTGGTAGTATTACAACTTCTGGCTCTTTTAGGTCCTCTCTTATTTCCAGATCTACCTCCATCGCCATAGGGTCACCTATCTCTTCTTTCTCTTTTTCCGATTCTGAACCCCTTTGACTCCTTGTTGTAACAGCATTAATTTTCTCCTGGTCTTGCGGTTTTTTTCCGGTTGAGTTTGGTAAGGCTCCTTGTGCCTGTAGAGTAAGTTGATGTGTTATTTGCCCCACTTGAGTTTGCAGGTTTTTAATTGCCGCTTCCTGGTTCTTCTGATTTATTACTGATGTTTGAATGAACTGATTCACTGTCTCCTCCAACTTGGATTGTCCTCCTTGCTGTTGTTGTGGTGGTTGAGTGTATGGTTGGAATGCTTGTTGTTGATACCCTTGATTCGGTGGTCTTTGTTGGTACCCTTGGTTGTTGTATCTTGGTGGATAACCTTGTTGGTATGGCTGATTCTGATATTGATTCTGCCTTTGTCCTTGGTTATTATTCATGTAATTCACTTCTTCTTCTTGCACTGGTGGACAGAATCCTGTTTGATGATCTCCCTTGCACAATTCGCACCTAGCAACTTGATATGAATTAGATACCCCGTTCAGCTCCTTGATTTGTTGTGGTAGTTTAGACATTTGTTGTGTCAAAAGTTCCACTTGTGAAGTTAGCAATTTGTTCTGAGCAAGTAGAGCATCACTGTTGTTCAACTCTAACATTCCGGGTTTCTTATCTCTTACCGTTCGATCATGATTGCCTTGACGATCATTTAGAGCCATTCGCTCTATTATCTGAGTAGCTTCTTCAGGTGTTTTGGACATGAGAGAACCACCAGCTGTGGCGTCCAAAAGTGTCTTGTTTGTAGCTGTGAGACCGTTACGGAACATATGGATTTGGTCAACGTTTGAAAAACCGTGTCCTTTGCACTTTCTCAACATAGCTTTATACCTTTCCCATGCTTCATTCAAAGATTCATTACTACCTTGAGAAAATACTGCTATTGCTGTTTTTGCTTCGAAGAATCGGTTTTGAGAGTAAAACCTTTCCAGAAATTTTTCTTCCAATGTGTTCCAATTTGTCATCACTACCTCGGGTTGATCCAGATACCAATCCTTTGCCTTAGATAGCAAAGAGTGTGGGAACAACCTCTTAAATAATGCTTCCTCATCAGCTTGAGCGACACCCGTAGTACCCGCTAACTCATAGAATCGAGTAAGATGCGTGTACGGGTCTTCATGGTCCAATCCGGCGAAAGGACTTGCACAAATCAATTGTATGATACCGGTCTTCAGTTCTGTCGGTCGCCCGTTGGCGGCAGTTCTCGCGAACTGAGGATTGAGTCTTGGACTATTAGCACATGGACCATTAGCAGCCATGTTGCCAACAGTAGGTTGTATAAAAACTTCCGGTTCTTCCTCCGTGAATAGTTCGTGAAAGAAGAATCCTTCTTGCGACTCGTCAATGGTTTCAAGTTGTTGTGACGATGTCGCGGTTGCGTTGTCTCTTGCTTTTGCTATGTTCGCTCTTTTCGTGCTTTGCTATTTAACCTCCTAGCGGTCCTTTCGATCTCGGGATCAAAAAGAAGTTGATCGCTAGAAACTTTGCTGCGCATACACAATCTTCTGCAAAACTAGCAAACACGTGAAACAACCAAATAGAGAAAATAAAAATTAAAACTCAAAATAAGAACTATTGCAATGCATGCAATATTGACACCAATCCCCGGCAACGGCGCCAATTTGTTGAAAGTATTTGTTGGTAAATATTTTCTGTAATATATCGTATCCACAGGGATTGGTTAATATCACTGCCGTTCTATAGTTGTTTATTTTGAGTTAAGAAATTTGGTTTGGTTTGTTTTATACTAATAATAATATCAAAAGCAAATAATAAAATAAAAGCAAGTAAAGGACTTTGTGTTAACAAATAAAGAAAGATGTTGAGCCTTTAGGGTTCATCAACCTAATCCTATACAATTATCAATTAATTCACAATAGAACAATCCTTTGAATCATTATCTTCACTTATCCTCAAATAAGATTCCATGTCTGCAAATCAAATTAGATAACTTTTACCGGTATGAGATTCGATCTCTCCAAATCACAATAACGATAATAGTAATTAAGAACGATAATTATGAAAACCCAATTACAATTCCATCTCTGCAAATTGCAATTGAATCAATATAGTAACCTAGGGCAAAAGTTAAATCCTTTCTTTCGATCAAAGATTCAACGATAATTTAAGAATAAAAACAAGATTTCTTATTGATAATGAATTCAAACAATTGTTCACAGGAATTAATCAATGGTAATGTACATTCATAGGTTAACTACTACCTTAGACTCAACAAGAGGGATTTAGCTCTCCATAGACATAAAGAACATACAAGAATCAATGGAGGAATTCATCTTCATCAATAGAATGCCTTCAATTGGTAAAGAATCCACCTTCTATTGTTATTCTCAGCTTCAGAATCAGATAGCTCTCCTAATTTCGCTCCCCAAAGTATATCTAACCACTTGGAAAACTAGGGCTTTAAAACAGAACTTTTGGGCTTTTAACGCCGAGGCCGCGGCGCGGCAACGGGCTGGCGCGGCGCGCCCCTCAAACAGAAGTATTTTCGCGGCGCGCCTAGGAACTCTCGCGGCGCGCCCTTTGTACTTTCCATCTTTTTCTTCAGCCTTTGAGACTTCCAGCTTTCTTTCCTCCTCATGTTCTTCTTAAGTTCTTATTCAGCTCAAAACCTGCAACAATAACACCCACAAGTGATTCGATTTGCTTTACGCACGAACTAAACTTATTCAGTTCAATTCTTAATAAAAACCTATGGATTCATCACATTTTTGCATTGGTTTAGAGAAGAAATCACTTATATTAACACATGAATTTACCATTAATTTACTCCTAACAGTCTCCACGTTCTCTTCTGCCACGTCACCAAGAGGAGACGCCCGTCTCCAACTGCCCCTAGATTCTCTCCACTTGAGACGCACGTCTCAAGTCTTCCTGAAGAAACGGAGACGCACGTCTCCACGCCCAGTCTGCAAAAAGTTCCTCTTTTCACGCAACGTCACAGCAAAACCTCTCCTATAAATAGGACATGCTATCTCACTTCCAAAGGGTCCGATTTCCTGCCAACGAAGTGCTGCCGAAATTGTACCGCGAACCGCTTTTCTTTATTCTGCTTTCATTCAACCGTTTATTTTCTCACAACGATTTCTACACTGGAAATTGTTGTGAACTTTTCGTAGATCTAGCCTTACGTTAGATTTATCGTTTTATTTCCTTGTTTTTATTTTCTGCCATTTAAATTCCGAAGAACGATCCAGCCAACCTGTGGTGGAAGTTCAGTACTTGAAGATCCAGTTACCATTTATTTAATTCAGGTTTTTATTTACCGCCTTATTTATATTTGTTTGCATGATATATTATATGCCATTTAATATGCTTATTATTATGAGCCGAACCGATTTATGCATGTTTAATCGTATTAATATGTCTGGCTAAATTACTAAAGGTGTCGGTATGTAAAGTAAGTTAACCGTAGGGATCCGAAATAAATTGGCTTAATTATGTTTTATTAATTATCACTTATTTTTGGTTTATATGTCTAATTTAATTAGTAAGTCTTAAAACCAATAGAGCGAAAGTTTGAGGGGTTAGGACGGTCAAAGGTTAAAATCAATAGAGCGAAAGTTTGAGATCTTTAACCAGATAGTAGACATAGGACATTAGTTTTAAGGATGGCGAAAGCGTATTAAAACTAATTGGAACTTTTTTATTTTCAAAAATTGTTTTTACACTCGAGCGGGATGGCGAAAGCGTACGTTAGGGTTATTAGCTTGCTCCGAGTCAATAGAGCGAAAGTTTGAGATTAGGAGATTTAAATAGATAACAACCTCGTAAAATAGGCATTTTATTAATTACATTGTTTCCAAAAAGCTCTTCTAAAATCTAATGGGATGGCGAAAGCGTACATTAGGATTAGGATAGTAGTCTGAATCAACAGAGCGAAAGTTTGAGACGAGGATTTTTAATCAATGGAATTAGTAAAGATTTTTAATTTAATTATGCAAAAGCCAATGGACCTTCGGATTACCTTTAGTTAAACGAAATACATACTGATACCTGTCTTTTATTATTATTCTTTATTTTCTCACAATCACTTTCCCTTAGGAACAATCAAAATTTTAGTACTCCTAGCTTTACATAGTAACCTTAGATAACGGTAGATCGATTCATAGTCCCTGTGGATTCGATATCTTTTAAAACTACACGACACGACTGTGCACTTGCAGTTATCAGATTTATAGACACGTAAAGTCGCGATCAAGTTTTTGGCGCCGTTGCCGGGGACTATTTAAGTCGATATCGTAACTCACTGTTACACCGTAGAGACTAGGACAATTCTTCCCTTTCTTTCTGAACGATTGTATGCCAAATACTCGTTCACAAGGAGGAGATTTAATACAACGAATTAACGAGATCGAACGTTTCATTAACGTCAAACGTCGAGCTCGCAATCTTCCCGAAGTAGCAGAAATTCCGATTAATCAGGAATTGATTTTTACTGATCAAATTAATCAAATCACCCCGAAGTTAGAGATGGCTGCTATTCGTCCTCTTAGAGACTATGCCGCTCCTTCGCGCGCTGAACCGCATTCGAGTATCGCACCACCTGCGATTGAGGCGAACAATTTCGAACTCAAACCTTCGTTGGTCCAAGCTGTTCAACAGAATCAATTCTCTGGAAGCCCTGTAGACGACCCCAATCTCCATTTATCCGTGTTCGTGCAATACGCCGACACTATCAAAGCCAACAACGTTAGTTCCGAAGCTATTCGATTACGCCTTTTCCCTTTCTCCTTGAGAGATAGAGCGAGAGCGTGGCTTCAATCCCTGCCTTCCAATTCCATAACTACGTGGGACGAATTGAAGAGAGTATTCTTAGCTAGATACTTTCCGCCTAGCAAAACTGCTATGCTCAGAGGTCAAATCAACGGATTTACCCAGAAAGATAACGAATCACTCTTCGAAGCTTGGGAACTTTACAAGGACATGCTTAGAATATGCCCTCATCATGGACTCGAACCATGGCTGATCATCCATACTTTCTATGGTGGTCTCTTATATAACACTAAAATGACTATAGATGCCGCTGCTGGCGGAGCATTAATGGACAAACCCCATGATGAAGCATACAAACTCATAGAGAACATGGCACAAAACCATTACCAATGGGGTGGAGAACGAGCCGCTCTAGAGAAAGCCCAAACCAAAGGAGGAATGTACGAAATAAGTGGTATAGACCGCGTTAACGCTAAAGTAGACGCTTTAACTCAAAAGATCAAGAACTTAACCATCACTCCTTCAGCCACCGCTGCCGCTGTAACACCTAACTGCGAGATTTGTGGATTGACTGGACATGTAGTTGCTGAATGCCAACTCTTGACTGGAGTCCCATATGATCAAGTAAATTACGCTCAAGGAAACCCTTATTCTAACACGTACAACCCTGGATGGAAAAACCATCCGAACTTTTCTTATAAGAACAACAATGCGTTGTACGCGCCTGGACAAGCACCTGCTGTACCACCTGGCTACAAAAAAGCGCCTGTAGCTGCTCAAAACACCCCTAGGAAGTCAAATCTAGAAATCATGATGGAGAACTTCATAGCTTCCCAACAACAAACCAATAAGGACTTCCTGAATCAAAACATCCACAATAGAGAGCAACTAAAACAACTATCGAACAAAGTAGATGCTTTAGCTACGCATAACAAAATGTTAGAAACTCAAATCTCACAAGTAGCTCAACAACAAGCACCTACTGCTGCCCCTGCTGGCACGTTTCCTGCTCAACCTCAACCCAATCCTAAAGGACATGCGAACGCGATAACACTACGAAGTGGAACAAATTACGATGGACCCATAGATCCTAGAACTCAAAACGTATCCATGTCACAACAAGAGCCAAAGGAAACCCAAAAGAAAACAACTGACGAACAAACTGCTAAAACTGATGAGAACAATAACGAAGTGGAACCTGAAAAAGAGAAACCTTACGTTCCACCACCACCTTATAAGCCACCAATTCCTTACCCTCAGAGATTAGCTAAATCAAAAACCGAAGCGCAATTTAAAAGATTTGTAGAACTTCTGAAGCAATTAAACATAACCATACCGTTCACAGAAGCCATAACTGAGATGCCTTCGTACGCCAAGTTCTTAAAAGAAATCTTATCAAACAAAAAGAAACTCGAGGATAACGAAACTATAACGCTTACCGCTGAATGTAGCGCTATCATCCAAAATAACATGCCTCCAAAATTGAAAGACCCTGGTAGTTTCTCTATACCCTGCGTAATAGGAAAAACCATCATAGAGAAAGCCTTGTGCGACTTAGGAGCTAGTGTTAGTTTGATGCCTCTTTCGACCTGTAAGAAACTCAATCTAGGTGAGCTTAAAGCAACGAGAATGTCTCTTCAACTAGCTGACCGTTCAGTTAAATACCCTGTAGGAATGTTAGAGAATATCCCTGTTCGTGTAGGTCAATTCTACATCCCAACCGACTTCATCATTATGGATATCCAAGAAGATTCTAACATCCCGATCATATTAGGAAGACCATTTTTAGCAACTGCTGGTGCAATTATAGATGTAAAGCGAGGAAAGCTTACTTTCGAAGTAGGAGAAGAGAAAATAGAATTTATACTTTCCCAATTCCTAAAAGCACCTTCTATAATTGACACATGCTGTTCTGCTGACATAATCGACGAGTGTGTCAAGGAAATAAAATCCGAACCAAATAAGGAAACCGAGATCCTAAGAATTCCTATGCCGCCAATTCTTGAAGATGACAACTGGCGTGAGGAATATCAAGATAACCACCTGAGTGAATGCTTAGCCTTAACTCCCGATCCTATACCTGGACCTAAGAAACCTGCTATAGAGCTGAAGACACTTCCTACCGATCTTAGATACGAATTTCTAGACGAAAAACTAAACCGACCAGTTATAGTGAACGCCAACTTAGGACGAACCGAGACTGAAAAATTACTTAATGTCCTAAGAAAATACCCTACCGCTTTAGGATATAACATATCAGATCTGAAAGGTATAAGCCCTTCTCTGTGTACGCACCGCATTATGCTCGAAGACGATAGTAAAACCTCTAGGGAACATCAAAGGCGAATAAATCCTATTATGAGCGATGTGGTTAAAAAGGAAATCCAAAAACTGCTAGAAGCTGGAATAATATATCCTATATCCGATAGTAAATGGGTTAGCCCTGTTCACGTCGTACCAAAGAAAGGAGGAGTCACTGTAATCACTAATGCAAAAGGAGAATCTGTAGCACAACGTACCCAAACTGGATGGAGAATGTGCATTGACTATAGGAAGCTAAACAAGGCTACCCGAAAAGACCATTTCCCTTTACCTTTCATAGATCAAATGCTCGAACGCCTAGCTAAACACTCGCATTTTTGTTATCTGGATGGATACTCCGGATTTTTCCAAATTACTATCCACCCTGACGACCAAGAGAAGACCACATTCACCTGTCCTTATGGTACATTCGCTTATAGACAAATGCCTTTTGGGCTCTGCAATGCACCCGCGACCTTCCAAAGATGCATGATGGCAATATTTGCCGACTTCTTAGATGGAATAATGGAGGTCTTTATGGACGACTTCTCTGTCTGTGGAGGAAGTTTTGAAACATGTTTAGAAAACCTTGAAATGGTGCTTAAACGATGCGTAAGCGTAAACCTAGTCCTTAATTGGGAAAAATTCCATTTCATGGTTCGACAAGGAATTGTACTTGGACACATCGTATCCGATAGAGGAATCGAAGTTGATAAAGCAAAAATCGAAATTATCGAAAACCTTCAACCTCCCAAAACCGTTAGAGAAATAAGAAGTTTTCTGGGACACGCTGGTTTTTACCGACGCTTCATTAAGGATTTCTCTAAAATAACCAAACCCTTAACTGAACTACTTATGAAAGACGCCGAATTTATTTTCACCGATAAATGCACTGAAGCATTTCAAACGCTTAAACGAGCATTAATCTCTGCGCCAATTATGCAACCTCCCGACTGGAATGAGCCTTTCGAAATAATGTGTGACGCAAGTGATTATGCTGTAGGAGCCGTTCTAGGACAAAGAAAGGATAAGAAACTACATGTCATATATTATGCGAGTAGAACCCTAGACGAAGCTCAGATGAATTATGCCACGACAGAAAAAGAATTATTAGCTGTCGTATTTGCATTAGACAAATTCCGTTCTTACCTGGTAGGAGCCAAAATAATCATATACACTGACCACGCCGCCATTAGGTACCTCCTAACCAAAAAGGACGCTAAGCCAAGACTTTTGAGATGGTTTCAATCTGAAACCCGAACAAGTACCAATTGACGATGATTTCCCTTACGAAAGACTCATCGCTCAATTAGAAGCAAATGAATTCGAACCATACCATCCAAACGCTGAAACCAACAAATTAGCAGAAATAGCTTTAGCCCAATCTAACACGCCTTGGTATGCAGATTTCGTAAACTACCTAGCTGCTGGTGTGCTTCCTCCTGATCTAAGTTACCAACAGAAGAAGAAATTCTTCCATGACCTAAAACATTACTATTGGGACGACCCACTCTTGTTCAAAAGAGGCCCCGATGGAATCTTTAGACATTGTGTACCCGAAGAAGAGATAAGAAGCATAATAACACACTGCCATTCTGCACCGTGTGGAGGACACCATAGCACATCTAGAACCTGCGCCAAAATCCTTCAATATGGACTCTTCTGGCCCAACCTGTGGAAAGACGTTTATTTTGCTGTACTAAGCTGTGATAGATGCCAACGAACTGGAAACATTTCGAGACGCGATGAAATGCCTCAAAAAGGCATTCTTGAAGTAGAAATATTTGACGTCTGGGGAATAGACTTCATGGGACCGTTTCCGTCGTCGTTTGGAAATCAATATATACTCGTAGCCGTCGATTACGTTTCAAAATGGATAGAAGCTATTGCTTCTCCTACAAACGATACACGAGTAGTTATCAAACTTTTCAAAAACGTCATCTTTCCTAGGTTCGGTGTGCCAAGATTGGTAATTAGCGATGGTGGTTCCCATTTCATTTCAAGAATACTTGAGAAACTCCTTCGAAAATATGGAGTGAATCATCGAATAGCCACACCATACCATCCACAAACAAGCGGTCAAGTAGAAGTATCTAACCGCGAAATAAAACAAATATTGGAGAAAACTGTTGCTATATCTAGGAAAGATTGGTCAACCAAGCTAAATGAAGCTTTATGGGCTTATAGAACAGCTTTCAAAACTCCAATAGGAACTACCCCATTCAAACTCGTTTATGGAAAATCATGCCACCTACCGGTAGAGTTAGAACATAAAGCCTATTGGGCCATTAAGAACTTAAACCTAAACTACACTGCCGCTGGTGAGAAACGACTTCTAGACATAAACGAATTAGAAGAACTTAGACAAGACGCTTACGAAAACGCCAAAATCTATAAAGAGCGAACGAAAAAATGGCACGACAAGCGTATATCTAGGAAAATTTTTAGCATAGGCGACAAAGTACTTTTATTTAATTCTAGACTAAAATTATTTCCTGGTAAGTTACGATCTGGATGGTCTGGCCCTTTCGAAATAACTAACATATTTCCAAGTGGAGCGATAGAAATCAAAGGAGAAACCGTCAAACCTTTTGTCGTAAATGGGCAACGTCTTAAGTATTACCATCATCTCGAATACGATGAAAACATCGAAGTTTTTAAACTTGACGAACTGCCCGCTCTTTCGAAAAAATAGTTTTCTATTTTAAAATCGTCGAGCTTACGACATTAAACAAAGCGCTTGGTGGGAGACAACCCACATTTACTTATTCTTTTTATTTTTATTTTATTTTATTTTTAAAATTTTAACCTTTAATTTTCATTTAATTATTCTATTTTTAATTATTCTAAACTTTAATTTTCTTATTTTTCTTATACATCTTATAATAATTATTATAATTATAGCTGCTATCTTAATTCGAGAAAATACTTCCTTTTTATAATTATAATTATTATTATAACTTGTTTTATTTAATTTTATTTTTTTTAAAAATGAACACTAGCCTAGTTCTAACTTAATCTTAATATTTTCAACTTCTAGGTTTTTCATTTAACTATTAACTACGATGCAAGAAGTTGATAATATGGAAGTTGTGTTCCGTGGTAGAGGACAAGAAGCAAGATTTAACAAGCTGGCTGAAAGACACATGGAGTTGACTTGCTATCCTCACCAACCAACTATGGTGAAACTTGGTATCGAAGAAAGCATCCTACACCTGCTTAACCAAATTGGTTGGACTGGTTCTCACTTGTTCCGCAAGTTTAGCACTTACCGGAAGCTCACTCTGGAATTTTTGAGCTCCCTGACCTATCTTCCAAACTGTGGACAAGGGCTGAGAAAAGGAGTTATTCTCTTTAGACTCTTTGGTATGGAGTTTAATTTCTGCATCCGAGATTTTGCTGAAATGTTAGAACTACCTCATGGACCTGATGCATACGCCAAAGTAGCTGAAGAAAATCTTCCATACTGGGAGTTGGAAAAATACTGGGGCAAGATCACTGGAAACGACAACCCTGAAGAGAATGAATTTCAATCTGAGAACATCCACAATCCTGCTTTCCGCTACTTTCACAAGATCCTTGCTCACTATATTTTTGGAAAGCCTGATAATGTCACTGAAGTTACTAGAGAAGAGTTATTCATCATGTTCTGCTCCTCTCAGAATCGCCCGGTCAATGCCATCGCATTCATGCTAACAAACTTCGAGCGCATCACGCAAGACGAAGTTTCACCCATTAGGATCGGCGGATTTGTCACTATGATTGCTAATGCCATAGGAATGAGAGTGCCTTTGCTTAGATTGACACCTTATGGTACCCATACCTCTATGGACATCAATTTCTGCTTTAATCGAGGTATCATCGGTAACCTTGGACCTAATCGGTTTGAATTGCTCATTGATAACAAAGTTTGGTATCAGTTCACCTTACCGAATCCTAGGACGAGTGTGCACAACCCTGCCAACTGGCTTTACTATGGTCAGATTCCTGAGAGAGAGCCATCACCTGAAACTCCTCAAGCTTATGAACATTTTGATGAGGAAATGCCTGCATCTGAATCTGAACCTGAAACACCTCTTGGTTACTATGAACCTAATCCTGAAGATGAACCCATTCCTGATTATGAACCTCAACCTGTTGATGAACCTATATCTGAGTATGAGCCTGAAACTCGTTCTGAAGATTCCGTTGATGATTACACTGTTGATATGACTGATGTCGAGCTCGAGCAACAACAACCCGCTACATCTACCGCATCGGTGAATCAAAGAATGCCTAATCTGAACACGCACGAGCAAGCCATCACTGCAATACAACAAGATGTCCAACACGTGCGCAACGAGCTACACACTTTGCAAATGCAGTTCTTCGATTTTATCGACACCGTAAATGCTCAGTTCGACGAAGTTTTCAAACACATTCAGTCTAATGAGCACAACAATAGACGTGGCTAGATGTTACCGTATTAGACTATTAGATTTTATTTCTAGTTTTAGTAATTTCTATTCCTAGTTTAGATTTTCATTTTTCTGCACTTTTACTTTCTGCTTCTGTTAACACTCAGTACTGGTTTAATATTAAATGCAAAATTCTTTTGATCACTGCTACTGTGTTATATTACACTGCTATTGACTGCTATATATACTTGCCTGGTTATCATTGTTTGCTGTTAATAGTAATAAAATTCGACACTGTTCTGAACTGATGGACAATTTATGGTATCTGTCAGCACTGTCTGGTCACTTGCATGCGTGACCCACTTGCCTGCAACAGGAGACGCCCGTCTCCATCTGTGTGGGACCAGCTGACAAGAATCAGGGGACAGGAGACGCACGTCTCCATGCTCTGCCCCAGCAGACTGACTGCCTGAGACGCACATCTCCCAAGGCCAGCAGTCTGCATTTGACCATGCAGACCATTTTTCTTTCCCTCTTGAATTTTGAATTTGAATTTCAAAATTCACTCTTCCTCATTCTTCCCCTATTTATTCCATTTAAACTCCATAAACCTCATTCATCCTCCATCATTCACCTCTTAAACTCCATTCATTTCTCACTTCTCTATTCTATTCAAACTTCAAACACCACCATTAATCCATTTTAATTCTCCATTAACCACACCATTTTCAAACCTCACTATAAAACCACACCACCACCACTCTTCTTCTTCACAACTTTCATACCATTCTCTATTTTTCTACACTACATTTCTATTTTTCATTTCCATACTCACCATGCCTCCACGTTCATTCATCCGTAGTGAGCGTCCCGAGCGACCACCTCCCGACCTTTCAAACATTATCTTCCGAGATGATGACAATGATGCTCAACGAACAAAATATGTCGCCTTCTACGAACGTTCGGTTGTTCCCACAAAATTTGTGAACACCGAGTGTCTAGAAACTTTAGGTCTCATTGATGGTGTTACCCGTTTGCTCACTAAATCTAGCCTCCACCATCTTTGTACCGAACCCGTACCTACTTATGAGCCGCTCGTCTTAGAATTTTTGAGTTCTTTCAACTACGACACTCCCTCTAATCAACCACTCTCAACCGGTAGCATCCAATTTCGGATGTTCAACCGTGAATATGCTCTAGATCAAGATGTCGTAGCTTCATATTTGCATTTTAATCATGCACCAATTGCTCACCGCTCTATCTTTCAAGAACTCAATGGTCGATCTTGAGAGGAACTCGCTTTTGAATTTTGGTTCCATCTCACTGGAGAAAATCCTACCGGTTGGAGAGCTCTCCATGCTTCTCACATTCAAAACCCCGCTATACGTTATTTTCAACGTGTCTTGGGGCATACTATTTTTGCGAGATCTAACAACCACAAGGTAAACCAAAATGAATTATTTTTCCTTTACTGTTGTTGCACCCTAAAATTTGCCCTCTTTCCTGTGCTATAAGTTATGGAGTGACGTTTATTTCGTCGCCCAAAAATTCAGAAAAATACTAAAGAGTTATGTTATTTCGAGATCATTAAGTCAAGAGGTTTGTGGGATGAATTGCAAGGTAGTGAGTCATGATAAAAGGGTATGAGCTTAAAAGGGAGCATTGTGTCCGAGGCGCCATTATATTTGCAATTTATCGGTGGCTCAACGTACGAGTTAGGTTTGAATGAAAGAATTGAGATTTGAATTAGGGTCCCAATGATTCGAGAATGAGTTTGATTTGATGATATAACTGATCCTATTATTCAAATTTCGTTTAAGGCATTTTGTTCCTCAAGGATTCAGGCCAGGCTAAGATCCACGAGTGTTATTCAAAGTTTATCCAAAGTTGTCATCATTTTAAAGGGTCATGGCCTATTAATTCAAGATATTGCGATCTCGTGTTCAAATCTTATTCTTCATCAAAGTGTGTTTCAAGGGCTATCGATAGAGATTCCAGATCGATTTGAGTTAGAAAACTTAATTGGATCGGAACAAGTTGGAAACTTAATTGGATAAGTGTTCAAGTATCATCATCATCCTTTCATTCAAATGTTCATTACAAAATATTCAAGTGTCCATTACACTATTCTAGGGTCCAGGCCCATTACAAAAATACAACAAAAAGGCCTTCATTAAATCCCAAACAAATACAACAATAACAGTTCCAATTTGCAGCTACATCATGATCTCCCTTTCCTTGCTTGTACGGATTTGTCAAGTTCGAACCAAATTTCTTCACCACTGACTCTGCAGTAACGAACCGACTTTGCTCCACTTAAACCAACAAAGTTCTTTGCACTTCAGAGGAAAAAAACCGAGGCTGTACCTGCAAAAGATTGAATCTCAAGCTAACCGAACCGCTTCAAAACCGGTTCACATTAGAGCCAAAGTCTATACATCAGGGGAGAATTCCAATTGAAAAGGAGCAGTGTAACAGAAGAGAATGATAACAGAAAAAATTCAGAAAAAAAAGGAATGTAACAGATTCTAACAGAAGAAACTCTCTGGAACCCTTTCAATCTTCATCTCTTCCCTTGCCGAATTTCTTTGGATTCACCAATCATTCGTCATCAAATTTCCGATCTTCAACCTATAACAGAAAGGTAACCAAAACTCCATTCACGCTTCATTCATAGTCTTCGACTCTCTCTCTCACGCTCTGAACAAGAAACCGATAACAAACTCCTTGATATCATCTTCAACCATCTTCATCGTTCTTCATCACGTTCATCCTCAATCCATCCACCACCATAACCTTCAAAACTTCATCACCATAATCGATCTTGAATCTTCTCACAAAAACCAGAAAAAACTCAACACTCGATAGCCTTCTCCAATCATTCTTCATCTCTTTCTCTCAACAAAACCTGATAACAAAAAATGCATAACAGAATTTCAGAGAAGAAGCAAAAGAGAACCGAAATGTAACAAACCTGAACCATTCATCTTCATCTCCTCTTCTATGGAATCAACAACAATTCTGAATCTTCATTCACAAATCTTCATCGCGCATCAATTTCAATCATCATCGCAACTGTCTCGTAATCTCAATGTCACGTAATGAGAGTGACGATGAGTAATCCGAAAACACCAAAATCGCAAGGAGGAAGAAGAGATCGGAGAGGTAGAGAGCGCAAAGACGAACCTAAGTTCTTGAAGAGTTTTTTCCATAAAATCTTTTTCAAATCAGCGACAACTCCAAGAACATCGCATCTGAAACCGCAAGCGAATTGCATCAACGCAGGCGAAGATGATGAGATTTCTGAATACAATGTCGATAGCTAGACGAAATCGATGGAGAGGCTGAAACGGCGGTGTTGTGTTTGGTTCGTAGGAGAAGATGAGAGGTATCGGATCGGGACAAATCCAGATGAGAGAAGGGAGATCGAGGATGAGACGCTGGTGCCATGGCCGGACGGTGGCGGAGAAGTTTGACCGGAGTTGGAAAGAGTCGTCTCCGTCGCTGCCACGCTGTTTCATCGAAGGAGAAGGAGCTTTGAACATCTCCATGGAAACTCACGTAAATCCCTAATTCCCCTTTTAATTCAAACCTGTATTAATTTTGAGTTTAGTCATAATAATTGGTATTAATCTGGTTTAATTAACATGATGATTAATTTGAAAATGATATAAAATCTGATGCATTTGGATCAAACAAAAACTGAATAAAATTCCTTGGCCCAAAACGAAATTGCTTTTGCTCACCCCCTTTGTTCTGTGCCCAACACCATTTTTTTGGCCATGAAAATCTATAACAAAAACAATTCTGATGGGCCATCAGCCTGGGCCCTGCGCCCCTTTCTATCCATACATCATATTTTCGCTTTACACCCCCTGACTCATGTATTATTCTAGTTAGAATTAGTTTTGATTTCATTTTTTTTCTTAGACGATAAAATGTAACGGTTTTTCAATATTCTTAATAGATTTTGTGTTAGTTTTTAGATATAAAAATGACATAAAAATAATTGTTTTATTAGACTTTTGCATGATAAAAATAAATAAAAACATGTATTCTTTTCTAGTTAAGATTAGATTTTTGTTTCCTATATTTGTTTTAGATGATAAAAAATAATCAAAAACATGTAATGTTTCTTTGTTAGAATTTGATGTTTTGTTGCATAGTTTTGTTCTATTATCCTTTTAGATGAAAATGTCACAAAAAACAATTTAATCTTGTTAGACTTTTGTTTAGGATTTACTTAGAATTTAATTTCTCTTATTTTCTATGACGGGTGCATGCCTCCTTGTTATTACTGATTTGGTTGTTGAGATGTGCGAGGTACTTCGAGAGAGCCTTCGATTGCGATTCGACTTGCTTCGTGTTCCACTTTATTTGTGGGACACGAATTCGCTTCCGGTGCGATTGACTTGCGTCGTGTTCCACTTTATTTGTGGGACACGAACTTATGCCCGATGCAATTCATCTGGTCTCTCATTCATTGAGATGTATATTCCTGTATTATCTGGCTTGTGTTCTCTTGCAGGTTGCTCGTGTGGTTATGCTCGACGCGTGCCACATGTCACTTGTGATCTATTTTCACGACGACGCTTTCTGACTCGCTTTGCTTGATGATGGCTTACGCGAAGTACTTCGGACTTCTCTGCTTACGCTTGCTAGCTCATTGCGGATTTGCTATCCGTTCAGTATTGTCTCCCGTTTCATTTTATTTCTCTTGCACTTTATCGCTTTTCCGCATCATCCTGTAACATGAGAAGTAGGACCTAGACATTCATCCGGCCAAGCCCTCGAAAGAGGCTCTGTTTTTGTTGGTGTGTTTACATTTGTGCTTTGCGGCAGGGAGTCACGGTGTAATAAGTCCTATATGGCACTCCGTTAAGTCCTCATGGAAGGCATGCGGAAAGGGTTAGCAATCAACCCCCGCCTAGTCTCATCGAGTCCGTTCAGTATGCGCACGCTACGCGTTGCTCGCTTCTGAACCAGCACAAGATCTTGTTATCGAGTATGTCAGGAAAAGGGTTCATGCAGCCGGACCCCCGCCTTTCCTATAGCTCGCGTCGCTCGACGTTGATGCTCGGTGTACGCACGCACCGTTTTCCTTTACGATCCGTGACGGCTTGGTTGCTGAGAGGGGTCCGCCCTCTTGTCTATGGCCCGATCATTTTCACGAGGTCTAATGCTTGGTTGACTTGGGTTGAGTTGCTCCCCTTGGCTATGGCGGGACCGCTTTTCTACCATTCGGTCAGTACCGTTGGTTTTGTTTGCTTTACGAGCGGATGCTCGTTTGTGTGATATTATTGTTTGTTTCCCTTTTCCCTCGTTGGTTGATAGCTTAGCTTAGATTTGTACCCTTTGTATGATAACATTAGGTAGCAAGCTTTCCCCCTTTAGCTTAGGTCTTCCTCATGCATTCCTTAAAACACAAACCACACTCTTTGATTTTCTTTTCTTAAGAGCTTGTTATTTCCGCTCCATTCCCAAGCATAAGTCTCCAAAGGTCGAGCAGCGGAGTGTGAATGTAACTTGTTCACCTAAAAAACACAAAACAAACAGAAACTAGTTAGCCGAGCTACGGTAGCTCTGATTCTGCAAAACAGATACGTAGGCAGCGGGGTAGGGCCCGTGCGAGCACAATCCTTTCTTTTCCCTACATTATGCATTCATTTTTTAGTCCAGATTAGCGTAGTTTGCTTATACACCCATAGATTTAGACACAGGCGTGGATACCATCGAGTACGATGGGCGCGAGGGGTGCTAGAACCTTCCCCTCGCGTAACCGACTCCCTTACCCTTTTTCTCTGGTCGTGAGACCGTTGTTCTGTTTCGTGGTTTGCTGGCATTCCCTTCCTTTTCAGGATAAATATGTTAGTGGCGACTCTGTTAATTTTCGCGGTAGCGACAGCTGGCGACTCTGCTGGGGACGTCTTGACCTGTTGCTGGTCCGGACTCAGTGAGTCGATCCTAGCGCTTGTGTGTTTATCTTTGGGTGTTTTTACTGCTTTGCATATTTACCTGTTTGCATTGCATTCTATGTGCGCTTTTACTTTTCTGCATCATATTCTGGACTGTCTGGATTTCTATCTGTGGGTGGGTGTTTCAAGAGGTAAAAGGCCCAATACCCAGGCTATGTGTGAACCATAGGAACCCTAGGATAGAGTGGGAGCATGGTTTGTCTCGAGGTGTACGTCTCGGGATGGATTATGTGAACACGAGCAGAGTAGTGGTTTCAAACGGAGGTATTATCGTCACCCGCTTACGCGCTGTGATGATGCTTACCTTCGGGCGGACCGTATACTGCGTTTCATGACCTTACCTTGGCCTAGATTTTACCCGTGAGTGGGGCGGGAATCAATGATCATATTAACAGGTACATTGTTGGTGACCGCTGTTCTCGTTCGTGGGTTACCGTTGTTCTTGTTCGTGGGTTACCGCTGTTCTCGTTCGTGGGTTACCGCTGTTCTCGTTCGAGTATACTATTGGTTCCTGTTCGTGGGGTACTATGGTTCTTGTTCGAGTGGCAGTCTGTATTATATTCCAGTGTGTTATTGACTATGGGCTTTGGTTCCGTGGATTGACATTCCGTGTTCCGTGTGGTTTACCATTTGGGGCCTAACCTGTGAACTTGTGCCGTGTGGTTTCTCGGCATCCCAGATATATCCAGTATTATGGTTCCCACCACCTTGCATCATTGCATATTTACTTCCCAAAAAATGATGTACAAAAAATAACTAGCATACATGTTCCTCTCATTTCCAAGGAATTGTATCTTTAAGCCTCGTGTTGAGCTTTTCCATCTCTTGCTTTGCTAAAAATTTCAAAACACGAGGATTCCTTGGAAATCGAATGAACATGGCACTGCATGCATATCATGCATCTCACACATTCCATGCATAACAAGTGTTCAGGATCGATGATCTCTTATTCAGATTTGGTATTCTCTCCAGATTCAGAGACTTGATTTGTTCTTATTGGGTGTTCAAAGATCAGTCATGAAACAATTTTGTGGGGTGACAAAGAGGAAAGCTCAGTTTGGGGTTCTTTTTGAAGACAGGTCTTATTCTCATTTGCTTCCACGCTTGCTTTATTTGCAACTGGTTAAGTTCCGTACTGTATGGATGTTTGCAAATTCTATGCTTGATGACGATGACACTAGGTGTGAGTTCTATTCTGGGGCACCTGGTTATGATGTTAGGATCTGCAAGTATTTGAAGTTGCTTGGGGCTCCCGCACGAGGGATAAGCAAGACATTGTCTATCTTGAGCATTGCACCATTTGCATTGCTCGAATCCCTAAAGCACTTACAAATTCCGTGTAACCTCGCCAGAATCTTCTGCCAGACAATAATCCAAAGTGTTCTACAGAGACGCCTCTCATTCTCAAGGTTCTGCTTCATATTCCGAGTCACCTCTTCATCCTGGATTTTCCTTGTCAGTATCCTTTGCTTGTCAACAGAGACAGAAAGAGTAAGAAACAATTTGATGTACTCCAAGTGCCTTGTATCCGAGTTACTTCCTTGCTTGTTGGAATTTAAGTTGGTTGCTTTGGATCTTTCTTACCACAAATAGCTCACCTGATTTTGAAGACAATACTTGGTGTTTTCCATTCTCGGGGCACCTGATCATAATGTCAAGCCTTACAAAGTGTTGAGGTACAAAGAGTACAGAACTTGCTCGATGCAGAGATGTTTGAGTTTATTCGTAATGGTTCCTACTGGTCAATTCCACTTCATCTGCTGCAAGTAGAATGTTTGTTCTTCCTTGAGGAGTAATTCATGAGAATCACACTTGCAAATGGTACTGCCAGAGGTTTCCTTCACAATAGCTATTGTGTGTTCCAACAACTTTGATGGACAAGCGGCAGAGGTTATGGTTGTTCACCAATGGTAATACAAGGTTTCTCCATTCATGATGGTGATTTTTGTTTCAGCAGCTATATTTAGGGCTCCCGACCGAGGGATAAGCAAGACTCCGTGTTCTTGAGTTCGCATCATTGGCAGCTCAAATCCCTAAAGCATTCACAACTTCAGCAACTATATTTGGGGCTCCCGACCGAGGGATAAGCAAGACGCCTTGTATCTTGAGTTTGTGCACCACTGGCACAACTCAAATCCTTAAAGCTGAGCACTTACAACTATTGTATGGCCTCGCCGAAATCTTCTTCCAGGAAGTAATCTAAAGTGTTCTACAGGAACATATGTTGATGCTTGGTGTAATCTCCATGCTGGGGCACCTGGTTATCTGATTAAGGATTGTCATCGTTCAAAGACAAGGTTCAAGACCTGATTGATTCAAAGGCTGTCACATTCGCACTTGAAGGCCAGAATTGAAGTTCTCCTCTATCTCAACGGATCTTCTGAAGCAATAAGTTAATACGGAGAGAATCTCCTCAACATTGACAATTCCTAATTCATCATGCATGTTCATGTTTAAGCTTTCTTGCTTTGTTCAATACTGTTGCATGCAAAACTTGTTTGTTTTTGAACTATAATAATAATGCATTGGATATGTTTGTCTTGAAAAAATCCATTCGCTTTTGCTCTTATATGTTTTTCTATGCTTTTTGTGATACTTAACTCTTGCTACATAAAGCATGATAACTCCGAAGGGAGAATGATGAACATGATACCAAAAAAAACTCAAATGGTATGCTTTTGAGTGGAACCCTGTTGATGATGTACAGGCATTGTTTCAAATCCCCAAACACTGGAGATATAAGGGAGTGAAACCCTCGTTAACCCCTCTGAGCCTTCGAAGTAGGAGTTTCTTTTCTATAAAAAAACCCTTACATTTAACCCAAGGGCGGGTAGTATTCAGTTAACCTGATTGAGCATTCAAAATTCATCAGGAGCACACATCTATGGATACAACAATGGATATCCCTCGCATCAGATTGAGGAAAGTCAAATCCACAATGATTATCCTTCACCTCAGGAGGTCAAGACATCAACTTTATCCCTCACATCAGGAGGTCGAGACCAACATCAAAGCCGTTGTGGTTTATCCCTCACATCAGGAGGTCAAAATATGACGATACCACAATGGTAATTCTTCATCAATCAAGGACTCAGGCAGTCACAATCACTTCCAACAAATCACAGATTCAGGAACACACGACTTGTTCAAAAGAAAAGAATGAATCAAAAAAAGAAAATAAAAAAAAAAAGAAGAAAGCCTGCTAAGTCAACAACTTGAAAACATGTGACTTAGGCAAAAGTTAGGGCATCCCGCTGGACATCCAAATCAAAATTCAAAAGAATTTGTCCAGGCAAAAGTTAGGGAAACGAAAAAAAAAAGAGAAAAGCAAAAGCGAAAAACAAGGGTTACAAAATAAGAATCCTCAACAAAGAACAAAGTCGTGTGATCAGACACCAAAAACAAAAGGTAAAGTGGCGGCCGTGTCCAGAAGACCTCATTGACTCTTCAATCATTTCCAAACTCCTCTTGAAAGATGAATGCTCGTGTCAAGTTAACTGAACTTAGGACTGGAGAACATCATGAAGGGGGTGGGCACCAAATAATTTGAGCCTAAAAATATTTTTTCTAAAACCGTGAACCTGGCCACGTTACAACCCTTAAAAGTCCTAATTGAAGCAAGGTTAATTCGAAAGTAGACTATACATGAGAATATGGTAAGCTGACTCCTAGGAGATCCGCTAAGCGCTTGAGTTGGTATCACACCATCTTTCTTTCATAAAAAAAAATTGATGTTACGACATCCTTTCAAAAAGTTTCTTTAAACTTCAAGACAAACATACTCTTTGCATTAGAATTATATTTCTCATAATAAACATTCTTTGCATGTGAACAAGTGCTTAACATCAAGAAAGTTTCCATAGTGAACTTCAGATGAAAAGTTTATCTCTCCCGAAGGGCAGGTTGTCTTCAGAACTCCGTTGAGTTGAAGCAAGAATATCTCGAAGCTTGATCACCCTCAGGGACACAGAAGCATTTTGAATACTCTATCGAGTAAGTTTTTAATCAATCTGGGGCAATCAGGTCAAGATTCGAAGAATCTTTCAAATGCTAAGCAATCAAGGGCATTCACCCAAGTGTAGAAGAAACTACTTCTAACATTGGTCAATCAGAGCATGGTGCCATAAGTCATGATACTGGGGCAAGTCAGTTTGATATGAACAGATATCAGAAGATCCTTACAAGACGAATCTCTTCAAAGTCCTTACAGGCTGGGGCAAGACACTATGCATTGGCATTTTATCCTCATCAGAAGGTGTTCAGTTTAAAGTTCAGGTGTGAGCTAAACAACTTATGAATTTGAGAACCATCAGGGTCGTCATCCTCAATGGTCTGAAGCTGAAAGTCCAATCTTCAGTGGCATCTTCGCATTTCAGTGTGATTTTCAGATCTCTTCCAGATGTTGCAACCATTGGTTATTGGTATCCCTCAACCTGAGTCCTATTATGTGGACATCGGATTCCTCTGCATTCCGACCCTCGAGTCGTGAGTTTCCAACCCTCGTGTTGTGAGTCCTTTGCTTTCCGACCCTCGCGTCGTGAGTTTGATCTCCTTTCCGACCCTCGCGTCGTGAGTTTGATCCTTTTCCGACCCTCGCGTCGTGAGTTTGATCTCTTTTCCGACCCTCGAGTCGTGAGTCTATCTCTTTTCCGACCCTCGCGTCGTGAGTTTGACCTCCTTTCCGACCCTCGCGTCGTGAGTTTGATCTCTTTTCCGACCCTCGAGTCGTGAGTCTATCTCTTTTCCGACCCTCGCGTCGTGAGTTTGATTCCTTTCCGACCCTCGCGTCGTGAGTTTGATTCCTTTCCGACCCTCGAGTCGTGAGTTTGATTCCTTTCCGACCCTCGCGTCGTGAGTTTGATTCCTTTCCGACCCTCGAGTCGTGAGTTTGTTACCTTTCCGACCCTCGCGTCGTGAGTTTGATTCCTTTCCGACCTTAAAGTCGTGAGTTTTTCTCCTTTCCGACCCTCGCGTCGTGAGTTTGATTCCTTTCCGACCTTCGAGTCGTGAGTTTGTCTCCTTTCCGACCCTCGAGTCGTGAGTTTACCTCCTTTCCGACCCTCGTGTCGTGAGTTTATCTCATTTCCGACCCTCGTGTCGTGAGTTTGATCTCTTTCCAACCTTCGTGTCGTGGATTTCCAACAGTTGCAGATAGTTGTCATATACACTCCAATGTGTTTGTAAGCCCATTACTTGATTGGCATCTTTACAATCAATACGAATATGCAGAACACTATGAAAGCCAATGCCTGTTTGGTCCCTTTGAAGTCAACACTGGCTTGACCCCTTAAGCCCACTTCTTGGTGGCGTTCCCTTGAAGAACTAATGCCTGTTTGATGCTCCGACCGATACTTGTTTGGTGTTCTAATCATTGCTTGCCTATCAGCTCATTGAATCCATTGCATGTATGGAAAGTTTCAAAGCTAAGATGTCTGACAATCTGTTTGCTCTTGCATTTGCCCATTGTGGGTGAGCATTACCGTTCTCTGCCATGTGAGGAGACCCTGTGAAAGATGCCATGCTATATCCTGGGGAATTTTCATTTGTTTGTCTCGCAGGTACGTCCTTGCAAGCGCTTCGCACCAACATGTTGGCGGACCTAGCCATGAGAGATTCTCACTCCCCAGACGAGTGCTTCCTAACGAGAGATTCTCATTCCCCAGTGGATTACATTCAGATGAGACTTTCTTTGTTCCAAGATTCTCATCTCCTCAGCAAAGCACGTCTCAATGCAATCTCCGTGCTTCAGAAGCCTTGTTCTCCGGTGGAACGTCTTCTCCCCAGTTGAATCATGATTGAATGACATTTGATTCCCCGACAAGCTCTTAATGAGATTCCTTGCCTGAATTCCTCATTCTCCCCAGTAGAGTGTCTCTTTCTCCAACAGATTGACTCGTTTTCCCCAAGAGAGTCATCTTATTCCCTAGTGGAGTTGTCTTAACAAGAGATTCTTATGCCGAGTTCCTTATCCCAGCGGATTTCTTATCTTCCCAATGGACTATTATGCAGAAGTACTCATCTTCCCCACTGAGTCTCTCCTCAGCAGAGTTTCATTTGCATCCTCAGCAGAATCTGTGTCCTTCAAGGGTTTCCCCAACAGAATGCGTTCTACACCAGCAAGTGGTCACTCCCCATTAGAGTTGTCTCCATGACTTGCCTTTATCTCCACATCCCTAGAATGTTGAGAATTTTCTTATCCTATGAAGTTGCAAGGGTATTCCCTAAGCAGTTAATCGGGATGTTCATATCCCCAAGCAAGATTTATTCCCCAACCAGAGCTCGCGTTTGATCATCTCCAGCAGATTTCTGATCCATCTTTGTCAGCTCGTAGTTTGTGACTTCTGGTCACTCATCTTGTACTCCCCGCAGAGTTCTATACTCTCTCTAAGACTCCTTCTGCAATTCAGTGCTCATCCGTTGCCTCCCCAAGTAACGTTCGAATCATGCATCATTCGTATTGCATTCTTTAAGCGTGTAGCGTCTTCCTCCTCGGAAACGTTATTCCATACACATTCATACATGCATCATGCATAAAGCATATCATATCTGTTTCTTTCTGCATGAAAGTTATCCACATTCAAATGTCTCCCAGAGAGCAACTCGCCTAATCATTACACGCGCTCATCCTGATGTTTAAATCAGAAGAAGTTTGTCTCCCTCTCCCTGAAATTGTCGGGTCATATGAAGGCTTACTTATTCTCGATGCCCAGATCAATTGAAGTTTTTTCTCCCTGCTTCTGGGGTGGTACATTCCTTCTTTTTGCAAGATAGAATCTTCTGTTGATTAAGAGTGCAAATTTTCGAGTTCATTGTGGTATTCAATCTCCTTCCACCTCAACGGCTCGAAACTTTCGTTTCTCACTCGTCAGGTTCAAGAAGTTTGAATAGGGGCAGCTGTTGCACCCTAAAATTTGCCCTCTTTCCTGTGCTATAAGTTATGGAGTGACGTTTATTTCGTCGCCCAAAAATTCAGAAAAATACTAAAGAGTTATGTTATTTCGAGATCATTAAGTCAAGAGGTTTGTGGGATGAATTGCAAGGTAGTGAGTCATGATAAAAGGGTATGAGCTTAAAAGGGAGCATTGTGTCCGAGGCGCCATTATATTTGCAATTTATCGGTGGCTCAACGTACGAGTTAGGTTTGAATGAAAGAATTGAGATTTGAATTAGGGTCCCAATGATTCGAGAATGAGTTTGATTTGATGATATAACTGATCCTATTATTCAAATTTCGTTTAAGGCATTTTGTTCCTCAAGGATTCAGGCCAGGCTAAGATCCACGAGTGTTATTCAAAGTTTATCCAAAGTTGTCATCATTTTAAAGGGTCATGGCCTATTAATTCAAGATATTGCGATCTCGTGTTCAAATCTTATTCTTCATCAAAGTGTGTTTCAAGGGCTATCGATAGAGATTCCAGATCGATTTGAGTTAGAAAACTTAATTGGATCGGAACAAGTTGGAAACTTAATTGGATAAGTGTTCAAGTATCATCATCATCCTTTCATTCAAATGTTCATTACAAAATATTCAAGTGTCCATTACACTATTCTAGGGTCCAGGCCCATTACAAAAATACAACAAAAAGGCCTTCATTAAATCCCAAACAAATACAACAATAACAGTTCCAATTTGCAGCTACATCATGATCTCCCTTTCCTTGCTTGTACGGATTTGTCAAGTTCGAACCAAATTTCTTCACCACTGACTCTGCAGTAACGAACCGACTTTGCTCCACTTAAACCAACAAAGTTCTTTGCACTTCAGAGGAAAAAAACCGAGGCTGTACCTGCAAAAGATTGAATCTCAAGCTAACCGAACCGCTTCAAAACCGGTTCACATTAGAGCCAAAGTCTATACATCAGGGGAGAATTCCAATTGAAAAGGAGCAGTGTAACAGAAGAGAATGATAACAGAAAAAATTCAGAAAAAAAAGGAATGTAACAGATTCTAACAGAAGAAACTCTCTGGAACCCTTTCAATCTTCATCTCTTCCCTTGCCGAATTTCTTTGGATTCACCAATCATTCGTCATCAAATTTCCGATCTTCAACCTATAACAGAAAGGTAACCAAAACTCCATTCACGCTTCATTCATAGTCTTCGACTCTCTCTCTCACGCTCTGAACAAGAAACCGATAACAAACTCCTTGATATCATCTTCAACCATCTTCATCGTTCTTCATCACGTTCATCCTCAATCCATCCACCACCATAACCTTCAAAACTTCATCACCATAATCGATCTTGAATCTTCTCACAAAAACCAGAAAAAACTCAACACTCGATAGCCTTCTCCAATCATTCTTCATCTCTTTCTCTCAACAAAACCTGATAACAAAAAATGCATAACAGAATTTCAGAGAAGAAGCAAAAGAGAACCGAAATGTAACAAACCTGAACCATTCATCTTCATCTCCTCTTCTATGGAATCAACAACAATTCTGAATCTTCATTCACAAATCTTCATCGCGCATCAATTTCAATCATCATCGCAACTGTCTCGTAATCTCAATGTCACGTAATGAGAGTGACGATGAGTAATCCGAAAACACCAAAATCGCAAGGAGGAAGAAGAGATCGGAGAGGTAGAGAGCGCAAATACGAACCTAAGTTCTTGAAGAGTTTTTTCCATAAAATCTTTTTCAAATCAGCGACAACTCCAAGAACATCGCATCTGAAACCGCAAGCGAATTGCATCAACGCAGGCGAAGATGATGAGATTTCTGAATACAATGTCGATAGCTAGACGAAATCGATGGAGAGGCTGAAACGGCGGTGTTGTGTTTGGTTCGTAGGAGAAGATGAGAGGTATCGGATCGGGACAAATCCAGATGAGAGAAGGGAGATCGAGGATGAGACGCTGGTGCCATGGCCGGACGGTGGCGGAGAAGTTTGACCGGAGTTGGAAAGAGTCGTCTCCGTCGCTGCCACGCTGTTTCATCGAAGGAGAAGGAGCTTTGAACATCTCCATGGAAACTCACGTAAATCCCTAATTCCCCTTTTAATTCAAACCTGTATTAATTTTGAGTTTAGTCATAATAATTGGTATTAATCTGGTTTAATTAACATGATGATTAATTTGAAAATGATATAAAATCTGATGCATTTGGATCAAACAAAAACTGAATAAAATTCCTTGGCCCAAAACGAAATTGCTTTTGCTCACCCCCTTTGTTCTGTGCCCAACACCATTTTTTTGGCCATGAAAATCTATAACAAAAACAATTCTGATGGGCCATCAGCCTGGGCCCTGCGCCCCTTTCTATCCATACATCATATTTTCGCTTTACACCCCCTGACTCATGTATTATTCTAGTTAGAATTAGTTTTGATTTCATTTTTTTTCTTAGACGATAAAATGTAACGGTTTTTCAATATTCTTAATAGATTTTGTGTTAGTTTTTAGATATAAAAATGACATAAAAATAATTGTTTTATTAGACTTTTGCATGATAAAAATAAATAAAAACATGTATTCTTTTCTAGTTAAGATTAGATTTTTGTTTCCTATATTTGTTTTAGATGATAAAAAATAATCAAAAACATGTAATGTTTCTTTGTTAGAATTTGATGTTTTGTTGCATAGTTTTGTTCTATTATCCTTTTAGATGAAAATGTCACAAAAAACAATTTAATCTTGTTAGACTTTTGTTTAGGATTTACTTAGAATTTAATTTCTCTTATTTTCTATGACGGGTGCATGCCTCCTTGTTATTACTGATTTGGTTGTTGAGATGTGCGAGGTACTTCGAGAGAGCCTTCGATTGCGATTCGACTTGCTTCGTGTTCCACTTTATTTGTGGGACACGAATTCGCTTCCGGTGCGATTGACTTGCGTCGTGTTCCACTTTATTTGTGGGACACGAACTTATGCCCGATGCAATTCATCTGGTCTCTCATTCATTGAGATGTATATTCCTGTATTATCTGGCTTGTGTTCTCTTGCAGGTTGCTCGTGTGGTTATGCTCGACGCGTGCCACATGTCACTTGTGATCTATTTTCACGACGACGCTTTCTGACTCGCTTTGCTTGATGATGGCTTACGCGAAGTACTTCGGACTTCTCTGCTTACGCTTGCTAGCTCATTGCGGATTTGCTATCCGTTCAGTATTGTCTCCCGTTTCATTTTATTTCTCTTGCACTTTATCGCTTTTCCGCATCATCCTGTAACATGAGAAGTAGGACCTAGACATTCATCCGGCCAAGCCCTCGAAAGAGGCTCTGTTTTTGTTGGTGTGTTTACATTTGTGCTTTGCGGCAGGGAGTCACGGTGTAATAAGTCCTATATGGCACTCCGTTAAGTCCTCATGGAAGGCATGCGGAAAGGGTTAGCAATCAACCCCCGCCTAGTCTCATCGAGTCCGTTCAGTATGCGCACGCTACGCGTTGCTCGCTTCTGAACCAGCACAAGATCTTGTTATCGAGTATGTCAGGAAAAGGGTTCATGCAGCCGGACCCCCGCCTTTCCTATAGCTCGCGTCGCTCGACGTTGATGCTCGGTGTACGCACGCACCGTTTTCCTTTACGATCCGTGACGGCTTGGTTGCTGAGAGGGGTCCGCCCTCTTGTCTATGGCCCGATCATTTTCACGAGGTCTAATGCTTGGTTGACTTGGGTTGAGTTGCTCCCCTTGGCTATGGCGGGACCGCTTTTCTACCATTCGGTCAGTACCGTTGGTTTTGTTTGCTTTACGAGCGGATGCTCGTTTGTGTGATATTATTGTTTGTTTCCCTTTTCCCTCGTTGGTTGATAGCTTAGCTTAGATTTGTACCCTTTGTATGATAACATTAGGTAGCAAGCTTTCCCCCTTTAGCTTAGGTCTTCCTCATGCATTCCTTAAAACACAAACCACACTCTTTGATTTTCTTTTCTTAAGAGCTTGTTATTTCCGCTCCATTCCCAAGCATAAGTCTCCAAAGGTCGAGCAGCGGAGTGTGAATGTAACTTGTTCACCTAAAAAACACAAAACAAACAGAAACTAGTTAGCCGAGCTACGGTAGCTCTGATTCTGCAAAACAGATACGTAGGCAGCGGGGTAGGGCCCGTGCGAGCACAATCCTTTCTTTTCCCTACATTATGCATTCATTTTTTAGTCCAGATTAGCGTAGTTTGCTTATACACCCATAGATTTAGACACAGGCGTGGATACCATCGAGTACGATGGGCGCGAGGGGTGCTAGAACCTTCCCCTCGCGTAACCGACTCCCTTACCCTTTTTCTCTGGTCGTGAGACCGTTGTTCTGTTTCGTGGTTTGCTGGCATTCCCTTCCTTTTCAGGATAAATATGTTAGTGGCGACTCTGTTAATTTTCGCGGTAGCGACAACTGTGCGCTTAACAATATCCGTTTCAATGCCGCACCGTTTATGTTCCAACACATCCAAGGTTTAGTCAACGCCCCCGCTACAAATCCATTCTTGCTTGGCGGCATTATTACTTCCTTGGCATGTCCTTTAGGTCTTGGTGACGAGCTCCTCTCACTCTCACATCTCATGAAGCCTGCTCAGTCACTCGATCTCACCTACTGCCGTGACTCCCACTTGGTTTCACCCCGCCATGATGGCCGATACACTTTGGTCGTCAACAAAGTTCCTATTCCTTATGTCATCCTCCCATGCCCTGAAAGAATCAACATCTGTTATGTTCAACGTTGGAGGCTTATTGAAGACAACCCTCAAGATGACCAACAAAACATCCTAATGAACCTATGGATGCAAATGAAGAAGAACTCAACCAAGGGCAAGCTGATGTCAACCAACCTCCTCCAAACAACCCTCCGCCTATCACTCTTGAAGCCATGTATGCTGCTATTCAACGCCAAGATCAACTCGTTCAAGCTATGCAGACAAACCAAACTGAAACAATTAGGCTCATCCGAGAGATGCAACAGGAGCACCGTGACTATGCTATTAGGAACGAAAGTCAATACACTGAAATTGCTACATATTTGCATGATCTTGACATTCGTGTGAATGACTCTCCTCCTGATAGACGTCGCCGTGTTCGTACAAGAGGCGCGAGCAGTTCTCGAAACCGCATCAATGAGGAGTAGTTCTTATGCACTGAGGACATTGCATCATCTAAGTCTGGGGGAGTCGTATTATTTCTATTTCCTTTAGTTTTATTTTTCCCTTCAGTTATTTCCCTTCCTTGTAATGTTTTTCTAATTCAATAAAGAATATTTATGGAATTTAAGTCTTATATGTATAATTCCGTAGTTATTTCAATTTCTTCCATTTTCTTGAGCCATAACAAAAACGATAAACGCAAACCCCACACGTTCGAGAAATACAAAGCTACTCAAACACTCAACGCATTGAAACTGAATATAGTCAATATCCTTATTGTCCCAACACTCTAAAACCCCCGAGTATGCGTAACCGATTTGAATACCCGTTATACCAAAACCATCGACTTTAAGTTTTGAAGTAACCCTTAGTAGTTTATTCTAGCAGTCGGCACCGTCTTAGATACAAACTACGCAGAGAGTCGATGAATATAAGTGTATGATCCTCATAATAATAATTATGTGCTTAACCATAAGAAGAAATGTGCCTACTAAGTAAGGTGATCCTCACAAGATCATTTAACCTAACGGTCGCAAATCTCAAATACAAAGAATTTAAAAACTCATTGTCGATTGGTTCAGAAGTCGTCTGGTACTGAACTTGGTAGGAAGGACTATTGTCCGATTCCCCACAATCTACAAGTGAGTGCTAAGGAGTATACCACATATTGTGCCAGAACTCCATGAGAAGGATCATAGTCACTAACCGACTACTCTGCTATGTGCGTGTCAAGATAATGGGCTTAATGTGATTGCGCGCGAATGAAAAGGGTGAAACATGATGACGAGTCAAAAAGGTCGAGCTATAATGGCATGATTCGGATTGGTATGTATACTGGGAGTTATTTAGTGTTGTTACTATAAGTTTATTGCTAGGATCATCATCATTATTTTCAAATAAGAACACTATGTAGCTGAGTATGACCGAACGACGTGGTGGAAGTGTGTTTCATTTATCTTTATCTTATTATTTTGCTTGAGGACAAGCAAAGGTTCAAGTCTGGGGGAATTTGATAACACGATTTTATATCGTATATTTAGCTTAAAATCCATAAATATTTATAGCATTTTCCGTTTATTATGTTAATTTATTATGATATTACGCGTGTATTTGCTTTGTTTCAGGTTTTACACTTCAATTACGACTATTTGCGAAAAGGAAAGAAAATTGAGCTTAAATGACCAATATTTATGCCTAAAAGATGAAAAGGGAGTGCTGAAGTGAAAGAAGGGTGCAATTAAGGACCCAAAGGCCCAAAAGAGACGAACCAGCCCACAAAGGAACAAAAATGCGTAGCCCAAACCATGCAAGCAAGTGGAGACGCACGTCTCAACGTTCTCTTCTGCCACGTCACCAAGAGGAGACGCCCGTCTCCAACTGCCCCTAGATTCTCTCCACTTGAGACGCACGTCTCAAGTCTTCCTGAAGAAACGGAGACGCACGTCTCCACGCCCAGTCTGCAAAAAGTTCCTCTTTTCACGCAACGTCACAGCAAAATCTCTCCTATAAATAGGACCTGCTATCTCACTTCCAAAGGGTCCAATTTCCTGCCAACGAAGTGCTGCCGAAATTGTACCGCGAACCGCTTTTCTTTATTCTGCTTTCATTCAACCGTTTATTTTCTCACAACGATTTCTACACTGGAAATTGTTGTGAACTTTTCGTAGATCTAGCCTTACGTTAGATTTATCGTTTTATTTCCTTGTTTTTATTTTCTGCCATTTAAATTCCGAAGAACGATCCAGCCAACCTGTGGTGGAAGTTCAGTACTTGAAGATCCAGTTACCATTTATTTAATTCAGGTTTTTATTTACCGCCTTATTTATATTTGTTTGCATGATATATTATATGCCATTTAATATGCTTATTATTATGAGCCGAACCGATTTATGCATGTTTAATCGTATTAATATGTCTGGCTAAATTACTAAAGGTGTCGGTATGTAAAGTAAGTTAACCGTAGGGATCCGAAATAAATTGGCTTAATTATGTTTTATTAATTATCACTTATTTTTGGTTTATATGTCTAATTTAATTAGTAAGTCTTAAAACCAATAGAGCGAAAGTTTGAGGGGTTAGGACGGTCAAAGGTTAAAATCAATAGAGCGAAAGTTTGAGATCTTTAACCAGATAGTAGACATCGGACATTAGTTTTAAGGATGGCGAAAGCGTATTAAAACTAATTGGAACTTATTTATTTTCAAAAATTGTTTTTACACTCGAGCGGGATGGCGAAAGCGTACGTTAGGGTTATTAGCTTGCTCCGAGTCAATAGAGCGAAAGTTTGAGATTAGGAGATTTAAATAGATAACAACCTCGTAAAATAGGCATTTTATTAATTACATTGTTTCCAAAAAGCTCTTCTAAAATCTAATGGGATGGCGAAAGCGTACATTAGGATTAGGATAGTAGTCTGAATCAACAGAGCGAAAGTTTGAGACGAGGATTTTTAATCAATGGAATTAGTAAAGATTTTTAATTTAATTATGCAAAAGCCAATGGACCTTCGGATTACCTTTAGTTAAACGAAATACATACTGATACCTGTCTTTTATTATTATTCTTTATTTTCTCACAATCACTTTCCCTTAGGAACAATCGAAATTTTAGTACTCCTAGCTTTACATAGTAACCTTAGATAACGGTAGATCGATTCATAGTCCCTGTGGATTCGATATCTTTTAAAACTACACGACACGACTGTGCACTTGCAGTTATCAGATTTATAGACACGTAAAGTCGCGATCACACCACAGGGAACGCAACACTGTAAACTCTGAGCAATGTCTGAGTCTTGTAGATCGGAGACAGTAGTGATTTAGCGTCGCGGTGCGCATACGCACATGCAGCTATGACGTGCGAGCAAGGCATACGAAAAGCTTGAAACCTTCCACAGTCGCACCAATCTTCGTCCAGAAGAACCCTATATTGTTGTCTTGGCAATCCCTCATTGTGGTCAATTGTCTCCCGCACACTGAACGTGCGATTGAAACGGTCGAAAGAAGTTACTTGATGAGTGTTCGCTTTTGCCGATTGCTGTTGCATAAATTTCATGCAACTATCACTTAATAGTTGACCAGATTGCCTAACATCACCCCATTTCCTCCCTCTCGTTGAGAAGAGTGCAGCCATCCTAAAGTATGTAGCCTCGACTAGTGTTAGGAGTAAATTAATGGTAAATTCATGTGTTAATATAAGTGATTTCTTCTCTAAACTAATGCAAATTGTGATAAATCCATAGGTTTTTATTAAGAATTGAACTGAACAAGTTTAGTTCGTGCGTAAAGCAAATCGAATCACTTGTGGGGGTTATTGTTGCAGGTTTAGAGCTGAATTGAAGCTTGAGAAGAACATGAGGAGGAAAGAGAGCTGGAAGTCTCAAAGGCAGAAGAAAAAGATGGAAATTGCAAAGGGAGCGCCGCGAGAGTTTCTAGAGCGCGCCGCGAAAATATCTCTGTTTTGAAGCGCGCCGCGCCAGTCCGATGCCGCGCCGCGGCCTCGGCGTTAAAAGCCCAAAACTTCTATTTAAAAGCCCTAGCTTCCAAGAGAAAAATAACTTCGGCAAGAGCGAAACTTGGAGAGCAATCTGAAGGTGCAGCCACAATCATCAATTGAAGACCAATTCTCTATCAAGCGAAGACATTCCTTTGATGAAGATGAATTCTCCCATTAATCCTTGTGTGTTCTTCATGTCTATGGAGAGCTAAACCCCTCTTGTTGAATCTAAGGTAGTAGTTAACCTATGAATATACAATACCATTAATTAATTCCTGTGAACAATTATTTGAATTCATTATCAATAAGAAATCTTGTTTTATTCTTAAATTATCGTTGAATCTTTGATCGAAAGAAAGGATTTAACTTTTGCCCTAGGTTACTATATTGATTCAATTGCAATTTGCAGAGATGGAATTGTAATTGGGTTTTCATAATTATCGTTATTGATATTTGGAGAGATCGAATCTCATACCGGTAAAAGTTATCTAATTTGATTTGCAGACATGGAATCTTATTTGAGGATAAGTGAAGATAATGATTTAAAAGATTGTTCAATCGTGAATTAAGTAATAATTGTATAGGAGTAGGTTGATGAACCCTAAGGTTCAACATATTTCTCTAATCGTTAACAACAGTTCATTACTCGCTTTTAATTTATTGTTTACTTTTGATATTATTAGAATCATAAAACAATCCAACTCAATTTTCCTAACTCAAAATAAACAACTATAGAACGGCAGTGATATTAACCAATCCCTGTGGATACGATATATTACCGAAAATATTTACCCAAAAATACTTTCAACAAATTGGCGCCGTTGCCGGGGATTGGTGTCAATATTGCACGCATTGCAATAGTTTTTTATTTTGAGTTATTTCCTTACTTTTAGTTATATTATTTTTAGTTATTTACTTAAATTTAGATTTGTAGTTATTTACTTAATTTTAGATTTTTTGTTTAGTTACTTAAATTTAGATTTTTAGTTAAGTTCCTTTATTTTAGATTTTTAGTTTAGTTCCTTAATTTTAGATTTTTTAGTTAGTTACTTTATTTTAGATTTTTTGTATTGCAATAGTCTTTTAATTTTGATTTTTTTATTTATTATTATTATTTTTATCTTGTTATTTCACTTGTTTGCTAGTTTTGTAGATGTTTGTTTGTCGGAATGTTCGACCCAAATATAAATGACGCGATTCATGCTCAAAACGAGATCCATTTTCAACAAATGGAGTATCTCTTTCAAAGTGTGTCACAGTTCACACCTCATGTTAGTGAGTTTCATGATATCGGATGGTGCATACCGGAAGATAAGATGGAGTATCATATGGCTAACCATGAATACCAACAACAAGGGCTTTCACATTATAATCAAGGTTATCAAAGAGGACCCTCTGAGTTAGAGGAAACCATGAACCAATTCATGCAATTCTCTTTAGCCATTCAACAAAACCGGGAAACGCAAGATGTTCAACTTACCAAATTCTTCACCGAGCAAAACGTAAGTCAGGCCTCAACTTTTCAAAACCCTATGACTTGTGTAGAAACCTGCAATGCTACTTCTATAAGGAGTGTAAAAGTGGTTGATGAGGAAGTTGAAAACAAGGATGTTGGAAAGAAGAGAGTGGAGGAGGAAATTGATGACATGGAAGATGTTGTTGAAAAGGATAACATAGAGTATGTAAACATAAAGAAAAATATAGAAGTTGAGTATGAGCTCTCAATGAAGCTACCTTATCCAAGACCTCCTAAAAAATTGATGATGTGTTAGTTGAAGGAACAAAAAAGGAGGATATAATCAAAGAAGTTGTGAATGAGTTAGAAACTTCAAAAGTTGAAACTTTTTCAAAAGAGAATATGGTGGACTTAGAGTTGAAGAAGAGTAGTAATGCAAAGGAGCATAAACTCTCATTGGAATTACTTCCTCTACAGGTTCCTAATAAAGAAGGGAATGAGAGTCATTACTTTCGGCCAATGGAAATGTTTAGCCGTTTGCAAATCACCATCCCATCTTTAGAAGGTTTAAAGGTAAAGCCAAAATTTGTCAAATTCATCAAGGATAGGTTCTCACCGACGAAGAAATTAACGGATAAGGAGGTTATCTCTCTTGAGGAGAGGAAAAAACAAATGAAGGAAGAGAGATCGCGAGTTGAAGTGGTAAGAATTAAGGATGAAGAAACCAAACAAGCAAACATGAAATACTTTTGGGGCTTCACATTGGTAAGAAAGGTACCAAGGAAAAGAGACATTGGTTGATGATTCAACCATGAACCGTCGAGCCATGCGACGTTAAACGAAGCACTTTGTGGGAGGTAACCCACACTTCTAATGTTTTGTTTTGTTTAGCTTTTATTTCAGGAAATAATCAGGGAATCCGTCTGGTGAAAGCTAGGAGGCAGCAATTGATATTGCGTTACTCTCTGTAAGTCACCCTCTCGGACTTGTTACGAAACATTGAGGTCAATGTTTAGTTCAAGTTTGGGGGTGGAGCTATTTATTTTTGAATTGTTCAAATTTTCTGTTTTTATTTAATTATGTACTCCCAGTTAGAGTAAGTAGTCCCATAGCATAATGAAAATCGCAAGCAAAGTACCAACAATGGAGCAACATGCGTGAAAGTGGTAGTGAGTGAAATTTTTTTGAGAAAATTAATTTTTCACTTTCTTTTTCAATAAAGTGACAAAGCAGGTATGAATTTTTGAACTCAAACTCCTAATGTGTGCATGAAATTTAGGTTGTTAGTAAATTCTTAACATAAGTTCTTTATGGTACACTATTTTATTGGATTGGTTTAGCCTTAACCATTGTGAGGAAAGCTTTCCATTGTTTACTATATGCAGGAGACCATCAATTATTTTGGACTTGTTTGTATCATGCTAAACCATTTGCTGCATCGTTTGTGGAAATCTGTGAAAGTGATTTAGGCACTTGTTTGAATCTGAGAGTTCTTTTAGCCTATTCCAATATAAAACTTATTTGCTTCTGTGAGAGTGTGATCCTTTGCTAACCATTCTTTGAGCCTGAGGTCAAGATAAGCATCATAATATGCACTAAGGAAAATACCTGGTGAGTTTGATCTCAATAAAAAGTTTTGTTTTGGACCATCAACCATAAAATTTGGTGATGTGTTTTCTCTTTGACCTATTTTAGAAAGTAGGGGAGCATTCATATAATCTAAATACAGGTTGATCTCCAAGTTGGGAAGAGTCACATTCAAAAGAAGAGTAAGTACATGTGGAAATTGGTGAAAGATTAAAGAATTCGTAGCTTGAAAAAAAAATTGATGGAAAAAGAACAACGTTTGAATATAACGGTTGTTGAAAAAAAAAAGTGAAAAAGAAAAACCAAGCTACGAATGGAAAAAGATGAACGGGTAAGAGAATTAAAGTTATAGAGAAGAAGGAAGGAGTTATGATTTGGATGCTACCCTAGATTAGGAACAACCCTTGAATATCTTCTTTTCTTTGAATCTTAAACCACATTACAACCCGAGAAAGACCTTCTGATTCTCAGATTCCACAGTACTTGATGCTAGCAATTTGGTGAACGTATGATATGGATCTTTGTTGATTTAATTGTTTGGATGAGTGTTTAACCCTTTTTTTTTTATTCATCATACTTTTTGATGAGAGTGATTAGTGCTGATTCAATTACAATTGTGTAGTGTCTTGAACTTCTGGAGGTAATTTGCTTTCAAAGTTTGTTTCATGTGTATATTCTGAGTTTGCAGGTAGAAGAGGAGTATTTGACTTAGTTATGGGATTGAACCACTTGAGAAAACCTTTTTGAAAAACTTGTTGCATGATTGTCGGTAAACTTTGCTGGAGGTAAGTAATTTTGTTTAGGGACAAACAAAACTCTAAGTTGGGGAGAGTTTGTTAGGAGTAAATTAATGGTAAATTCATGTGTTAATATAAGTGATTTCTTCTCTAAACTAATGCAAATTGTGATAAATCCATAGGTTTTTATTAAGAATTGAACTGAACAAGTTTAGTTCGTGCGTAAAGCAAATCGAATCACTTGTGGGGGTTATTGTTGCAGGTTTAGAGCTGAATTGAAGCTTGAGAAGAACATGAGGAGGAAAGAGAGCTGGAAGTCTCAAAGGCAGAAGAAAAAGATGGAAATTGCAAAGGGCGCGCCGCGAGAGTTTCTAGAGCGCGCCGCGAAAATATCTCTGTTTTGAAGCGCGCCGCGCCAGTCCGATGCCGCGCCGCGGCCTCGGCGTTAAAAGCCCAAAACTTCTATTTAAAAGCCCTAGCTTCCAAGAGAAAAATAACTTTGGCAAGAGCGAAATTAGGAGAGCAATCTGAAGGTGCAGCCACAATCATCAATTGAAGACCAATTCTCTATCAAGCGAAGACATTCCTTTGATGAAGATGAATTCTCCCATTAATCCTTGTGTGTTCTTCATGTCTATGGAGAGCTAAACCCCTCTTGTTGAATCTAAGGTAGTAGTTAACCTATGAATATACAATACCATTAATTAATTCCTGTGAACAATTATTTGAATTCATTATCAATAAGAAATCTTGTTTTATTCTTAAATTATCGTTGAATCTTTGATCGAAAGAAAGGATTTAACTTTTGCCCTAGGTTACTATATTGATTCAATTGCAATTTGCAGAGATGGAATTGTAATTGGGTTTTCACAATTATCGTTCTTAATTACTATTATCGTTATTGATATTTGGAGAGATCGAATCTCATACCGGTAAAAGTTATCTAATTTGATTTGCAGACATGGAATCTTATTTGAGGATAAGTGAAGATAATGATTTAAAAGATTGTTCAATCGTGAATTAAGTAATAATTGTATAGGAGTAGGTTGATGAACCCTAAGGTTCAACATATTTCTCTAATCGTTAACAACAGTTCATTACTCGCTTTTAATTTATTGTTTACTTTTGATATTATTAGAATCATAAAACAATCCAACTCAATTTTCCTAACTCAAAATAAACAACTATAGAACGGCAGTGATATTAACCAATCCCTGTGGATACGATATATTACCGAAAATATTTACCCAAAAATACTTTCAACAACTAGTGCTGTGATTGGAAGGTTACGAATGCCTTTGAAAACGCCATTCATGGATTCCACGATATTTGTCGTCATATGTCCCCATCGCACGCCCTTGTCGTAAGCCCTTGTCCATTTTTCCCTAGAAAGGTTATCTACCCAACTACCTGCCTCTGGATTTGTCATGACAATCTCACTCCGATAATGCTGGAATGTGGGTTGGGTCAATGCATAACCAGCATTGACCAAGGCCTTTCTTAGATGTCTGTCCTTGATCTCCCGCATGAAGTTCTGGGCGATGTGGCGAATACAATAGACGTGTTTTGAAGGGGGGTCATGCCATCCGTTTGCTGGATTATTATAAGCACTCTCTATGGAAGCGTGCCTATCAGAGATTAAACATATGTTAGGCTGAGGAGCAACATGTTCTCGGAGGTTCCTTAGAAAGAAACTCCAACCCGCCGCAGTTTCACCTTCGACGATTGCAAACGCCACTGGAAATATGTTGCTGTTCCCGTCTTGTGCAACCGCCATGAGCATGGTTCCTTTGTATTTGCCGTATAACCATGTCCCGTCAATTTGAAGTATTGGTTTACAATGTGCAAATCCCCGTACGCAAGGTTTGAATGCCCAAAAAAGCCGATGGAATATTCCATTTCCTTGGACAGGGTTTCCATCCGGGGCATGAGCGGGCAGTGTCTCTAGAATAGTAACAGTGTCTGGTGCGTAACTGTGTAGCGCATTGAGGTATCGGGGAAGAATTTTGTATGACTCCTCCCAGTTGCCGTAGACGGTCTCAATTGCCTTTGTTTTTGCAACCCATGCCTTTCTATAAGATGAAGTGTAGTTGAAGGTTGTAACGATATGCGAGATAATATTTTTGACCTTCAGAGACGGATCAGAACTTATTAGAGGCAAGATCTCCTGACAGATGAGATCAGCACTGAGTTTCGTATGATCCTGGGAAGTGTTAGGGTTGACACACGTGTGTTGCTGCGTAATCGATCCTATTTTCCATGCATTACTTCTCTTCCTATAAGAAGCCAACAGTATGAAGCCACACTCAGGATTCTTACAAGTGATTACATACCGTTCCAGGTTAGAACGATCTACTTCAAAATCAACGTTGTGCGCCATGTGCCATTTTTTTATTGTTCTAAGACAAGCCTCCTTAGAGGGAAACTTGTCTCCTTCCTTTAATTCATCGTCAGTTTGGATGTACGGTGTGAAGAAGATGTCGGATGATGGTTCGTCACCTTCTAGGTTCAGGTTACTCATATGTGTTGGAGGTGCGTACACGTGAGCTGGAGGCACCAAAGTTTGTTGATCGTCGTCGGATTCCTCGTTGACCATGTCGTCAAATTCAGTTTCCAGATCTTCTTCTTCCTCGTCTATGACATCAACTTCTTCTTGCTCGTTGACTGGTGGGTCTATAACTTGTGACTGGACAATCTGAGTTTCTTGTGTCCCAATCTGTAGAGTAACGTACAACTCGATGGAATCCAAGCCAGAGTATTCGTGAGTAGTAAACATATCTTGCAGGTCTTCGTCAGTGGCAATCTCCATCTCATAAAACTTGACGGTGTTGTCGTCATTGAAAGAGGGAAATTGGTAAAAAAACGGTTGCAATATGACCCATTGCAATCTTAGCGTATAGTCGCTGAATGAAGTACGAAAAGTTTGCTCTTTTGCTTAGAAAAAATGGAACAACCTGAGTGTTCCGCATCACAAAACCGGCTATTTCATGAGAGTAGGTCTCACCGTTTAGATGGGCATGCACAAGGTACTGGGTAGATGAAGTCATTTTGACGGAGAAGTGTTTGGTTGCTTTAAGATGAATTCAGATTTGGTAGAATTGCTAGTGTGAGTTGTAATATTTAGAAAACACTGAGTGTCTTATATATGGTGGTTCTTACAGACACACTAGTATAGGTTTGCCACAAGATTCCGTATTGATTATAAAAGACAGGCACACTGATCTAGGTCTGCCACTAGATTCCGAATTGATTATAAAAGACAGACACACTGATCTAGGTCTGCCACTAGATTCCGAATTGATTATAAAAGACAGACACACTGATCTAGGTCTGCCACTAGATTCCGAATGGATTATAAATGACAGACACACTGATCTAGGTCTGCCACTAGATTCCGAATTGATTATAAAAGCCAGACACACTGATCTAGGGCTGCCACAAAATTCCGTATTGATTATAAAAGCCAGACACACTGACCTAGGTCTGTATATATATAAATAATAATGATGTTACTAAAATACTAATTATATATATTATTAATTATACATATAATTAATAATTACGTATATATATATTTTAATTAATAAATATATATATATATATATATATATATATTCTAATTAATAATTACGTATATATATTTTATTTAATAAATGTATATATTCTAATTAATAGTTATATGTATTTTAATAATATATATTACTAATTGTACACATCCGCTAGGGTAATTATTGTTCAGACGAAAACAACTAACACAACAACCACATTTATTTTAATTCAATGACCCTGCGTTGACAACACAAAACCATCGGTAAATCACGATGTTACATTGCAGAAAAGAAAAGAACACAGGACAACTGGTAGTACACGCTCACTCATTGCAACAAATAAAACAACAGTAAATCTAAACTACTCAAGTATCACTGCAAGAACAAGGGGATCTTCAACGCCTCGGTTAACTTCTCCACTGTGTGTCCAAAACATTAGATCCACGTCCACATCGTCTTTCACACGATCCCAATAATACATGTACGTGCCTTCAGGGTTATTATCCGTCAACGTAATGTATGGACATCGGTAATCTAGCTGTTTAACTTTTCTGGTTGGACCATCTAGTTGACGAAACCCAGTGTTGATGGCTCTAACAATTCTCTGGAAATTCCAGTGAGGGTTAAGGCAAACCCGCATGTGACTACCTTCCTCAAAGAAGGCCACAGCCCAAACTGAGTTCATTTTTTAGTGTTTACAGTAAGAATGAAAGAAGAGTTAGTACTTCAACTGCACACACACACTGCTATTTATAGCGGGTGCAAGGCAGAGGGAAATTTTATTGTTAATTATTAATAACTTAAATAATAATTGCAAACTTTGTAACAATAAAATATCATTTCATTGAAATATGTTAACAACATTTAATTGAACGGTACAGATATGCTAAGAGCATTTGATTGAACGGTACATAAGTTACTGAAATGATAAAGAAATTGTGGCGTCTAGGATATTACAACGGTTAGAATAATGTCTTCTCTGTCCTCCATCATTAGAGTGCATTGGATGTCGTCTTCCATAGTCTCCCACCAACGCTGCCTTTCGAGAAAAACACCTCCCCTTGTTCGAAGTCTCTTGATAGATCTGATTTGTTCGCCTGGACTACACTCCCCGTCCAAAAACCTAAGGATGTTTCTCTTAAGCTGGTCCATGGTTTGGATATTCCAAAACATCACCTGCATGGGAGGTTTGACGGCAGAGAAGATAACGTATCCGTTCCTTCTACGAACGTCCGGTTGATAGTCCAAACGCCTCACAGGTGGTGGAGGCTCAGAAGTCCGGTGCGAGCTATCTGGCCTTATTCGAGATCTCATTTTTGAGTGTGTGTACTAATGCACACACGAAACCCTAATTTATAGAGGCATTGACGCCTTGCCTTAGGTCTGTATCACAATTAGGGTTTCATATAGGGTTTTTCCTATAAGTAAAAAACATAAACCCTAATTTTTGAAAAAAAACAGGATCCTACTAATGCGCCAAATGAAATGGCGCATTAGTGCTTTGCATTAACAGGAAGGCGCCAAATGGTTTGGCGCATAAGAAGAAAATTAAAAAAAAAAGCCAACTCATTTGGCGCATATGTAGTATATGTGGACCCCCTCCTGGCCCCACATGGTCCCCACCTGCATGCGTCCCAAACGAGTTACTGTAACCTAGCATGCGTCTGAATCATTTTCTGAAACGATTCCTGATAAGATTCCTGATAAGATTCCTGCCACGATTCCTCCTACCACTGCATGCATGCTACCCGAGCTGTCACCTAGTTCTGAGCTGCATGCATGTCTTGTCACCGAAAATTAGCTTGCATGCATGCCAACAATTTCTGCAGGAGCAACACCTAGCAATTATGGATGTGTTGACATGTCCAGCATGCAGCTTGTTACCGTTTTTTGCCTCATGAATATATAAACCACTTAGGACTCTGCAGAATCCGCACCACTTTCACTCATCTACTCTCACAAGAATCCTTTTGCAATCAACTTCCAAATTTTCATCCTTCAACCATGTCTCTCCTAACAATGGGCGAAACACACAGAGGAACCCCCCAGAACATCGCTACCTTCGTAAGTATATTAGTATTACTTTAACAGCATGCAACTGTCCGTGATCAACTAACTGAATTTTTTTGGCATACATATTTTTTTCAGAACACTCAACGTTTTCGCACTCGTAGTCACTCTACCATCGCTCCGGACGACCGCATTATGCCATACCTGGACGTTGCTGGTTTCGGTCCGATTAGCAGAATCGCCGAGTCTTCTATTGACCACAAGTTTGTTCTTGCGTTGCTAGAACGCTGGAGGCCGGAGACACACACCTTCCATCTTCCAACAGGGGAGTGCACCATCACCCTTGAAGATGTTCATATGCTACTAGGCCTTCCAGTTGACGGTAAGGCAATTAATGGCTGTGTTATGCAGGCGAATTCCTTATGCTTTCAGGCGATTGGGATAGACTTGATAGATGGAGCAGTTGGTGCTAGGGGGCAAGGTGTTAACCTTACGAGGTTAAGGACTTATTATGACAATTTTCACTTGAATGATGCGTCTCCCCAGGAGACGATACTCCAGAAAACTAGGTGTTACCTACTCTTGCTTATTGGAAACGTTTTGTTCCCAGATAGCACTGGTAACACTGTAAACTTTATGTATCTTCGTTTACTAATGGATTTTACTAGAGTTGGTCTATACAACTGGGGGTCTGCAGTTCTGGCTACGGTGTACCAATCACTGTGCAAGAACGCAAGAGCTGAGTCCTGCACATTCTATGGATGCGCCCTGTTGGTGCAGGTGTGGGGGTGGTGGAGGATGCTCATACTGGCCCCGGTTAACAATGGAAGTTGGGCCTTTCCGTATGCCCTGAGGTAAGTTTTTAGTATACCATTTTTTTCGCACACATTCTACTCCATTCTAACTAAATCATAATATTTTCGTTGTAGATTTTGTGTGAAAAAAATGGACTTCACACTTAATCCGCGGTCAAATATCACAATGTACCGCACGCTAATTGATCACCTTGGACCCCATCAAGTATTATCTCTAATTCTTTTCTTTTTTTTAAAGTATTTTTTATAAATAATTTTTCCCGAAGTAATGTATAACTCTCATGCATGCAGTTCATATGGCGACCGTATCTCGAGTGCGAGTATGAGCCTAGAGCTCAGGATGCAGAAATTTGGACGACAAAGTGTTGCCTAATCCGGTACAACATCATAGAAATGTATCAAAGTGACCGGGTAATGCTTCAGTTTGGGATGCGTCAACGGATACCCGACCCTCCAGTTGACTTGGGAGTGTGGCACCTCAGAAGAGTTAACCATCAATGGACACACCAAAACTGGAAGGATTTTGCACCCGATCACCGCCAGATGTGGAAGGACCGTCGCCAGTATGTCCTGAACTTCCCCGTCAGTGACCATGAAATGAAACCTTCTCCTGAATACATGAGTTGGTATCGTACAGCCACATCCCCTAACTTGTTTCTTGCAGCTCCGTTCTATTTAATTGATCCCCGTGCACAGAACTACATCTTGCCACAACAACAACAACCGGAAGAGGAACAACAACAACAACAACTACGGCAAAAACAACGACAACAACAACGCCTACAACAACGCCAACAACTACAGCAACAACAACTCCAACAACAGCAACAACAACAACAACTCCAGGAACAACAACAACTGCAGCAACAACAACAAAATCTTTTCAGTACTCCATCCCGTTCCGCACGCAACTACCGCCAATCAAATATTTTCCAATCCCAGTCTCAACCATTACAAGAATATGAAGACCACCATCATTCCTCGGACCACTATCAGACCCATTCACAACCATTCAGATTTGCAGCATTTGCAGGGTCCACAAGGGGATTCGGCCAAAACCTTACTCCCGGTTCATCTAGCCTTCATCTTAGTCCCGACGATGGTCCTCATGGTGAATCATCTTACCGTGGCACCCCCTCCGGCTACGCAACACCTTCAAACCAATTCGGTTTTAATCAGGGTAGTTCTAGTGCTGCTGGATGCTACGAACCTGAAGTCTTTTCCCAACCCACTCCACCACCACGACTTAACACGTTTGAGGGGATGGGTAACCGACTTTACAACAGCGGTTTTCCGGATAATTATGGGGGCGTCGACGAATTCATAGACAGCGATCCACGAGACATCCCAATTCCGGGCCCAGCGATACAAACCCAGCAAGAAGCACAGAGGGGCAGAGGTAGGGGTAGAGCTAGGGAAAGGGGTGGTGCCAATATTCGCGGCGGGATCAACGATCGCGGCAAACGTGTCATAACAAGACGAAATTGCGGAACGGATGGCTATCTTGGCGATGGACGCCATTGATCATTTTGTTGTATTTTCTTTAATCAATTGTATCGTTTCTCTAATTATTTGTAATCGATGTTTCGTTTCTTTATTATATTGAAATCGATGTTACATTTTTGGTTTACAAAATGTCAACTTGCGTTTTGTGCACTACATTTTTTAGGCTAAAAATTTTTTTTGAAAATTTATCTATACAGATATATTATCAAATAAAATAAAAATGAATTTTTAAAAATAAAACTATTAACAAATCTTAACTAAAATAAATAAAAAAAAATGAAAAAAAAAAAAAAAAAGTCTTGGCCTTATGCGCCAAATGGTTTGGCAGCTAGGGCAAAACCCTAAACTTATGCGCCATTCCATTTGGCGCAAACACCCTAACCCTAAATGGTTTGGCGTATACATCTAAATCCAACACTTATACGCCATTTCAAATGGCGCATCCTCCTAACCGGTATCCCAAACCTAGACAGTCTGGTAAATATCCCGAAAAGTTGGTTTTTTCTGTATTTTATTTATTAAACATGGTTATTTAAAATTTTTTTTCACAAAACAATATCAAAGAAAACGTGAAAGCCAATTAATTATTTTCCCTCCTTCCTACCAGATAGTGACACGTGTCACAGATTTAAATAAAAATAAGAATAAAAGAATAACATTAAAACTTACACACACATTAGGAGATAAGGCACTATTTCAGAATTTACCTTCACTATCTTTATCTGCGTTTAATATCAAAACAACACAACAAACCAAAAACAACCCCCACCATACCTTCTTATCATATCAAAACGATGGCTCAACGGTGGGAAGTGGTTCATGACTCCGTCTATGTCCGTGATGGAGTGCATCAGTCAGAATGGTTAGTGTTGATTTTGTTTATATTAGTGTTAATAGATCAAAACAAATTCTACAGATGAGTCAGTCTTGTTTATGACCCGGACACTTTGGTTTTCTGTATTGAAACTGGTCTGATTTTTACAAGAAGATTGTGAAGTAGTTTGGATAAATATTGTAGTGTTATTTGCAGGAAAATTTTGTTTGAGATTGTTCTGGTGTTTTATGCTTCCCATTCACATGTTCATATTTAATAATTGGAGTTTATGAATGATGTGGTTCATGGTGTACAAGGAAATGACTAGTGTATTTGTATAACATTTACAGAATATACGAAAAAGAGAAAGATATCATAATTTAATTATACAATAAACAAACGAATAAATATATAATTGAAAATAACATGGTGAATGGTCAGTAAATGCACAAGGTTTTATACAAGGTACTAGTATTATATAACACATGTGTAAGTTATATAGGACGGCGAGTTAGAAATTGTAGAAATCTGCAAAAGGTGAATATATATACAGCGGCTAAAGGAGTATTTTTGTTTTAATCGTTAGGGATGTGTATATATATATATTAAAAAAACACAACCATCAGATATTCATCATTTGGTTGAAAACAGAACATTAAAAATAAATCGAGGGGCCTCGTGTGATAATCATAGGCCAAGAACGCTGTAAAAATCCATTTGTTTGAAAGTCTTACTTCCTAACCAACTGAGCTATATTATTTATTTGAAATGAAAAGCCAATTGAAAATATATGAAGCATCGACCAACATTTTCTATTTATTAAAATATAAACAATTTAAGAGTAAACTACTATATTTTTTAAAATAGGCTTTAAATCGAATATTTATAAAATTCAGGGTGTCAATGTAAATGAACCAGAGATTTTATAAAATCCAATTTAAAAAATAAATTTTGAATTTTTGAAAAGTGTGGGCAAATTTTGGGGTATGACACTCTTCAAATCCTCAATAAAGATGAAGAGAAAGAGATTGAGGAATGTTTGAAAGAGTTGGAAGCTATGGAAGAAATTCCTCCTTTTGAAGGTGTGGTGGATGATTTGAAAATACCAACTATAAAGGAGGAATGTAAGCTTGAATTGAAAATGATTCCTTCACATTTGAAGTATGCATTCCTTGAGAATGACGAGAACAAACCGGTGATTATTAGCAATGCCCTTTCTAAGGGTTAAGAAGAAAAATTACTTGGTGTCTTAGAGAAAAATCAAGAAGCAGTGGGATGGACTCTTTCCGATCTCAAAGGAATAAGTCCCTTCTTTTGTATGCATAAGATTTTGATGGAAGACGATTTCAAACCGGTGGCTCAACCACAAAGGCGATTGAATCCTGTGATGAAGGAAGTGGTGATAAAATAAGTTGTTAAAATGTTAGAGGCCGGGATGATTTATCCAATTTCAGATAGTGCTTGGTGTAACAACCTGCCCTAAAAAAAATCAGATTTTAGAGTCGCCACCTATTTTAGCAGGGCGAATAGGAAACCCTACGCAGTTAAGAGATATGGGTAAGTTATTATATTCAGGTCAAGGGAAGGTGTTAGGCACCCTTAACCCTTTCCTAAGGTTTGCATTTAAGGTTTGTAAGAGTAGTATGATAAAGTTTAGGGTTTATAGCTAAGAAAATGAATAGGGTGAAAAGTGAGATTTAAGCCTAATTGATGTTTTGGGAAAGGGGACTCGCCTTGTCGCCAAGTGCCTACGTACCTCCTTATGGAGGATCAGAGTCTACGTAGTTCGGGGCAGGGTTGTACGCCTTAGAATTAGTATGAATGTGTGAAGGTATTTTGAATTAACTTATCGCAGTTTTGAAATTCGTAGTTTGTAAAAAGATTTTATGTTTTGATGTGGCGTACAACCCTGATTATAATATGTTCTATTAATCGCGATGATCAATAGGTTTGATCACCATAATTAACAAATAACATAGGAATTGCTAATTATTTTAATCGATTGATTCGATTATCACCGTTAGCAAATTGACGTGTTTTAATAGATTATTTGAGTTGTTTTGGGAATTTATTCATCGTTAATCATCGTAATCAGTAGGTTTGATTAAAACGAATAACGAATTATTGAGGGATTACTATTCATCGTAACCAATTGAATTGGTTAAAACCCTTAGTAAATAAACCTATTTGAATTATATTATTTAATTAATTAAATATTAATAATCAGCGCGATTATTAAATATAATCGAACCGAATATTAATTATTTAAACCTAATTATTTTTTATCACTTAAAACCTAAATTGAAATTATAAAAATAAAAAAACCTAAATTCAAATCTAAAACTAGAAAAGAAAATATAGATAAAATGGTTTATAAAATAAAAAGAATAAAAGTATAAAAGAACCTATGTGATCCAGCTGTTTAATTCAATAAAAAGAATTTGCATGGGCGGAGAATCGAACCCACGCCCTTCTTGTTATCAAAAAAACAGTCTCACCATCTGTGCCAGTTGCATCCTTTGTTAAATGAAGGGACTCATGAAATAATATATGAAAACCAACACGCTCAGATAAAAAAGCGTGCGTTGGCTGGAAACTTGAAATTGAACCAACCAGACGTCAACACATCTTTATCTTCCTCGTTTCAGAATATCCCCTTTTTCTTGCTACGAAAAAACCACTAGTTTGCTACGAATTAGGTTGGTAGCCCTGGCCTGCAAACACCAGTCTCACGAAACACAACCAATGTAACTCAAACGAAAACAGGTTCAAATTGGAAATCGTGTTCTGAGCATGATGGAATCATCAATTTAGGTTAATTCAGACTTTAATTAAAATCCCCCAATTTGAGAGCTTAAAACCCTAACAAAGGCGAATCATGGTATCTTCACTTAAACTCGGATTAAATGGCACATAAAGTTCACAAACATCATTATGAATGCAAATATATAATCAAAATCAATTTATAATTCCTGTATAATGAGAATCGAAATCAAATTTTGTTGTCCAAACCGTGACCATTGACACCATGATTCCAAAGGTAGTGATGATCCAAAATCGTTCAGAGAAGGCCAAGGAATTGTTTTGGATGCGTGGGAGAGCTTGAATTGGCCTGCAATTTTATCCCTTCTCTCCTCTTGATTCACGGTTTTTTTAACCTCTGCCTAGGATCTCCTTGCAGCCAAAATCCCCCTTGCAATCTGAATAGTTTTGGTACTTATAGGATTAGGATTTAGGGTAACAAAAACACATCAAATCCCTTTGAATCAAGTAATTGCAAATTTGAAAAATATGATTCATAATGGTTTCCTATTTTGGCCAATTTCAATCTTCTTCTTCCAATCATATGGAGCACGGAATTGAATCAAATATAGGTTATTTGGATTATTTGATTTGCTTGGAAAATAAAACTAAAGTGAATCCTTTACTAATTCTCCATTTATTTGATTTAAATTGAATCTTTAATGAATAAAAAAATCCACTAAAAATAAAATAAAAATCAAAGGGGCGTGGAATTGAACTTGGAGGTTCTTAGTGATCTTATAACCAAGTTTGGATCATAAAAAGATAGGCCCATTTGCAAAAGTATCCATTTGGCCCTTATTTGCTTCACATTTTCACCCAAAATTAGCCAACTTTGACAGGGTATATCTCCCTCACTTTTTAAGATATGGAAGATTTCTAGGACTTTTTGGAAACCTCAAGATGTCCTCTACAAACCACTTTGGAACATATTTTTCATTTGGAGATTTTATCTTGATGATATGGGCTTTGACAAAAAACTGCTTTTGGTTGACTTCTAGAAGGACCTGTAATGTTTTGAACCATATATCTTAAATGAAGCATTTTTGGCCTTGGCATGTCAGAGACAAAGTTGTAGAGAATTCAATTTCCTTCCAAATAGGATTTTTTTGGGAAATATTTGATACTCCATGTGAAATTTATGGCTGGTCAAAGTTTAGTTGACTTTCTCCTATAAAACACTGATTTATAAACTATGAACTTTGTTGATTTCTGAGCTCTTCTTGATGAATCATGATAGTCCCTTGATCAAATTATGAATGTTACTTCATATTCTTGATGTTGACCAAAAATCAGGAGTTTTGATTGTGATTTGACCATAGTTGACTTTTAGGTCAAACTAGTCGACTATTGACTGCCTGAGCAATTGAATTAGCAATCTTGTAAACTGAGACTTGAAACTTGTCATGGAGATGATTTGAATCCCAAGATATCATATGAAGCTTACTTGAGGCCTTGATATATCCTTTCTCCTTAGCAAATCCAAAACCCTAATTTGAGGACCCTTTGATTAGGAGAGTGTGCCTTAGGTTAACCCTTGAGCCTCGAATCGTTGTATGAGTTCGACAGTGAAATGAGATGGGCAAATTTTAGGGTATGAAACTTGGGTGAACCTCGTTCATGTGGTGGTACCCAAGAAAGGTGGAATGATGGTGATTCATAATGACAAGAACGAGCTAATTCCTACAAGAACCGTGACGGGGTGGAGGATGTGTATAGACTATCGTAGGCTAAATTAAACTACGAGAAAATATCATTTTCCTTTTCCTTTCATGGATCAAATGCTCGAAAGATTATCTGGCCAATAACTCTATTGTTTCTTAGATGGATATTCGGGGTACAATCAAATTATAGTCAATCATGAGGATCATGAGAAGACGGCTTTTACAAGCCCTTTTGGTATTTTTGCTTATCGCCGAATGCCTTTCGGGTTATGTAATGCATTGGAAACATTTCAACGGTGTATGCAAGCAATATTTTATGACTTAATTGAGAAGTGCATTGAAGTCTTTATGGATGACTTCTCAGTTTTTGGTCCTTCGTTCGATTTATGCCTGCAAAATCTTGATGTCGTTCTAAGAAGATGTGTGGAATCGAACTTGGTTCTAAATTGGGAGAAGTGCAACTTTATGGTTATAGAAGGAATTGTTCTAGGCTACAAGGTGTTAGAACAAGATTTGTTCTGATCAATATTCTTAGTTTTGATGATAACAAGGATATGAATTTTGTGTGAGATAATGTGGTACTCTAATACATTGCAATTTCCTTTTCAGGAAATATATAAAGAGTATGCACAAATCAGCGCTCAGAAGCTTTGACTTAGAAGGTTCAGCATGCAACATCAGAAGATGGTCAAGGCAGAATCAGAACATGGGTCTATGGAAGCATCAGAAGAACTTAAGTTCAGAAGCAGAAGCACTGAAGTTCTCATGGTATCACGCTCAGAAGCACTTCAAGGTCAGAAGACAAGAAGATGCTATGCACCAAGCTGTTTGACTCTGATGATATTCAAACGTTGTATACACAAACATCAGATCAGAAGAAAGTACAGGTGGCAGGCTACGCTGACTGACAAAAGGAACGTTGGAAGCTATTAAAGGCAACGTCAGTAGACACAGCGTGAACAAGGCTCGAGGTAGTTGACAAAAGCGTGAAACATTAAATGCAATGCTGTACGGAACACGCAAAGCATTAAATGCTCCCAACGGTCATCTTCTCAAGTGCCTCACACAAAACCGAACACAAAGACAAGAAGAATAACATAAGTGCTAGTTCACAAACCATTTGCATATCAATTCCTTGTTTATCCTTCCTTCCACCTCAGCCCCGTTACAACCTAAAAAGTCCTCAAAAGTGTGTGAATTCTTTTTGTGTAGTGAAAGTAGGATGGATGCAAAGTCAAGGGTTGATATTGCATATCGTGATGTTGAGCGAAAAGCACTCTAACCCCGAGAGACAATGTGAGAAGTGTAAAAAGTTTGCAGGTGAAATACACTCTGTTGTGAAGTGTGATGGACAACAAGGTTCGATAAGCCCAAAAGCCTAATCAAGAAAGGGAAGTAAGTTACGAAACACATCGACTATGTTGTGGAAAAGAAAAGTTTAAGGTGACCTCTGTTTGATCTCTTGCATCACTTGAGGACAAGCAATGAGATAAGTTTGGGGTTGTGATCGGTCACCATTTCTACTTAATTTCGTCATAAATTCAGCATAAGATCGCCATACTTGGTAACACTTTGTGGTTGTTTTTAAGTGTATTTCTTTGATTCATCTAATTCTAGTTATTTTGTGTGCATTTTGTTTTTGTGCCATTTATCATTGTCTATTAGGTGCTTTTGATCTCTCTACTTGGTGGTTGTAGGTTAATTCTGGATCAAATGGAAATTGCACAAGTGTTGGTGTAACAGAAGCTGAAAATCGTGACAGGCATGTAGTATTTTGATCATAACTGGAGCTTCATAACTCGGAATGACGCGGTTCCGGTGGCAAAATTTCGCTAACGAAAAGAGATACAACTTTGATGTTGAAGTCAAAGCCAAAAAAGGCAGGGTCGGACACGGTCAGACCGTGTCAAGTGACACGGCCGTGTCCGACCTGCTGAAGAATTCTCCCCAAAAGTGGCAGAAGCTGACACGGTCAGCCCGTGTCAAGTGACACGGCCGTGTCAGCCTGTGCGGACAGAATTTCTGATTTTCTATGTTTTAACAATTTTAAAGTTCCGGGGGCAATTTGGGTATTCCGGTTGAGATCTGAAAACCTAGATGGATTAAAAGAGGATTGAGAGACAAGGAGAAGACACTTTTGATCATACGAAAGAATTCCAGAAGAGAGCAAGATAGCATTATCAAGGTTGTGGAAGACGAAGAGATTCAACGGTGGAAACCATTGAAGATCAGAGTTCTCCTAATCTTTTGTAAATGTCTAAACTTTCTGATTTTGGTTTCTTGAATATTATGAGAGGCTAAACCCCCCAATGCCAGGGGGTGTCCCTGATTGCATTGTAATGACTCTGAATATCGTTGTTCTTTAATCAAGATTTCATATTTTGCAATTTAATTGTTTAATGTTTTTATTGCTTTCTTTGTCGGCAAAACAAGATTGATCCACGGTTAACAATCTGTAGGACTACGGTTGTTAAGGTTTTTAAACAATTAAATCTTATTGTTATCACCTAGGCCTAGGGATACCGTAAGGTTATTTGAAAAATTCTTGATTATTTACATCTTTGGTTCACAAACCTTTGTTTCTAAGGACTTAGGCATTAGGATTGCAAACCAAAAGGTTTTCACTAAGGACTTAGGAAAACACCCTTAAGAACAAATAGTTGCATCATATGAACTTGTTAAAGAGATCTTATTACAGAGTCATTAGAAGGCTGATCATACACCTACCTTGGCATTACTCTAAATTTATACACAAAAGCTATTTTACTTTCAGCTTATTTATTTGAATTTTATTATTCCAATATAAAAACCCCATATGCTCTTTTGTTTAATTGACTGTTTACAATAATTTATCTTTCCTACGCAATCCTCGTGATCGATACTTGGGGTAAAACCCATTATTACTACATCGGTGAAAATAGTACACTTGCTATTTTTCCGATCACTTTTGTCATTTAGTTTTGTTTTGTAACATTTCAGGATGTAGAGATGCTCTGACGATGCTCTGGTACATTCAACAATGTTATGATACAATCTAGCATGAAGTGATGTAAGAAGAAATTCAAGCTCTGAAGTTGTCCCAATGGAAGCAAGAATCAGAAGCTGTGAATGTTCTGTGGATCTAAAGAAATTCAATGTTCTGAAGCTGTCCTATGGAAGCAGAAATCAGAAGTCATGAATGTTCTGAAGATCAAGCACTGTGAACGTCTCTACTGAAATACTCAGGGAAGTCTTTTATTATTAAAATTCTTCTAGTATTAATTTCAGGGGGAGATTATTCATTTCAGGGGGAGATTATTAATCTCAGGGGGAGACATATTCACATGCTTATGCTATAGCTGTGTAAATTGTCTTTAGCCGTCTGCTCTTTCTGATCGCAAATTCATATCATTTATATATGTTTTTGTCATCATCAAAAAGGGGGAGATTGTTAGAACAAGATTTGTTCTGATCAATATTCTTAGTTTTGATGATAACAAGGATATGAATTTTGTGTGAGATAATGTGGTACTCTAATACATTGCAATTTCCTTTTCAGGAAATATATAAAGAGTATGCACAAATCAGCGCTCAGAAGCTTTGACTCAGAATGTTCAGCATGCAACATCAGAAGATGGTCAAGGCAGAATCAGAACATGGGTCTATGGAAGCATCAGAAGAACTTAAGTTCAGAAGCAGAAGCACTGAAGTTCTCATGGTATCACGCTCAGAAGCACTTCAAGGTCAAAAGACAAGAAGATGCTATGCACCAAGCTGTTTGACTCTGATGATATTCAAACGTTGTATACACAAACATCAGATCAGAAGAAAGTACAGGTGGCAGGCTACGCTGACTGACAAAAGGAACGTTGGAAGCTATTAAAGGCAACGTCAGTAGACACAGCGTGAACAAGGCTCGTGGTAGTTGACAAAAGCGTGAAACATTAAATGCAATGTTGTACGGAACATGCAAAGCATTAAATGCTCCCAACGGTCATCTTCTCAAGTGCCTATAAATATGAAGTTCTGATGAGAAGCAAGGTAACGAATTCTGAACGAACCTATTCTGAATAACTTACTGAAACGCTGTTTAACTCAAAGCTCAGAAACTTCATCTTCATCAAAGCTCACTACATTGCTGTTGTAATATATTAGTGAGATTAAGCTTAAACGTTAAGAGAAATATCACTGTTGTGATTATAGCTTTTCAGAAGCATTTGTAATACTCTTAGAATTGATTACATTAATTTGTAAGTAACTAGAGTGATCAAGTGTTGATCAGGATACTCTAGGAAGTCTTAGCTTGTGTCTAAGCAGTTGTAATTAGAGTGATCACGTGGTGGTCAGGATACTCTAAGAAAGTCTTAGCTTGTGTCTAAGCATTTGTTCCTAGAGTGATTAGGTTGTGATCAGGATACTCTAGAAGACTTAGTCGTGGGCTAAGTGGAAAACCATTGTAATCTGTTGCGATTAGTGGATTAAATCCTCAGGTGAGGTAAATCACTCCGTGGGGGTGGACTGGAGTAGTTTAGTTAACAACGAACTAGGATAAAAATAACTGTGCAAATTGTTTTTATCGTTCAAGTTTTTTAGACTACACTTATTCAAACCCCCCCCCCCTTTCTAAGTGTTTTTCTATCCTTCAATTGGCATCAGAGCGCCGGTTCTAAGGTGCAAGCACTTAACCGTGTTTAGAAAAGATTCAGGAAGAGAAAAACGCTTCAGTAAAAGATGGCTGGTGAAATTCCAACAGATCCACCTGCATCAACATCTGGCTCTGCTGAGCAATACAATGGTAACAATGGTTATACTAGACCACAAGTATTTGATGGTGAAAACTTTGAATACTGGAAAGATAAACTGGAAAGTTACTTTCTTGGTTTAGATGGTGAACTATGGGATCTTCTGATGGATGGTTACAAACATCCAGTGAAAGCTAGTGGCGTAAAGCTTACGAGGCAAGAAATGGATGATGATCAGAAGAAGCTTTTCAAGAATCATCATAAATGTAGAACTGTTTTGCTGAATGCTATCTCTCATGCTGAGTATGAGAAGATATCTAACAGGGAAACGGCCTATGATATATATGAGTCATTGAAAATGACCCATGAGGGAAATGCTCAAGTCAAGGAGACTAAAGCTCTTGCTCTAATCCAGAAATATGAAGCCTTCAAGATGGAGGATGATGAAAACATTGAGAAGATGTTCTCAAGATTTCAAACGCTAACTGCTGGATTAAGAGTTCTGGATAAAGGCTACACCAAGGCTGATCATGTAAAGAAGATTATCAGAAGCTTACCCAGAAGATGGGGTCCAATGGTGACTGCATTCAAGATTGCCAAGAATCTGAATGAAGTTTCTTTGGAAGAGCTTATCAGTGCCTTGAGAAGCCATGAAATAAAGCTGGATGCAAACGAGCCTCAGAAGAAAGGTAAGTCTATTGCATTAAAATCTAATGTTAAAAAATGCACTAACGCTTTTCAGGCTAGAGAAGAAGATCCTGAAGAATCAGAATCTGAAGAAGAAGATGAACTGTCCATGATCTCCAGAAGGGTAAACCAACTCTGGAAGAGCAAGCAAAGGAAGTTCAGAGGCTTCAGAAGTTCAAAGAAATTTGAACGTGGAGAATCTTCTGGTGACAGAAGATCTGACAAGAAGAAGGCTGTCTGCTATGAGTGCAATGAGCCTGGACATTACAAGAACGAGTGTCCAAAACTTCAGAAGGAGAATCCCAAAAAGAAGTTTCATAAGAAGAAAGGTCTTATGGCAACATGGGATGATTCTGAATCAGAATCAGAATCAGACTCTGAAGGAGAACAAGCCAACTTCGCGCTGATGGCTACAGAAGATGATGGATCAGAATCTACATCAGAATCAGATTCTGAAGAGGTATTTTCTGAGCTATCTAGAGAAGAGTTAGTTTCCAGTTTAACAGAACTTCGGGAACTCAAGGCTCATCTTAGTATCAAATACAAAAAGCTGAAGAAGCAGTTTGAATTTGAAACTATGAAGCTGGAAGTGGAAAATTCTGAATTGAAGGAAAAAGTTTTAAATCTATCCAAAGATAGTGGATCTCCTTCTGAAACAGAAAAATCCATTCCTAGCATGAATCATATTCTGAAAGAATATGACTCGAGCTTCAGAAAGTTCTTATCTAGAAGTATTGGCAGAAGTCATCTTGCTTCTATGATATATGGTGTTTCTGGAAACAGAAGGTTTGGTTTTGGCTATGAGGGTGATACCTCACATAAATTTGAACCTGTTGATGATCTGAAGATCACATACAAGCCATTGTATGATCAGTTCAAATATGGCCATGCTCATGATATTAGGCTCACTTCACATACACAGAAGTTTAACACTGTTCACACCAAGAAGCATGTGACACATCCTAAGAAATATCATGCTGACAAACCTAAAGAATATCATGCTGTTCCTCCTGTTAAATATTTTGCTAAACCCAAGTTCAATCAGAACTTGAGGAGAACTAGCAAGAAAGGACCCAAGAAATTGTGGGTACCTAAGGAGAAGATAATTTCTGTTGCAGATATCCTTGGCGGCAAAGAGGACAAAAAGCAAAATGTCATGGTACCTGGACTCTGGGTGCTCGCGACACATGACGGGAAGAAGGTCTACATTCCAAGACCTGGTGCTTAAACCAGGTGGAGAAGTCAAGTATGGAGGAGATCAGAAGGGCAAAATCATTGGCTCTGGAACCATAAGTCTTGGTAACTCTCCTTCCATAACTAATGTACTTCTTGTAGAAGGATTAACGCATAAATTATTATCCATAAGTCAATTAAGTGACAATGGTTATGATATAATCTTCAATCAAAAGTCTTGCAAGGCTGTAAGTCAGAAGGATGGCTCAATCCTATTTACAGGCAAGAGAAAGAACAACATTTATAAGACAGATCTTTAGAATCTTAAGAATCAGAAGGTGACTTGTCTTATGTCTGTTTCTGAAGAGCAATGGGTCTGGCACAGAAGATTAGGACATGCTAGTTTGAAAAAGATTTCTCAGATTAACAAACTAAATCTTGTCAGAGGACTCCCTAATCTGAAATACAAATCAGATGCTCTTTGTGAAGCATGTCAGAAGGGCAAGTTCTCCAAACCTGCATTCAAGTCTAAGAATGTTGTCTCTTCCTCAAGGCCGTTAGAACTTTTGCACATTGATCTGTTTGGCCCAGTCAAAACAGCATCTGTCAAAGGGAAGAAATATGGATTAGTCATCGTTGATGATTATAGCCGCTGGACATGGGTAAAGTTCTTAAAACACAAGGATGAGTCTCATTCAGTGTTCTTTGAATTCTGCACTCAGATCCAATCTGAGAAAGAGTGTAAAATCATAAAGGTTAGAAGTGATCATGGTGGCGAATTTGAGAACAGATTCTTTGAGGAGTTCTTCAAAGAAAATGGTATTGCCCATGATTTCTCTTGTCCTAGAACTCCACAACAAAATGGAGTTGTAGAGCGAAAGAATAGGACTCTACAAGAAATGGCCAGAACCATGATCAATGAAACCAATATGGCTAAGCATTTCTGGGCAGAAGCAATAAACACTGCGTGTTATATTCATAATAGAATCTCTATCAGACCTATTATAAATAAGACTCCTTATGAATTGTGGAAGAACAAAAAGCCCAACATTTCATATTTCCATCCTTTTGAATGTGTATGTTTTATTCTGAATACTAAAGATCATCTTGGTAAGTTTGATTCTAAAGCACAAAAGTGTTTCCTTCTTGGATATTCTGAACGCTCTAAAGGCTACAGAGTATACAATACTGAAACATTGATTGTAGAAGAATCAATCAATATCAGGTTTGATGATAAGCTTGGTCTTGAAAAACCAAAGCAGTTTGAGAATTTTGCAGATTTTGATATTGATATATCAGAAGTAGTAGAACCAAGAAGCAAAGCTGCAGAAGCTGGCAGTCTCAGAAGCAATGGATCAGAAGATCAAGTTGCTGCATCTTTAGAGAATCTTAGGATTTCTGAAGAGCCAACAGTCAGAAGATCACCTAGACTTGCTTCAGCTCATTCAGAAGATGTGATCCTTGGGAAGAAAGATGATCCCATCAGAACAAGGGCATTCCTTAAGAACAATGCAGAATGTCAATTAGGTCTTGTTTCTTTGATCGAGCCAACTTCTGTTGATCAAGCTCTAGAAGATCCTGACTGGATAATTGCCATGCAAGAAGAACTAAATCAGTTTACAAGGAATGACGTATGGGACTTGGTTCCTAGACCAAAAGGATTTAATATCATCGGCACTAAGTGGGTGTTCAGAAACAAGCTAAGCGAGAAGGGAGAAGTGGTAAGAAACAAAGCCAGACTGGTTGCTCAAGGTTATAGTCAGCAAGAAGGGATTGACTACACAGAAACCTTTGCACCAGTGGCCAGGTTAGAATCTATTCGTCTATTAAATTCTTTTGCCACTTGTCGCACCCCAATTTTTGACCCGCATATTTCATTCATTTTTTGTCATGTCGCGCTCACATTTCACGTGCATTCGTCGTTCAATCGTCGCATTTTCACATATCTTGGATAATTTGACTTTTCATTAAAGTCAACAAAAAATAGCCTTCATTTTGCATTTTTTCGTGTCTTGTTTCATAATTTAGCTTAATTTTAGTTTATTTTATTTTTCATTAGAATTAGTATTATTTTTATCTCTTTGATTGAGATTTACTTTAATTTTAGTGAGTAAAAAAATATATCAAACAAAAAATAGAAGCTTAAATTCTTTTTGTATATAGTTTAGGCCCAATCTACAAAAGTCCCATTTCATTTTTTATTTTATTAACTTTAGTATAAGTCAAACAAAAAATAGTACAAAAAGTTTGTCTTCACGTTCTGCTCCACAACTCTGCTCTATCACCATCCAAGCCTGCTGTCCCCATAATCAGTCCAAAAAAAACTCTGTATTTCTCCTTCTTCCCAATGCTGCCCCTGCTGCTACCTGCTTCACAAGCCTCCAAAGATTACATCAAAATAGCCATACAACAATCCTGCATAAAAAAGCAAACGATTCAGTTGCCAAATGAGTTCAAATTTCAACTTATTTTTCCCCCCAATTTCCATCAACCTTGGACTATATATCACGTATTCAGCAACAGAGTAAAAGAGAGGAGGCAACAGAAAGAGCCAGATATTCAAAGAAAATTCTAACAAAAACTTCTGCCTCACAGCAATTCTAAACTCAGCCAGAAATTCTCCTCACAAACCATCCTTGAAACTCTCATCAAACACCATGGAACCTCTGCAGAGCTCACCCGAAAACCTAAGCCAAATATCTATAGCATAACCCTCAAACCTCTTCACCTCAATCCATGCTTTCAACAAAACAATTACCCCAGAAACCTCAACCATATCACAACTCACAGACCCTCACTTCAATATATTAACCTTACAGCAAAATCTATCAATACCCTTGCAATACTCACTCAAAAATAGCCCTGCAAAAACCTTACACAATCAGACCTCATACTCAACAAACAATTTCAGCATCAACAACAAGCACACGCACCAGATTACACGCAGAAGAGTAGAATCGGAGAAGAGGGGGCGAAAATCGAAGAAAACGTACCTGGGTTTCAGAATCTGGTATTATCATTGTTTAATTTTTGTTTCGATTTCTCCTTGTAATATGTAACCACACTTGTAATCTCCTGAAATAGTGAAAATGGGGGCCGATATTAGGGTTCATGCTGGGATTCAGGGTTCTATTTGTTGTGCTTTTGATTGCTGTTTGTTGATTCGTTACGTTGAGGAATCATTTCGAAATCGAGAGAGACACGATAGACGAGAGAATGGTGAGGAATCGGAAGCAAGTTGCATCGAGAGAGTGATAGAGGAGATGGCTCATTCTGAGTTTTGTTCTTCTCTCTTTTCCCAGAAAAAAGTGTAGCGAGAAAGAAACAGAGGCGCTGCCTCTTTGGAAATTTTAGGTTACCTTAGAAACCCATTCGTTGTTCACTAAGCGGATCCGGGTCACATTGACCCGACCCGGTCCAGCACTTTTTTTTTTTAATTTCTTTTTATTGATCTCATTCTTTGTCTTCATGTATTGGGCCTTCCCTGGACGAATTTGAGCAGGCCCATCACCCTTTATTCACACACCCCTCATTTATTTTTGTAATCTATTTTACTTAACTATTTTCAACTTTGTTTTATTTTGGTGTTTGATTTATTTTTTTAACTGTTACAAATTTTATAGTATAAAATCATAAAAAATATTTATTGTTTCTTTTATTTACTAGGTTTATTAAATAACTAAAAATATCTTCTTTAGATGTATGTTTAGGATTTGAAAAAATATTTTAAAATGATACAAAATAGCTTTTTTAATCGAATCGAGTTTTGAGTTATAATTGGAGAAGAAGGATTTGTACGTACTTGTACAAGTTGTTCTTTAAACATTTAGGCGATGGCCATTAAGCCATTGTTTGGATGATTAGACTCCATTAAACGCTCCATAAAACTCGATTTAATTCACCCTCTTTTACAAAAACGTTTTCTTTTAACATTCAAATTATTTTAGTCAATAACGGATAATGAAGAAGGGTTTGTACGTACTTGTACAAGTTGTTCTTCAAGTGTTTAGGCGATGGCCGTTAAGCCATTGTTTGAGCGCGAGACTCCGTTAAAGATTTCCTAAAACTCGATTTAGCTAACAATCTTTCAAGTATCTTAAGCGATGGCCGTTAAGCTTTTGTTTAAGTACTTGGATTCAATTAAATATCTTTCAACTCTTGAAATCAATCTCTTTTTTTCATCACATACGAGGGGGTTGTACGTACTTGTACAATTTTCTCTTTCAAGCATTTAGGCGATGGCCGTTAAGCCTTTGTTTAAATGTTTGATTTCTCTTAACAAACAACTTCAATTTATTCACACCTTTCAATTTTAAAACCTTTTTATAAAACGAGACACTTAGTCAAAATTCAAATGCAATTATACTTCGACATGTGAAGATCAAACGTTTACCACTCGAATGCGATGATGGCCAAAATCTTGTCCTAATCTTGATTTAGTTATCCATTCTTGTAGTGATGCAAACAGTATCTACAATCCATGTGCGCATAGTATTGTTTGAATGCGATCGAGTACCTCTCGCTAAAATCAATCAACAACCTTTCGTAGTTAGCCCGAACTACGATTGCTCTGACTTTCCCATTGCACGAGGGAATACGTAGGCACAAGATACAAATGTCTTGGCGAGCACAATAATAAGAAAAACCTTTTTTTTGTTCCTTTCTTCTTTCCAACCTAATAAATAACGCAAGTAGATATTAAGCTAACAATTGATCCCAAGATTAACTAAATGGGTCCCATCGAGTACGATGGAGGTGAGGGGTGCTAATACCTTCCCCTTGCTTAACCGACTCCCGAACCCTAATTTGGTTGCGATGACCATCTTATCCATTCCTTTTTTATTCGTGGGTTTTATCGATATTTTCCCTTTCCCTCTTGGGATAAATAAAGTTCCGTGGCGACTCTGTTGTACTTCGAATGCGTGAAAACGCGTCGAGTCACATTTTTACCGCTACACCACTCAACACAACATCACTCTTTATCAGATGGATGTTAAGAGTGCCTTTTTAAATGGTTATATAGATGAAGAAGTTTATGTCCATCAACCTCCTGGTTTTGAAGACTCCAAGTCTCCAAATCATGTTTTTAAATTAAAGAAATCATTATACGGATTGAAGCAAGCTCCGAGAGCTTGGTATGAACGTTTAAGTTCCTTCCTTCTGGAAAATGGTTTCACTAGAGGAAAAGTGGACACTACTCTCTTTTGTAAAATCTTTAAAAAGGATATTTTAATATGTCAAATATATGTTGATGATATCATCTTTGGAACATCTAATGCTACACTTGGAAAGGAGTTTGCTGAGTCTATGCAGGCTGAATTTGAAATGAGCATGATGGGAGAACTCAAGTATTTCCTTGGAATTCAAATCAACCAAACTTCTGACGGAACTTATGTTCATCAAACAAAGTATGTGAAAGAACTTCTGAAGAAGTTTAATCTTTCTGAAAGCAAAGAAGCCAAAACTCCTATGCATCCAACATGTGTCCTAGGTAAGGATGAGGTAAGTAAGAAGGTAGATCAGAAGTTGTACAGAGGTATGATTGGATCTCTTCTATACCTAACTGCTTCTAGACCTGACATTCTCTTCAGTGTTTGTTTGTGTGCTAGATTCCAATCAGATCCGAGAGAATCTCATTTAACTGCGGTTAAGAGAATTCTGAGGTATCTGAAAGGTACTACTAATGTTGGTTTAGTTTACAAAAGATCCAAAGATTACAACTTAGTAGGATTCTGTGATGCTGACTATGCTGGAGATATAATAGAAAGGAAGAGCACTTCTGTAAGTTGTCAATTCCTTGGAAGTCATCTGATCTCATGGTACAGCAAGAAGCAAGCTACAATTTCCCTCTCAACAACAGAAGCAGAATATGTTGCTGCTGCTGGTTGTAGCACACAAATGCTCTGGATGAGAAGTCAGCTAGAAGATTATCAGATATATGAGAGTAACATTCCTATTTTCTGTGATAATACTTCTGCTATATGTTTATCTAAGAATCCTATTTTACATTCAAAAGCTAAACATATTGAGATTAAACATCATTTCATAAGGGACTATGTTCAGAAGGGTGTTATATCTTTAAACTTTGTGGATACAGACCATCAATGGGCTGATATCTTTACAAAACCCCTTGCTGAAGATAGGTTTAAGTTCATTCTGAAGAATATCAGTATGGATTTATGCCCAGAATGAGAAGATGAGAAGATCTTATGTATGAGTATCTTCTGAAATGAGATTGGATTAGTCTTTTATAAGAAGTTCTGATTGTAATCAATTAGAAGTAGTGATTCTGTTATTACTAACGTTTCATTGTCTAAGTTGACTCAGAATCTCTTTAAAAGTAAAACAGCTGTAACTGGCTATCCAGATGGTAAACACGTGTTCACTATTTCTGGACAAGCGTGCGTGCAGTTGAGGGGACGCCTACTTAGGTAATTGTGCTAATCACTTCTTTTGTCATTATTATCTCTCCTCACGTCATGTAACATTAAATGCTATCCATCATTTCCTTTTATTTTTTTTCTTTTAATACTCTTCAAACGTTTCTTTTCCCTCTTATATTTCTCTCTCTTGCATTCAGTTTCTTTTTCGCTCTCTCTCTCTCTCTTTGCATTCATATCATAAACCCTAGCGGTTTTCACTATCGGCAAACTTCATCATGAATCCTTCATCAAGCTCATCAAACCAAGAAACTGATCGTAAACAAAAGAGAAAGGCAACTGATGAACCAGAAAACAAACCAAAAAGAGTAAGGATCACCTACGATCCTCTCAAGGTGAACCCCTTTGAAGCTATGATGTCTGGAAACTATTCTAGACGTGTGTTTAAACCTCTTGATGGTATCCCTCAATCACCTTCCTCTTCACAAACATCCACCACCTCTTCCTCATCATTCATCTCTCTGGAACCACCATCTTCACCATCTGATATCTCTTCTCCTTCAACCCATCCCACAGATATCTCCTCATCTCTCTCACACCCTTTTCCCACCAGAACACCTAACCCTTACAGCTTTGTGTTTCCTGACTCCAGATTCACTTTCAACCCTCCAACACCTACCACTCAATCATTTCTTGAGCTTTTACACTCAGATGTAAATAGCTGGTTGGAGATTTTGGGTGCTGCACACCTTAACCATCTGGATGAGTATGCTACCTGCAACCTCTGGGAAGCATTTCGCCAGGATTTTCTGGTTAGGGCTACGGACGTTCAGAGAAGGATCATGACTGAAGCACCTGGTGCTCGTGGTCGTCTCTTGGAAGTTGGTGAAAGCAGCTATCACCATCTCATCAGGAATAGAAGAGTTCTTGAAGAGAGGATACCTGCAGATGAGATGGAAGAAGAAAATCTCTGCAGAGACATCGTGGTATGGAGACCATGGTATCCAGTGCTGACTGGAGATTTTCAGTGGTTGTTTAACTGGTTCAGAATGAACCCTTCTGAAAGCGCACCTCACATGGTCTTTCCAGAAGTGGTTTATCCTGCTGAAGTTGCTGGTCCTACTCCTCCAACAAACCTAGCAGCTATTCTTCAGGCGTTGGAAGTTGGAGCTTCTGAGTTGCCTGAACCAGAATATGCTAAGGCTGCTCCTGAGTCAGACTCAGATGTTGAGATGGAAGGTACAGAAGCTGAAGACCTTCCAGAAGATCGTCCTACTGAGATTGTTGTCCCTGTTGGCAGAAGTTCGGGTACTCCTTCTTCTGGTGAACCCTCAGCTCTGATAGAGACCTTGGAAGCTCTTCATCAGAATCAAGTTATGTTGGCTTCTCGTTTGGACGCGCAAGAAGCAGTCAATGCTGAGTTTCGCTCCTTCATGGCAAGGCAAACTGCAAGCACTGACGGGGTTCATGACATACTGGCGCAGATTTTGTCTAAGCTAGGGTCTTAGTCTTTGAGTCTTTGTAGTTTTCTTTCCTTGTTGCATCTGCTTTTTCTGCATACATCTTTTGTAATTCTGTTTGATTAATCAATGAAAAAATTAATTTTGTTTCTTTTCTTTGTCGTTTTATACATCTGAATCTTTTATATTCTTTTTGATGTTATGACAAAAAGGGGGAGAAAATATATGATAAATGATCTGATTAAATATTATATCAGTTACCGGGTAAAAAGGCCTCACATTACTAACAGAACTTGCAAAGTTCTATGCTTTAAGTTGTGTTGTTGCAGGAATTGAAGATTATCTTTACAAGATCAACATAAGAAGCAACAAGATGAATCAAGTTCTTGGATTCTTGAAGCAAGCTGAGTGCTATGAAGCTTCAGAATCAGAAGCAAGAAGGAAGAATGTTCAGATATTCTAATGATATAATATGCTCTGAAACATTTTGTCTATTTGTTCTGACACATTCTATATGGCTCTGATACATATTATGTGTTCTGAAACATATTCTATGTTCTGACTCATTCATGCTGACTTTTTGATCGGTCACCATTTCTACTTAATTTCGTCATAAATTCAGCATAAGATCGCCATACTTGGTAACACTTTGTGGTTGTTTTTAAGTGTTTTTCTTTGATTCATCTAATTCTAGTTATTTTGTGTGCATTTTGTTTTTGTGCCATTTATCTTTGTCTATTAGGTGCTTTTGATCTCTCTACTTAGTGGTTGTAGGTTAATTCTGGATCAGATGGAAATTGCATAAGTGTTGGTGTAACAGAAGCTGAAAATCGTGACAGGCGTGTAGTATTTTGATCATAACTGGAGCTTCGTAACTCGGAATGACGCGGTTCCGGTGGCAAAATTTCGCTAACGAAAAGGGCTACAACTTTGATGTTGAAGTCAAAGCCAAAAAAGGCAGGGTCGGACACGGTCAGACCGTGTCAAGTGACACGGCCGTGTCCGACCTGCTGAAGAATTCTCCCCAAAAGTGGCAGAAGCTGACACGGTCAGCCCGTGTCAAGTGACACGGCCGTGTCAGCCTGTGCGGACAGAATTTCTGATTTTCTATGTTTTTACAATTTTAAAGTTCCGGGGGCAATTTGGGTATTCCGGTTGAGATTTGAAAACCTAGAGGGATTAAATGAGGATTGAGAGACAAGGAGAAGACACTTTTGATCATACGAAAGAATTCCAGAAGAGAGCAAGATAGCGTTATCAAGGTTGTGGAAGACGAAGAGATTCAACGGTGGAAACCATTAAAGATCAGAGTTCTCCTAATCTTTTTTAAATGTCTAAACTTTCTGATTTTGGTTTCTTGAATATTATGAGAGGCTAAACCCCCCAATGCCAGGGGGTGTTCCTGATTTGCATTGTAATGACTCTGAATATCGTTGTTCTTTAATCAAGATTTCATATTTTGCAACTTAATTGTTTAATGTTTTTATTGCTTTCTTTGTCGGCAAAACAAGATTGATCCACGGTTAACAATCTGTAGGACTACGGTTGTTAAGGTTTTTAAACAATTAAATCTTATTGTTATCACCTAGGCCTAGAGATACCGTAAGGTTATTTGAAAAATTCTTGATTATTTACATCTTTGGTTCACAAACCTTTGTTTCTAAGGACTTAGGCATTAGGATTGCAAACCAAAAGGTTTTCACTAAGGACTTAGGAAAACACCCTTAAGAACAAATAGTTGCATCATATGAACTTGTTAAAGAGATCTTATTACAGAGTCATTAGAAGGCTGATCATACACCTACCTTGGCATTACTCTAAATTTATACACAAAAGCTATTTTACTTTCAGCTTATTTATTTGAATTTTATTATTCCAATATAAAAACCCCATATGCTCTTTTGTTTAATTGACTGTTTACAATAATTTATCTTTCCTACGCAATCCTCGTGATCGATACTTGGGGTAAAACCCATTATTACTACATCGGTGAAAATAGTACACTTGCTATTTTTCTGATCAAGTTTTTGGCGCCGTTGCCGGGGATTGCCAAAATATAAGTTGTTCCTCAGTCAATTAAAATTTTATTGCTCTGCAATTAAAATTTTATTTTTGCTGAATTTATATTTGTTTATTTTTTTATTTATTTACTTCAAACTAAATAACTGTCTAACCTTGTATGCGAGGTAAGGCCTCAGCTGAACTTCTTTTTGACGCAGAACCAGAAAGGCTATTGCGAGCAAGACTCCAAGAAGTTAAACGGAAAAGACTGGCTTCAAAAGGAGAATCTCCTATAGTTTCAGAATCAGAAGACGAAGAAAGAATATCTATTTCATCTGAATAGTTAGAATCTGAGCCTGAAACTATGGCAGCTGATCCACCTCCCCCAGAGAGGCTTTTAGGAGACTATGGAAGGGCTAATGGCCCGCTTGGAAGAATGACCATCGTCAACCAACCGGTCAATGTGGCACACTTCAACTCCATCCTTCAACTATCCGACAGTTGGAAAGCAAGCCGTTTGCGGGAAGAATCAATGAAGATGCAAATAAGCATCTACAAAGATTCCTCACCATAACAACATCATTGAAAATAGAAGGCCATTCTGAAGAAGCCAAGAGACTTGTGATGTTCCCATTTACTTTATCCGAAGATGCAGAAGAATGGTTTTACTCACTTCCAGCTGGAAGTATCACAACATGGCAACAGATGGAAACCGCCTTCTTGAATGAGTATTTCCCTGCTTCAGTCTTCATTCGAAAAAGATATGATATCGTGAATTTTAAGCAGAAAGAAGGGGAATCGTTGGGAGATGCATATAAAAGGTTCAAGAGGTGTTTGGTTGCTTGTCCTACTCATAACATGGACCCAACCGAGCAAATGCAGACTTTTGTTAATGGTCTCCGACTTAAGACAAAACAGCTTATCGACACTGCTGCCGGTGGCTCAACTAACTTTGCAACAGCCACTGGTATCAAGAGAATCATAGAAGCGATTGCCGCCAATGAGCACATTGAGTTATATGACCGCGCTATGAGCCAACCAGAAGGGAAAATCGATTTGAAGCTTGCGGATCAGGTGGTTAAAATGGAAGAACAAATTGCAGCTGAAGTAGAAAGAAGATTGAAGAAAATGAATCTTAGTGAACAGAAAGTAGCACAAGTTGAGCCAGTTGCCTCAGTTGTTTGTGAAATATGTAGTGGACCGCATTTTGCGATGCATTGTGTGGCAACGCAAGAACAGGTGGAGCAGATTCATATGTTGAGGCAAAATAATCCATATGCCAATACATATAATCCAGGTTGGAAAAATCATCCTAATTTCGCATGGAAAGACCAACAAGGAAACTTTCAAAAGCAAGGACCAACTCAACAACAACCTCCATATCAGCAACAATTCCAACACCATCCACAACAGTTCCAAACTCAAGGGCAACAACAGGTACAAAAAAAAGCAGATTGGGAGATCGCTATTGAAATAATGGCAGCTCAAAATTCTCAGTTTCAAGAAGAGACAAGAACCAACCTGAGGAACACCACAACTTCAATCAAAAATCTGGAAGTTCAAATGGGTCAAATAGCACATCATCTCACTCTACAGGCACAAGGTACCCTTCCAAGCTCAACTATGAAAAATCCGAAAGACCAAGAGAAGATTAATGGTGTTACAACAAGGAGTAAGAAAGTGATAGAATCGCAAAAAGAAAAAGAGAAAATAGATGACCCCTTGGTGATTGAGGTAGATTTGGAGATAAGAGAGAATGTGAAAGAGCCCGAAATTGTGATACCACCGGTTAAGCAACTTGAAGAGAAAAATAAGAAAGATGCTAAACCGGCAATCAAGCTTCCTTTTCCCTCTAGAGTGACGAAGAAGAATTCAACAGAAAAGGATTTTGAGAAGTTTGCAGCCTTGTTTAAAAAATTAGAGGTTAATCTACCTTTCTTTGAAGCACTTGAGCAAATGCCTTTGTACAAGAAGTTTATGAAGGAGGTTATCGGTAAAAAGAGGCCAATGGGGGGAGAACCAGAAATTGCAACAGAAAAGTGTAGTATAGTCTCTCAAGCAAGGAAGATCCCCATCAAGAAGAAAGACCCTGGAGCAGCGGCGATACCATGCACTATCAAGAACAAAATGTTTAAAAAGGTACTCATTGATTCGGGTTCTAGTGTGAGTTTAATGCGACTATCTATCTTTAAAAAGCTTGAATTGGGAAAGATAAGTGAAAGTGAGACAAAGTTGAAGTTCGCTGATCACACCATCAAGAAATCATATGGGATAACTGAAGACGTATTAGTGGAGATTGACAAGTTTGTATTCCCTGTTGACTTCCACATCATGGACATTCCTGAAGATGAAGAAACTCCTATCCTTCTTGGGAGACCATTTTTGTTGACAAGTCGTTGCAACTTTGACATTGAGAAAGGGACTCTAACGGTGAAAGCCTTTAATGAAGAAATAACCTTAAAGATGCTAGAAGTCAAGAAACAAAGTGAAGGTGTACATAATCAAGCTTCTGTTGGTATGATTGAAAGTGAGGGAGAATACAAAAGCCCTAAACATCTCCAGGAAAAAGTTTCAAGCATAGCTTCTCAGGTGGAACTAGCTCATGTTTCTATCAAAAGTCCTAAGGTCGCTATAGAAGTTAAGAAGAAAAAGAAAGAAGAAAACCAAGGTGAGAAGATGAAGGTTGAAAGTGAGTTAAAGAGAAAATCGGTCCATGCCTTTCATCTTCATGAGTTCTTGTGGAGAAAGCAACAAGAAACAAGGTTTGGAGAAGGAAATACCCTCCATAATAAAGGGTAATGGACCGTCGAGCCATGCGACGTTAAACGAAGCGCTTCGTGGGAGGCAACCCACGGTTTTAATAATTAATTTTTCTGTTTGTTTGTCTTATTTTCAGGAAATAAAAGAGAGCATCTCTAGTGGAAGCTAGGAAGTGATCATTGGAATGCAATACCTCTGTAAGCAACCTCTCTGAGGCTGGTTCTAAAACATTGAGGACAATGTTTAGTTCAAGTGTGGGAGGGGTTCTTTTCAGTTGCTTTTAGTTGATTTCCATTTTTTGTTTTTGTTTGTGTGTTGTGTTGACATTGTGTTATAGATTGAGTGATGGATGCCGAATGAATGATGAATGGTAGTTAGTGGATGAAAGGTGCAACCTAAACTTAATCTCTCGAGGTACTTTGGAAGTGGACATAGCCGAAAGTATCGGACGCAACTTGAAGAACTAGACTGAGAAGGTAAGTGGTGAAATCGAGTCGGAAAAGAAAGTCACTTGACATAAAGGGTGTGTTGAAGCTACAAACTTAGCCTACATGGTGAGGAACATAAAAAGCCAAACACATGTAAAGATCATCATGAGAGTAAAATCAGGTATGACTTTATCTCTCTAATTTTGCGTTTGTCCTACTGACACAGTACAAATATGAAATCACACACTGAGGCACTTGTTTGTTCTCCCCAGAGCCTTTCCGTCCTTCATTTATTTATGTTTTATCCCTCGTTAAACCTGTTGAGCCATTCCCCCTTGTTTGTTTCAACCCACACATGTCATCCTTAACCATAATTCTATCATCTTTGTTCGGCACTTGTGTAATTATTGTTTCTTTTGAATCTGTGTGAAATTGTAAGTTTGGGGTAGTGCTTAAAAAAATAAAGGGCAAGTGTGATATGAAAAAAAAAAAGAAAAGAAAAGTGTGTAAAGCACAAGAAAAAAAAAGTTTGAAACACTTGCCTAAAAAGATTTGAAAGACTCGAACGATGTTGATTGCCTGGTAATTAGGTAAAAATGAGAGTCTAAGAAGAAACCCCCTCACACAAAACCGAACACAAAGACAAGAAGAATAACATAAGTGCTAGTTCACAAACCATTTGCATATCAATTCCTTGTTTATCCTTCCTTCCACCTCAGCCCCGTTACAACCTAAAAAGTCCTCAAAAGTGTGTGAATTCTTTTTTGTGTAGTGAAAGTAGGATGGATGCAAAGTCAAGGGTTGATATTGCATATCGTGATGTTGAGCGAAAAGCACTCTAACCCCGAGAGACAATGTGAGAAGTGTAAAAAGTTTGCAGGTGAAATACACTCTGTTGTGAAGTGTGATGGACAACAAGGTTCGATAAGCCCAAAAGCCTAATCAAGAAAGGGAAGTAAGTTACGAAACACATCGACTATGTTGTGGAAAAGAAAAGTTTAAGGTGACCTCTGTTTGATCTCTTGCATCACTTGAGGACAAACAATGAGATAAGTTTGGGGTTGTGATCGGTCACCATTTCTACTTAATTTCGTCATAAATTCAGCATAAGATCGCCATACTTGGTAACACTTTGTGGTTGTTTTTAAGTGTATTTCTTTGATTCATCTAATTCTAGTTATTTTGTGTGCATTTTGTTTTTGTGCCATTTATCATTGTCCATTAGGTGCTTTTGATCTCTCTACTTGGTGGTTGTAGGTTAATTCTGGATCAAATGGAAATTGCACAAGTGTTGGTGTAACAGAAGCTGAAAATCGTGACAGGCATGTAGTATTTTGATCATAACTGGAGCTTCGTAACTCGGAATGACGCGGTTCCGGTGGCAAAATTTCGCTAACGAAAAGAGCTACAACTTTGATGTTGAAGTCAAAGCCAAAAAATGCAGGGTCGGACACGGTCAGACCGTGTCAAGTGACACGGCCGTGTCCGACCTGCTGAAGAATTCTCCCCAAAAGTGGCAGAAGCTGACACGGTCAGCCCGTGTCAAGTGACACGGCCGTGTCAGCCTGTGCGGACAGAATTTCTGATTTTCTATGTTTTAACAATTTTAAAGTTCCGGGGGCAATTTGGTTATTCCGGTTGAGATCTGAAAACCTAGATGGATTAAAAGAGGATTGAGAGACAAGGAGAAGACACTTTTGATCATACGAAAGAATTCCAGAAGAGAGCAAGATAGCATTATCAAGGTTGTGGAAGACGAAGAGATTCAACGGTGGAAACCATTGAAGATCAGAGTTCTCCTAATCTTTTGTAAATGTCTAAACTTTCTGATTTTGGTTTCTTGAATATTATGAGAGGCTAAACCCCCCAATGCCAGGGGGTGTCCCTGATTTGCATTGTAATGACTCTGAATATCGTTGTTCTTTAATCAAGATTTCATATTTTGCAATTTAATTGTTTAATGTTTTTATTGCTTTCTTTGTCGGCAAAACAAGATTGATCCACGGTTAATAATCTGTAGGACTACGGTTGTTAAGGTTTTTAAACAATTAAATCTTATTGTTATCACCTAGGCCTAGGGATACCGTAAGGTTATTTGAAAAATTCTTGATTATTTACATCTTTGGTTCACAAACCTTTGTTTCTAAGGACTTAGGCATTAGGATTGCAAACCAAAAGGTTTTCACTAAGGACTTAGGAAAACACCCTTAAGAACAAATAGTTGCATCATATGAACTTGTTAAAGAGATCTTATTACAGAGTCATTAGAAGGCTGATCATACACCTACCTTGGCATTACTCTAAATTTATACACAAAAGCTATTTTACTTTCAGCTTATTTATTTGAATTTTATTATTCCAATATAAAAACCCCATATGCTCTTTTGTTTAATTGACTGTTTACAATAATTTATCTTTCCTACGCAATCCTCGTGATCGATACTTGGGGTAAAACCCATTATTACTACATCGGTGAAAATAGTACACTTGCTATTTTTCCGATCACTTTTGTCATTTAGTTTTGTTTTGTAACATTTCAGGATGTAGAGATGCTCTGACGATGCTCTGGTACATTCAACAATGTTATGATACAATCTAGCATGAAGTGATGTAAGAAGAAATTCAAGCTCTGAAGTTGTCCCAATGGAAGCAAGAATCAGAAGCTGTGAATGTTCTGTGGATCTAAAGAAATTCAATGTTCTGAAGCTGTCCTATGGAAGCAGAAATCAGAAGTCATGAATGTTCTGAAGATCAAGCACTGTGAACGTCTCTACTGAAATACTCAGGGAAGTCTTTTATTATTAAAATTCTTCTAGTATTAATTTTAGGGGGAGATTATTCATTTCAGGGGGAGATTATTAATCTCAGGGGGAGACATATTCACATGCTTATGCTATAGCTGTGTAAATTGTCTTTAGCCGTCTGCTCTTTCTGATCGCAAATTCATATCATTTATATATGTTTTTGTCATCATCAAAAAGGGGGAGATTGTTAGAACAAGATTTGTTCTGATCAATATTCTTAGTTTTGATGATAACAAGGATATGAATTTTGTGTGAGATAATGTGGTACTCTAATACATTGCAATTTCCTTTTCAGGAAATATATAAAGAGTATGCACAAATCAGCGCTCAGAAGCTTTGACTCAGAAGGTTCAGCATGCAACATCAGAAGATGGTCAAGGCAGAATCAGAACATGGGTCTATGGAAGCATCAGAAGAACTTAAGTTCAGAAGCAGAAGCACTGAAGTTCTCATGGTATCACGCTCAGAAGCACTTCAAGGTCAGAAGACAAGAAGATGCTATGCACCAAGCTGTTTGACTCTGATGATATTCAAACGTTGTATACACAAACATCAGATCAGAAGAAAGTACAGGTGGCAGGCTACGCTGACTGACAAAAGGAACGTTGGAAGCTATTAAAGGCAACGTCAGTAGACACAGCATGAACAAGGCTCGAGGTAGTTGACAAAAGCGTGAAACATTAAATGCAATGTTGTACGGAACATGCAAAGCATTAAATGCTCCCAACGGTCATCTTCTCAAGTGCCTATAAATATGAAGTTCTGATGAGAAGCAAGGTAACGAATTCTGAACGAACCTATTCTGAATAACTTACTGAAACACTGTTTAACTCAAAGCTCAGAAACTTCATCTTCATCAAAGCTCACTACATTGCTGTTGTAATATATTAGTGAGATTAAGCTTAAACGTTAAGAGAAATATCACTGTTGTGATTATAGCTTTTCAGAAGCATTTGTAATACTCTTAGAATTGATTACATTAATTTGTAAGTAACTAGAGTGATCAAGTGTTGATCAGGATACTCTAGGAAGTCTTAGCTTGTGTCTAAGCAGTTGTAATTAGAGTGATCACATGGTGGTCAGGATACTCTAAGAAAGTCTTAGCTTGTGTCTAAGCATTTGTTCCTAGAGTGATCAGGTTGTGATCAGGATACTCTAGAAGACTTAGTCGTGGGCTAAGTGGAAAACCATTGTAATCTGTTGCAATTAGTGGATTAAATCCTCAGGTGAGGTAAATCACTCCGTGGGGGTGGACTGGAGTAGTTTAGTTAACAACGAACCAGGATAAAAATAACTGTGCAAATTGTTTTTATCGTTCAAGTTTTTTAGACTACACTTATTCAAACCCCCCCCCCCCCTTTCTAAGTGTTTTTCTATCCTTCACAAGGTTTCTTCAAGAGGTCTTGAGGTGGATCAAGCAAAAATTGAAGTGATCGAGAAGTTGCCTCCTCCTTTGAACGTGAATGGAATCATAAGCTTTTTGGGACATGCAGGTTTTTACCGAAGATTTTTCCAAAGTAGTAAAGCCCTTGAGTAATTTACTCAACAAAGGTACAAATTTTCTTTTTAATGAATCTTGTTTAAAAGCATTCCACAAGCTAAAAGAAAAATTGGTCACCGCATCCATAATCGTTGCTCCTAATTGGTCTCTTGAATTTGAACTTATGTGTGATGCAAGCGATTATGCGTTTTAGGCCAAATAAATAACAAAGTTTTTCATGCAATACATTATGCAAGCAAAGTTTTGAATGAAGCTCAAATTAATTATGCGGCAACCGAAAAAGAATTGCTTGCTATTGTTTTTGCTTTGGAGAAATTTCTTTCTTATCTAACTGGTTCAAAGATTGTTTGTTATACCGACCATACAGCTATCAAGTATTTGCTCACAAAGCCGGACTCAAAACAAAGGCTTATAAGGTGGATTCTCTTGCTTCAAGAGTTCGAACTTGAAGTTCGAGACAAAAAAGGGACAGAAAACTTGGTAGCTGATCACTTATCTCGGTTACTGAATACCGAGGTAACAAAACATGAAGATGAGGTCAAGGAAGAATTTCCAGATGAAAATCTGTTTACGGTTCAAGTTAGACCTTAGTTCGCGCATATGGCTAACCACAAAGCGACCGGGTGGATACCTGAGGATCTAACTTGGAATCAAAAACGAAATTTTTTGTCTAATGCTAATTTCTATGTGTGGGATGACACATACTTGTTTAAATTGAGTAATGATAATCTCTTGAGGAGATGTGTCACTAGTGAGGAATCAAAAATTATTTTATGGCATTATCACAATTCACCATATGGTGGGCATTATAATGGTTTGCGTATGGAAACCAAGGTCCTTCAGTCGGGTTTTTGGTGGCCAACTTTGTTTAAAGATGCCTACCATCATATGTTGAATTGTGATAGCTGTCAAAGGAATGGTGGAATAGGTAAACGTGATGAAATTCCCCTTCAAAGTTTCTTGTAAGTAGAAGTATTTGATTTTTGGGTGTCATACCCCAAAATTTTCCCATCATATTTTTATTGTTAAGCTCATTCAAGTAACAAAGGCTCAAGGTTTGACTAAGTGCATACTCTCTTAATCAAAGGCCTTCAAATTAGAGTTTTTAATTTCTTAAGAAAGATGAATGAATCAAGGTCTCAAGCAGGATTCATATGACCTATTAGGATTCAAATTAACCCCACGACAAGTTTCAAGCCTCAGTTCCCAAGATTGCTCAATCAAAAGCTCAAAAAGTCAACAGTCGACTAGTTTGACCTAAAAGTCAACTGTGGTTAAAATACAGTCAAAACTCCTGATTTTTGGCCAACATCAACATTTTGAAGTAGAATTCATCCTTTTATCAAGGGTTGATCATGATTCATCAAGGAAAATTCAGAAATCAACAAAACTCAAAGTTTCTAAATTAGGGTTTTGGACATAAAGTCAACTGAACTTTGACCAACCATAACTTTCACATGGAACATCAGAAATTTTCCAACGAAAGCTCATTTTGAAGGAAATTTCATTCTATACAACTTTTTCTCTCTAAAGTCAAGGCCAGAAATGCTTAATTTGGGAGATATGAGCCAAAACATTACAGGTCCTTCTAGAAGATCGCAAAAAGCTATTTTTTTGTCAGGAGCAATATCATCAAGATAAAATCTCCAAATGAAAAATATGTTCCAAAGTGGTTTGTAGAGGACATCTTGGGCTTTCCAAAAAATCCTAGATAATCTCTATAGGATGAATATTGAATGAGTTATGGCTTGCACAAGTTGGGAGAAATTTGGAAAATGGATGAAACCCCAAGTGAGGAATTTTGGTTTTTTGAGCAATGGGCCTATACTTTTGAAACCCCTACGTGATTATAAGCTTACAAGAGGCTCGTTAACCAATTATCAAATATTTATTTATTTTATTTCCTTTTTATTTGAATTAAATCACTTAAATTCAAATAAAATCAAATATAATCATAATTAAATGATAAATGATGGTGAGATTTTTTTTATTTATTTTGGATCAATCTAAAAGTCATCTTGGGGGCCATAAATCAATCTCATACAATATTTTGTGATATTATACTTTTAGTTTTGAATTCATTTATTTTTTTCAAAACTAAATCAAATAAAATTGTGATTTAATTATCAAATATTGTGAGATAAATTTTGGATATCCAAATTGATTCACCAAACCAAATCACACGTGAAAGAAAAGTCATGAAAATGAAATTGGCCAATATTGGAAAGTTTTCATGCGAGATCCAATCAAATATTCTTCCAATCAATCAATGGTTTTCTCTACAAGTTTTTAACCCTAATCTCTTCCTTTATATATATCCTAATTATTCATAAGCATAGGGGACGAAAATTAGAAGAAGGATGCAACAAACGAGCTAGGGTTGAAGGAATAAAAATTTCTCAAGAATGGTGGAAATCAAAAATAAATTTTCAAGAAGTTTTCAATCTAAACCAGTGATCAAACATCACTCTCAAAGGTCCCAGGAGGTGTTCTCAGTCATTACTTGAACTTGCAAGCACACAGGAGTCGCTCCCTCAATCAAACGGTTTTGGTAAAAAGTGTTGATTTTTGATTTTGATATTCCATGCGTTTTTGACATGTTTGATGCGTGTATACGTGTTTATAGTATCCATTAGAACAGGTTGGACGTCTCACATGAGAGCTTTGAGGTCTATAACGGAACCCACCATTGTTAGGGCTTCAAGGATGTGAGCTTTCGTCTCCCATGTTCCAAGCCCCTTCTGATCCAAACGACGCCTCCAATGGGTCCAGGACACCTTGCTTGCAATATCTGGGCATTTAGTTTAAGCGCTAATGTCAATTTTTGCAGGTTTTAAAATTTCCCAGGAACGGTTGCAAAATCCACATGTAAAGTCCTAGGTAATTTCGTAAGAAAAATCGCAGGTGCATTGGAGGAAGATGATGAACAGTGCCTGAATACTTTTGACCACAAGTGCGATCTCCCCATTGGCTAATCAACAATATAACTCTCTCTTTCTCCTCCTCATTCTTCCACGCGTGACAACTGGGCCCCAGAGTTGACTGTTCGTTAGAATTCCAATATATCATTGCGTTTTAATATTTAATATTTGTTTCAGTCCCATTATTGACTCAAACGTACAACTCAGTTGGTAAAGGGGGGAGACACTATGACTCAAAGATCCAGGGTTCGAGCCCCACCAATGCCATTTACTTTTTTAGTAACTGCAAGTTCTATTAGGTTCGTGGATCCCGTGTGCAGTCCTCACGCATGACCGTCGTGCGTCTCTAATCAACAGCCACTGGATCTCAGATTAAACTAATCTAATGACCCATAGCTTGCATACCACCATAGACCTCCAGGATGTACACACATTGGATCCTGCGCCTCCATGTTTTTCTTTCTTTCAGCTTTTGCTTTTTTTATGTTTATTTTGTGTTTTTATTATAATTATTATTAACCACCATTAACCCAAAAAATTAATCATAGTTTTTTGATTTAGGTTTATTCTAAAATTAATAATTAGGTTTAGTTTTTTTGACTTAGTTAATTAGGATTAATTCTTTTTTTATTTAATTAATAAAATTTAATTTAAGTTAGATTTAGTATTAATTTCTATTATTTAGGTAATTAAAAATAGTTAGGATTTAACTTTAGTTTTTTAATTAGGTTAAATAACTTAATAATTTAAGTTTAATTTTAGGTTATGTTAATTATAAATAGATTTTAGGTTTAGCCTTTAATTAGCCTTTAACTGTAGGTTTTAACCCTTAGGTTTCAACCTTTAGGTTTGCCTAGGTTTTTTTAGCCATAAGATTTCAACCTTGATTTTTCTTAAAGTATATTTTATTCGCGATTTATCTCCTCATCCCATACTCTATGTATGTCGCATGTCTTTAATTGTTTATTTATTTAAATTTTTTGCCTTTATTTTAATTTATTTATTTTCTGCCATTTAAATTCTAGAAAATGTGTATAGGCTTGCAAAAGGTTTTTATTTAATAGTAATTAGGATTTATTTTTCTGCCTTTACTTTCCGCACCTTATAACTATAACTGTGGTTTATATTTTCTACTTATATTTTAACTGCGTGGTTAGTAATTTAGGGAGTCAAAACCATGAATTGAATTTAGAATCACTATCCTTACAAGATAAATATAATTGAATTGAATCACCTGATTGTGACACACACTCACCTTTAGGGTAACTCCTCTTATGCTGCCTTCGATAAAAATAGTCAAGTCCCTCGAATATGAGGACGCCTTAGCAAATGTTGCCTTCAGTTCATTATCATCATAAAAATATCATAAGTCCCATCGTTGTTGCCTAAAAAAAATGATCTCTTCCCTCGATGTTGCCTCAATAAATGATGATCGTCCTTTCGAATGCTAAGGTATCCTCACTTGTTGCCTAAAATGACTATTATATCCTTCCCTAAAGACTACCTGCCCTCTTTATGGTAGGGACAGTCTTATGGCGAACGATAACCCTCGATGACCCTTTTTTTCAAATCCAATGAAAGGACTACCTGCCCTCTTTATGGTTTGGATAGCCCTTTCAAACAAAAGTCTTAAAGAACAGAAAAAATTAAACTTAGGGTAGGTTCTCTTAAATGCTTGCTCTATTCAAATTCAAAAACTTTTCCCACTCTTTTTCAAATAAAAAAGGCTACGCTTATTTTACAAGCTAAAGTCCTTATTCAAATTCTTTTCCTATTCACACACTACACTTCAAACATTTTGAAAACAAAAAGTGAGCTGAGCAATTAAGAGCCCATGGATAACCATGGATACAAATGGTGCTTACAACTTCCCTTTGTATAACTTACCTCCCGAACTCAAAGTCTTTTAAAAGGTATTTTTCTGTTATTTTAGCCTTTCCAATTGGATAAAATAAAAGTCGGTGACAACTCTTGTTATCCGCAACATTTCAAAAAGTCAGTTCTCCCACCGTATTACATTGGGGCATTGAATTTGTTGTACCATTTCCATCCTCCTTTTCAAATGAATACATTTTCGTTGGGGTGGACAATGTATCAAAGTGGGTGGAAGTTATTACTTCACCGAAAACTGACGAAAAAATCGTGATTAAATTTTTTAAAACGAACATATTTTCGAGGTTTGGTACACCAAGGGTGTTTATCAGTGATGGTGGTTCGCATTTTTGCAATGCACCACTTGAAAAAGTGTTGGAGCTATATGTAGTCAAGCATAAGGTTGCTACTCCATACCATCTGCAGACAAATGGTCAAGCCGAGGTGTCGAATCGAGAGGTAAAAAGAATTTTAGAGAAAACAGTTTCCAGCTCGAGGAAAGATTGGTCCCTTAAGCTTTATGAGGCTTTGTGGGCCTATCAGATTGATTTTAAAGCTCTGATTGGGCTCACTCCGTTTCAGATGGTTTACGGGAAAAGTTGTCACTTGCCTGTGGAATTAGAGCATAAGGCTTTTTGAGCCTTGAAACTGCTGAACTTTGATCCAAAGTTATGTGGAGAGAAGAGAAAGGTTCAATTGAATGAGTTAGACGAGTTACGTCTAAATTCTTACCATTCCGATACGATTTACAAGGAAAAAGTGAAATTTTACCATGATAGAAAAATTCGTTTGAAAGACTTTAAGGTTGGGCAATTAGTGCTTCTTTTCAATTCCCGTTTGAAGCTTTTTTCGGGAAAGTTGAAATCTAAGTGGTCCAGACCATTTTTAGTCAAACCGTTTTTAGTCAAAGAAGTTAAGCACTTTGGTGCTATTGTGGTAGAGGATCCAAAAAAAAGAAAGAATGGACGGTAAATGGTCAGAGGTTGAAGGTGTATCGGGGAAGTGAATTTAATTGTGAAACAACTGTTATTTCTCTTAGTGATCCACTCCCCCTTTCTTTTTTCGTTTTAGTTAGGGTATAGAGGGTTTGTTGCCTCTCTTCCCCAATTTCATAATTTTCTGTTCCTCTCTCAAGTCTTGCATCAACATCACTCACCAATCTACACTTGTCTCCATTTTCTATTCATTATCATCATCATCATCTTCAAAGGTAAGTTTCTAGCTCTTCATCCTTCTCAATTTTGTTTTTGATAGAATTAGTTTAGGGATTTTTTATGTTTTGATGTATAAATGGTGAAATTAGAGTAGATTAGAGGATATGATAGGATGTATATAGTATTTTTATTGATGGGGTTGAGTTTAGATTGTTGTTTGTGTGATGTTGCAACTACTGTTGTAGACTGGTTTTTTCTGGGTTTCGCAGAGGGCACGTCCCGCGCTGTGCATAAATTTTAATTTTTGGTTTTTAATTTTAGGTGTTCTATGATGAATATGTGGGAATGTTTTGGAATTATTTAGCTGGAAATTATTATGTGTGCTGACATATTGGATCAAATTGTGTGTCGCTTATGTCTTTTGTGTAGATGGCTCCTCCTATGAAGAAAAAGAAGACTGCTGCTGCTGAGAGTTCAGGTTCTCAAGCAAGATTTGATTTGACTCGATTCCTTGGTCCTAAGAAAGAGGCAAATTATGAGGACTCGAAAGGTCGTGTTGTGTGGTCCGAAAGGACGGTGGAACCGGTCGAGCATGGTAATTTTGTTGGTGCTTGGAGTTATCTTGGTGATACGTGCTGGGATAAGTTGTATCAGCCTGGAAAGTTTTATCAGGTGGGGATTCTTAGGGAGTTCAATTCCAACGCGTTGCCATTTGGAAAATGGACGCCAACTGAGCCTTACCCCTTTAAAACTTGGGTGAGATGTAAGGATATAGATTTCTCTAAAGAGGCTATTTTTGATTATTTGGATGACCCTCTTGCTTTGGTTGAAGAGTGTAAGTATCACCCTCGATTGAATCGAGGAAATTGGGACGCAGAGGCTATGAGGGAAAAATTGTGCATACCGGGCTACTATTACAATTTGATGACCACCGGCCATCCTAAGACTTTCACCATTCGTCATCTTACCTCCAGTGCTCAGTTGGTGACTATCGTGGTCTTTTACAACTTAAGGTCACAAAGTCATACTTCATCGATTACTATAGATACAACCGGTCTTGTTTATTGCAGTCTGAAGGGTGAGGATATAGACATTGCTAGGATTGTAGCTAATAAGCTGAAGAGGGTGGCGCTGAATGGTACTAGTTTTGGTGAGAGGAACAAGTGCCGGTTGATTTTTCCCGGATTAAGTATAGGTTTGTGCAGGAAAGCAAGAGTTCATTTTCCATCTGGGGGAAACATTCCCACGGATGGTGTTATTGAAGATGCTTTTGCTTACCGGTTTCGTTTGTCAGGTCCTAGTCCTTCAGGTGGTGCTTCTGCAGCTGAGGAGGTTCCGATGTTGCTCCACCGCCTGCTATGCCTCAGTTAGGACATGTTGATGATTGGAATTGGCAGATGCACATGGCTCATTAGCGAGCATTTATGTTTATACAAGATTCCATTCAGCAGCTTTCTCAGCAGCAGCCTGTTGGTTCTAGAGATGATTTAGAGGTGTATTTTCGCTATACATAGTTCATAACAGATATTTTGGGCTGTTGGATCATTTAGAGAGCAAAGAAGAGTATATTTCACTGTAGTAACATAGAAAAGAAGAATCAGAGCATTAATCATCGAGAAATCACTGTAGATGCTTGCTATTCTTCATCCTTTCCTTCTAGTGCAAGCTACCATGTCAACGGATAGCTAAATCCCTTTTGTATCAAGACAAGATGTAATCTTCCTTTCATTTTGTATGTGTTTCTATTGAGTATTGTGTATGAACAAGTTAAGAATCAATATAGATTATATAGTTTATTTATTCTTGGAATTCTATGGTTCAAATGTTTGTGAAATATAATGTTTACATCTTGACCTAACTTTATCATCTATCAAACATTAAGTCTAGACATGGAATTAATGGTTGATATTCACTTTCTATCGGTTTATAAATGTTATTGGTATTGTTTGATCGGTTGAGAAATCGTTGGTTTAACAATACGGTAAAAACTTGCTATACCATTTCGGACACGGACGATATAGACGAACGATACGTGATAACATTGATTAGTAACAAGTTCATATGCATGATTAGTAGGAGACATACAAATAAGGTTGATGAAATCAAATCTTGATACTTCTTTATAACTTTAGAACTTTCCTAATTTAAATCCTTGCTACTAAAACTTGTAAATGATCTTTTACCAAACCAAACACAAATAACTCTTACTCACGACAATATAAACTATAGAACAGTGGTAACATATTTACTTGACTGACATATATTTACTTAACTAGTTGCTTAAGTCGCTAAACTCTAATGACCCTTGGGCACCCAACTGTTGTGCACCACACCATAGAAATTTAGCAGGCTAGTAACATGTGTTAGAAGAAAGTGTTTGAACTGCAACAGGTGGCATAATAAGCTTTACATAGTGTGCTAGAATTTAACAAAACAAATTTGGAGTTATGGATTTGGAAGAAATCAGTGCAGTTTGGAGAGCAGGTTCCTCTTGCTCAAGAGATCAATGTTATACAAGTTGTTGCAGGTTGTTTTCTTCTGATGTAATTCGAGTAATTAGGATGTTAGAAGCTGTAATGATATTTCAAATAAACTGGCTTTTGTTGCAATCACTCATACCCTGTATTTAACCTACACTAGACTATCTTTAGACTTAGTTTCACTTTCTCATTGTGATAAAAATTCACCTTTTTAGTTGCAAATTGATAATGCAAAGTTGTTGCCTAACCTAAATCAAACACATATAAATTGATTAATAATTTTTTCACCAAAACTTATGTCAAATATAAATTGATTATTTTGTTGATGTTTATTATAAAAATTATTATAAATTTTGATAGTTCCAATTTGTCAAGCGGATTCTTATTTTAAAATTGTATTTTATATTATAAAATAATTATTTTATGTAAAAAGAAGATAAAATAATAATTTATTTAATACGGCATTATATATTTTATATTTTAAATTATAATATTTTCATTATATAAATAATTATTATAAACGATAATAAATTTACTATTAATTCAAATATTTTATAAATAATGCGAAAACAAAAATAATATTTATATACGAGAAAAATATATTGTTGATTCAAATATTTTTATATACGAAAAAAATTATAAGCACGAGTTTATCATCTCTTTCAAAGATAATAAACTCTTTTAGTTAAATAATTTTTTCTTTCTTTCATTTTATTTTTATTACATTTTAAAAATAAATGTGTACTATACGAGTATTTTTTTACTAAAGATTATATTCTACAATTCTCTTACAAAAATTTCATAAAAATATCCATCAATAAACTTATAATAATAATAATAATAATAATAATAATAATAATAATAATAATAATAATAATAATAATAATAATAATAATAATAATAATAATAATGAAAACCATATTAATCCAAATTATGCTGATATTTTGTCATTTGATTTGACAATATTATGTGCTTTAAAAATTTAAAGAATAAATTTTTTATTGGTATACGAGAAAAAAAAACTATTGATTTAAATATTTTTTAAAATGATGTCAAAACACGGGAAAATAATTTATGATTAATTCAAATTATTTTTTATAAACGATATTATTTTTGTATACGAAAAAATATATATTACTGATTTATGTATAAATGATGTCAAAAATAATTTTATTTTATTATTTTCTTATTACTCTATTTTTTTTTAAATTCAACTTTTTTTTTCAAAAATAAACCGTTTTAATGTCACAATTTTTTCAATACGCTTTGACTCTCAGTTTTTATTTCTAATCCTACATTTTATATGTTAAACAATTATTAAATACCATGCAATTTATTTTCAAGAATCATTTATAATTTATTTTGAATAAAAATATTTTTATATTTCAAATATTTATTTTGTTCGCATTAATATATTTTTTATAGACAATAATTTTTGTCTGTGAAAACAATACACGCGTCCGACCAAAAGTTTGTTATTAGTATAACAAAGAAACAAGAAAAAAAATTAGAATATAAATACATATATTATTGATTGATTGAAGTGTGCAAAAAGAATTAAAAAATAAAAAGAGTAGATAATTAAGATAATGTAAAGTCAAACAAATAATTAATACTAATGATATTTCTCCTCTAAATTTAAAGAGATAAAAAATCTTGTATGCGATTATTTTTTTGAAAATGAGTTATTTCATAAATAATTGTATATAATATACTAACGTAATTGTAGTTAGAAATCTTTTAAATATTACTAATAATAGTTTGAACTTTGTCTTTTAGCAGCGCATCTACGAAAGCGCTTTTATGAAAAGCGCTGCTATAGGTTGCACTAAAAACAAAACTAAAAAATAAGGGAAAAAAGCGCTGGTAAAGGGAGGTACGAGAGCGCTTTTTTGAAAGCGCTGCTAAAGGAGGGTTACGAGAGCGCTTTGTTGAAAGCGCTGGTAAAGAGGAGTACGAGTGCGCTTTTTGAAAGCGCTGCCAAAGGAAAGGTTACGAGAGCATTTTGTTAAAAGCGCTGGTAAAGGGAGATTACGGGAGTGCTTTTCTACACTCTCTTCATGACTTAAATAGTTATATTTAATAGATAAAAAATAAGTAAGAATATGTTATTTTACATGATAAATTGGTTGTGTCGATTATGTAGTTGGTAATATTGAAATGCATGCCTCTAAAAGTCATAACTAATTCATGAAAACAAAAGAGTATCAATTGTGTATCACTTAAATTGTTTATTCTTATGAAGTATGAAAATAAGAAACGCAAGAGAGATATCTCAACGGTTCGTTACTACCCTTTCTCATGATGATTAAATTTAAAGTTTTGATTCAAGATTGATTCATACTAAATAGCAAATAATTATCCAATTTTAATTTTCTTTCTATGATTGATGACTTGTGTTTTTATCTTTTGTTCAATTAATATTCAGATCACTCAAATTTATAAATTAATGATAAAATTGTCAATTTAAATTTAATTTAAAACTAAATTATTAATTAGGAATATCTAAAATTTACTGTTACAAATAATATATTTTATGACAAACATTTAACCTCACCCAACAAAAAAAAACTAAAGTATAATGGCAAGACACGTCATGTTTTATTTGTTTTTAAAAAAATAACACATTTTTTCGGTTTTTAATATAACCGAGGGGAAGAAATCCATGACATGCGTCGAATTCCAACTAATGCAATTTGTGTTTTTTTCTTTTATAAGTGAAACCTTTATTTTTATTTTTATTTGTAATCTAAATGATCTATCTCTTCGATTTCCATAATAATTTAAAGATAAAATAATCAGATTTTACTATAAAAGCACTCGTTAAACATATTTTACTCTAATTCCTAACTTATAAGTAGCCGCCTGATTTTTGGTAAACAACCTTTAGTTTCTCATTTAAGGTTACTTGACGAATCAACTAGAAATCATAGGACACCGTGCTAAAATTTTAACAAGTTTTAGTGTTAATTTGTGGTAATGTGAATGTTATACTAGCAAAAAAATTTGACAGTTGTGGTAATCTTTGAACTAATCAAAGAACTTAAAAGAAAGAACAGAAAACTAAAGAAGTAAAATAATTGAAAAAGACTGGATGAAAATTTTTAAATAAAATGAAAGTAAATTACTTGGAATTTGTAAATGGAACGCATACATACATTCTCCACAAATCACTCTTTCTCACTTTGACAGAAATACTTTGAGTTTCTATAGCATTGTAACAAATGCGGACCCCTGTCATACCCCAAAATTTGCCCATCATATTTTATACTCAAGCTCACTTGAAAATCTAAGGCTCACTCTCCTAATCAAAGACCTCCTAAACTAGGGTTTTGCATTCCTTTAAAGAAAATTGACGAATCAAAGTATCCAATGGGTTTCATATGACTCATGATGTCTCAAACCATCCCTATGAATTATTAATCATTTAAAAGTGATAAATAGTTTATGTAAATCATGTAAAAATCAAATATTTGATTTGAAGGCATATAGGAATCATATCCAATCATCAAATAGACAATATATTTGATTCAATCTTTTAAAAGTGTTAAATAGTTTATGTAAATCATGTAAAAATCAAATATTTGATTTGAAGGCATATAGGAATCATATCCAATCATCAAATAGACAATATATTTGATTCAATCTTTCCAAGATTGGCCAATTTTGGAAAGATTGAAAATCAAATTTCAATCAAACTTCAATCTTTGATTCAATGGAGATTTGATGCATTATTTTTACCCTAATTCAATCTATTATAAATAGACAACCACTCCAAACCTAGTGCCCATAAAATTATGCCTCCAAGAACCCTAATTGAGCTCCTAAAATCTCAAGCAAAAGTCACATTCGAATTCAAAGTTACAGGCCAATTCAAAGCGTTTTGAGGATTCAATCACACTCCTGGGACATCATTGAAGGATTTTCAGTAGTTCCCTAAAGTCGAAGTGCTCAGAATCGCTCCCCATAACTCACGGTTTGCTCTCTTTTAAATTCAGTTCGAATCCCATATTTTATGCATCACACACTTGATTTGATCACATATTTATGTTTGCCATGATGCTATGATTGTTTCTGGGTAAGTTAATGATTGTTTAATCGCTTGTATGAAAGATCACCATTGCTAAGTTTTCGAGGTTCCATATTGGGGATTTCTGTTACAGGTGTAATTAGACGAAACTAAGACCACTGTTGTGTTCAAGGGGCTAAACCCCATCGATCTATGGTCCTACGACCAATTTCTATTGTGTATTGCGTTATTTTTTATCTGTAGGAGCTATGGCAACGAATATATGTCTGTGGGTATAGATCCAGACCTATGCCAACGGTTGGGTGAGGAAGACGAGTGCGTGGCATCACGCCATTGACTCGTTTCAAATGGAAAGCGCGCGCGTCTTGATGAGTGGACTCCCAGATCCTAGCGCTTTGTTCCTGTACCTATCATGCACCCTCGCCTCTCTAAGCCATCTGATCTGCTCTTATTTGAATCCAACGCGCGTAAGCTGGAGGGCACACCATGCACCCTCAAGGCTTGTCCACACAGGATCACATGTGTTAGTTTTTTAAATTTTTTCTTTTATTTGATTTTTAATTGTTTTTTATTTAATTGTTTTCTTTCTTTTTTAACTTATAACTATTTTAAAAATTTTAATTCTTTTTATCTTTAGAATAGCAAAATTTTTTTTAATATAATTTTTTTTAATTAGAGTTAATTAGGTTTATAATTTTAATTAGATTTTAACTTTAGATTAAGTAGATAATTTAATTAATTAAGGTAATTAAACAAATTAGAATAATTAAGGTTAATTTAAAATCGAGGCTAGGCGATCCTAAGGATTGGCTTGATACCAAATTTCAATTAACCACAAAATGACCGAGGTAGTTCTCAGTCTCACATAACTGAAAAGTTGTTTGAGAATGACAAAGACTGTTTTTTTGTACCATACCTCAACAAGTAAGTGTATTTGATCTTCATAATATTTTTTAGTAAATTAGTTTTGTTAGGTAATCACATATATTAGAAAGAATTGAAGTTGATTCATCTAATTTTTGTTTCCCATGGAATGTAGTCATCATTGGCAATTGCTCATTATTGAGCCAAAAAAATAAAATGTAGTTTTCCTATGTTCGATGGGGTTGAAGCCAGATAAAAACATCGTTTTTATTGTTGATTCGTAAGTATAATTTATTTCCTTACATATAATTTATGATGTTTTAGAAGACAAATTTAATGAATATATTTTATTATCGTAGAGCCATAGATGGATATAATAGGTTAAAAGGTTCGAGAAAACAGAGAAAGCCAACATGGACCATTAATCTCAAAGTAAGTTAACAATTTCATAACTAATTTAAAGTTTATTAATAAATTTTGTATATGCTATATATTTACTGTAATTTATGATGATTGTAGTGGCAAAGATAATCTTTCCATTATGAGTGTGGCTATTATGTTATGATACATATGTTGAACATTGTATCAGCTGGAATTGTTAATACATGGAATCAGGTATGTTACAAAAAAAAAATTATGTGTCAATTGTCTTCTTTAATGTTAATACAATATTCTAATATTTTAAAATATTTATCTAGATATTTGGAGATTCAACGCCAATTCATGATGATGACGTTACGAATGTTCAAGAACGTTGTGCAAATTTTATTTTAGAATTCATTTGAAGTAATACTTGGTCGGTGCCATTTATTTTTGTGCTTCTTTTGTAAGCATCATAGTTTGTTTAGCTTTGCTTAGACTAGCTAGTGTTTTGATACTACTTTAGTTAGGTTTTGGCAAGAGTCATTTTGTTCTATGGTACTGTTTGTGACATAGTTTCTCGAATATTTTAAAATTGATGGAATTTATTTAAAAAATTGTTCCATGGTACAGTTTGTATTATGGTTGTGTATGAAGTTTTTTATTAGTATTTGGTTGTGATGAAATTTTTTATTATTCATAATTTATTGTATACTAGTATCGAAGAAACAAGAATAAAAAAATCAGTTAAAAAGCGACACTGTGATTTTAAATCAGAGTAATCAATTTAAAATAACATTACTAAATCAAGTGAATCGATTTAAATTTGAGATTCTAAATCGGATCATGTATATTTAAAAAACCGCATTACTTTTTAATCATTTTTTAAATGTGTCAAACCGATTTAAATACACATTTTTAAATCATATTAACCGATTTAATAAAATATTTTAAATCGGATCATACCTGATTTAAAATAAAAAACTTTCTAAATCGGTCACTATTAAATCGAAACTTCAGCTGATTTAAAAAGTCATTTTTAACCGATTTAAAATGTGTTTTTTGTACTAGTGGTGATGCATAAAATATGGGATTCGAACTGAATTTCAGAGAGAGCAAACCGTGAGTTATGGGGAGCGATTCTGAGCACTTCGACTTTAGGGAACTACTGAAAATCCTTCAATGATGTACCAGGAGTGTGATTGTATCCTCAAAACGCTTTGAATTGGCCTGCAACTTTGAATTCGAATGTGACTTTTGCTTGAGATTTTAGGAGCTCAATTAGGGTTCTTGGAGGCAAAATTTTGTGGGCACTAGGTTTGGAGTGGTTGTCTATTTATAATAGATTGAATTAGGGTAAAAATAATGCATCAAATCTCCATTGAATCAAAGATTGAAGTTTGATTGAAATTTGATTTTCAATCTTTCTAAAATTGGCCAATATTGGAAAGATTGAATCAAATATATTGTCTATTTGATGATTGGATATGATTCCTATATGCCTTCAAATCAAATATTTGATTTTTACATGATTTACATAAACTATTTATCACTTTTAAAGGATTAATAATTCATATAAAATCAAATAAAATTCAAAAATTCGTGGAAATAATATTTGGAGTCTTGGATAACTTGAGGATCAAGATTGAGCCAAAAAAGATTGGGCTTGTTTGCAAGAAAATCTATTTTGAATCACTTTTGTTTCACAATTTTCCTTCAAAATTGTCCAACTTTGACAAAGCATATCTCCCTCAATTTTTAAGATATGGAAGAGTTCTAGGACTTTTTGGAAAGCACAAGATGTCCTCTACAAGCCACTTTGGAACCTTTTTCCTCTTTGGAGATTTTATCTTGTTGAAATGGGCTTTGACCAGAAACTGCTTTCGGTTGACTTTCAAAAATCACATATAATCTTTTGATCCAAATCTCTCAAATAAAGTATTTTTAGCCTTGGCATGTGAGAGACAAAGTTGTAGATAATTCAATTTCCTTCAAAATGAGCTTTGGATGTAGAATTTTTGATGTTCCATGTGAAATTTATGGCTGGTCAAAGTTCAGTTGACTTTTAGGTCAAAAAACCCTAATTTAGAAACTTTGAGTTTTGTTGATTTCTGAACTTTCCTTGATGAATCATGATCAACCCTTGATAAAATGATGAATGATACTTCAAAATGAGGATGTTTACCAAAAACCAGGAATTTTGACTGTACTTTGACTACAGTTGACTTTTAGGTCAAACTAGTCGACTGTTGATTATCTGAGCAATTGATTGAGCAATCTTTGAAATTGAAGCTTGAATTTTGTCATAGGGATGGTTTGAGACATCATGAGTCATATGAAACCCATTGGAGGCTTTGATTCATCAATTTTCTTTAAAGGAATGCAAAACCCTAGTTCAGGAGGTCTTTGATTAGGAGAGTGAGCCTTAGATTTTCAAGTGAGCTTGAGTATAAAATATGATGGGAAAATTTTGGGGTATGACAGCTGCCCCTGTTCAATTTTCATAAACCTGAGGATGTAGATTGGCTTGTGTGCCGGTCGAAATCTGAAGGTGGAAGAAGATTGAACACTAGAATACCAAGAAATTTGCCCTTGTTGATGCAGGGACATTTCCGGAGGTGGGCTTAGAGATGCCATCCGGATTTGATAATATGAAAGTAAGAATAAGTCATACATTAGATTGTATCTGAGCTCGATGTATTGAGAAGTGTTTGTTGAAGATGGGCTTAAAGATGCCATCAGACTTGGATAGATTGATTTGATTGTCGTGACTCTATTGTCATGATTCCATTATCGTAAATTCATTGTTGTGACTCAATTGTCGTGACTCCATTGTCGTAAATGCATTGCCGTGACTTAATTGTTGTGACTCTATTGTTGTGACTCCATAGTCGTGACTCCATAGTCGTGACTCCATTGTCGTGACTCCATTGTCGTGACTCCATCGTCGTGACTCCATCGTCGTGACTCCATCGTCGTGACTCCATCGTCGTGACTCCATCGTCGTGACTTCATTGTCGTGACTCCATTGTCGCGACTCCATTGTCGTGACTGTATTGTCGTGACTCCATTGTCGTGACTCCATTGTCGTGACTCCATTATCGTGTTCTTTTCTGAATGGAGTGTCATGATTAAGTCTGTTTCTTTCTTTGATCATGTCAGCTTCGTTCGTGATGATAGGATTAGATCTTTGAATGTTGATCGTGTCAGTACCGTTCGTGGTGACCGAATTGGATCTTTGAAGGTTGATCGTGTCAGCACCGTCCGAGGTGGTAAAATTAGATCTTTGAAGGTTGGAGATATTGTTTATATGCTTGTAATTGTATCCTGAAAAAAGTTAAAGTAAGTCTCTATGCAATGTCATGATGCATGTATTATGGGATGAGTTTCTCAAAATAAATGAGAAACTTGTATGTTGCGCACTATATGAAATGTATGGATATGTATATGATATATGAACATGATTTATGCTATCTGGAGTAGCCTGATCGAGAAAATGAATTTCCGGATTATTGTGCCTCTGATGCCTGATCTTGTTTTGAAAATATACCGCTGGGGATTTGTGATTTCAGCTTGGGGATGAAAACAGTTTGAGTGATTGATCTCGATGCACCCTGAATGGGGATAGGAGAGTTGGATGAATAGACCCTGTTGGAGGAGGGATTGAAGATAGCTACTTGAAGGTTACTTTGTGGGGATATGATCTTGTGAAACTGCCTCTGTGGGAAAGTGTGGATGCTTTGAACATTGCCCCTAATGGTTATAACAACTGCCATTCCTGGACTTGTATTGATTGGGACATAACAATGAGTATTGATTGAGGTATCAAACAGGCTTTGCATAGCTTTACCCCAGCTAGTAGGGATTTTGAAGAGATTCTCCTCGTGAGGACCTTATGGGATACATACTATGGGTGATGCCCCTAGTACTCATAGACTTGGGAAAATGCCCTTGATTGTTCGATGCTCCTGAGAGATTCTTTGAATCTTAAGCTGATTACCCCATATTGATTAGACAAAACATGGTGTGCTCCTTTTATTCATTTACTTCTAATCAACTGAGTCAGTTATAAGAGATGTTGCTGCTGAAATAGTTTTGTCTGTCGGGATGACTTTTAGCCATTAGTCGTACCCTGTGCAGATTCTTCTTGGTGCTAACATTTGAAATTATGTAGTAGTATATGTTTAATAATGAATTCATGAGATGCAATGCATATGTCTGTCTTGAGTTTTTTGAAAAACATTAAAATATGAGATGTAAGAGCGTGATATTTGTAAAAACGTGATACCAACTCAGCGTTTATGGCAAACCTTAAGGAGTCAGGATATCCTTTTGATAACAGTATGATTTAGAACTAACCATGCTTCAGTTAGGACTTTCAAGGGTTGTAACGTGGCTTGGTTCTCAGTTTAAGAAACAAAGGATAATGGCTCAAAGTTTATTTGTACCCATCCCAATCTTCGTGATGATCTTCGATCCTATGCTCAGTTAACTTTGCATTTAAGCTCTAGCAGGTCTTGAAGCCGTAACGTTGACATTTGATGATGGTTAAAGTACTGGAAGTTTATTTGGAGAGGCGGTCATTCCTTTTTGTAATATTTTCTTTTTGTAATATCTTATTTTGTCGAGGATGTTTAGCAACCTTTTTTTTACCTTGATTTTGTTATCCCTAACTTTTGCCTGAACTGTTTATTTTGAGATTACAGTCAGCGGGATGTTTTGATTTTTGATAATTCTCCTTCATAGGTTTTGACTTGACAATTTTTCTTTTTGATAGATGTTGACTGCCTGACTTAATGGTTACGGGAATCCATCATTGATTGTGTTGAATAATAACTGGCATGATTGAGTCAACTGACAATCTACCCTTCCCCAGGTTATGATTAAAGGTTTTAGCTCGTAAGCGATAGAAAAACTTCTACACCTTAGGCTCAAAGGGGGTTGACTAGGGACTAACATCCTTATATCTCCACTGTATAGGAATTGAAACAATGCCTGTACATCGTCAGCACAGTCTGTTCAAAAGCATACTGTATGAGGTTGCGGTATCATTTTCGTCATCCTCCCTCAAAAGGTTTACAACTTAGTAGGAGTTGAATATCACAAAACATAAATAAAGTAAAGACACAGTTTAAATGAGTGATAGTGAAATGATTTATTCAAGACAAACATATGCAATGCACTAATGATGATTATTAAAACAGATAATGTCTATCATGAGTCAGATGTTTAAACAGACGGGAAAGAAAACTGCAAATGAAAGAAAATCTAATGATCTAAAATTCCATCCTTATAGACATTAATCAGTCTGTCATGATTAGGCACGGGAGCGGTGATCACCACAGGAGTCTTGAACTTAATTTCACCAGCGTCGATCATGTCTTGAATCTTGTTCTTCAATGGCCAACAATCACTAGTATCATGTCCAGGGCTATTGGAATGATATGCGCACCTCGCATTGGGCTTATAGCTAGGAGCAGAAGTGTTGGGCTTTGCAGGAGGACCCCTCACAGTAATCAAGTTTGCCTTCAGCAAATGTTGTAATGCCTGAGCAAGTGACATGTTGATCTTTGTGAACTGCCTTCTAGGCGTGTTTTGCTTATTTTGACGGCTTTGCTGTGGGGCCGGTGTGGAGATCAGAACTGCCCTAACATGTTGGTTGTGTTTATCATGACCCTTCTGGTTGTGCACAGCATTAGCCATATGAGGCTTCTCAAGTGAGTTGAAATCAATGATCTTGTCATCAATTAGGTCTTGAATCTTATGCTTCAATGGTCCACAATCCTCGGTATCATGGCCAGGACTGTTCGAATGATAAGCACATATTGCATGATACTTGTACCCAGGAGTAGGATTGGTAGGGAATGAATATGGAGGCAATAGAGTTATTAAGTTCTAATTGAGCAGTTGTTGCAGAGCTTGAGACAACAGTATGTGCAATGGAGTAAATGATCGCTTAGGCTTGGATCTCTTATTATCTTGACCACCTTGCTCCCTCTGTCGATCCTTCTCCTTCTTGATCAGAAGTGTCTTCAATTCTTCTTGCCCCTTGGCCAAGTTAAGGATCATCTCTTGGAACGGGTTGTTCTGAGCCTGGAGATTCTTGACAGATTGTTCGAGATCCATTTCCTTATTGAAATAAACAGTGGAAAGATGAGATACCCTCTTATAGAAACCTGTGATGCAATGTTTATGAATGATATGCTTATGCAATGTTTTCCAAGACCTTGGAATTCAAATTCGTTTAAACCACACAAGAAATAAACTTTATTAATAATGCTTAAAGAAAAACTGTAAATTGTTTTATTATTATATTTTACAAAAGAAAGGAATTAAAATAAAAATAAAACAGAGTCTTCAAGTATCCCATGGACGCTTCCTTTTTGCACCAAGGTAAGTGTTGACCTTCTGTTTGTCTTGGAGTTGCCTCGTAAGCTCTAACACTTTATTCTCTTTAGCGTGGAATAGAGCTTCAAAAGTATTTCTTTCTTCTTTTATCTGAATCCAAGATCTCTTTAGTTCCTCAATGTCGGTTGGCATGTCTGGATGAGAAATAACTTGAGGTACCTTTTCTTCGCACTCGGGTTCCACAATTACAGGTCTGACATATGGATAAGGCATGACGAAGCGTTGAGCACGGGTGCACACCCATCTGAGGTAAGGCTCTAAAGGAATGGAGTTCCTTTGCCCCAAGCTCTTGCTATCAACTCTGTTTACCATGTCCCAAGAACGTACAAACTCCCGGCGGTAACCTTGAGAATCATCTTCATAATCGAACACAACTCCTTGTATAAGCATCTGATGAGGACCATCTCTTCGAGCATAACCAAACTGATGTAGAGCCAAGCAAGGGTTATAAGTAATACCCCCTCTTATGCCAAGAAAAGGAACATTAGGATATTGTCCACAACGGTCAATGATAGTAACATTCTCCTTTGATAAGGAAAGCCAACGGATATCAGAATGAGAAAGTGACATTATTCTCTTATGCCATTGAAGCCCTTGGTCATTCCTCATTACTGAGCGAGGAAAGTGCGAAATAAACCACTTAGATAACAAAGGTATACAACACATAAGAGTCCCTCATTTCTTCATAGTACGAGTGTGAAGAGAGTGTAAGATGTCTCCAAGCAAATTAGGCACTGGGTTGTGTGTCAGAAATATCTTTACGGCATGCACATCTATGAACTGATCAGGATTAAGAAATAGCACCAAACCATAAATAAGTAAAGCTAATATGTCCTCGAAGGCTTGATAACTCATGGCTTTCAAAAACATACGAGCTTTTCCGACTAAGAACTTAGCGAGGAAACCCTTGACTCCACTTCTTGATTCCCAATGACCTTCAATTTTAGATTTCTTAATATATAAAGCAGTGGCTATGACTTCCAGTTTTGGAGTATCTTCCAAACCAGTGAATGGAATGTGATTTCGGATAGGGAGGCCAAGTTTGTCAGAAAACTCCTCCATAGTAGGTACTAGCCGATAATCTGGGAAAGTAAAACAACGGTGCTGAGGGTCAAAGAATTGGAACAATACGCTCATCATCTCTTCTTCAAAACCTGATGTAACCAAACTAAGCAAGTGACCATGTCTTTCAGCAAAGCGGGAACCTCCGGGAATCTTTGATACCAACTCTTTTAGCTCGGAAGGTACTTTCACAAAGTTAACTCGAATGGTGTTTCTAGTATCCATGACCTACAAAATAGAACAAAGATGGATTCCTTGGTCCTCGAAACGGTTAGTAAAATGATATGTCATGATTTCATGATGCTTATGATGTTATGATGTCATGTAGATAACAAACACAAACAAGTCACACAATTTCCTTAGGGTTAGGCTTGCATGTAGTCCAAAGGTGCATACCCTCCCCACTGAAGTTTAGTTGGTTCAACCTGTCCTAGATAAATATCGGGTTCTAGGGAGCTCATATCATTGACCTTTCTCGAAGGCATTATTTTAGTTTAGAAATCAAATCACCGACCGAAAACATCCTGAAAGTCCAGTCCATATGAGTGTAGCATCGAGTATCAACCAACTTCGTTCGGAACCAGAGCCAGCCATCTCACGACTTTCTAATAGGCCAAAGTCAAGTTCAACTAGGGTTCTAAGGGAAAATTAGTGCTTAATGACACCACGCAGCAGCCAAGTGTTTCCTCAAGTTGGATCCTGTAATACGGTGAACTGACTTTTTATCGATCGAAATGTCGCGGTTAAGCATGAGTCGCCACCGACTTTTATTTTATCCAAACAAGTTAGAAAGGCTAAAAGAAACAGAAAAAAACCTTTTTAAAGAAAACTGAGTTCGGGGGGTAATTTATGCAAAGGGAAGGTGTAAGGCACCCTTTGCATCCATGGTTTTCCATGGGCTCTTAATTGCTTTGCTTGCTCGTTTTCAGAAAATGTAGATGAAAGAGGAAAAAATGGACTTTAGCTCGTAAAATGAGCGTAGCCAGTTTTTTTGAAGAATTTTGAGAAAGAATATAGAAAATAGAGCATGGCAAGGCAATTAAGGGCAATTACCTTAAACTCAGATGATAGGTCTCTTTTTAGTCTTTCAGAATGAAAGGGTCAGTCCTTGCCATAAGAGGGCAGGAAGCCTTTCGTTTGGAGGTAGAAGGGTCATCGAATTATCATTCGCTCAAAGACTGACCCATGCCATAGAGAGGCAGGTAGTCTAAGGGGAAGGATCAGAATAGCCTTTCGTAGGCAACCAGATGTCATACCCCAAAATTTGCCTTTCTCCGTTCATCTTCAATGGTTCAAGGCTCAAGTCACTCCCTTATAAATCAGGATGAGATAAATATGGGTGTGTAATCAGCAGGTGCCTTTGGGATCCAAATCTTGGGCCCAATTATTACAAGAGTTCCATCTTTTCTTTAGATATTATTGTTTTTACTAACATTTTGTTTTGATTAGTATTATTAATTTTATTATTACTTGTTAATATTAATATTCTTATTTTTACTAATTAATTGTTGTTAATTATTAGTAGTATTTCATTTAAATATTATTACCTATTGCAAATTTTTGTTAACTAACATCTTATTAATTAATATTATTGCTGTTAACTATTATTAAAGATTAATTGTATTATTAGGATTATTATAGTAGTATTATTGTAATATTATTAATAAATAGAATTTATATCTTTATTAGGATTTTATTATTTTTATTAGATTATTAGGATTATTAGGTTAGTTGGGCATTAGGCCCATTAGGTATAGAAAATTCTAACCTAGTTAACTAATATAAATAAGACTATTTCTAACACAACAGGGGGGTTTGGCCGCGGGGCTGTGAGTTGAAGAACAATAAAAATTGCTTTTTTCTTCACTTGCTTTTCAATTCCGTTTTCAAGGATTCACAGTGTATAAATCTATCTTGATTATATAGTCTTGTTGGCCATGATGTGGTGAGGGATTCTGGACAGTTTAATTGAGTTTTGGTTGCATATGTAAAATTCCACCATTGTTAGGCTGACAAAGCTTCAAATTGGGGTTTTGCAAATTAGACAAAATTAGGATAAACTATTGTTATTTCCATGCTCAGGGAATAATCCCGAATCAATTCATGGTTTTCTTTCGGATCTATATTATGTATTGGTGATTTGCAGGCTTATAGCAATACACAGGAACTGTTGCCAAAAGGCTGTGTCCGTTTTCCAGGAAAAACTCGCGAGGAAGAAGAAAAGCGCTGTGTTGTTTTAAAATCTGAAACGTTTTTTTTATATAATTAAACCGGTTCGAACAAGTGACAACTTGATCACACAGCTCACATGGCCAAAGCGTTTCCTTCATAACCATATGTGCGCCTGTTCGATCCCCGCCGGCCACATGTTATTTTTCTTTATCTTTCATGTTAATAAGTCTGCAGATCCAACGTTGTGCACCTGCATGTGTTTATGGTACACCTGCGATCATCAGCCATTGAATCTTCCAGAACAAGATCCAACGTACAAGAATTGGAGATGCACCGTGAACTTTCATAGTGATGATGCACAGGATCTCAGCCCAGGTTCTATACAATTTCTATTTTTTACTTGTCTATATTTTTATTTGTTTTATTTATCAATTGTTTATATTAGAATACCAATTATTTAATTACTATATTTAATTAGGATTAAGCTTAAAGATTACTTCCCGATTATTTTAATTATCTCGACTATTCGATTTAATTATTTTAATCAAATTTTATTTAATATTAAATTACAAAAACCCTATAAAGGTGTAGATATTAGGGTTTGCCCTATCCCATTGCCATTTGGCAGAAATATTAATTCGATCGATCCAAGGTTAATTTAATTTTCTCCTCAAACCGACTAAATCTATTAGTCGTAGTAGACGAGAAATAATCTTTTTTTGATTATTTAATAATTTAATTAATTCTTTAAATGATTCTCTCCTCGACCCGACCAAAGCTATTGGTCGCATTAGGCGAGAGATAAAATTACACTAATTAAAATACATTTTAATTTGCTGCCCGCGATGATCGAATCTATCGATCTGAGTAACCAGCAATACAACTCAACCTGTTAGCTATACTGGTCGAATCTATTGATCACCGCATCTAACAGTGTCATATTAAAGCAGGGTTGTACGCCCAAAACCACATCTAAAACACTAAACCACGATACTACGGATATACATCCTTTCAAACACTGCGATGTTCACAACTACGATAAGGTAATTCAAAATACCTTCGAACTTCGCATTTCAAAACAACTTCAAACACCTCCATAATCAAATTCAGTTCTAAGGCGTACAACCTTGTTCCCGAACTACGTTGACTCTGATTCTCTCTAAGGAGATACGTAGGCACTTGGCAACAAGGCGAGTCCCCCTCCCTAAAATCTCAATTTTTCCCCTATTCAATTCTTTAGCCATTAAATCCTAATATTTTTGCTATAAACCTTTGCCTTAGATTCAAAGCCAATAGGAAAGGGTTGAGGGTGCCTAATACCTTCCCTCAACCTGATTATAATAACTTACCCCGAATCTCGTATCTACGTAGGGTTTCCTATTCGCCCTTCAGAATAGGTGGCGACTCTAAAAGCTAATTTTTAGGGCAGGTTGCTACCGCTGGCGACTCTGCTGGGGATAGTAATAACAAAACTGTAAATTATTATGCTCCTTTAGGTTTTGGCAAGGTTTAGGTTTTGGCGAATTTTTAGGGTTTGGCTAATTTGCCAGGATTAGGGTTTATGGTTTTTTTATAAATATTTAAATTGTATTTATTTATTTATTTATTTATTTATCTGCAATTTTATTTATTCATTACGATTTATTTATTTACCGCAATTCAATTAAATACTTATTTATTTGAATGTGTTGTTTTATCGCTTTCTGGGATATATAAATTGCGTTAAACCTAAGCGTGGGGATTATAATAATGACCAGAGGGGAAATACATCGCCTACGAGTCTTATTATAATTCCACTCAGAGTGGGTTGAATATCCGGAAAGGTCTGATACGAGGCTTGACCTTGTTGAGGGCTGGACTTGGTATTTGGCTGATCTCTCTGGGAACCAACCCCTAAAATTCGAACCTCATGGATTAATGAGTTGTTCCAAAATCCAAAGAGACAAAAAGTCTCGGCGGCTACGAACGATCCCATGAGACCTTCTAGAACATTCCTATGGGAAGGGTAGGCACCCTAAGCCGTTACGTCGAACCTATGAACCTAGGGCTTATGTGCTTACTTGCATATTATATATGCAATTTATATACTGCGGATGCCTTGCATTTTAATTTTTGCAGGTACTCCTACGTGTTCCCTGGCCTGCAGGGACCCCATTTCTAAGACCATGTCCTTACCACGAAGGACATCTGCATTTGTGCACGTTGATTGGCCTCCCGATGGCCATGAGACTTAGTGACTGTCATGAACGGTCACTTCGCGCCTGCATCTACGCACTCCCTAACCTGTGGGGAGTTTCCTTTCACATATTTGTACTCTTATAACTGTGTGTCCTTCCCACGAAGGACACTTCGTTTACGCACGTCGATTGGCCTCTCGATGGCCATGCGATTCAGTGACTGTCTTGAACGGTCACCCCGTGCTTACATCTACGCGTTCCCTAGCCTGTAGGGATCATATTTCTAAAAACGCATCCTTCATACGAAGGACATCTTTGTTAGCATACGTCAATTGGCCTCTCGATGGCCATGCGATCTAGTGACTGTCTCGAACAGTCACCCCGTGCTTACTACTACGTACCCCCTAGCATATAGGGATTTTCTTTCACACCCGTGTGTTTTCGCAACGACGCGTCCTTCCCCGAAGGACAACTTCATTAGCATGCGTTCGATTGGTCTCTCGATGACTATGAGATCTAGTGATTGTCTTGAACGGTCACTCCATGCTTATTCCCGCGCACCCTCTAACTTGTAGAGTTTGGATCCCCATCTATACATCTTTCATCCCTAGCCTGTAGGGATTTCTCTTCGTCCATATCGTCCTTAGATAGGTTGTGTTCCGCATAGAGAACCTTCCCACGAGGGACAAATTCATTGGTACACGTTGATTGGCCTCTCGATGGCCATGAGATTTAGTGACTGTCTTGAACGGTCACTAGCCGCTAGCTTCTGCATACTCTCGAATCCAAGGGATTTCCCTTAGCGTGTCATAACATTTATCCTGCAAAGATTCCAAGAGGGTCTAATGTCGCCTCTGAGGCTATCCCTAGGATCATATGTTACACGTCTGCATTGCATACATGGAGTTATAATACAAGGAGTCTCTCGCATACACATGCATTTACATTTTTATGCATTCATACATTTGCATTTCCATCTTCACCCGCATCCATACTCACCGTGCTAGCCGGTTTCCTGAAACTCATGGAGAAAAATAAAAGGATCATAAACTATGGAGAAAGGAAGATAAGCTATCACCGTGCCGGCCGCATGTCCATGCCTTGTCGTAACAGGATCATAAATACATCAAAGGTTATCATCGAGCAAGGATTTAGTTCAACAAAGGAGTTCCCTCATAGATACACTCAAGATGTATCTAGTCATAAAGGGGTTCATCTTAGAACATATCAAACTTTCAAGGATGCTCTACGATAACCTGGGGCAAGGGTCAGCCCAACTTAGGCAATACCCTAAGCAAAGATGCATGACTACAATGGAGGGAATGCGACATATGTCAGCCCCACACCAAGAAAAAAGGGTCATAGGTGATACTATCCTTAGGAAAAGCAAAAGAGGTTCAGTCAAAGGAAACTCATGAAGTTCCGATACGACGAAAACCCACCGCTAACGATTTATTCCCGCCAGGTTTGACATGTCCAAAGAAAATTCGAGGTTGCCCTCACTTCTACAAGTTTAAGAATCTAAGGAGTGAAACAAGGTCAGTGGATCTACAAAGGAGATTATCCCTAGGATCAATAGGTGTTTACCGTGCTCACAATTTCAACCCTTACGACCGCTAAGTGTTACTCAAGATAAAAGTTGTACCTTCGGATTAGTAATTCTAATGGGACAACCATGCAGGTTTTGGAGTCAATTCATTCGCTCACTACTACGGCTTTCTAGTCGCACACTTCTATTTTTAGAATTATTAACAAACTTGAGGGAGAATGACGAATACAAATAACTAAGTCCAGCTAAACATATGCTTTCAAGGTAAGACCGGGCCGAGGATGTACAGGCATTGTTTCAATTCCCAAACAGTGGAGAAATAAGGATGTTAATCCCTCGTTACCCCCTCGAGCCAGGAGTTGGAGCTTGTTTCTACTTTTTCAAATAAACCTTGATTTTTAACCAGGGGCAGGGTAGATTTCGATTAATTCAATGGTGTACTTTGGTTGTCAAGAGAATCAGTCAATTCAAGCATAAGATTCAAGCATAAGGTTCAAGCATATCTTATTCCTCGCATTCATCCAAGATTGAGGAAGCCATGGAGATAACATCCACAACATCTTCTTCCTCAACACATCATTCAAGATCGAGGAAGTATAGAAGCTGAAGATTACAAATCAAAATCAGCATGGCGGTCACAACATTCAACATCCAAGAATCAATATCTCAAAAGAAAAAAAAAAGAGGAGGAAAGCGCCCGCTAAGTCAAAATGTAAAATTCCATGAAAGAAAATAAAATGACTTAGGCAAAAATTAGGGCATCCCGATGGATCAAATTCAAAAGAATTGGTTCATGCAAAAATAAGGGATAAAAACAAAGGCTAAATACAATGGATAATCTGGTGACTGCTAAATCATCAAAGCTTCGCATCCATGCTTGGATCTTCACAATATTTTCATCAATGCTTGGATCTCTATTAAGGCTTCTGCTCAACATCGAAACTGAAACGATTCTCTTACAAACAAGGCACATCCATTGGATTAGGCGAATTTTTAGGATCTGGAGAACATCAAGGAGAAAGGGGTGGGATAAATAAAATTTTGAGCCTTATATCCATTGTTTCTTAAAACATGAACCAGGCCAAGTTACAACATTTAAAAGTCCTAATTGAGGCAAGGTCAACTACGAAAGCATATTAAGCAGGAATTTGTTATACTGACTCCTATGTTTGTTAAAACTACTTCTAATCACTGTGCTTCTTCAAGCATTCTTTTCAAAACCATCCAGTCCTAATTCATAACGGACATCGATTTCAAAACTTGCATACGCATTCCATTGGAGCTACTTCTCAAAAAGTACAACACCATCTACGAGTATACACTTAGCATCGAGGAAATCTCGAAATGGGTTAATCAAAGGTGATCATTTCTAATAAAGACCCTGGAGTCGGGGGAACCACATCTAGGGGGTTATCCTAAACAGGGGCAAAAATTTCAAGGAACACAGGGGCATACAATCGAACATCCTATTAACTAGGGGCAGTCTTCCTAAGGTTCAATCGACTTGGGGCACATCTCAAAGCAATCTCAAACAGGGGCATGTCAAACATGGGAAGAATTCAAATTCAGAAGGATAACACACTATGGATAGTCCTCCATATCATGGAAACCAAGGGCACACCCTTTAATCTAAACGGCAAAGCATCCGACGAGGCTATTTCCTGGGGCACTTCCCTCATAAGCATCTTTCTCCATGAAAATACTGGGGCAATGGATATCAAATCCGCAAGACACACGACAAAAGGAAAAAGGCGTTCTCGCACTTTACAACATCAAACAAATCTTTCTCCTAACTACGATCTTCAAAGTTCAAACAAAACAGGTATTGGGAAATCGCGCTAGCATCACACCCTACCTTATCCAACAACCTTACAACATTAGCAAAATATACACGCTTTGGTTATTAACAACCTGTCATTGGAGCATCATACAAATACATATAAATCATGCATTTACACACATTGGTTGATACATTACACCACACCTTTTCGGGAAATCTTCTTTAAGACAAATTTCTATCTACTCTAAGAGCCTTTACAGGTGGTTTTCTCTAGGACAAATTGCTACCATTTCGATAAATCATTTCAGATAGTCTTCTTTAAGACAAACATTCACTTCCATTCCAAAAAGACCTTTTCAGGTAATCTTACAGAAGACATTACTTCGTTCCACTCATTACATCAACCAAACATACGCATAAGCATAAGCATACATAAACATTACAAAGCCAGCATAAGCATAGTCAGGGTATAAGTGCAAGCATGGAGTAAACAAGCTCAATGGGTTTAAGGAGATAAAATCTCGGGATTGCATCATCATTAGCATACATACATACGCATTAGCATACGCATATCATCTAGTGCATTTACATATCACAAAAGCCCAATTTCTATTGGCAGTCCAAACCATCATTAAACCCAGTTCCCGTCTGGTAATCAGTTCCCGTCTCACTATTACATCAAAATTCAAATCGTACTACAAAAGCCTAGTTTCCAACCCTCGTGTTGTGATTGGTGTATTTTCTCCGACCCTCGAGTCGTGAGTCTCCGAACAGGTGAATCTTTTCCATGCAGGTAAGTTTGCTAGAACTATAGCAAGCGATCACTCTTATGCAGGTACGCTTGTCAGAACTATGGCAGGTAATTCCTTTGGTGCAAGTGAATTGTCCGAACTAGGACAAATAATCCTATTGGTGCAGGTGAACTTGCTAGAACTATAGCAAGCAATCCTATTGGGGTCCACAAACCGCGAGTAGCTTGCCAGAACTATGGTAAGTGAGAGATATAAACTGCGAGTAGCTTGCCAGAACTATGGTAAGTGAGAGATATAAACTGCGAGTAGCTTGCCAGAACTATGGTAAGTGAGAGATACAAACTGCGAGTAGCTTACCAGCGCTATGGTAAGTGAGAGATACAAACTGCGCGTAGCTTACCAGCACTATGGTAAGTGAGAGATACAAACCGCGAGTAGCTTGCCAGAACTATGGTAAGTGAGAGATATAAACCGCGAGTAGCTTGCCAGAACTATGGTAAGTGAGAGATATAAACTGCGAGTAGCTTGCCAGAACTATGGTAAGTGAGAGATATAAACTGCGAGTAGCTTGCCAGAACTATGGTAAGTGAGAGATACAAACTGCGAGTAGCTTACCAGCACTATGGTAAGTGAGAGATACAAACCGCGAGTAGCTTACCAGCACTATGGTAAGTGAGAGATACAAACCGCGAGTAGCTTGCCAGCACTATGGTAAGTGAGAGATACAAACCGCGAGTAGCTTACCAGCACTATGGTAAGTGAGAGATACAAACCGCGAGTAGCTTGCCAGAACTATGGTAAGTGAGAGATATAAACTGCGAGTAGCTTGCCAGAACTATGGTAAGTGAGAGATACAAACGGCGAGTAGCTTACCAGCGCTATGGTAAGTGAGAGATACAAACTGCGCGTAGCTTGCCAGAACTATGGTAAGTGAGAGATACAAACTACGACGTAGCTTACCAGCACTGTGGTAAGTGAGAGATTCACAAAATGCGAGTAGCTTACCAGCACTATGGTAAGTGAGAGATACAAACTGCGCGTAGCTTGCCAGAACTATGGTAAGTGAGAGATACAAACTACGACGTAGCTTACCAGCACTGTGGTAAGTGAGAGATTCACAAAATGCGAGTAGCTTACCAGCACTATGGTAAGTGAGAAATTCACCAAATGCGAGTAACTTACTAGAACTATAGTAAGTGGGGGTTCACAAACTACGGAAACTTACTAGAACTATAGTAAGTGGGGGTTCACAAACTACGGAAACTTACTAGAACTATAGTAAGTGGGGGTTGACAAACTGCGGAGTAAGTTACTAGAACTATAGTAAGTGGGGGTTCACAAACTACGGAAACTTACTAGAACTATAGTAAGTGGGGGTTCACAAACTACGGAAACTTACTAGAACTATAGTAAGTGGGGGTTCACAAACTGCGGAGGCTTGCTGACCATAGCAAGCCAATTACACAACCAACAGAAGGTCCTCGCTATTCCTTTTCAGGAGCCTTTTCAGGCAGTCTTCTTTAAAGCGTATTCCATCCTTTCTAGGAGCTTTTTCAGGCACACAAGATTTTTAAACCGTTCTTCAATTGGGTTTATCACGTTAGTCCCTCGGCAGTGATATCTTCCAAAACATCATCAACAAACAATCAAAGGTGCTATCTTTCTTTTCAGAATTACTAACATACTTCGATTAACGTAACTAACAATCATGCATCATTTCAGCTAACTAACCTCATTCATACATTACGCATATACATACATGGCTCTCATTTATTTTGAGAAGCGCACTGCATCATGCATCACATGCATCATAAACATTGCATAAAGTCAAAGTTGCCTTTTTAGGCCACGCTACGATCCGAATGCGTAACTCCTACAAAAAAAGAAGAGAAAAAAAAGTGCATCTGCTCCAAAAAAAAAGAAAGAAAGAATGGTATTTACCTTGGGTGGCATCTGTAAGCCCACCCCCCACGGAACTTTTTTCCTGACACATGCAAATTTCCGGGCATTTCAGTGTTCAATCATCTTCTACTTTTAGATCACGATAGGCAGACATGCCTATCTGACTCTTCAGGTTTAAGAAGATTGAACAGGGGCAGCTGTCATACCCCAAAATTTGCCTTTCTCCGTTCATCTTCAATGGTTCAAGGCTCAAGTCACTCCCTTATAAATCAGGATGAGATAAATATGGGTGTGTAATCAGCAGGTGCCTTTGGGATCCAAATCTTGGGCCCAATTATTACAAGAGTTCCATCTTTTCTTTAGATATTATTGTTTTTACTAACATTTTGTTTTGATTAGTATTATTAATTTTATTATTACTTGTTAATATTAATATTCTTATTTTTACTAATTAATTGTTGTTAATTATTAGTAGTATTTCATTTAAATATTATTACCTATTGCAAATTTTTGTTAACTAACATCTTATTAATTAATATTATTGCTGTTAACTATTATTAAAGATTAATTGTATTATTAGGATTATTATAGTAGTATTATTGTAATATTATTAATAAATAGAATTTATATCTTTATTAGGATTTTATTATTTTTATTAGATTATTAGGATTATTAGGTTAGTTGGGCATTAGGCCCATTAGGTATAGAAAATTCTAACCTAGTTAACTAATATAAATAAGACTATTTCTAACACAACAGGGGGGTTTGGCCGCGGGGCTGTGAGTTGAAGAACAATAAAAATTGCTTTTTTCTTCACTTGCTTTTCAATTCCGTTTTCAAGGATTCACAGTGTATAAATCTATCTTGATTATATAGTCTTGTTGGCCATGATGTGGTGAGGGATTCTGGACAGTTTAATTGAGTTTTGGTTGCATATGTAAAATTCCACCATTGTTAGGCTGACAAAGCTTCAAATTGGGGTTTTGCAAATTAGACAAAATTAGGATAAACTATTGTTATTTCCATGCTCAGGGAATAATCCCGAATCAATTCATGGTTTTCTTTCGGATCTATATTATGTATTGGTGATTTGCAGGCTTATAGCAATACACAGGAACTGTTGCCAAAAGGCTGTGTCCGTTTTCCAGGAAAAACTCGCGAGGAAGAAGAAAAGCGCTGTGTTGTTTTAAAATCTGAAACGTTTTTTTTATATAATTAAACCGGTTCGAACAAGTGACAACTTGATCACACAGCTCACATGGCCAAAGCGTTTCCTTCATAACCATATGTGCGCCTGTTCGATCCCCGCCGGCCACATGTTATTTTTCTTTATCTTTCATGTTAATAAGTCTGCAGATCCAACGTTGTGCACCTGCATGTGTTTATGGTACACCTGCGATCATCAGCCATTGAATCTTCCAGAACAAGATCCAACGTACAAGAATTGGAGATGCACCGTGAACTTTCATAGTGATGATGCACAGGATCTCAGCCCAGGTTCTATACAATTTCTATTTTTTACTTGTCTATATTTTTATTTGTTTTATTTATCAATTGTTTATATTAGAATACCAATTATTTAATTACTATATTTAATTAGGATTAAGCTTAAAGATTACTTCCCGATTATTTTAATTATCTCGACTATTCGATTTAATTATTTTAATCAAATTTTATTTAATATTAAATTACAAAAACCCTATAAAGGTGTAGATATTAGGGTTTGCCCTATCCCATTGCCATTTGGCAGAAATATTAATTCGATCGATCCAAGGTTAATTTAATTTTCTCCTCAAACCGACTAAATCTATTAGTCGTAGTAGACGAGAAATAATCTTTTTTTGATTATTTAATAATTTAATTAATTCTTTAAATGATTCTCTCCTCGACCCGACCAAAGCTATTGGTCGCATTAGGCGAGAGATAAAATTACACTAATTAAAATACATTTTAATTTGCTGCCCGCGATGATCGAATCTATCGATCTGAGTAACCAGCAATACAACTCAACCTGTTAGCTATACTGGTCGAATCTATTGATCACCGCATCTAACAGTGTCATATTAAAGCAGGGTTGTACGCCCAAAACCACATCTAAAACACTAAACCACGATACTACGGATATACATCCTTTCAAACACTGCGATGTTCACAACTACGATAAGGTAATTCAAAATACCTTCGAACTTCGCATTTCAAAACAACTTCAAACACCTCCATAATCAAATTCAGTTCTAAGGCGTACAACCTTGTTCCCGAACTACGTTGACTCTGATTCTCTCTAAGGAGATACGTAGGCACTTGGCAACAAGGCGAGTCCCCCTCCCTAAAATCTCAATTTTTCCCCTATTCAATTCTTTAGCCATTAAATCCTAATATTTTTGCTATAAACCTTTGCCTTAGATTCAAAGCCAATAGGAAAGGGTTGAGGGTGCCTAATACCTTCCCTCAACCTGATTATAATAACTTACCCCGAATCTCGTATCTACGTAGGGTTTCCTATTCGCCCTTCAGAATAGGTGGCGACTCTAAAAGCTAATTTTTAGGGCAGGTTGCTACCCCAGAAGATACCTCAGCCTTTTCCGTAGGCAACTTCCGAGGGTCGAGGTCATGTTAGTGTATCGAAGGCAGCATCATTAGGGACCATGACCTTTAATCGAGGCAACATGGCTGAGGTATCCTCGTATTCGAGGGACTGGCTATTCTGCACAAAAAACAAGGCAACAAGGCAACAGGCAACAAGGCAACAGAGAGGTTACCCAAAAGTGTGCGTGTGTGCATCAACACGTGATCATATTCGAATATATTATCTTGTAAAATTAGTGATTCTATGTTCAATTCAAAGGTTGCACTCCCTAGGATTACTAACCACGCATTTAAATAATATAACCAAAACAGATATGGGGGAGGGAAATTGTAACCAGCGGATCCCTTAATAGGGTTTGACATAAGTAATAATTAAAAGCCATAAAATAAAATAGGGTTTAGGGTTACCAACGACGTAACTTTGGCATTTGACAAACCCTGAAAAGGAAAAAGAAGAGACAGAAAACAGAGAGTGAGTGCATTATCGGTTCGAAGGCGAACTTTATTAACCATAAAAGTAAAAAGAATAATGAAATTAAAAGTAAAATAGAGAAAGGACACTTAGCTTCGAATTTGATCTAATATGGTTGGCGGGAAGCCTCGGGGTAACCCTGAAAAAGGCAAGGCAGAAACAGTGAAGGCAAGACAAACTCCTGATTTTAAAAGAAATTAAAATATGCTTTAAAGATAAGGTATTTAGCTCTGGGTTTTTGATCAGGCGCGTTATCGGAGTGAACCATGTTGATAACCCTGAAAAGGCAAGGCACAAAAGAAAAGATTTTAGTGTATTAGAATGTTCGACACAAACCCTAATCAAGGGGCGTAAATTGAATAAGATAATGTAAACGATTTAATTAATTATTGGTCTCGCGACCTAATTAATTAAATCGGGAGGAGGAAATAAAATCAGACACACAGATATTTTTTATGAATTTTTTTAGAATAAAAATAAAACATATGTGAATTTTTGATTATATAACTAATTAGATATAAATTAAATAAGTAAATAAGTAAATATATAAGAAAATAAATAATTTAAATATTAATTAAAAAAATAATTATAATAGTTTTTATAATTAAGAAAAGAAAAAGACTTAAAATAAATATATATATATATATACATATATGTTAATATATAAATAAAAACAAAGCTATGTAATTAAAAAATAAAAAAAAATTATAAAAAACTTAACTTTCAATCAGGTGTGGCGCGCGCGTATGGAATATGATACACCCTCATGCCTTGGTACGTTGGATTGAGAGAGAGAGAAGCATCTGATGGCTGTGAAGACGAGGGAACATGGTAGTGGGTGCGTCTTGAAGCACTGGAACCAGATCTGTGGAAAGAGAGAGGCGCGCCAAATTTATTTCAAACTGGCCACTCACGCGACGACACGTCGTCGTCTTCTCCACCGAAACCTGCAACAGGTTCTTTTACACTGCCTTTTGCAGGAGCGCTGTAAAAGAGCAAGACTTTCTACACCTGCGAAAATACGAATACGTACAAACGGCTACAAAAATTTGGCGCGATGGTGCCATTGTCATCGTCCAGAGATCACGAGTTCCATGGTCTATACAATTTGTCCTAATTTTTTGTTAATTAGAAAGCCCTAATTCAAGGTCCAAAAACCCTAACATGGTGAACTCTCAAACGCGTACACAATAAGCCAATTAATCATCCAGAAACCATCTATACAGTACCACAATCATGAATATGCAATCAAAATTGATTAAAGATGTATGAATTATGCAAATCGAGCGAAAGTTAGTGATGACAAACCGTGGCTATTAGAGGCGTGTTCTGGGCTTGTTGATCGAAGGTGAAGACCTGGATAGCTTCCAAATACCTTCAGGGATGTATTGGGATCAAAGAGACACTTTGAATTTGCCTCAAACTCGGATTTCAACTTTGAGATTTTCTTGGAATTTTGGACTCGGCTCTAGGGTTCTTCTTGCAGATTTTTCGTAACCCTTATGATCTGAGAATAATGTCCTTATATAAGAGAAAGGATTAGGGTTGTTATTCTGACTTGAATCTTCAAGAATCACTAATTGGCAATCTCAAAAATTTGATTCATGGAAGTTTCCATATTTAGGTTCAATTTCAATTTTTTGTGATCAATTTGATTTGCACGAATTTGGAGGTGATATTGAGATATAATTGTGATTGGATTTGATTGGAATTGAAATTTTTAATTGAATATTTGATTTTCCATGATTTATATAAGTTAATTATCATATTTAAATGATAAAAAAATTCATATAAAATCAAATAAAAGCCAAAATTTCGTGGGAATTGGGTTTGAGGCTTTAGATGACTTATGGATCAAGATTGAATCAAAATAACTTAGGCCTATTTGCAAAAATATTCAAAGTCTTTCACATTTTTTCCACCAAAATAACTCAACTTTGGCAAGGTCTATCTCTCTCATTTTTTAAGGTATGGAAGTGTTCCAAGACTTTTTAGAAACCTTAAAGAGTCCTCTAACCAGTGTCTTTGGTCTCATATCAAAATTATTTTCCATGCTCCTTTTATGCCTTTTTGAAAAAAGTGTCTTTTTGTTGACTTTTTGAAAAGGACCTATAATGTTTTGGTCCATATCTCTCAAATGAAGCATTTTTAGACTTGGCATGTGAGACACAATATTGTAGAGAATCAAATTTCCTTTAAAATGAGCTTTGGATGGAAAATTTCTGATGTTCCATGTGAGAGTTATGGCTGGTCAAAGTTCAGTTGACTTTTCCTATGCAAAACCCTAATTTAGAAACTTTTTTGATTTGTTGATTTTTTGATCTTTCCTTGATGAACCATGATCAATTCTTGATTAAATGGTGAATGATACTTCAATATGAGGATCTTGACAAAAAATCAGAAGTTTTGACTTTACTTTGACCACAGTTGACTTTTTAAGTCAACTAGTCGACTGTTGATTTTCTGAACAATTGAGTGACTAATTCTTTGGGATGAGACTTGATACTTGTCATGGAGATGATGTGAGATATATTGAGCCATATGAGATGCCTTGGAGCCATTGATTCAGTGATTTTCCTTTGAAAGAATCAAACCCTAGTTCAGAGCCTTTGTATAGGAGAATGTGTCTTATGGGTTTTGCGCATTGATTTGATGTTGAATAGGAGAAAACGTATGGGCAAATTTTGGGGTATGACAGATCCCAAGGAACACCAGGACAAACCAATGTGTCACACTAACGATGGCCACCATATCAACCACATCAGTATACGTCGTGCAACCTCTTTGGTCTCATGCCATTTACCTAAGGTACACAGATCCGGGTTAGGATCTTTCACACAAGTAAACCCAAACAGGCCCACAAATATAATGCAAACAATACAAACAATTGAAATCATTTAAAGTGAATCCTAAATTTTAAGGTAATCTCTCTTTTTTACTCGAATAATATCCCCAGCAGAGTCGCAAGTTCTCCCACCGTATTACAACCCGTAAAATGGAAAACAAATGTTGCTTATATAGAAATCCTAAAATAACTGTCTACAACGGTTAACTAGGCAAAATCTGCCACGTTTCTAACCCATGAAAATTTTGTCATGCAAGCTTCCACGTGTCCCTGGATAATCGTATGTCTTTATCCATCTTAAAATGCCTCGACTATGCTTCAGGTAACAAAGAAAACTCAAACATTTTGCTAAGTCCTAAGACCCACATGACCCTAGTTTCCCTGGTAAAAGGATATCGACTAACATCATGGACTTCTTGTCAAGCCATCCGACGAAGTCTAGTTGTACGAACTGGTCATCCAAGTCAACTAAGAGCTTTTTTTACTCTCATAAAAATAATTAAAATCCAGATTTTAGGACTGTGACCCTTATGGCCTGTCTTAAACGCATGTCGAAAATTCTATGGTAACAAATTACCCCCCAAGAATGCCTTTTTCGATTGAGTGCCACTAATCAAGCTAGACATATATTTAAAGTAAACACAACAAATTAATGAATTTCAAGTGAAGGCCTAGGTTTCAAGGATCACCGGCGGTTTAGCCTTTCAAACTCTCAGATGATGCTACTCAACATGGAGATATCTCAAGCCTCATTACGATTACTCAAGGTTCTTGTCTGATGCTAAATTCAAAGATAATGATTTCAAGTCGTGAAGCTTCAGAGTGTGAAAGAGAGAAAATGTGAAAGCTCGTTTAGCTGTGTCTGTCTGAGTGACTTGTTGGCCAGTGTCTTGTAAGGACACAAGGGTATTACTAGAAAAATTATGGCTAATAACACACACTAAAAACATTGAGAAGTATTTGTCGCGGAACAAAAAGTACCTGAGCATAGGAACGTTCGAAATACAACATAGAGTCGCCGCCGAAATTTATTTATTCCCATAGGAAATGGGAAATATCAATAAACCCTTGAACAACGAAAAATGATTGTCGCAATCAAATTAGGGTTCAGGAGTCGGGTATGCAAGGGAAGGTATTAGCACCCGTTACAACCGTTGTACTTAATGGGGTCCATTTAGTTAGCTTTGCACAAGAGTGTTAGTGTGATGTTATTTGCGATCTTCTAGTTTATTGTGCGTTTTAAAAGAAATAAAAGGCTAAAAATAAGTTTTTTATTAGGGTGACTGACGAGACATTGAATCTCGCTCCTATGTATCCTCTAGTGCAATGAGGAACTCAATACTACATAATTTGTAGTAGAAAACCCATGTATTTGTTGGTTAATTTTAGGGAGGGATGACTAGGTCACATTTGAGCGGTTAAACATTGCTTGTTTCTCGCCCTTGGAGGCTAAAGAATTTTTTTTCACGTTGAATGGATAAAGCATACTCATTTGTAAAAGGTTTTCAGATTCGTGCTACGGCGGAAAAAGATAGTTTATTGGTTGAAATTTTTTTAAGCGGAAGACGGGTATTTGAAAGGCAAACTATACAACAAGTATTCAAATACTTAGGAAAAGAGGGGTATATACCTAATTGGTCCTTTTTCATCCTTTTTGTTGCAAAAAGTATTTGATATGAATCGAATTAAAATCCCTTGTGGAAGATGAGCACTTGAAATGCAAGCTATAAAATAGGTATCGAAGTACTCCGAGAAAAGCGGGGCATATGCCTAACTAGTATTTTTTTCCTCCAATTGGAATGAATTAGGTTCAATTTATTATGAAAAAGATTTTAGACACATTTTGATCACGCGGGAAAAGAACTTGGTGTTGACCAAGTGTTTGATTTGGTTTGCGCTTATACGAAAAATGATTTGATTGAGTTGAAAAAGGAACTTGATGTTGATCAAGTGTTTGGTTCGCGTTTATTTCGAGATTGAATGGAAAAGTCATTGGATTGATGATGAAATGACCAATATTTATTGGCAAAGGTTAATGGATGTTAAAGCGGTTTATTTTACGAAGGCTTCTTCTATTTCGAATATGCATGTGATGTATATCAAGTATTTTTTAAAATTTAGAAAGGTTGATTTTAGTTGTCAAATCATTTAAATTAAATTAACTAACTAACTAACTAAAAAAAATAATAACAACAATCAAGGGAATGGGGTACATTTACAACATGGGAATAAAGAGAGTAAATCAAATGGCATTGGGCTTAAGGCCCACTAACAAAAACTAAAATAGAAACTAAAATAAAAAAAATAAAAAAAACAATAAATAAACTAAAAGGAACACAAATGTGGAGAGAGAAAAATGACCCAGACACAATGGGAAAGGCCAAGGGTGTTGCTGGTCAACAAAGAGTCAAAGGTCAAGGAGTCAAAAATGTTAACTCTATGTGATACCTCCGATTAGATGACTATTAGAGTCAAAAGGTGATCAAACAATGATAAATGAGGGTGCATAGAGGATATGGTGAGGCATCCCACATAGGATCCCCGTGGTTGATTAGATAGTCAGTAGATCTAGTGGCTTCGGGGTGCCACTCAGCAAGATCTAGAGGTAAGCAGAGAGGATATACAAGCGAATTTCCTTCAGCCTCCTTATTTTACACTTTGTTCTCTATTTTTCTCTTTTTTTTCTCCCTGGTCTCTCTCAACTCTCATCACTCTCCCTACCATACAAATACCTAGACAAAATAAAAACCTCGTATGAGATAGATTGAAGATGAAGTGAGTCTTCATCTTCTTCGGCCAACCTTCACCAAAAAAATCCCAGTAATAAAAACTCTAGACACTAAACCTACTTGTTTTCATACCTTGAACCGAAATCCACACTAAAAACCTTCCAAAACCTACCACAAATTGCAGATCATATCGATCCGCAACCAACGAAACTCTAACCGAAAAACCTAACAAAAGCCAAAATTCCCAACATGAATCCTCACCTAAATCCTACTCTCATCACTAATCAATCCATGAAATTCACAAATAAATTTTAAACTAAAAAACTCAAACTCTTACCCCCAACAAAACCTTAATCCCCAATTCTCATTATGCTTAGATCAATTGCAAGCAGAATGTAAAGGGGAAAGAAGATTCGAACAACATTAACAACAAACAAATCAATAGTACAATGAACTAAGCTATGATATACTAAAACCAACAAAATTTACTTGGCTCTAAATAATAGGGCATGATGTAGCTCACCTATTCCCTTGCTCTTCTTTGCTTCTTTTTTTACTCCCTTCTGCTACTTCTAATCTCTTCTTTTCTACTCTTTATCTGCTACATGTGCAAGATTGATAGTCAAGGGGTTCAAGGGTGAGCTCACAGACTCTCAAGTTTTAATGAGAAGCTTCAAACCCCTTCTTTATTGGAGCTTTGGTTAGTATTATGGTGCTGCTATTAGAGAATTTCTTTAGGGAATTTTCAGGTATAATGGTGTGCCTCTTTAGGGAGTGAGTGAGGTAGTTATTTATAGGATAGAATTTGAGGGTGAGGTGGTTTTTGTTATGAGCTCAAATATGTGTGAGTTCTTAAGATACCATCATCAAAGAGTTAGAAGGATGTCACCACTGACTTCAACATGCATCAACATTTTTCGTCATCAAAACATCGAGAAGGTTGTTAGCATCAGGATCATTAACTTCATACTTGCAAGCACATAAATCCATAATTCCGCCTCGCAAAAAGTGCATGCAAAACATGCATGTCTGATGGGCCAAACCTGTTTTACAACCCCTACCTCTGATGACGGTGACTACCAAAAAAACAATATCAAGTCTCATTAGTGGAAGATTCAAATTCTAGATGATGTGCCAAATCTACCATAAATTAAGCAGAGAAACTTGAAGCTCCAAATTTGTGAAAGAGAGGAAGTGTGAGAGCTCGTATGGTCTTGTGCGTGAGTGCAGTATATTGTAAAAGTATATGAGTCACTACTACATTTTTGGCCTACGACCACGCTAAATTTTTCCACAGCTCTGGAACTGTGGCCAAATACATGCTTTTGCCAGGGTTTTAAAATAATAGAAATATGTTTTTAAATATTGAATCCGGAGTGTGAAATTGTGACCTTTACTTCAGTTGCCACGGTTATGTAACGGTAGATATTTTAAGCCGCAATCAAAAACCGCGGCCTAATCAGTTCAAAATATGGCCAAAGCCCAAAAAAATACCCCGCTAGAATTTCCCTTTTTTTTAAGTTTCCCTCTATCTTTTTATTTACTTTTCCATTTTTTTAATTAAAAAATTGGAAAAAATTGAAAGAACAAAACGTTATTTCCTTTAACGTTTCTTCTTCCTCTTCTCACAAAAACAAGATCTTCCTCTCTCTCTCTCTCTCTCTCTCTCACAAAATCGATTCTCCCTTCAAAGCGTTCAATCTCCGTTCAATCTTCCTCTCTCTCACAAATCGATCCTCCTCCATCGCAGTTTACAGGTTAGTTTCCTTTCACCTCCATCTCTGCTTCACCTTTATCTCTGCTCCACCTTCATCTCAGCCTTCATCTCTGCTTCACCTTCATCTCACTAACCTTAATCATCTATTCATATGATCCCTAAATCTCTTCATCCCTTCGCCTTTTCCCAAATCTTCTTCAAGATTTCAACGAAACCCTAACTCTCTTCATCCCTTCATCCTTTTCCCAAATCTTCTGTTGGTTTAGGGTTTATGTGTTTGTAATTCAATCTTTCAATCTATTACCCTATAACATTTTGTTTTGCAGTTAACGTATACATTTTGTTTTGCATGCAGTTTTGATTCCGTTGAACCAACAGAAGCTTCCGTTGCAGTCGATTACCTGTGCTAATAAGATAGGGTTTCATTTTTGCCCGTATTGTTATAGCTTTAGTGTTTATTAGGGTTAGATTTTGTTGTGGTGATTTTGTTGTTGTTGTTGTTGTTGTTGTTGTGTTTGGTGATGTTTATGTGAATTGATGTTTATTGTTACAACTGTTGTGTTTGTTGTTTGTTGTTGTTGTTGTGTTTGGTGATGTTTATTTGAACGAATGTTTATGTCATGTTTATGTGAACTATTGTGTTTGTTGTTGTTGTTGTTGTTGTGTATAGTTATTGAAATAGGTTTGAGTTATAAGAAAACTCTTAATTAGTTGATACTTTACAGCACAAGCTTACAACCATTGAAGCCTGTGGTGATACACCATACAAAAACAAAATTAACTTGGCAAAATATACTAAATTCTTAATACATACTTTTAGTCATTGCACACTTACTTTTATGCGCACTGTTGGAGAATCTGTGATTCTCTCTTTTTAATAGTGCAGATTTTCTATTTTTATTTTATAATATGTTGTTTCTATTTCCTAAAATTTCTCCTTGATTCAAGGGAGAATACAATTAAATGATTTCATTTCTAATTGTTTCTGTTATAATTGGTAAAGTTAGTTACAATTAAATGATTTCATTTCTCTCTTTGAGTCTCCCATTTTTGTTTAAAAAACTAGCAAGGTTAGAGAGAACTTAGATAACTGCATCAAGGTTGAGTCTCCCATTTAGAATAGTATACCTCTTTGAGGCTTTCGACATATGTATCAGCCTTCTTTTGTAATTTCAAACTGCAGCAAGAAAGGGGAACTGACAAGTGGATGGCATATATGTTTATGTAGTGTTTGTGTTGTTGTGTTTGGTGATGTTTATGTCAACTGATGTTTATGTGATGTTTATGTGAACTGATTTTGATGTTGGTGTTGTTGTGTTTATTGTTATATTTAGTGTATATTTGAATCAAGAGTGTTGAGACTTGATTTTAAATAAAATAGATTTTGTTGAATTGATTTTAATAGAAAGTGACTTAAAAGATAATGTGATTTATATTTGGATACTCTAATTTAAAAGTTATTTTAGCAATTTATATTTTTAGTATGGTTTGGATTTTAGCAATTTAAAAGTCATACTACTACTCAGTAGTTATATGGTTCTGTTCATGCATCAAACTGAGGTCATTCAATTTAAAAATCACTTTTTTTTCCTAAAGTACTATATATAAGCATGAGTTGAAATGTTTGGATAAGCTTCTTTCAATAATTACAATATCTACTGGTTGATAAGTGTATTTGTTGCATGGAAATTTAGTCTAATGGTTGAAATAAATGGATAATTTGTGACTTTTAAGAAATAAGTGGAAGATGCTAATAGTAACTGAATAGAAAATAGGAATTAGTAGGAATTATTTTCTGATTCTGATTCTGAATTATTGAGTGTGTAATTATTGAAATAGGTTTGAATGTTTGTAAATCTGTAATGTTTATGATTCATACTACTACTCAATAGTTATATGGTTCTGTTTTTGGAAATTAAAGTAATTGCAGCACATGTTTTGGTCCTGTTAGTACAGCTCCAAACATATTTGTTTTGTATATGTTCATGTATTGTTTATGTATATGCATTTAATTTTTTTAAATGTGTTTTGTGTTGTGTGTTTCAAATATTTAGATTATAAAGTGATGGACAAATAGTGGACTAAACTTTTGTGGTTTAGGTAAGAGTACATTAACGGTGTTACTCAATTTCTAGACTTTGCCTTCACTAATGGAAGACCTCAAGGAGATGAGGTTTTATGCCCTTGTGCCAAGTGTAAAAATTTGTATTGGAAAACAAGAGGTATTATTAAGGATCACCTAATAGCCAAAGGTTTTGTAAAAGGTTATGATGTATGGTTGCACGATAGGGAGAAACTACAAAGGTCTATGGAAATTGGTGTTGGGATAGAATATCAAGAGGGATCACATGATGACATTCCTGGCTTACTACATGACATATATGTAGATAGGGCAGAAGAACACGGAGTTCATGAAGGTCCCAATGACGATGCTAGAACGTTTTACAATTTGATTAAAGAGGCGGAACAAGAACTGTACCCTGGATGCAGCATAGTGATGAAGTGGCTGGCATGAAGAGTGAGATGGATTGTATGAAGGCACTTTTTAAGACCATGATGAAGCAACAAAACCCATGTATGAGTGACGAGGAGATCTCTAATATGATGGCAACTGCTATGGGCTGTTCCAATAGTACTACTGCTGCTACTGCTGATCCACATTCGTCTGCATCAACTCATATTCCTCATTGTGAAGAGGTATACTCTAAACTTCTGCTGATACATTATCTTGCATTACAAGTTATATTCTGCAAACTTTGTTACCTTATGTTGCTCCCTGTTCAATGACTCAGACTTTGATATCTAGAAGGAATTAAATTGAGTTCTCACTTGAAGGAATTATACTAGTTCTATACTAAGTTCTATACTGAGTTCTAATAAATGTTGTTTGTTATATAATGTTGTGTCAAGGTGTAATATTATACTATTATTCATCTTTAGCTTTGCTTATTCTGGTGAATGCTGCTTCATCTTTAGGCCTTGACTGTTTTTGAGTTCTAATGAATGATGTGTCATGGTATACTCTAAACTATAATGCTTTGCTTCATCTTTAGACCATTGATTGCTAATAGAAACTACTATGTCACTGTACTGATGATTATACTTGTATATATGAGAGTTTGTTTTGAATTTGATTTCTTTGAATGTTTATTTCTTTGCATATATTTTTATTTTGTTTATGGGTGAACATCATGATATCCTAAATATTTCTTGAATATATGAACATACTGAATATAAATGTTGTTTCCTATGTTTGTTTTAAATACTTATAGTATGTTTAGAATCATGTTCCTTGTAGAATGAAGACGAAGAAGCATGTAATGAAGATATGGAAGAAGCTTGTGATCATGAAGATGTTGAAGAAGCTTGTCATGAAGATGTGGAAGAAGAACAAGGAGATGATCAAGAAGAAGAATATTATGATGCATGAGTTTAATTAATAGTATAGTTGTGTTTTATATTATCTAGTTGTTTAAGAATGATAACATAAAAACTTGGTTTTGGGCCGGTAACGTCGCTTGACGTAGACTTAAACTTCTTAATGATGAATATTTTGTTCTTGACGTTAAAGTTTAATTTGCTTGTATAATTAGATTTTAATTTTTGTAATCATTGTCTACACAAATGAGTATTATTGTTGGAATTTTAGATTGACCTAAAATGACATTTTTGTGCCATGGGACAAAAATAAACTGTGGCAAGAATAAATGGGACAAAATAAACTGTGGCAAGAAAAATGGTGTAAAACGTGCAAAAATTAGCTGCGGTTTTAATTGGTGGTCATAAACAAACCGTGGAAAAATTTAGGCAACTAAACCGTATTATATACATTAAATATGAATCGTGGTTTTATGATCTGGCCACAGTTTAAAACTGAGGCAAATGGTAAACTGCAGCCTTAATTTAGATATATAAACCGTAGCCTATACAAGCCACGGATTTACAAAAAATGTGGTCCAAACTGCAAAACCGTGGACTATACTTTAGGTCACGCCCGCATATTCCACAGTTTAATTTTCGTGGCCAAATCGTGACAAAAGCTTATAACCACGGTTATTTTGCATACTGTCGCGGTTTTCTGTCTGTGGCAGATGACCTTTTTTTTGTAGTGAGTATATCCTAATATACTAAGGCAACTCACACACACACACACACACACACACATTTTTTTAAGCATCTCTCAATTTATTAAATCAGCTAAAAATATTTTATGAACGTACCGAAGTAATTGGTAGCTTGCTTAAATGTTTAGGAAAGATTTTTACACTAGAAAATTGATTAACATGTTAGGGTTAATCAATTATCTGTTTTGTAACACCTCCTAATCATTTAAGTAAGAGTATAATCGATTAGTGACGACGATTTTGAAAACATTATGTATTTAACCTATCAAATCGATTAACCTATGACCTAATTATTTAGAAGTATTAAAAAGCCCAATGATCATTTTCCTTTTTGAGACATATTTTCTCCTAAAAATAGAGGGCTTCTCATCATTTCAAAACACACCAAAATTCTTTAAGAATCTTTTTTTTCCTCACTTTATAATCATTTTCTACTATTGGTTAAGTGATGGTAAAGATTAAAGATTGATACTTTTGTTTTGTATGAAGAAACAAAACATAGGAAGAAAGTATTAAAAATGTGTATGTTCTTGCATGAAATGAGAAAAAACATTAAGCATGAACAAAACAATAGGAAATGTATAACAGAGAAAGAAAACATTAAATAAGAATGGAAAATACCTTGTTGGGAGAAGGAAGTAAGGTTAAGTTGAAAAATAGTGGAAGTGAGAGTGAGTAGGAAAAGCGGGTTGTCCCTTAGCTAATGAAACTGTCTCGTTGAATATGAAAGTAGGTTAAAGAGAAATGAAAATATGAAAGGTGTCTCGTAATGACATGGAAATGAATGTTGAACAAAAGTAAGAGTGATATAATTGGGACATTTTTTTATTACAAATAAGTTTTTCTATAGTGAAAATATTAGAAAGATGAAGGACAAATTACAAAGTTAATAGTTATGTAAGTGTAATGGTTAGATAGCATAGTTCATTTGAAAATTAAATGTTATTGAACTGTGGTGTCGTTTTCTTTACCTCCCCGTTTCACTTGGGAGGACGGCACGCTAGACCCTTCACGCGAAATTTGGAGGGAGAATGCGCCCGTGGTGGGATGAATTTTATTTCAGTTCTTCCTACGATATCACACGAACTTTCTTATTTGTCCTACGAGTAGGAAAGGGAAAAAAAGATCTCAACTAAACCCTAGGAGTTTGCTAAGTGTGGGGATTTACACCTAGACTAGAAATTCTGGAGTCCGGGAGGTCGGTTATACATAGGGAAGTGTTTAAACACCCTACATATCTGTAGTACTCTACAGGAACCTTCTCTGTGTCATTGTGTTTGTGTTTATTGCTATGATTGGGAAAGTTTCTCCTTTGTATTAGGAGAGAGAATTGAATTGATTTTAAAAGACAGACAGACAGACAGACTGACTATTTTTGGTATTTTATTAGCTCGCTGAGATTCCTTGTGAACCTCATGCCTACATATCCCTAGTGGAAGTCAGAGCTTAATGTAGTTCGGGGAACTAACTAGGGAAATTAATGTTTTTTGGTGCCTTGCTTGAAGCTCAAGGTTGAAGCTTGGAATTAAATCTCTGTTTACAGTAAAGAGACATGAAATTATCTCTACAGAGAGGTATTTGTACTATTCTACCACAAACATTTAAAGGAGTGACAGAATAACTGAATTCATTTCATTCAAGAGGGGGACCTTACTTGTGTGTGTGCAAGTATGCCAGTCAGATGCCTCTTAAATGAAAGAAAGATGCTCGTCCAAATTAGGGAAAGTGTACAAGTCTGGGGATGTGCCAGAGCATGTCTTTCAGAGTCCTAAATGGGAGACTTTGATTGAAATTGAAATTGAAATGTTTGTTTGTTTGAATGTGGTAGATTAGTAAAAATATCTCTCTATAGAGATAAGCTATGTCTATCTACTGTATGAAAGATTTGACTTTAGCTGGCTTGTATGAGGCCCAAGCTTGAGGCTTTTTGATTGATTAATTAATATTATTGACTCTGGGAGATGACTCCACTGGGGATTAATTACAGGGTATTTTTGTGTTCTGTACAAAGCCCAGAATTGAGGCTGACTCTACTTAGGGAGACTCTATTTATGTGCCTTGTACAAAGCCCAAGGTTGTGGCTAACTTTAGCTAGGGAAAAACACTATTTTCTGCCTTGTACAAAGCCCAAGGTTGTGGCGGACTCTTAAATGAATTAAGTATGGATGACTATATGGGGAAAGATCCTAAGTGTTAGGAATCTTTGACACATGAAAGATATGGTTTATCTGCCTTGTACAAAGCCCAAGGTTGTGGCTACTGAGTGATGAAGGACTCACTGGGGAGACTCTATTATCTGCCTTGTACAATGCCCAAGGTTGAGGCTGACTCTTGACAGGGGAGTTTTATTGTTTGGGTGCCTTGTATGAAGCCCAAGGTTGAGGCTAACTGTTTTTGTTGGTTTTGACTCTACTGAGGAGGTTTTATCTATTAAAAGACTGTTTTTTGATGGAAGCTAACCCTTTCCAGGGATTTGACTCAGCTGGTGAATTTGTCTGTTAAAAGACTGACTTTTATCATGTTTTTTTTGGAGACTGACCCTTTCCAGGGGTTTTGACTCTTTTGGGGAAATTATCTCCTAAGAGAATGAAATCTATTTATTTTTTGACATTTATTAATTGACTTTGGAGGCTAACCCTTTCCAGGGGTTTTTATTGAAATGATGGATTGATTTTAATTGACTTTGGAGGCTAACCCTTTCCAGGGATTTTTATGATTGAAAAGTGGATGGCAGAAAGATTATCTAGTGGAGACTCTTTGTTTAAAGCCCAAGATGAAGGCTGACTCAATGCTGAGGATGACCAAAACATAGATCCTAGACTCTACTAAGGAGGATTGATGAAGATAAGGGTGACAGAGACTGTCCATGTCTCTCATTCCAAAAATGTACTCAATGTGAAATTGAGACAAACTTAGCTTGTTTTAAGTCTGGTTTAAATTGGAAGAAACTCACCAGGGTAGGCTAAAAGGTGACTAAAGACCTGTTCCTATGTTTATAAGAAACCTGATGGGTCCTTGTATACAAGCTCAAGAGGAAGCTGGAAATGCTTTTAAGAAGCCTGTGGGTCCTTGTACAAAGCCCAAGAGGAGGCTAATCGAGGGTCCTTGTTATAGCACAAGAGAAAGCTTATGTAGTTTTGAACTTATTTTGGCCCTAAGCAAATGGGTAAGAGGTTTCACCGGGAATAATTCCTCTTTGGGTAGATGTGTCCTATTTTTTTTGGATTCTAAGGTTTTTGCCAAGATGTTTCACCGGGAATAATTCATCTTGGGGGTTTGAACTACAGATCTCTAATTAGGAAAGAGCCTTCACCGGGAAGACATTCTCAATCCTAGGTCATATTCCTATAATATATATATAGTTTAACTGTCCTAAGGTTTATACTCAAACGTAGTTCTAAACTAATATATGCACAGTTTATATTTGACAGTAATTTAAATAAAGACTGTAAATTGAAAGCTTGTAAAGCCTAACCTGGATGGAGTGGAGGCCATTGAAGAAGTATGTACAGAGCCTCAACAGTAATTTTTGTTGTTTTTGTTGATAACAGTTGAATGTATATGATAAACAGTTAATGGTTTTTGAAAACAGAAGAAGTGAAGATGGACAAAGGTCACATAGGTATCTGAAGAGTTTCACCGGGAATAATGCCCTTCAAATACCAGAAGAATGTTTTTGAAAACAGAAAGAAGATTTTGAAAATACAGTTTTGAAAACAAGCTAAGAAGAGAAGGTTTTCGGGACTTACACTCTATTAGAGGCCCACTTAAAAATGATTTACTGTTTATGAAAACAGTTGAAAAAAAGATTGAAATGATATAAGGTTTTGTTGTTTGAAAACCTTAATCGTCTGTTTAATCGGAGATTGAAAACAATTTTGCAGATTGACAAAAGTCAACTTAATTAAGGCAAAGATGAAATCTATACCTAATTAAGACCTAAATAAATAGGGTTTTATCATAACATTATTCACAAAGTAATTAGGTTAAAACAAAATAAATATATATATTTTAAAGCATTTAAGAAAACATTTAAAACATACTATTTTAAACCTAATTAAAATACATGAAATAAATAATATTTTTATGATTTTTTTGATTATTTATAAAATATATATGTTAATCAACAAGTGTTTAAAAAATGAAGTCAAAATGAATTAATTTGATAAGTTAAATAATTGGTTAAAGTTGTGAAGGAATTAAGTTAGAAAAGTGATAAAAAAATAGGTTTTGGTCCTAGCAAGGCTTGAACTCACGCCCTTATAGCCACACACTCAAAACAACACCACTGAGCCAAACGCCAGTTGGTGACTATAACACGCGCGCATTTGGTTTTGTTTTAAAACAAGCTAGAAAAATCTGAAAAAAATAAAAGGATGAAAAAGTCTGGGGCGAGGGGGATTCGAACCCCAGACTTGTGGCATGATGATACTAAGGGCGCATGTGTGGCCACTAGGGCAAGTTGTTTAGTCGTTAATAAAACGCATACCATTCAAAATAAAATAAAACCTGCCCTGAGAATTCAAATTTGCGCGCCACCACCATCTTCGTCTTCAACCTCAAGCTCTCCATTTTTGGATTTCTGAACTCACTCGTTTCTCAACCATTTGTCATGATGTAAACACGAAACTTGCTCTAATTTCACTCACGATTCTAAATATGTAACTAACATGAACTATCATTAACTACATCTAACTAATTTATCAGAAATCGTGAAGAACCCTAAAATTTCAAAATCAAATTAAATGACTATACTGAAAGATAAATGGATGATGATAGAGGGTTTTCAATCCTCTGATGATGCTGAACAAGATAGAATCGAGCTATTTCACAAAAGGTACTTAAATTAGAGAGGTGAAGTTCAGAAACTTACCTCTGAAAATGGAGATCGTGAGGATGATTGAGAGCACCTGGGTTTGAATGAATGATCTCAATAGCTTCCCTGAGACTCAATGATGCTAACTGGATGCTTATTGTAGCCTGAATCCTTCTGAATTGTTCTATGGACCTCCCTCGATTTGAGCTTCAAGTGGACATGGAGGTTGTTGAATCCTGAGTTACAGATGAGCTGTAGCCATCTGGTTAGCTTCACTATGACCTGAGGAGTGTGTCTGGATGATTGGCTTGCCTTGAAACCTTCTGAATCACTCCATGGACCTCCAACTGCAAGTGCTCCAAAGTGAGAGCAACAATGGTGTTCCTCCACCTACAGAAGTGATCCAGGTGCTTGGATCACCTCAAATGACCTCCCTTGAGATGTTAGAATGCTCACTTCCCAAAGATAAGCTTTGGTTTGAAGAAATCGATTCTTCTTGCCAAAGAACTTTGAAAAACAATGAACAAGAGGAGAGAAGGAGAAAGCAAGTAATATGGTTGCTTTGGTGTGTTTTTGAATGAGGAATGCATCTGTATTTATAGGCAAATGGATCAGTATAGCTGCAGAGGAGTGAGCTTCCTTAGTGAAGTTGATTTGCTTTCTTAGCCATGAAGGAATTTTGCAAATATCTCTTATGCAATGATGAGAATTTTGATTCCATTTGATCAATCCCCTAGCCCTCGATTTTGCTTGATCTTAGGGGACAATTCTGAGCCAGAAATGAGCTCTAATTGGTTGGTGAGAAGATTCCTTGGGTGATTCATCAATTTGTCATAAATTCACAAATGTAATCATTACATAATCACATGTTCTTGTTTTTTAGAATCTTCTTCAATCCTTATGGCATGGTGAAAATGAATGCATGGCATGGTTTCAGATGTGTTATGGGTCGTGTAGCATCCATAAGAGAGGTTATTTGCACAAAATTTGCAAAGTCCAAAAGTGTCCATGACCTATAATTTTACTTCATGAGGCCAACTTTGAACAAGCATAACTCCTAGCTCAAATTGAATTTGGAGAAGGTTGAACACAATTTGGAAAGCCCTAAACATCTACTTCAAATCATTAGTTTATGTCTTCTTCAGAATCATTTAGGAAATTTGTGAAAAATGAGCCTAAAGTTGGATGAAAACTAGGTTAAAACACTTAGAAAAATTTCTAAGTGTTTATGACCTAAACTTCAAAATTTCCAAAACTTCATAAATGGTTGATCTTTTGAAAAAAGTTCCTTTGTAAGATGTTGTTTTATTTTGCAAGATCTACAACTTTCATGTTGGAAGTTTTTTGAGTTGTGTAGGTGAAATTTTGAGATCTCACCATGCCTTCAAAAACCCTAATTCCCGACTTTTCGCTCCTTGATGAATTTCTTTGAATTTCTTTGGCCAAATGACTTTGACATCCATATATTGATGATATTGATCTTTGAAAGTCATTTTTTGACCAAAAACCTTAAAAGTCAATGATGATCCTTCACAGTTGACTTTTTCCTGACAAAGTGAATTTTTGGGCTTTTGTGTAGAAATAAGATCTTCTCCACAAATGGATGATATAAATGGATTATATGGAGGTAGTAGAGATCCTTGAATCATGTCTTGAGTTTTGGATTCATGCCCTGATCAGAAGTCAACTATCTTGGTGAATTAGGTCAAAACCCTAATTTGTCGACCATGTGAAAGTAATGACTGTAGACTTTGAATTGAAGTGTGATGTCCAGTAGACCTTGTAATATGAGTTATTTGAAGATGATTGATGTCTTTGAATGACCCTCTGAGGTTTTTTAGGGTTTCCCAAATGTGATCCCTGATTTCAGTCCTTGATAGGCTCAGAACCCTAGTCTGGCGACCTGAGTAAACCTGTACTCATATGACTGGATGTCTAATCAATCATAGATGAGAAAAGTGAAGTCTTTGAGCCTCATGATTGTATTAGGGACTAATCCTTGTATTGATTGATCCTTTGCCTGAGCTTTCTTGTCTTTGAGCATCCTCGATTAGGTACCAGATGGAGAAATGACTGCTCTGGGTACTTGTCTTGACCTGATGAAAAATCCTGAAGATATGTCATCTCAGGGGGGTCAAAAATTAGGGTATGACAGATGCCCCTATTTAAGTTTCTTTTATCTGGAGGGAGAGAGATTGAGATCTCGATCTCTCCTGCGTAAAAGAGACTTAAATATCAAAGAATGCCCGAATTTTGGGCGCTCCTGAGATGTTGTAATTGATAAAATCTTTGTATGATTTGATCCTGTTGTCGCGCTTGGCGGGGAATGAGGAGACAAACTCCTGTAGAAATACTTGATGTGGATTCTGGAGAATGGATGGCAATGTAGGATGCGCAATCCATCTTCTTTAACTAAGTGTTGATACTTAGAAAAAGGTAAACAACCTCCTCTCGTTCCGGATGTCCAAATCTCGAAACTGGTCTTAGTTGCGTTTGGACAATATCTCAGATAAAGAGAAAATCTCCAAAGGTCTGTTTCCTCATCAAACTTCTTACCAGCGCTTGGAGGTAAGATGCCATTTGACGGCTGTAGAGAAACTTCAAATGTTTGTTTCCTCGTCAAACTTCTTATCAGCGCTTGGAGATAAGATGCCATTCGACGGTAGTAAAGAAACTTCAAAGGTTTGTTTCCTCGTCAAACTTCCTATCAGCGCTTGGAGATAAGATGCCATTCGACGGTAGTAAAGAAACTTTACCATCTTCCCTTTTGACTTGACGTCTTTGAAAGATTGTCATATGGGCCCATGATCTTTTGAGGGGCTAATGACTTCGTTTGAAGGCGGACGAACTGTTTTCGGGGTGAAAACTGCCATTCGTCAACTGATGCCTGGGGAATCAACGAACTATTTTCCTAAGAGGAAAACTGCCATTCATCGACTCTGTGGGGGAGTTAAGCATCCCAGAAACAGACAAACTGTTTGAAGAAACTGCCATTTGTCGATCTCTTGAGTATTTAGCAGACAAACTGTCTTTCCTTGGGGAAAGGCTGCCATTTGCCAATTGCTCGGGGAGCAAACTGTCTTCTACTGGGAGAGACTGCCATTCGTCGACCCTGTCATGAAAGAAAGTGAGCAAACTGTCTTCTGCTGAAAGAGACTGCCATTTGCTGACTTTGTTATGATAGAAAGTGAGCAAACTGTCTTCTGCTGAAAGAGACTGCCATTTGCTGACTTTGTTGGGGAATCTGAACTATCTTCTGGATGAAGACTATCATTTGCTGACTCCGCTGGGGAATCATTTGTAGATCTGCTGGGAGATTCTGAATTATTTTCTTTGACGAAAAAGAAGGTGGCATCTCTCGACCTTGCTGGGGAAATACCAGACCTGTAGGGAGTTCCGGAATGTGAAGCAGACTATCTTATCTGAAGAAGACTGTCGAATGTCGCTCTGCAGGAGATTCTCGGCTGAGGGATTCCAAAAGTGAACAAACTATCTCTTTGAGGGAGACCACCATTTATTGACTTGCTTGGGGAAACCTCTCTACATGGATCGTTGTCTTGAAGGAAAAAGTTTCTCCAGTGTTTGCAGGGGAAACTTGAGTTCATGCCCTCATGACTCGGGCATTCTCATGATTAAAAGCCTCAATTTAACTATGCAGTTGTGATGTAATGTATGCATGGATATTATGACAATTATAAAATGTAAAGTGAATGTGAATAGAATTGTCGCGGATGTGAAATCCTATGATACGACTGAAATTCTTGTGGATCAGAAGATGTCCTCTTCTTGGAGTTCGAACTCTCTCGGGAATGTCTGGTTATCGGTTGTCCGCTGTTTGAAATGAGTAATATGAATTGAAGTGAAGATCCGTCATCGGGAGATGTTCGCAAAGCGACCTCATGGGGAAATCTTGGTTCCCGGAGTCTCACCCGTTCTCGGAGCAACTGTTTGCATTCTTCCTATTGTTTGTAAGCCTTAGAAAGAAATTTCACCTTTATTTTTGCAAGTAAATTCATTTTTATTTTATGAAAACATTTGTTTCAAGAAAATGACTGTTTAAACTTAAAATGTATTTCAAGAAACTGAATAAGACTAGATTGCAAAGGAAAGCACAAGGCTCAAATTATTATATATGGAATGGTAATCAGCCAAATGCTTGATTCCATGGAGTATTTACAAAGTTGGAAATTGGTAATTTTCGGGAAAAAGGGCTACGATGAAACGTGACGACCGTTATCTTTCCTTTCCACTCCGAGTTGCGCTGTATTCGTGCTTTGTAGAAGATGACCTACTGCTGATGAACACTTCGCTATGGATTTTGAATGATCAAGTTTGTCCTGAACACAGTTACTTGCCATATATCCCTAACTTTTGCGTAAACTACCCCTTTCGGGTTTTAAGTTTACCGGGATTGATTATTTATTATTATTTTTTTTATGTCTCTAACTTTTGCCTGAATCGCCCTTTCGGGTTTTCGATTCACCGAGACGCTCTTTTTTGCCTAAGTCGCTCTTTGCGAGTTTTCAACTTAGCGAGCTGTTCTTTTTGTTTATTTAGGCGAAGTATTTCTTGACTGCGTCGACGTTCACAGGACGGGTGAATTCTTCTCCATCCATAGTCGTGAGTATTAAGGCTCCTCCTGAGAAAGCTCTTTTGACCACGTAGGGGCCGTCATAATTGGGAGTCCATTTCCCTCTCGAATCTGTGAGAAAAGATTGAATCTTTTTGAGTACAAGGTCGCCTTCTTTGATTGTGCGAGGTCGAACCTTTTTGTCGAAAGCTTTCTTCATTCTTTGTTGATATAGCTGTCCGTGGCATAAAGCTGTGTAGCGCTAAAAAATACTCAAGGTGTATACACACTCGAAAAGAACAGAGTCGCCACCGATCTTTATTTATTCCAAAATGGAAAGGGAAAATGTCGAATAAAACCCACGATTAAAAAGAAATGGATAAGATGGTCCTCGTAACCAAATTAGGGTTTGGGAGTCGGTTAAGCAAGGGGAAGGTATTAGCACCCCTCACCTCCATCGTACTCGATGGGACCCATTTAGTTAGTTTTATGAATGAGTGTTTACGTGATGTTTGCGTTCTTTAGTTTATTAATCGATAAAAGAGAAAAGAAAAAAAAGATTTTTATTTTTTATTATTGTGCTCGCCAAGACGTTTGTGTCTTGTGCCTACGTATTCCCTCGTGCAATGGGAAAGTCAGAGCGATCGTAGTTCGGGAAAAAAACTACGATTTTGTTGGTTAATTTTATGAAGGATGCTTATTATTTTGGTTAAAAGGATCAAAGGTATTCAAGAGGTGTACACCCCTTGTCACTTAATCACTTTGATTTAATTAAGAAAGATTTTTAATATTTTGTTCAAAGGATCAAAGGTATTCAAGAGGTGTGCACCCCTTGTCACTTAATCACTTTGATTTAATTAAGAAAGATTTTTTTTAAGTTTGATTCAAAGGATTAAAGGTATTCAAGAGGTGTGCACCCCTTGTCACTTAATCGCTTTGACTTAATTAAGAAAGATTTTTATTCAAAGGATCAAAGGTATTCAAGAGGTGTGCACTCCTTGTCACTTAATCGCTTTGACTTAATTAAGAAAGATTTTTATTCAAAGGATCAAAGGTATTCAAGAGGTGTGCACCCCTTGTCACTTAATCACTTTGATTTAATTAAGAAAGATGTTTATTCAAAGGATCAAAGGTATTCAAGAGGTGTGCACCCCTTGTCACTTAATCACTTTGATTTAATTAAGAAAGATTTTTATTCAAAGGATCAAAGGTATTCAAGAGGTGTGCACCCCTTGTCACTTAATCGCTTTGACTTAATTAAGAAAGATTTTTATTCAAAGGATCAAAGGTATTCAAGAGGTGTGCACCCCTTGTCACTTAATCGCTTTGACTTAATTAAGAAAGATTTTTATTCAAAGGATCAAAGGTATTCAAGAGGTGTGCACCCCTTGTCACTTAATCACTTTGACTTAATTAAGAAAGATTTTTATTCAAAGGATCAAAGGTATTCAAGAGGTGTGCACCCCTTGTCACTTAATCGCTTTAATTTAATTAAGAAATAACTTTTAAGGTTTGATTTCAAAGGATCAAAGGTATTCAAGAGGTGTGCACCCCTTGTCACTCGATCACTTCGATTTAATTAAGAAGGATTTTTAATTTAATTAGCGCGTTTTAGTCCAGAAGATCAAGGTATTTAAGAGGTGTTCACCCCTTATCACTCGATCTTTCGGCATGATTAAGAAAGATTTTCTAAAAGAATAAACTCGACGTTGGATCGAGAAATCATTTTTTTGAATGAAAATTATTTGTAAAAAAAGAATTTATTTTATTAAATTTAAACAAGTATTTAACTAAGTTAATTAAAATAATTTAAACTCCACCAAATTGATTAAAATAAATAAATAAGTTGGCTTAGAAATAATTAGTTTTTAAAATAAAAGGGGGTTTGAGGAAAACAAAATGGGCTGAGTGGGGTGCTGAAGCCCGGAGGGAGTAAAGCCCACAATAAACAAATAAACAAGGCTGCCAAAAACCAAGTACTGGACCGGTTCGGTTTGAACCCGGATCCAACCAAATAAACCGGTTTCACTTAAAACCCTAATCCCAAACAACCAAAAGAACAGCGTTCATCCTCTCATCTCTCTGCGTTCTCTCAATGATCTCCCGATTCAAATCAAACAAGAACGCCAAAAGCAAATCGATTCTCTTCTCTCTCGGTCTCACTCGTCTTCGCACAGACAACAACAACAAACATCTCTTCGTCTCTCTCGTTTCGCTCTCGTTCTCAGGCTTACGTACGAACAGCTAACACAGAAAGAAGGATCCCTCTCAACTCTCTCGATCGTTCTCTCTATTTGCTCTATGGTTCTCTCGATTCGATCTCTGCCTTCTCACGGTTCAGTAATCAAAGATACCCAAAACGTACCGCTCATCTTTCATCTCTATCGCTCGCGGTTCTTCCATAAACAAATTGCAACAACGAATTCAACGATCTCTCTTCTCTCAGCGTTTCAGAAATTGAATAAATTGGCATGAATAAAACGCAAAAACAACATCAAACATATAGCTACAACAACTTCAAATCACAGAGATACAAATGAGCAAAATAGAGTCTGAAGGTACCAAATCGGATGTCTAAAGCGAAATGAATACCTTCGGAGAAATTACTCCGGTGATGATCCCGAAATTGAGAGGTATGATACTTGAATCTTTCTTCTTGATGCACGTTCCCTCTTCGTCTCGGTTTCTTTCGATCTGCTGCGTTATGTCGTAGGTTTGCCTTGTGTGGCGTGTTACGCTGAGTTCGTCTCTCTACGAATCTCTCAATCAGGGGCTCTCCGATGAAGCATCACCAAGGTAAGTATCGAAGAACTCTCTAATACTACTGTGCGTCCAGATTCTCCTTCTTCTTTTGCTGTAGGCTATTTGTACTATTGGATTTTGTCTGTATATTACAGTGTTATTGCTGTTCAATGGTGTGTGAGGGTTTGAGTTTCTATGTTGAAGGGTGAGTGCTGTGTTTGTGGTTGTTGTTAGGTTCTGGTGGCTGCCCCCCCCTCTTTGCTGTGCTGAATCCTTCATTATATACCCAAGCACTAGGGTTTGTAAAGTGAAATCTGAAGAGTTTTTTTGAAATGAATTTGGAATCAGTTTCATGGACCTTCTTGCTAGCTATTGTGTTTGTCCATTTTGGTGCAATTCTTGGCGTGCTTTGAACAGCAGGTTGCAGAGTGTTTTTGGACATATGTGGAGCAGCATTGGTGCAGGTAGTGGGAGCAGAATTTTACAGAATTTTGGAGTGCTGTGTTTGTATTGGAATAGCAGAACAACACTTGAAGAACGACCAAATATTTTTTGTCATTTTTTGTGTTATTTTTTCTTTGTGTGTAATGGACTAAAATAGTATCAAATGGGCTGATGTGAAATGGGCCCAACCCAAAATACACACAAAAATTCTAATACATTTTGACTAAAAGAAAAAGAATTGATATAAAAAATAAATTAATAAATAAACAAAGTTTAAACTAAAATCTAAAATTAATCTTTTTTTTTTTAACTTTTTAATAAGAATTAAACTAAAAAATAAACACTTTAAAAAGATAATAATAAAAATAGATATATTTACCGTCTAAAAAAATGACAATTTCGGATAAATACTTAATCTGAATGAAAGATATGCAAATATACAAAAATGCAAGGTGTTTAGCTAACTTTAATAAAAAGTCGATATGCAACGATGTGATATGAACGATGAACGCATATAAAGTATGAATGTGACATGCTCAATACGAACTAAATGCGTAGGGCAAAAATTGGGGTATGACAGATGCCCCTATTTAAGTGTCTTCAATCTAGAGGCATGAAGATTGAAATCTTCGTCTCGATGTGATTGAAGGGACTTAAATACAAAATACACAATTTTTGGCCCTAAGAACTGCATATATGCATATGATATGTATGAATGTATATGAGGAAAATTAATGGTACAAGGTGTCATAAGAGACAAACTACGACTAGAGAAACAAAGGAAAAGAGAACGAAACTCGACAGAGCGACCCAATTGGGGAAAAGATTGCAACAAAGGGATATCCAAGTCCACTAGGGAATGGAATCCAACTCCACTAGAGAAAAGATTATAAATATAAAGGAGAAAATACCTCAATGGTAGAGAAACAAAGGATACACCGACTTTTACTGATGGTGGAGAAACAAGAGATACACCAACGTTTACTGAAGGTGAACTACCGACTTTTACGGAAGGTAGAGAAACAAGAGATACACCAACGTTTACTGAAGGTGTACTACCGACTTTTATTGAAGGTAGAGAAACAAGAGATACACCAACGTTTACTGAAGGTGAAAGAATCTTCATCTGGACATCGACTTTTTACTTGAAGATGCAGGAATCTTGTCATCTGGATACCAACTTTCACTGAAGGTACAGGAATCTTCATCTGGACATCGACTTTTTACTTGAAGATGCAGGAATCTCGTCATCTGAATACCAACTTTTACTGAAGGTACAGGAATCTTCATCTGGACATCGACTTTTTACTTGACGATGCAGGGATCTGGTCATCTGGATACCAACTTTTACTGAAGGCACAGGAATCTTCATCTGGACATCGACTTTTTACTTGAAGATGCAGGAATCTGGTCATCTGAATACCAACTTTTACTGAAGGCACAGGAATCTTCATCTGGACATCGACTTTTTACTTGAAGATGCAGGAATCTGGTCATCTGAATACCAACTTTTACTGAAGGCACAGGAATCTTCATCTGGACATCGACTTTTTACTTGACGATGCAGGGATCTGGTCATCTGGATACCAACTTTTACTGAAGGCACAGGAATCTTCATCTGGACATCGACTTTTTACTTGAAGATGCAGGAATCTAGTCATCTGAATACCAACTTTTACTGAAGGCACAGGAATCTTCATCTGGACATCGACTTTTTACTTGACGATGCAGGGATCTTGTCATCTGGATACCAACTTTTACTGAAGGTACAGGAATCTTCATCTGGACATCGACTTTTTACTTGACGATGCAGGGATCTGGTCATCTGGATACCAACTTTTACTGAAGGTACAGGAATCTTCATCTGGACATCGACTTTTTACTTGACGATGCAGGGATCTGGTCATCTGGATACCAACTTTTACTGAAGGTACAGGAATCTTCATCTGGACATCGACTTTTTACTTGACAATGCAGGGATCTGGTCATCTGGATACCAACTTTTACTGAAGGTACAGGAATCTTCATCTGGACATCGACTTTTTACTTGAAGATGCAGGGATTTGGTCATCTGGATACCAACTTTTACTGAAGGTACAGGAATCTTCATCTGGACATCGACTTTTTACTTGAAGATGCAGGAATCTCTTTATCAAAGGTGTAAAATAAATACACTCTTGATCTGAATTTCATTGATTTGAAAGGTCTAAATGATTAGAGACAAAAATCAATACATGAATGAGCTGGAGAGAAACGGTCAACCAAGACTCTTCCTCGTGAGGAATAAGCTCATCTAAGGATTTATCCTATCCAAAATGGAAAGGAAAGCTAAAGCAAAACACTCCCACGAGGGATAAACTCAGTGGGGAATTTAGAAAGGATACATACTTTTCTGCTTATAGCTGACACTCTATTGGAGAGAGGGAATACACTACTTAGTCATAAACACAACCAAAATGGATTTAGGATCATTAGAAAATGTAAATGTGCATGAAAGGTGTAAGTATGAATGTATGAATGCAATGCATATGCTGACAAAACGAACAAAACAGATAGACTGGAGATCTTCAAAACATCATAGTACAACGGGATACTCGACTAATCTCGACTGGATGGAGACTTCTACACAGAGCATGTCTTTTGTAACATCTTTTAGAAGAAATAGGCTTATGCTAGAGATGAGAGAAATCCGATGGGAATTACATCCATTGGGGAAATAAACCCTAGAGGGATACCACACTTGTCGGAGAAACTTACTAGCAGCGGAACCACGCCTACTGGGATAACCCAAAGCGAAATCTATTAGGGAAATTAAAGATCAACTGGAAAACCCCAAAAACTCTTAAGGTTTCAAACAATCTCAATACTGCAACAAATGAACCATCCGGAGGAGAACCACCATCAACTAAACAAATCATGATTCACAAATCATTGAGGAATTTTATGCACTGTTGTAAATAAGGATCTGAGATCTTATGCCCCTATGCTTGGCACTTGGAAGAAGATTGCCCCTGAATGATGAGCCCTTTAAGTGACTGACTTCAGTATTTAGTAATGTAACATGCCCCAGTGTGAGCCTTTGAGAGACTTTGTCTCGAGGTAACTGCCCCAGATCAACTGGATCTTGAAATAACTTGCCCCAAGATGACTATGCTTGGTAAGAATGTGCCCCTGATTGAATCACTTGCAGATACCTAATTTCACACATCTGCAATTCCTTTAATGCTAAGTGCTGACTTGCAAATAAAACAGTTTATTCAAAATGGTAATTTTAATGCAACGTATATGGAAATTTTGAAAACAAATCATTTATTGGATGATAAAAGTATAACAAAAGGTGAATCCTTATGAGGAAATTTTTTGAAATTCAATTTGTGAAAGATAACGTGACAGCATGATGTCAACACAAATGATTAGCAAATAAATTAGGAGTCAGGTTAACGCAACCTTGCAATAGTATGCTTTCAAAAGAAATCTTGCTTCAATTAGGTCTTTTTAAGGATTGTAATGTGGTCAGGTTCACGGTTTATGAAACAAAGGATATAGGCTCAAATTTTAATTTTAACCCACCCATTCTTCGTGATGTACTTCCGTCCTACGTTCAGTTAGATCAACCTAATGCATTATGATTCCAAGAAGTTTTGGATTTGTAGCACTTGTATAACAATGATGATTCAGAAGCCAAGGAATTTACTTTGCGATTGCGGTCACCTTTATCTTACAACATTTTTGTTGTTTTTGTTGAGGACTTCTTTCAACTCTTTTTCCTTTGAAGATTAATTTCTCCTTCATTATCCCTAACTTTTGCCTGAACTGTGAGATTTACAGCCAGCGGGATGCCCCAATTTTTTTTTGCCTAAGTCTCCTTCGTAGGTTTTGACTTAGCGGGCTTTTCTTGAATTTCTTATTTTTGCTTTGGAAAGATAGTGACTTCCTGGCTTAATGATTATGGAGAACCATCATCGTCATTTTTTAAGGATGTCTTCGATACTTCTTTGATGTGTGCGAAGGGAAACTTGAGATTGCGACTTTATAAAAAAGTATCTTGAATGAATCTCTTGTATCTGAATGCACAGATGAATAAACTGAAAACTACCCATCCCCAGGTTTAAGATTAAGGTTTTTAACTTCTTGTAGAAATAAACTCCAACTCCTAGGCTCAAAGGGGTTAACGAGGGATTATCTTCCTTATAACTCCAGTGTTTGGGAATTTGAAACAATGCCTGTACATCGTCAGCAAAATTTTATTCGAAAGCATACTATTTCAATTGGGGTATTTTGTTTTCATCATTCTCCCTCCAATACTTGCTTACACAAAAGTACGATAAAGAAAAGGAAATGGGAGAAACAAAGACATATTTTTTTTGTTTTTTTTGTAAAGAACAAAGAAAAAAAACACGGAGTGAAACGAATGGATTTACTCAAAACTTGCATTCATTTTATTAATATTACCATTAAGATTAACAATGTTTTTAAGAGCAAATAAACACTTAGCAATCAAGGAAAAAACTACAAATGCAAATGATTAAAGTGGCTCAATGATCTTCTTTGATTGGCTTTGAGGAGACGATTCAGGAAGTTATCACACTGATCATGGCATAGGATTGGTGACCATATTAGGACTGATATCCTTGAAAGAGAGTACCTTTTTGTCAATCAGATCTTGAACCTTCTCCTTAAGAACATTGCAATATTCGATGATATCCCATAGTGAAAGTCACACTTGGAATTTGGATTGTACTTTTTGGAAAATGGAAACTTTGCAGGTTGAGCAGGCATGGGAGCTAGCGCTTTCCTCTCAATCAGATAAGGCCACAACTAAGCATATGTCATTGGAATTGGATCAATGCGAGATCCTCTTTCTACAGATTCCTTGAAAATTTGTTTTAATTCTTATCTTGCAGCTGGCATTTTTGACTGGATAATATTGCCCTTGGACTGGAGTATGATCACAAAGAGATACGTGAGTATCTATTGCTGTTGTAGTGATCGGTGTAGGGTATCCCTCCTTCTTTAATAAAGCCTGCAGGATTTCCTTGGCCAAGCTCATCTAACTTTTCAGCTGACTAACTTCTTTCTCAATAATTTCTGATTTTGATGAAGTTCTTCCCCCTCTCTTGAGACATGCTTCAATCTCTGAGCGTGTGTCGGGTAATAAATTGGATTTCTCAAACAAGAGATGAAATGAGTCTCTGATGAGATGCACATTGATGCATGCAAAAAATGTAATGCAATGCTATGCTTAGGCACAACTCACAAGTAACAATTCTCATATGATAGGTTCAAGGTTATAAGATGGCCAGATTGACACCTACCCAACAATTCCCCTCACTGGGTTAGTTCTAAAGGTTTTTGATATAGTGGTTCCCAGAGGCATCCAAGCATAGTCAGAATATCGCCATGCGACAGGCGAGCCATCTTATGACAAATTCATGAATATGCATCCTCTAGGCGAGGTTATTGTACCAATCATACAAGGAGTGCACCTTGGGGATCAATACATAACCTCTATAGATGAAACGGGTTCTAAAGGTCCTTGGAGTTAACGGCCAAATCAGATTTTCGCCATGCGACAGGCGAACCGTCTTATGACAAATCTCATGAATGGGCCTCCTCCAAGTGGGGTTTTCGTATTAGCCATTCAAGGTGTTCACCCTGGGGACTAGCACTACACAACCACCTCCTAACTTATGTTTTTTCTCTTGTTTTTCAAAAGCTCGGGTAGAGAGCTTCACTCAAGTATCATTCCCATACCCACAATTGAGTATATACAGAAATAAATAAAAAGCAGTAAAGCAAGAGCAAAGAAACATAAATAATACAAGAGTAAACATAAATAACACATGAGCACAAGAATAAGCATAAAGAACATAAGAATAAACATAAAGAACACAAGAGTAAACAAACAATGGCAAACATTTAAACATAAAACAAACTAAACTAGGGTTGACTCTCTTAAGATTTTTTCATAAGTCCCCAGCAGAGTCGCCAATTCTGTAGCGCTAAAAAATACTCAAGGTGTATACACACTCGAAAAGAACAGAGTCGCCACCGATCTTTATTTATTCCAAAATGGAAAGGGAAAATGTCGAATAAAACCCACGATTAAAAAGAAATGGATAAGATGGTCATCGTAACCAAATTAGGGTTCGGGAGTCGGTTAAGCAAGGGGAAGGTATTAGCACCCCTCACCTCCATCGTACTCGATGGGACCCATTTAGTTAGTTTTATGAATGAGTGTTTACGTGATGTTTGCGTTCTTTAGTTTATTAATCGATAAAAGAGAAAAGAAAAAAAAGATTTTTATTTTTTATTATTGTGCTCGCCAAGACGTTTGTGTCTTGTGCCTACGTATTCCCTCATGCAATGGGAAAGTCAGAGCGATCGTAGTTCGGGAAAAAAACTACGATTTTGTTGGTTAATTTTATGAAGGATGCTTATTATTTTGGTTAAAAGGATCAAAGGTATTCAAGAGGTGTACACCCCTTGTCACTTAATCACTTTGATTTAATTAAGAAAGATTTTTAATATTTTGTTCAAAGGATCAAAGGTATTCAAGAGGTGTGCACCCCTTGTCACTTAATCACTTTGATTTAATTAAGAAAGATTTTTTTTAAGTTTGATTCAAAGGATTAAAGGTATTCAAGAGGTGTGCACCCCTTGTCACTTAATCGCTTTGACTTAATTAAGAAAGATTTTTATTCAAAGGATCAAAGGTATTCAAGAGGTGTGCACTCCTTGTCACTTAATCGCTTTGACTTAATTAAGAAAGATTTTTATTCAAAGGATCAAAGGTATTCAAGAGGTGTGCACCCCTTGTCACTTAATCACTTTGATTTAATTAAGAAAGATGTTTATTCAAAGGATCAAAGGTATTCAAGAGGTGTGCACCCCTTGTCACTTAATCACTTTGATTTAATTAAGAAAGATTTTTATTCAAAGGATCAAAGGTATTCAAGAGGTGTGCACCCCTTGTCACTTAATCGCTTTGACTTAATTAAGAAAGATTTTTATTCAAAGGATCAAAGGTATTCAAGAGGTGTGCACCCCTTGTCACTTAATCGCTTTGACTTAATTAAGAAAGATTTTTATTCAAAGGATCAAAGGTATTCAAGAGGTGTGCACCCCTTGTCACTTAATCACTTTGACTTAATTAAGAAAGATTTTTATTCAAAGGATCAAAGGTATTCAAGAGGTGTGCACCCCTTGTCACTTAATCGCTTTAATTTAATTAAGAAATAACTTTTAAGGTTTGATTTCAAAGGATCAAAGGTATTCAAGAGGTGTGCACCCCTTGTCACTCGATCACTTCGATTTAATTAAGAAGGATTTTTAATTTAATTAGCGCGTTTTAGTCCAGAAGATCAAGGTATTTAAGAGGTGTTCACCCCTTATCACTCGATCTTTCGGCATGATTAAGAAAGATTTTCTAAAAGAATAAACTCGACGTTGGATCGAGAAATCATTTTTTTGAATGAAAATTATTTGTAAAAAAAGAATTTATTTTATTAAATTTAAACAAGTATTTAACTAAGTTAATTAAAATAATTTAAACTCCACCAAATTGATTAAAATAAATAAATAAGTTGGCTTAGAAATAATTAGTTTTTAAAATAAAAGGGGGTTTGAGGAAAACAAAATGGGCTGAGTGGGGTGCTGAAGCCCGGAGGGAGTAAAGCCCACAATAAACAAATAAACAAGGCTGCCAAAAACCAAGTACTGGACCGGTTCGGTTTGAACCCGGATCCAACCAAATAAACCGGTTTCACTTAAAACCCTAATCCCAAACAACCAAAAGAACAACGTTCATCCTCTCATCTCTCTGCGTTCTCTCAATGATCTCCCGATTCAAATCAAACAAGAACGCCAAAAGCAAATCGATTCTCTTCTCTCTCGGTCTCACTCGTCTTCGCACAGACAACAACAACAAACATCTCTTCGTCTCTCTCGTTTCGCTCTCGTTCTCAGGCTTACGTACGAACAGCTAACACAGAAAGAAGGATCCCTCTCAACTCTCTCGATCGTTCTCTCTATTTGCTCTATGGTTCTCTCGATTCGATCTCTGCCTTCTCACGGTTCAGTAATCAAAGATACCCAAAACGTACCGCTCATCTTTCATCTCTATCGCTCGCGGTTCTTCCATAAACAAATTGCAACAACGAATTCAACGATCTCTCTTCTCTCAGCGTTTCAGAAATTGAATAAATTGGCATGAATAAAACGCAAAAACAACATCAAACATATAGCTACAACAACTTCAAATCACAGAGATACAAATGAGCAAAATAGAGTCTGAAGGTACCAAATCGGATGTCTAAAGCGAAATGAATACCTTCGGAGAAATTACTCCGGTGATGATCCCGAAATTGAGAGGTATGATACTTGAATCTTTCTTCTTGATGCACGTTCCCTCTTCGTCTCGGTTTCTTTCGATCTGGTGCGTTATGTCGTAGGTTTGCCTTGTGTGGCGTGTTACGCTGAGTTCGTCTCTCTACGAATCTCTCAATCAGGGGCTCTCCGATGAAGCATCACCAAGGTAAGTATCGAAGAACTCTCTAATACTACTGTGCGTCCAGATTCTCCTTCTTCTTTTGCTGTAGGCTATTTGTACTATTGGATTTTGTCTGTATATTACAGTGTTATTGCTGTTCAATGGTGTGTGAGGGTTTGAGTTTCTATGTTGAAGGGTGAGTGCTGTGTTTGTGGTTGTTGTTAGGTTCTGGTGGCTGCCCCCCCCCCTCTTTGCTGTGCTGAATCCTTCATTATATACCCAAGCACTAGGGTTTGTAAAGTGAAATCTGAAGAGTTTTTTTGAAATGAATTTGGAATCAGTTTCATGGACCTTCTTGCTAGCTATTGTGTTTGTCCATTTTGGTGCAATTCTTGGCGTGCTTTGAACAGCAGGTTGCAGAGTGTTTTTGGACATATGTGGAGCAGCATTGGTGCAGGTAGTGGGAGCAGAATTTTACAGAATTTTGGAGTGCTGTGTTTGTATTGGAATAGCAGAACAACACTTGAAGAACGACCAAATATTTTTTGTCATTTTTTGTGTTATTTTTTCTTTGTGTGTAATGGACTAAAATAGTATCAAATGGGCTGATGTGAAATGGGCCCAACCCAAAATACACACAAAAATTCTAATACATTTTGACTAAAAGAAAAAGAATTGATATAAAAAATAAATTAATAAATAAACAAAGTTTAAACTAAAATCTAAAATTAATCTTTTTTTTTTAACTTTTTAATAAGAATTAAACTAAAAAATAAACACTTTAAAAAGATAATAATAAAAATAGATATATTTACCGTCTAAAAAAATGACAATTTCGGATAAATACTTAATCTGAATGAAAGATATGCAAATATACAAAAATGCAAGGTGTTTAGCTAACTTTAATAAAAAGTCGATATGCAACGATGTGATATGAACGATGAACGCATATAAAGTATGAATGTGACATGCTCAATACGAACTAAATGCGTAGGGCAAAAATTGGGGTATGACAAGCTGTCATGCGCTTTTCTTCGATTAAGTTCAATTTATCGAATCTGCTTTGACACCACTCGGCTTCTGTTAATTTTGCCTCCATCAAGACTCTCATTGATGGAATCTCAACCTCTATAGGTAGGACTGCCTCCATGCCATATACAAGGGAGAAAGGAGTTGCTCCAGTCGAAGTACGTACTGATGTACGGTAACCATGAAGAGCATACGGGAGCATTTCATGCCAATCTTTGTAAGTGATGACCATCTTCTGAATGATTTTCTTGATGTTTTTGTTAGCTGCTTCTACAGCTCCATTCATCTTTGGTCTGTAAGGAGATGAGTTGTGATGTTCAATCTTGAATTCTTCACAAAGTTCCTTCATCATTTTGTTATTCAAATTTGACCCATTGTCAGTGATTATCTTGCTAGGAATGCCGTAGCGACAGATGATGTGATTCTTGATAAACCTGACGACAACTTGTCTTGTAACGTTTGCATACGAAGCTGCTTCAACCCATTTGGTGAAATAGTCTATAGCTACCAAGATGAAGCGATGTCCGTTGGACGCTTTTGGTTCGATCATTCCAATCATGTCGATTCCCCACATGGAGAAAGGCCAAGGGGAAGAGAGTATGTTGAGCAGAGATGGTGGCACATGAATTCTATCGGCGTAGATCTGGCATTTGTGACACTTCTTTGCGTACTGGTAGCAATCTGACTCCATCGTCAGCCAATAATATCCTGCTCTCAGTATTTTCCTTGTCATGGTATGTCCATTGGTGTGAGTACCAAAGGAACCTTCATGTATTTCTCTCATGAGTATTTCTGCTTCTTTTCTGTCAACGCATCTGAGCAGAACCATGTCGAAGTTTCTCTTGTACAGAACATCTTCATTCAGGAAGAATCTACAAGCTAACTTTCTCAAAGTCTTTCTATCTTTCTTTGACGCCCCAAGAGGGTACCCTTGCTTTTGAAGAAAGTTCTTGATGTCGTAGTACCACGGTTTGTCGTCGATGATTGCTTCTATTGTGAAAACATGAGCGGGCCTATCCAGGCGCATAACATCGATCCGAGGAATGTCATTCCAATGATTTATCCTAATCATGGAAGAGAGTGTGGCTAGTGCATCAGCCAAGTTGTTTTCTTCACGAGGAATGTGATGAAAATCTACCCTGTCGAAGAATGGTAACAATCTTCTCGCGTAGTCTTTGTAAGGAATTAGCCCTGGTTGGCGTGTTTCCCATTCTCCTTTGATTTGATTGATGACCAAAGCAGAATCTCCATATACATCCAAGTGTTTGATTCTTAGATCCATGGCTTCTTCGAGACCCATGATGCAAGCTTCATATTCGGCCTCATTGTTTGTGCATTTGAAAGTTAATCTGGCAGTAAATGGAATATGGGTACCCTGAGGTGTAACAATGATTGCCCCAATTCCTCGTCCATAAGTATTGACAGCTCCGTCAAAGATTAAGCCCCACTGGGATCCTATCTCAGGTCCTTCGTCTGGTAGTGGCTCGTCGTAATCTTTCATCTTGAGGTACATGACATCCTCGTCCGGAAAGTCGAAACTGGTTGGTTCATGACCATTGAGTGGGTGGTGAGCCAGGTGCTCAGCTAGAATGCTTCCTTTCACGGCTTTCTGTGCGTGATACTCAATGTCATATTCTGATAACAACATCTGCCAACGGGCAATTCTCCCGGTTAAGGCAGGCTTCTCAAAGATATACTTGATAGGATCCATATGAGAGATCAAACAAGTAGTATGTCGAATCATGTACTGGCGGAGACGCTTGGCAGCCCAGGCCAAAGCACAACACGTCTTCTCGAGCATGGAGTAGCGGGATTCACAGTCAGTGAATTTCTTGCTCAGGTAGTAAATGGCATGCTCTTTTCTTTTTGTCTCGTCTTGCTGTCCAAGGACACAACCCATGGAGTCTTCTAAGACGGTTAAGTACATTATCAAAGGTCTTCCTTCCACTGGAGGAGACAGGATGGGTGGTTCGAGCAGATATTCCTTAATGCTGTCGAACGCTTTCTGACAATCGTTTGTCCAGACGCAACTTTGATTTTTCCGTAGAAGTTTGAAAATAGGAGCGCAAGTTGCAGTCATGAGATATATGAATCTCGAGATGTAATTCAGACGTCCAAGAAATCCTCTAACTTGTTTCTCGGTTCTGGGTGAAGGCATTTCTTGAATTGCCTTGACTTTGTCTGGATCTACTTCAATTCCTCGTTTGCTGACAATGAAACCAAGGAGTTTTCCTGAGTAGACACCAAAGGTACACTTGTTGGGGTTCAGGCGAAGCTGAAACTTCCGTAAGCGTTGAAATAACTTTGTCAGATTCTGTATGTGATCTTCTTCATTTTCTGATTTGGCAATCATGTCGTCCACATAGACTTCCACTTCTTTATGCATCATGTCGTGGAAAAGCGTAGTCATGGCCCTTTGATAAGTTGCCCCTGCGTTCTTTAGTCCAAAAGGCATAACACGGTAGCAGAACGTGCCCCAGGGGGTGATGAAAGCTGTTTTTTCCATGTCTTCAGGTGCCATTTTGATTTGGTTATATCCTGAAAATCCGTCCATGAATGAGAAAACTTTGGATTTTGCTGTACTGTCTACCAACATATCAATATGTGGTAAAGGAAAATCATCCTTAGGGCTAGCTTTGTTCAAATCTCTGTAGTCGACGCACATGCGGACTTTTCCGTCTTTCTTAGGAACGGGAACAATGTTGGCTAACCACTGAGGGTATTCTGAAGTGACGAGGAAACCTGCATCGATCTGCTTTCGAACTTCCTCTTTGATTTTCATGGCCATCTCCGGATGAGTTCTTCTTAATTTTTGCTTGACCGGAGGGCATTCTGCTTTTAATGGCAAGTGATGCTCCACTATACTGGTATCCAACCCTGGCATATCTTGATAAGACCAAGCGAAGACATCTGAGAATTCTTTGAGTAGCTGTATCAAACTCTCTCTGATCTCTGAACTGAGCGAAGCTCCAATCTTAACCTCTCTTTTGTTTCCATCGGAACCAAGGTTAATGATCTCTAGAGGCTCATTGTATGGCTGAATGGCCTCTTCCTTTTGTTGAAGTAACCGTGAAATTTCCTTTGATATTTCTTCGTCTTCTTCTTCCTCTGCCTCGAATACAGGAAACTCAAAGCTTGGAGAAGTCATACGGTCGCACGTTTCAACGGGGTATTTTACGATTAATCTGCATATGTGTGATAAGTTTTATTTAGACAACGAGGGAAGACTCGGTGTATGCAGTTAATGATTTTTTGATGTTTTTTAAGGGTGTTTTTTAGGATTACCAATTTCCGAAAAAAGAAAAGGAAAAACTAAACGAAGGAACAGAATGACATTTTTATTTATGGACAGTCATTTCTTGAAACAAAGACCCTATAAAACAAAACTCTATTGCTTTGGGCGAAGCAAAGAGGGACATTTAACTAAGAAATAGTAAAATGCAAAGCCCTATGAAACATCTCTTCACCCTGGGCTATGGTGAGAGGACAAAATAACGGTGAAAGTTCCTACTTAGGAGTGCGAACAACAGTTGAAACTTCAACAGCTGTCCAGTAGTGGCGAACCCCATTGTGCATTAAGTAATCTGGAACCTTAGGCTTAAGCTGGCCTGTGGTAGGTCTTGATTTACCAACCACTGTCTTTGCAACACTCAGACGATCTTCTTCTACTTCAGCAGACTGAGCAGTGTGAGCATACCCCTTTCCAAGTGGAGTATGTCGAACTTTCTTTTGAGGAAACTTCCAATCTTCTGAATGGAGAGACTCGTTGTCGGAGACACTTTCGAGATCATCCTCTTCTGTATTTTGGTCTTGCTCTTCTCCCAAGATGGCATTGACTAGATATGTGAACTCTAGATCCTTAGCCTCGGAAGGTGACTTGGGGATATAATCCTCAATGATGACTTCACCAGTAGGTGATGCTGAATAGCAAGGGTTATACATCTCTTTTGGCTGAGAGAGGTACTCAAAATCACTGTTCCATCCAGTTGGAACAATATCTTCCAGAGAGATTTTTGAACTTTCAGGAGCGGAGTATTTCACCATGTAGTCGAATTTTCCGCTTGGTTCTCCTAATGTATCCCAAGTCTCTTCGGGGATAGGAGGAATTTCTTCTGATGAACCATGACTTCTGGTGGTGAAGCTGTTAGTAACTTCTTCACTGCTTGGTTGAGTCTTACTTTCAGATTCTTCATTTGGATAACAGCAAAGTGGTTCAGACTCTGATAGGGCGATGTATCCTGATTTGTGAAGATAGGATAACCATTCCTCTTCATCGGTGCTTTCCGTATCGATGATATTGACTGTTTGTTGAACAGGTTGAAGAAAACCTCCACTGCAGAAAGTTTCTTGAATAGGGAGAACTACTTCAATCCCTGGGATAGCTTTTGATGATGTCGGAAAGAATCCAATTCCCGTTCTGTTCTTGTTGTTGGTAGGAATATTAATGTGCCCCCAACCACTGGTTGTGCCATCCTTCACAACTTGGATTGCATCTTTGTATGAAGAGATAGACGCTGCTTTCTCCTTTCCTTTGTCTAAGGAAAGTGCTTGGAATTTAGTTCCAGCAACTTCTTTTGGTTCTATGTCGGAGAATGATGACAGGTTGCTGACGATCAGAGCTCGTTCTCCACATACGGTTACCAATTTGTCATTTCTTATGAACTTCAGTTTCTGATGAAGTGTTGAAGTAATTGCCCCAGCCTCATGAATCCATGGGCGACCTAGCAAACAACTGTATTGTGCTGGAATATCCATAACTTGGAAAGTGATTTTGAACGTCTGAGGTCCAATAGTTATGGGAAGATCTACTTCTCCGAAAACTGACTTCCTTGATCCATCAAATGCTTTGACGATGACATGACTTTTTCTTAGAGGGTAATCTTCGAAAGATAATCTTGACAATGTTGATTTAGGCATGACGTTGAGCGAGGACCCATTGTCTATTAGGACTCCTGTGAGTGTATCACCCATGCAGCCAACTGAGATGTGAAGTGGAAGATTATGGTCCACTCCTTCTTCAGGAAGATCTTCGTCACAGAAACTTAGGCTAGTTCCGGCGGAGATGTTGGCAACGATGTTGTTGAATTGACTTATAGTAACACTTGGTTCTACGAAAGCTTGTTCCAAAACTTTCTGTAGAGCTTCCCTATGAGCTTCAGAACTCAATAGTAGGGAAAGAACAGAAATCCTAGACGGAGTATGTAGTAATTGATCTACAATGTTGTATTCACTCCTCTGGATTAACTTCAAGATCTCATCATTTTCTTTCGCTTGAACAGCATTGGTCGGAAGATCGTCTTGCCTATGTGGTACTTCCTCCAAAGGTTTCTCCACATTTTCTATTGTTCTGTTGAAGACTCGTCCACTTCTGGTGACTCGACTAACATCAGCAATGTTGACAACAGACGGTAATGGTATTTCCTTACCATTTTCAATGAATGTAGCGTTGTATTTGTATGGTATAGCCTTGCTGGACTCATACGGTACGGGACCTGGTAAGTAGATGACTAACGGCGCAACTGCTGTCTTCCTGCTATCATACTTAACTTGCATAGGTTCATCTTGATTAATTTGAGGAGATACGGTAAAGACTTCGTCATCTTCTCTGTTGGCAAGAACAGTAATGGTATTGTCATCCATTAGCTTTTGAATGTCGTTGCGAACACGCAAACATCCTCGTGAATTTCTTCGACAGATTCTGCATCTACTGTAAGCGTGGAAATCTGTTCCAAAATAGGCAAGTCCATTTAAAGTTTTGTGGAACCTGACTACCGATCCTTCAAGGTCTTCAACTTTGTAGATTTTGTATTCTCCTGGACATCCTTGAACCATGTTGATGTCATGTTCAGTCCTGACTCGGATATGTCGAATCCATCCTAAGTCCATTTGTTCTTGTAATGCAGCTTGAATTACGGCACATCCTTGATTATTCTTTGGACAAATTTCACATGTGAAGTAGTTGTGAGGTGGTACATGACCGTACCCAGCTTGTTTAGCGTGCATCTTGACAAGATTTTCCCCTATCTGACGAATGTCGTAGATTTGAATGACGTTGGGGTGCTGGTCTATCAGATTTACTGAAGCTTCTTTGTGCTGCGGCAAAGGATTTGCTTGGACGTTTGGATTAGTATCTTTGAAGGATAGCATTCCGCTCTTCACTAATCGTTGGACGTCAATCTTGAAAGAGAAACAGTTCTCAATATTGTGACCTGGTGCCCCCTGATGATAGGGACAAGATTGGTCAGCCTTATACCATGGTGAGGAACTGTTTGTAGGATTTGGAGGACTCCTTGTCTGAATGAGTCCTTTTGCCAGTAATGTTGGAAACAATTCTGCATACGGCATTGGTACGGGGTCAAAGGCAGGATACCTTGGAGCCCGATTGTTGTAATTTGGAGGTCGAACCTGCTGCTGAGGTTGCTGCGACCTTTGTTGAGTTTGTTGTTGCGAAACCTGAGGTTGATAAGCTGGCGCTGAGTTAACAACCGGAGTTATTGTTGCAACTTGAGGTTGAAATTTCTTCTTGATTTTGTGTAAGACATTGCTGACATCTTGATCCTTTTTCTTCTGGAAAGAACTTCCATACTTCCTTGGACCAATAGAAGATTCTGGTTCTTTGTTCAGGCGTCCCTCCCGAACTGCTTCTTCTAAACGTACACCCATGTTTACCATCTCAGTAAAGTCACTTGGTGCACTTGCAACCATTCGTCCGTAGTAAAATGGACTCAAAGTTTTGAGATAGATTTTTGTCATTTCTTTCTCTTCAAGTGGTGGACAAATTTGGGCAGCAACTTCACGCCATCTCTGAGCGTATTCCTTGAAGCTTTCTCTATCCTTTTGAGTCATGGCCCGGAGTTGATCTCTGTCGGGAGCCATATCCAGATTGTACTTATACTGTTTGACGAAGGCCTCTCCGAGGTCTCGAAATGTACGAATCTCTGAACTGTCCAAGTTCATGTACCATTTGAGTGCAGCACCAGTCAGGCTGTCTTGAAAATAATGAATGAGCAATTGTTGATTATTAGTCTGAGTTGACATTCTTCGAGCGTACATCACAAGATGACTTTGTGGGCATGAATTCCCTTTGTACTTCTCGAATTCTGGTACTTTGAACTTGTGAGGAATCTTAACATTTGGAACCAGACAGAGGTCTGCAGCATTCTTTCCAAATAGATCTTGTCCTCGAAGAGTCTTGAGTTCCTTCTGCATTTGCAGAAACTGTTCTTGGAACTCGTCCAATCTTTCATACACGCCAGCATCCTCACTTGGAGCGTGATGATATACTTGTCCGCCTTGCGGGGGAAAAGTATGCGTAATGGGCTGTGGAGAAGTCATGACAGCAGATCTTGGAATCTCAGCATTCTGTTGTGCGAAACCCATTGCCGTTGCTCTTGGAACTTCAATTTCCAGAGGTTTGTAACCCTCCGGTGGACGCATATCCATGGTGACTTTTGGAGCTTCAGAAGCTGGAGGTATGTACCCTTCCGGAGTAAAGTTATACGGCATGCCCCAAGGTCGATCAGGCGGCATGGTATACTGAGGAATAGGAGTAGAAACAATCTCGGAAACCACAGTCCTTTGCGGTTCTTCTGGCGTTGGTCGATTCTGCGCAACTACCAGGGCTTCTACCATACTATTGAGTCTTTCAACAGTACCCTTGAGAGTATTAATCTCTTCTCTGAGTTCTTCATTCTCTTGCTCAAAGTCTTCCATTCTTTTCTTGCGACTTGAACGAGTGTTGTATGGATGAGACAGCTTGAAAGTCTTGTTCACCTCCTTCTCCTCCTCTCTTTCTGGAGAAAGGAAAGTGACTATTAGATCCGCGACAATTCTCGTGTCAGTGCGTACGACTAAAGCGATGTATGATATGCAATTAAGTTATTATTTTTCAAGGAAACACCATAATTACGTTATGAAACATCAAACTTTTATTAATTAAGCGAAAACGCCGTTTTTTACACACTTTAAAAATGGAAATACAGAGAAACTGAGAGAAAGGACTCTAAAACTTTGATGAAGAGCCAACTTCACGTTCTAACATCTTCTTCTGTTTCTTGAGCTGAGCGTTCTCTGACGTGAGCTGATCGATGATCCAGGAAGCAGGAGGGATATGATGAGAAAGTGACGTTTGTGTCACTTGTCGATCGAGCACTTCAAGTAACTCATCCTTCCTTCTTAGGATGTTCTGAATTTCAACATTTTCCGTGTTGACAATTCGATACTTGTTCCTCCAAGCATTCCTTTCTTGGCATACCTTGTTTAATGCCGCTTGCAGTTTTTCAACATCGGTGGAGAAAAGGTAAATTGGTTCCCTTAGGGGAATAGGTTCTTGATGTTGATATGGCATCCTGAGCTTGAATGCTCTGACACGTACCCATTGAAGGTAAGGATCCAGGGAGATGCAAAGATGTTTTCCTAACAATCTTCTCCCTTTGCTGTGAACAAGACGCCAGGCTTGGACAATTTCCTTCTTCAGCATGTTGCCATGATCGTCGATGTTCTTGAAGAACAGACCCTCCAATTGGATGTTACTTGGAATGTTTTTCATAGGATAGCCGTATTGACGACGGGCTAAAGCTGGATTGTAACTGATTCCTCCCTTAGTTCCAATAAGGGGTATGTTGGGGAAACTTCCGCAACTGAAGATGATCTTGGTTTCGTCGTTGTCAGGACTACACCAATCAATGTCTGTATGAGTGAGAGACATGATTTTCTGTGACCAGTAAAGGCCATCCCTCATGTTCCAGAAAGTGCTAGACTTTGGCAGGTGCGAAACGAACCATTCGTATAACAACGGTACGCAGCATGTGATTAATCCTCCTCGCTGCAGGTTTCTTGAATGCACAGAGTGATAAGCATCCGCAAGCAAGGTTGGAACTGGATTTCCAATTAAGAAGATCTTAATTGCGTTGATGTCGACGAAATCGTTAATGTTAGGGAACAAAAACAATCCGTAGATAAGTAAAGCCAAGATTTCCTCAAAAGCATTCATATCTTGGATGCTGACGAAGTACCGAGCTTGATCAAACAGGAATTTGGAGGGCAATCCTTGAATTCCTCCTCTACTCACCATATGAGTTCTAATGTCGACTACGTTCAAAGGAGTAGTTGCAGCAATGATAATGTCGTCAGGATTCTTTTCCAAACCGGAGTACGGATCTTGCGCGTACACGGGTATTCCAATCAGACGAGAGTACTCCTCTAACGTAGGCATGAGCTGATAATCTGGAAAGGTGAAGCAGTGATACGTTGGATCGTAAAACTGTACCAAGGTGGGAAGGATCCCATCTACCATGTTGGTATTGAGCAAAGGCAGAAGTTTTCCATACTTCTCCTTGAAAGCCTGGGGGTTGACCACCAGTTTTCCGAGCTTTCCCAGTTCCTCGACCTGGGGAATCTTGAAGGTGTATTTCCTAGCTCTCTTTCTTCCATAATCCATGGTATAGATCCTTGAGTCCTTTCTCCGTTTCTCTCTTTCTATGAAGTTCAAAACGTTCGTTATTTAGTTTCCTTGAAAAACGACTCGAAAAAGACTCTTTTTGTTTTTAGTTGTTTATTAATGAATGATGCATGAATGCATGAATGCACACACAAGAGTTTTAAACAAGCATGGCGTTGAAGGGTGTAGTGGTCATGAAGTCAAAACGCAAGCCCCGCCCCAATGGTAAACTAAGGTTAAGGATTTTTGTACCTGTAGAACGGGTTCTATGGGTCTCAGAGTTTTTGCTCAACCTTAAAGATACGTTGATTGGTATCTATAAGAGAGTTTCCTCTGAGTGTAGTATCTGCGTGACAATTACTTCCGTAATCACCGCTCTACGTCCTAAAAAAGGCTTTAAGTGGGGTTAATGTGTTTCTAGGTCCTCCTGGTACAAATCAGTCTCGGAATGCAGTGGCGCAGTTAATCACAACCAGCCAGGCAAATCCCAAGAGTAGAATTGGAAACCAAGATTAGAGGGTCTTCACCGGGAAGACATCCTCCATCCTATCTTATGTTGCACTCAAATCCGGATATAGGATTTCTCACCACAAGGGGGAATCAAGCCCTTTCCCGATACAGAATAAACAAAATAAACAAATATATATGCAGCAAACACATGATATGACACAGAGGTTAGGCAGGACCTCTCTTGTTTGAGGGGGAATTTGGCATCCCTAATTCCTCATTGGGGCTGGACCAGCAACAGGTCAACCATTGGTTTGGATGAAAAACCAAGGTTTTTAACACTTATATCCCCAGCAGAGTCGCCATTTTTCTGTGGTGTCGTTTTCTTTACCTCCCCGTTTCACTTGGGAGGACGGCACGCTAGACCCTTCACGCGAAATTTGGAAGGAGAATGCGCCCGTGGTGGGATGAATTTTATTTCAGTTCTTCCTACGATATCACACGAACTTTCTTATTTGTCCTACGAGTAGGAAAGGGAAAAAAAGATCTCAACTAAACCCTAGGAGTTTGCTAAGTGTGGGGATTTACACCTAGACTAGAAATTCTGGAGTCCGGGAGGTCGGTTATACATAGGGAAGTGTTTAAACACCCTACATATCTGTAGTACTCTACAGGAACCTTCTCTGTGTCATTGTGTTTGTGTTTATTGCTATGATTGGGAAAGTTTCTCCTTTGTATTAGGAGAGAGAATTGAATTGATTTTAAAAGACAGACAGACAGACAGACTGACTATTTTTGGTATTTTATTAGCTCGCTGAGATTCCTTGTGAACCTCATGCCTACATATCCCTAGTGGAAGTCAGAGCTTAATGTAGTTCGGGGAACTAACTAGGGAAATTAATGTTTTTTGGTGCCTTGCTTGAAGCTCAAGGTTGAAGCTTGGAATTAAATCTCTGTTTACAGTAAAGAGACATGAAATTATCTCTAAAGAGAGGTATTTGTACTATTCTACCACAAACATTTAAAGGAGTGACAGAATAACTGAATTCATTTCATTCAAGAGGGGGACCTTACTTGTGTGTGTGCAAGTATGCCAGTCAGATGCCTCTTAAATGAAAGAAAGATGCTCGTCCAAATTAGGGAAAGTGTACAAGTCTGGGGATGTGCCAGAGCATGTCTTTCAGAGTCCTAAATGGGAGACTTTGATTGAAATTGAAATTGAAATGTTTGTTTGTTTGAATGTGGTAGAGTAGTAAAAATATCTCTCTATAGAGATAAGCTATGTCTATCTACTGTATGAAAGATTTGACTTTAGCTGGCTTGTATGAGGCCCAAGCTTGAGGCTTTTTGATTGATTAATTAATATTATTGACTCTGGGAGATGACTCCACTGGGGATTAATTACAGGGTATTTTTGTGTTCTGTACAAAGCCCAGAATTGAGGCTGACTCTACTTAGGGAGACTCTATTTATGTGCCTTGTACAAAGCCCAAGGTTGTGGCTAACTTTAGCTAGGGAAAAACACTATTTTCTGCCTTGTACAAAGCCCAAGGTTGTGGCGGACTCTTAAATGAATTAAGTATGGATGACTATATGGGGAAAGATCCTAAGTGTTAGGAATCTTTGACACATGAAAGATATGGTTTATCTGCCTTGTACAAAGCCCAAGGTTGTGGCTACTGAGTGATGAAGGACTCACTGGGGAGACTCTATTATCTGCCTTGTACAATGCCCAAGGTTGAGGCTGACTCTTGACAGGGGAGTTTTATTGTTTGGGTGCCTTGTATGAAGCCCAAGGTTGAGGCTAACTGTTTTTGTTGGTTTTGACTCTACTGAGGAGGTTTTATCTATTAAAAGACTGTTTTTTGATGGAAGCTAACCCTTTCCAGGGATTTGACTCAGCTGGTGAATTTGTCTGTTAAAAGACTGACTTTTATCATGTTTTTTTTGGAGACTGACCCTTTCCAGGGGTTTTGACTCTTTTGGGGAAATTATCTCCTAAGAGAATGAAATCTATTTATTTTTTGACATTTATTAATTGACTTTGGAGGCTAACCCTTTCCAGGGGTTTTTATTGAAATGATGGATTGATTTTAATTGACTTTGGAGGCTAACCCTTTCCAGGGATTTTTATGATTGAAAAGTGGATGGCAGAAAGATTATCTAGTGGAGACTCTTTGTTTAAAGCCCAAGATGAAGGCTGACTCAATGCTGAGGATGACCAAAACATAGATCCTAGACTCTACTAAGGAGGATTGATGAAGATAAGGGTGACAGAGACTGTCCATGTCTCTCATTCCAAAAATGTACTCAATGTGAAATTGAGACAAACTTAGCTTGTTTTAAGTCTGGTTTAAATTGGAAGAAACTCACCAGGGTAGGCTAAAAGGTGACTAAAGACCTGTTCCTATGTTTATAAGAAACCTGATGGGTCCTTGTATACAAGCTCAAGAGGAAGCTGGAAATGCTTTTAAGAAGCCTGTGGGTCCTTGTACAAAGCCCAAGAGGAGGCTAATCGAGGGTCCTTGTTATAGCACAAGAGAAAGCTTATGTAGTTTTGAACTTATTTTGGCCCTAAGCAAATGGGTAAGAGGTTTCACCGGGAATAATTCCTCTTTGGGTAGATGTGTCCTATTTTTTTTGGATTCTAAGGTTTTTGCCAAGATGTTTCACCGGGAATAATTCATCTTGGGGGTTTGAACTACAGATCTCTAATTAGGAAAGAGCCTTCACCGGGAAGACATTCTCAATCCTAGGTCATATTCCTATAATATATATATAGTTTAACTGTCCTAAGGTTTATACTCAAACGTAGTTCTAAACTAATATATGCACAGTTTATATTTGACAGTAATTTAAATAAAGACTGTAAATTGAAAGCTTGTAAAGCCTAACCTGGATGGAGTGGAGGCCATTGAAGAAGTATGTACAGAGCCTCAACAGTAATTTTTGTTGTTTTTGTTGATAACAGTTGAATGTATATGATAAACAGTTAATGGTTTTTGAAAACAGAAGAAGTGAAGATGGACAAAGGTCACATAGGTATCTGAAGAGTTTCACCGGGAATAATGCCCTTCAAATACCAGAAGAATGTTTTTGAAAACAGAAAGAAGATTTTGAAAATACAGTTTTGAAAACAAGCTAAGAAGAGAAGGTTTTCGGGACTTACACTCTATTAGAGGCCCACTTAAAAATGATTTACTGTTTATGAAAACAGTTGAAAAAAAGATTGAAATGATATAAGGTTTTGTTGTTTGAAAACCTTAATCGTCTGTTTAATCGGAGATTGAAAACAATTTTGCAGATTGACAAAAGTCAACTTAATTAAGGCAAAGATGAAATCTATACCTAATTAAGACCTAAATAAATAGGGTTTTATCATAACATTATTCACAAAGTAATTAGGTTAAAACAAAATACATATATATATTTTAAAGCATTTAAGAAAACATTTAAAACATACTATTTTAAACCTAATTAAAATACATGAAATAAATAATATTTTTATGATTTTTTTGATTATTTATAAAATATATATGTTAATCAACAAGTGTTTAAAAAATGAAGTCAAAATGAATTAATTTGATAAGTTAAATAATTGGTTAAAGTTGTGAAGGAATTAAGTTAGAAAAGTGATAAAAAAATAGGTTTTGGTCCTAGCAAGGCTTGAACTCACGCCCTTATAGCCACACACTCAAAACAACACCACTGAGCCAAACGCCAGTTGGTGACTATAACACGCGCGCATTTGGTTTTGTTTTAAAACAAGCTAGAAAAATCTGAAAAAAATAAAAGGATGAAAAAGTCTGGGGCGAGGGGGATTCGAACCCCAGACTTGTGGCATGATGATACTAAGGGCGCATGTGTGGCCACTAGGGCAAGTTGTTTAGTCGTTAATAAAACGCATACCATTCAAAATAAAATAAAACCTGCCCTGAGAATTCAAATTTGCGCGCCACCACCATCTTCGTCTTCAACCTCAAGCTCTCCATTTTTGGATTTCTGAACTCACTCGTTTCTCAACCATTTGTCATGATGTAAACACGAAACTTGCTCTAATTTCACTCACGATTCTAAATATGTAACTAACATGAACTATCATTAACTACATCTAACTAATTTATCAGAAATCGTGAAGAACCCTAAAATTTCAAAATCAAATTAAATGACTATACTGAAAGATAAATGGATGATGATAGAGGGTTTTCAATCCTCTGATGATGCTGAACAAGATAGAATCGAGCTATTTCACAAAAGGTACTTAAATTAGAGAGGTGAAGTTCAGAAACTTACCTCTGAAAATGGAGATCGTGAGGATGATTGAGAGCACCTGGGTTTGAATGAATGATCTCAATAGCTTCCCTGAGACTCAATGATGCTAACTGGATGCTTATTGTAGCCTGAATCCTTCTGAATTGTTCTATGGACCTCCCTCGATTTGAGCTTCAAGTGGACATGGAGGTTGTTGAATCCTGAGTTACAGATGAGCTGTAGCCATCTGGTTAGCTTCACTATGACCTGAGGAGTGTGTCTGGATGATTGGCTTGCCTTGAAACCTTCTGAATCACTCCATGGACCTCCAACTGCAAGTGCTCCAAAGTGAGAGCAACAATGGTGTTCCTCCACCTACAGAAGTGATCCAGGTGCTTGGATCACCTCAAATGACCTCCCTTGAGATGTTAGAATGCTCACTTCCCAAAGATAAGCTTTGGTTTGAAGAAATCGATTCTTCTTGCCAAAGAACTTTGAAAAACAATGAACAAGAGGAGAGAAGGAGAAAGCAAGTAATATGGTTGCTTTGGTGTGTTTTTGAATGAGGAATGCATCTGTATTTATAGGCAAATGGATCAGTATAGCTGCAGAGGAGTGAGCTTCCTTAGTGAAGTTGATTTGCTTTCTTAGCCATGAAGGAATTTTGCAAATATCTCTTATGCAATGATGAGAATTTTGATTCCATTTGATCAATCCCCTAGCCCTCGATTTTGCTTGATCTTAGGGGACAATTCTGAGCCAGAAATGAGCTCTAATTGGTTGGTGAGAAGATTCCTTGGGTGATTCATCAATTTGTCATAAATTCACAAATGTAATCATTACATAATCACATGTTCTTGTTTTTTAGAATCTTCTTCAATCCTTATGGCATGGTGAAAATGAATGCATGGCATGGTTTCAGATGTGTTATGGGTCGTGTAGCATCCATAAGAGAGGTTATTTGCACAAAATTTGCAAAGTCCAAAAGTGTCCATGACCTATAATTTTACTTCATGAGGCCAACTTTGAACAAGCATAACTCCTAGCTCAAATTGAATTTGGAGAAGGTTGAACACAATTTGGAAAGCCCTAAACATCTACTTCAAATCATTAGTTTATGTCTTCTTCAGAATCATTTAGGAAATTTGTGAAAAATGAGCCTAAAGTTGGATGAAAACTAGGTTAAAACACTTAGAAAAATTTCTAAGTGTTTATGACCTAAACTTCAAAATTTCCAAAACTTCATAAATGGTTGATCTTTTGAAAAAAGTTCCTTTGTAAGATGTTGTTTTATTTTGCAAGATCTACAACTTTCATGTTGGAAGTTTTTTGAGTTGTGTAGGTGAAATTTTGAGATCTCACCATGCCTTCAAAAACCCTAATTCCCGACTTTTCGCTCCTTGATGAATTTCTTTGAATTTCTTTGGCCAAATGACTTTGACATCCATATATTGATGATATTGATCTTTGAAAGTCATTTTTTGACCAAAAACCTTAAAAGTCAATGATGATCCTTCACAGTTGACTTTTTCCTGACAAAGTGAATTTTTGGGCTTTTGTGTAGAAATAAGATCTTCTCCACAAATGGATGATATAAATGGATTATATGGAGGTAGTAGAGATCCTTGAATCATGTCTTGAGTTTTGGATTCATGCCCTGATCAGAAGTCAACTATCTTGGTGAATTAGGTCAAAACCCTAATTTGTCGACCATGTGAAAGTAATGACTGTAGACTTTGAATTGAAGTGTGATGTCCAGTAGACCTTGTAATATGAGTTATTTGAAGATGATTGATGTCTTTGAATGACCCTCTGAGGTTTTTTAGGGTTTCCCAAATGTGATCCCTGATTTCAGTCCTTGATAGGCTCAGAACCCTAGTCTGGCGACCTGAGTAAACCTGTACTCATATGACTGGATGTCTAATCAATCATAGATGAGAAAAGTGAAGTCTTTGAGCCTCATGATTGTATTAGGGACTAATCCTTGTATTGATTGATCCTTTGCCTGAGCTTTCTTGTCTTTGAGCATCCTCGATTAGGTACCAGATGGAGAAATGACTGCTCTGGGTACTTGTCTTGACCTGATGAAAAATCCTGAAGATATGTCATCTCAGGGGGGTCAAAAATTAGGGTATGACAAACATGTTTTAATAGTTAAATTAAAAACAAAACTTATAATATTCAAATATTTGAAAATTATTAGTTTATCTTATTCATGCAAAGTTTATTGAATAATTTTAATTATTTATGTTCCACTACTGCATCTTTTTAGAAATATTTTTTAAGTTAAAGTTTTTAAATTTTATGACTTAAATAGATTTTTTTTCTTGCAAATATAAGTCATTTTGATTTCATTCTTGGTAAAAAAATATTCACACAAATACAATTTAAAAAAAAAATTTAGGAAAAGACCTTAACGAGTTTTCTTAATTTTTTTAAAAATGAAAGCCTCATATATTAAACAAAAAGAAGTTTTACAAGGAGATGGGAGCCCAAAAATGGCCCATCAAAAGGAACACAATGAAAATGAGAGAGAGAGAGAGAGAGAGAGAGAGAGAGAGAGAGAGAGAGAGAGAGAGAGAGAGAGAGAGAGAGAGAGAGAGAGAGAGAGAGAGAGAGAGAGAGACTATTTTTTACAAAACCTTTCCTAATGCCCATAAGAATAGATTCAAAAATGATTAAGGAATTACAAGTGAGATCCAAGTTGGCCATATGATCTGCACGTGAGTTCCCTTCTCAATAAATGTGAGATATAAAAAGGTGAAAATGTGCAAAATAAGAAATACTTTTAAATAACTGATGTTTAATTTGCCAAGGTACCAAAGAATTCGTATAAAAAGCTTAAACCACATTTAACGAATCTGTTTTGATCCTAATCTTGGTTGAAGCTTTATCATTTACAATTTTAATTTCCCTGATGACAGGAAAAAACTCAGCAATGAGGGAAGAGGACCACAAGACTTGATTTGCGAACACGAGGAGGGAATTGCCAATCTTATTGCAAAAATACTGCCGTAGCCAGGAAGCAGGAGGTCTCGGTTGTAACCGCTGTTGTAACGCCCCGATTTTATTTAAATTATTTCTCATCATTCGTTTATGTGATGTCTTGCATTTATATGCGATGATGGATGTTTTGACGTGTAGTGAGGTCCTTAGAATGAGGTAGTTGCCTTAGAAATATAGAAATTAAGGTGTGGGAGGTGCATGAACAATAATGTAGAGGTGGACGGGTTATGAGTAACTAATTAGCAATAGTAGTTAGTAATTGTTTATTTAAATAATATAAGGTTAATATTATTAGTATTTTATTATAATTATAATTATTTTATTTTAATGTATTAGATAGTAATAATAATGGATTTAGTAATTAAATCATTAATAAAAATAAGGATGGATAAATTGGGGTTATCATATTAGGGGTCTAAGGGTTAATATTGGGAAAACAAGGGAGAGAGAATCTCAACTGTGGAATTGATCGTGAAATCAGAGAGAAGAGAGAAGAGGAGGCTTGGACCTAGGAGAGGAAGAACTTTGGTTGCCAAGTTTGAGGTTTTTGCAAGAACGCTAAGGTAAGGGTGGGGTTCTAACCTTATAAGGGATTATATGATGATGGATTATGGTAGAGATAGAATTCCTAATTTTATGTTCATGGTTAGGTGAAATTGAGTTTTTGATGTGTATGAGATGTTGTGAATGTTGATAACGATTGTGTTGAATCCTTGAAATTGATGATATTGTGATGAATTGATGTTATGGAATGGTTAAACATGTAGTATAATGTGTTTATTTCCCTTGATTCAAGTACCATATGATATGATATATTTTGGGGTTTGTTTTTCTAGGCTCCATTACGGTCGTAATGCCCATTACGGGTGCCCGTAATCGCCCCCTAAACTTTTGTACCAGAAACGTGCAAAAAATGAAATTATGGATTTTTAGCATTACGGGCCGTAATGCCCATTACGGGTGCCCGTAACAGCTCGCGGGTTTTTGTACTGTGAATTCATTTTATCATAACTTTTGAATTGTAAGTCCGATTGATGCGTCGTTCGAAGCGTTAGAAAGCTAACACAATGAACTATACCATGGTGGAATATAATGATTCATAGGATGTGGTCTCCTAGTAATTGTATTGGGATTCAGTGAGGAGACGATGTAGTATTAACATAGTTAGTATGCTCTTTGCTATGAATTGACCTAACTATGTCATGATATAACTTTATGTGTATTTTCTTGTGATGATATGATTTTATTGTGATGATATGACATTATTGTGATGATATAATGTTATTGTGATGATATGATTTTATTGTGATGATATGACATTATTGTGATGATATAATGTTATTGTGATGATATGATGTTATTGTGATGAGATAATGATTCCCTGTGATGAACTAACAATAAGTATGCTTTTATTATGAATTTGAATTGACCGTGTTATGTCGTTACTTGACTTGTGTACTATGATGAATTGATGTTGTTATGATGATGTGTATATTAGAAGTATGTGATGAGGTATGATTAATATGATGGCACTTGAATGGACGGGGTTTTCACTGTGATGATGTTGCGATGTGAATAAGCGATGTGTAAGACGTGGCCGTTGTGGGCATATTCCGTTGATGTGTGTTGTTTTATTGCATGAGTTTTTGTCAAATGATATTGTTGCATGCATTTCATAGTGATGTGAACTTTTATGGAAACAAGGATGTGGCATTTCATGGCAAAGGTGATGTGGCCTTTTATGACAAAAGCGATGTGATATGGTACCACATGCATGTAGTCAAAGATGTCGGTATCATTGCATTTTTCGTGAGGTTGTCGATAAAATGAGATGTAAATGTATGATTGTAAGGTTTAATTATTGAAGTTGTGATGTGTATTGATGTTGATGCTTGAAGTATGAATATTATAATTATGTATGTCATACTTTATCTGCTCGTTATCATATATTCATTTATATTGTTATGATAACTCACCCCTTCTGTTTGAATGTTACCTCTACGTGGGTAACACGTAGGTGATAAGGATTAGAGTTTCTTGAGGTATGGAGTGGCGCCTAGTATAGCGTAGATTGATTCGGGTCTTGCTCTGATACGTAACACCGAGGATGAACGATTGTTTTGTTATTTGTTATGATTTGTTTTTGGAAAGATTTTGAGAGTATTATAAACTCTCTTTTATTCGTTGTTATGTTGGTATTTTAAGTTTTTGAAGACGATAACTGTTACATGTTGATTTATTTTCGTTGCATTAATAAAGTGAAGTTGATCACTATGATGATTGCGAAGTCGGTTAATTCGAACAAATGTGTTATGTATCTTTTGTTTAAATGTTTGAGCAAATTGTATGATGTTGATGATGTAGCATCCTATTTGACATTGATTTAGAATTTTAAATATTCTGATTTTTATTTAATTATCAATGGAGAAGATAGGGTGTTGTAGGTGTCACAATTGCACTTTAACCAACCAGGAGGAGTCGGGCTCCAAATCACTTCCTTAATTTGAGGGGCACTATGAGGATTAACCATAATGCCAAAAGCTTTGATGATTTTGAAATCATCTAAAGAAAGGGAGGAATTGGTTATGGAGTTATTTCTAACTAAGAGGAGTTAACCTTTGATTTTGTTAATAGTGTGATGAAAAATTGGAACTTTATTTGTGAATCTTTCAAAGTTCATGGCTTCCCACAAATTGTGAAGGATGTAGGTAACAACCACATTAAGGATCAAAGAGCATTTCTTTGATATGTTAAAGTAACAAAAATTTCACCAATCAACTAGGGTTACTAGGGGACTAGAGGTGTTGATGGACTTGTAGAACCCAAGCCAATTTTTTTTAGAGAAGCCACAGTCAAAGAAAAGGTGTCGGGTAGTTTATTGATGCTTCCTGCACAACTTACATCTGGAAGTGATGTGGTAGCCTCTATGGAGTAGCTTATCATTTGTAAGAAGTTTGTCCATCACGAGTTTCCAAATCAACAAGGATTTAGCAGGGGTATGTCATTGCACCAGATTATTTTGGCCCAATATGAAGGAATAAAAGGAGAAACAAATTGATATGCTTGCTTTAGGGAAATAGCACCCGAATGTGAGTGAGGCCATATGATGATATCCTCATGATAAGAGTTGACAAGCATTTCCTATTGTATTCTTCTCTGGAAAAATGGAAAGATAGAGGTTCAATTGTCAGGAAAAAAACAAATGCCATCAGATATGAATTCTGTAACCTTTGAATAAAGAGGGATGCCAAGATTCAATAGTCTTTCCTGACTAGTCTTAAGAATGAGAGAGGTGCCACACAAATTATCCTGCCAGAATAAAATGGAAGAACCATTTCCCAGAGACCAAACAAAATGATTGTTGATAGTAAACATGATACTTTTAATTGAGGATCAAATGGTGGAGAAGATGTGATAATTGATTGTGCCATAATTCTTGAGAACTCTTTCTCTAAGGATAATAGCCAACTGCTCAGTGCTAGAAGTCAAGTCCCAATCTAACTTTAACTTGGGTGCTTCATTAAGCTTAGTGAGATATCTTAAGCCCAGTCCCCCATAATGAATAGATTTGCACATGTTTTTCCAAGAAATTGAGAATAACTTCTTTATATTGATGGCACCACTCCATATAAAATTCCTTGAAGTAGTTTCAATCTCTTTGGGAAGAGCAATGGGCAAAGAAAAACAAGTGATAGTGTGAGTTAACATCTCCGCCAACGTTCTTCGAAAAGTCTTCTCCCCATAGCTCTCATCCACTTGCGTCGTGACTGCTTCCTCCTATTCCTTTGACAATGGAAGCGCCTTCCACTTCTACATCTCCAATACCGAAACTAAGAAAAACAAACAACACACTGAAGAAAAACGAACAGATATGAATCCTATAAGAGATAACAAGCTCTCACCGAAAGAGAAGAAACCACAACCAAATGTGGGTAAGAAAAAAAATGGAAAAGAGACAACATCACAAATCCTAAAATGAATACACGTGGACACGATAAATTTCAAGAGAGAGTTTGGATCTCTCTCTAAAACACGTGGACTTTCTTAAATCCTTTTTTATTTAGTAAAATGATTATGAATTATGAAGGATAAAAAAATACAATATTAAACAAAATAAGCGTGTCAGAACGGGTACCCGTGCGAACGCACGGTTATAACAATAACACTAGTTGTTATTGATACTATCCTATATAAAAAATATATTAAATAGTCTTGCATTGATTTTTAGCAAAATGACTTATAAAAAATATTAATTATAATTAAATTATAAATGATTTTACAATAAAATGTGCACTAGCAAAACAATTTTAAATTTAATGATTATGAACAATGAGGACAACATTATTTTAATTTGACCAAAACACAAAAGTCATTTCATGCATACATACAGAGTACTATGTTATTTCTTGTTATTTCAAACTGTCCAAGTTGTTTTAGAGCACAGGATTTGCCCCTGAAAGACTGTTTTTGAAACTACTTAATACAAACAATTTAGTTTAATGCAATAAAAGGTGCACTCTAAATCTTGCTTTAAAAGGAAAAGCACATTCACATGGAGATTTCAAAGTTATAGTGTAGCTGAAGTTCATGGCTTTGAGGATTCTTCACTAGAGTTTGCAGCAGCATTATCTTTTATTGATTTTGACACAAGTTCTTCTAGCTTTTCTGTCTTCCCTGGTTGAGACATAAGTGCCTCTAATGTTTCTTGAAACTCCTTAGGGAGAGGAGGAGGCCGGTGTTGAGGAACGTGCTTCGGAATTGGTGCATCATTTTCAACCATCTCAATTTCGTGATCATCTGGGATACCCCAAGGATCCCATTCTGCAATTCAATATATAATGTCAAAATGACTCAATTTTTCGTAAACAGTTTATGCATAAACTTTCAACCATAATAGTTGGAAATAAAAGTTTCAACTTTATTTTTGTTATGTAATTTAGTGATTATTATATAATGAAGATTTGGATGTAAAAACTATATAGATTAGCAGTTAAGCAGTAAAAGAACTCTAGATGCAAATGATTATAAAGGTATAACAAAAACTGGCTTCAAGAGTAAAATGTGTCTGTAATAATGTGAAAGTGTGAAACCAATAACTATCAAATTCATAGAATAAAAAAGGCCAGCATTGGACTTGAAAATCTTAAACTACATGTAGCCAAACAAACAATACACTCTATACCCAAGTCTCATAAATTAAGAAGGGAATCACACAAAAGTGTAACTCATAAATTTCACTTGCTCCTATGACATTGAGATAGTAATTGTTCAATGTTTTTGTTTTTGGGCCTTTGACAACAAAAAAAATTTGTCTACATCTTTAAAAATTGAAGTCTATCAAAATCAACCTAAGAAAAAACCTGTATTTTACATTACAAATGAGAATAGAACCATAAGACAAACCTCATAAGTCACCATAACATAAGGTCCATAAAAAAAACAGAGAAAAATGAGAACCAAGAACAAGTGGAAAAAAAATTAAGAGATTGAAGGAAGGCTCTGATAATGACATAGAAATAGGGAGATTTGCAAAACCATAGAAGAGCAGAGAGGCTCGTGGAACAAAGACTCCGAGAGTTGTTTGTGCGTATAAAGTATGAACATGTATAGTGATACTCAAAAAACAGATAGATAAGAGAGAGGCTCAAAACAGAGGTGAACGGAAAGAACAGAGAAGAAACAAAGAGTATATGACTTGACGTAAACGATAATCTCTTCGAAGTTGGTGATTAATTGGGATTTTTAATCACTATTGTTAGTTGCGAATCGCAAAAGTAGCTATTTATTCAAATTTCACTACACTAGCTAGAGTGTCATAGCAAGAATGAGCATGTACATTCTAAATTCTATGCACTCACGCAATCACATTCATTCAACACAACATCCAAAAGGTCAAGCTAACACAAGTAATAATTTGAAAAAATGAACTTACTAATGTAATAGCATGCAAGGTTTTAAAACACTGTCTGCGACCGCAACAAAACGGTATTGGTAAATGCTGATACAGTTAACACCGTTTTTTATGTTAAAGAACAAATTGTGATTAATTCACACCAGAGCGACTGTGATCCCGACCACCATCAATGTCGCGACATCTGTATCGGCCGAAATGGCAAAAACCTTTCCGAAACAAAACTGCACACAAATACCAAACAAAATACCCACAAATCCATCACACACCACAGGAATGAACAACATACATCAATGCAACAATTGATTGAAAAAAAAAAAAATCTACAATGCAAAAAGAGAGAAAAATATACCAATCATATATCCAATGAGTTTGAGTTCATCCTGAGCCTCTTCAATGAGTTCCTCAACCTGTCCACACCCAAGCCGACTCTCAATCTTCTCCCAATCTTCTTCCTCTTGACAAACCCTAAGCCTGTGATTGGTAAAGCTTTCAACAGCTTTCCGATACCCTTCGTCTTCTGGGACCTTCTGGATCTCGTTCAGTGTCTTACTGTAGAGTCCTATTAACACCTCCCTCGCGTTTGGAACAACGTCTAACCCTACGATCCCTGTTGTTTGCTTTATCTTCGCCATTAACGGCCGCGCCACTGCACGGAGGAACATTTTCGATCGGTTTGGGTTCTCTCTCACTGTTCTCGCGGGAAGGGATTGTTACACCACCTACGTTTTTTGGGCTATTCGTAATGGACCTCTTTTGGACCGTCTTTGGCCCATATAGTTCACTTTTCTAAACTAGAAAAAATTAGGACATCTTTTAATACACCTTATGTATTTCTCAAACACTATCAAAATTCTTTTTTTTCCCTTTTGAGAAAAATCCTTCCAAACACCTTATTTGGATAAATGTAACATATATGTGGCAATTAACAATTCCTCATAATATGGTGTAACACTCCATTATTTGCTAAATTATTTTAAATGATTTATTTTGGATTTTTGTGTAATTTATTTAATTATTATGTTTTGGTAATTAAATAGATAGAAAGTTTGGGGGTGTGGGTAGAGGTGTAGAGTCTAAGTTGAAAGTATGGATGTTTTTGGCCTGGTCCGGTCTGGATATTTATTCTTTTGAGAAATGGATCAAAATAGTAATCGGGTAAATCGAGATCGGACCGAAATAGTGATGTACTTTTTTTTGGACCGAAATTGGACCGGTACTTTCGGGTATTTACTGGATACTTGGTTTGAACCGGACCGAAATGTGTGTTGGTTGTTGTTGACTAGAATTTGGATGAAATTGGATACTTAGTCTAGTTTTGTTGTTGGTATCGGACAAAAACATTATCCATTCTCGAACCAAGTGGCATTTCGGTCACTCCATTGGATCAGTTTCTGGGTGGATCGCGGGTAAACCGACCCAAATACAGCCCTAGTGGAAAATGATAGAGTTGATTCGAATTATTTAGAATTTATTTAAAATTTTAAATAATAAAAATAATAGTTGTTTATTTGATTTATTTAAATAAAATGAGGAAATAGAAATTTTAGGCCACATTTAAGATTTAAGAGAATTAGAGGGAGGAAGGAGTAAGAATAATTGTAAGTGGAGGAGAGAATTATAATTTGAATTAGAATATCCTAATCATATAAATTAATAGGTAACCTAGGCTTAGGAAATTTTTTTCAGAATGTAGAAACATGAGTGGGAGAAAGTGGAGGCAAGAGGCTAAGAGGAGAAAAGAGACTTAGAGATTTGGGAGAGGGAAGAATACCAATCAATTTATAATTCTATTGCTTCTAGGAGAACCAAGTAAGGGGAGAATTATTTCTCTAATGGTATATGCATGGGGTAAAATGAGGAGTCCTTAACCTCTAATAGGATTGTTGGGTGTTTAATTGAATTATGTAATTTGTTGATGAATTGTTGTTATGTGATAATGTTGATGATAAAATTTGTGTATTATGATGTGTGTTAAATTCGGTTTTGAGTTGGTGGTGAAATTCCACCATTGATGAGTTTTGAAGGTTTTAAGGATTTCTGAAAATATGAAAATGATGGATTAATTATGTTAATTTGATTCAATAATAGGGTATATGATGTGTATGTAGTATTTTGGGTAGAGTTTAGGTGTTGGAAGTGAAAATTGGAGTTTTGGATTGTACTCCATAGCAAAAAACAAATTAGGCAATCTACAGGTCGATGGTGGGCGCCACCGCCATAACAACCAGGTCGCCATGACCTTTCGAGGCGCTAGCGGACGTTAGCTACCTATGGGTTGGTTGCCAGAGCTTTGAGCTTTGAGCTTTGAGGGCGTAACTCGCCTAGTTGTTGGAATTAATTGCCGTTTCCAATTTTGTTGACTGTTGGTATATTGTTTGGTTATTATTTCATGTTGTTTTGATATAAGTTGATGATTAATCATAATTTTAATCATTTTAATAAGTTCACTGATGAATGATGAAATTGATTAGATGTGATAATAATGTTGTGTTGAACATGATTATTGAGTTGCGATAATTATGTGTTATTGCTAGCTATGATAAATTATGTTGTGTGGTGCAAACGGTGAATGTTAGGTGATATTGTGATTAAATGTTGTTTCATGTTGATATGTTTTCATATCATGATTATGTTGTTGCTATTATTGGTGTCATGCACTGTCAAAAAAGGGGTCATATGTACATGTGTTTAAGTGCACATTGTCGGGTCACACATTCATGGAGTACGAACTTTGGCTCAGTTTTATTATGCTCTGAGGTATCCATAAATTGTACCACATGCATATGAATCGAGTTGTTGTCATGAGTCGCATTGCATAGATGAGTTATATGCTTGATTGCGATTGTGCATGTGTCATACCCCAATTTTTGACCTAAGATACCACCTCATATCATTTGCATATGCATCATTTGCATCTCTAACAAATTGCATAGTTTGTGTTTGCTACTTGTGACTCAGCAGGGATTTGATCAAGAAATCACTCATCAGTACAAGCAACAATCAACTAGGGTTTTGTTCTCCCTTCATCTCAAATGAATCATCTTCATCAATAATCAACATTTGGTCCTCAGAGATTCATTTCAACAAGCTCAACAGCTTTGAATCGACTGAATTAGGGTTTTGACTGAAGACAGCACACTCCTGACTTTTGCTCAGAATTTGACCTAATGGCTTGGGACATGATATCAAGACCTCAAGTGCATCATTTTGACCTAATCCATTGGCTCATAACATCTCCTACACAAAGATTGATCAGACAAATCCTCAGATCAGGGTTTTGAACTATCAGGGACTGAAATCAGGGATCACATTTGGGAAACCCTAAAAATCTCCAGGAAGTCAATCAAAGGTTTCAATCATCCTCAAATAATCCCTATGACAAAATCCAATGGAAATTACATCTCAATTCAAGACCTACAGTCATCAATTTCATCTGGTCGACAATTAGGGTTTTTGACCTAATTCACTGAACAACTGACTTTTTAATCAGGACATGGTGCCACAACTCAAACCATGGCTCAATATCCTCTAATGCTTCAATGTGATCCATTCATACCATTCATTTGATGAGGATAGCCTGTTTCATTGAAAACTCCAGAAACGCGATTCGTCTGAAAAAGTCAACTGTACAAGATCACCATTGACTTTTGGGGAAATTGGGTCAACCATGACTTTTGAAGTTTTAAATCATCAATATATGATATATGAAGTCATTTGATCAAAAGAAATCAAGAAAATCAATCAAGAATCAAAAAGTCAAAGTTTGACTTTCCATACTTAGAAAAATTTCTAAGTGTTTTTCATGGTTTTTTTTTCAAACTTTGAAAGGGAATTTCTCAAAATTTCACCTACAAACTGAAAAAAACTTCCAACATGAAAGTTGTAGATTTTGATCCAATAAACAACTTTGACACATATAATTTTTTTCCATAAGATCAACCATTTAAGAGATATGGAGCTTCAAAGTTGGCATCTTATGAAAACTTCACTTAAAACTTCATTTTCTTCAAAGTTCATGGATCTTTTTCACCCATTTCCTTAAAGGTCTTGAAGAAACTTTCAACTAGGGTTTTGAAGTATGCAACATGAGCTTTCCAAAATGTCCAAGAGCATGAAAAAATATGGAGTGTAGCTATGGTTTTGAATTATGCATTTAGTGATCATTTTCACTTGAATTTTCACCATTTTTCACTAAGTTTCAAGACTACATGACCTATAATCCAAGCAATGATGCAAAGAGGCAATAATTGAAGATATTTTCTCTGATTTGAGATCAGAATGGAAGAGGATAAGAAGCTTGAGTTTTAACCATGGTTTGGTCACTTTAACCATTTTGCATTAAATGTAAAAGATTCCTTTTTATCTCTTAAGCCAAATCATCAAACTTTGATCAAGTTGCAAAGCTCTGAGTTCAGACTCTTTGGCCTATAAATAGAGGTTCAAATCACTCTTCAATTCACACCAAAACCTCACAATTATAGGTTTTCTCTCTTCTTTCTTGAATTACAAGTCATGTGTTTCAAAGTGAGGTAGAAAACTCAACCTCCAAACCTTGCAAGTTCTGAACAAAGTGATGCTTCCCACAACTTCTAAATGTCATATATGATGTGTCTGAATCACTCATACACCCCAAAACACCTGAAAACTCAAAATCATCATCTCACCTCCAAATATGCATAACATGAGACTTATCATGCCAATTTTTGTTCAGGCTCAATTCTGTCCAAACTACCACTTCTAACATCATCCATATATCACATATGAACTATCCAATCCATCACATATAGCCAATAACCTCAGAATCATCAAATTCGATTCACTCTTGAAGCTTATGCAGATCGGGTACCATGGCCATGCCCAGATGAATTCAGATGGTTCCAAGCATCCAGACACCTTCCATAAGGTTCATTGAAGCTATCCAGATCATCAAACAACTTCTGTAACACCTCCAAGCAAGAATTCGATTCTCAGTTGTGCCGTTTTTAAGGTAAGTGCTCATGAACTTCAAATTCATACTTCCACGCATCATAAATGAAATGTGAGCATACCATCTTGTTTCTGCACCTATGAGGATCATTAACCCTCAATCAATTGCATCATAACTTGCACATACACGATTTCACATTGAATTTCAGTTCTAGGGTTCTTCATGTTCATGCGAAAATTGACCCCTTTAGAGCAAAAATAAATGAATTCTGAGATCACCATCATGTTCCTTGTGAAAAACCGAGTGAGATAGACCCTTTACTTGATCAAAACAACACAGTTTTAGAGATTTTCAAATTTCAGTTGGAGGGTTGTTCTTGGCGCGTTTTTGGTTCAAAGGATTTCTGGAAATTGATTTAAAATATAATTAATTCAACGCGTGTATATTACAAGCCACAAGCGTGGCTCAGTTGGCTTTTGTTTTGAGTAGTGACCTCAGGGTCACGAGTTCAAGTCCCTATGGGACCAAACCCTTCTTTTTTATCACTATTTCTCTTCATTTTCTTCACAACTTCAACCATTAATTTAACCAATCAAAATAACTCATTTTTTATTCATTTTTTACACACTTATTACTTTATATATGTATTTTATGAATATCAAAAAAAAATCACAAAAATATATTTGTTTAATACATTTTTAATTAAGTTTGAAATAACATATTTTAAGTGTTTTTTAATACTTTTAAATATTGTTTTTCACTTGATTTCTCAAATTTAATCACTTGTAAATATTTTTTGAGTAAACCCTAATCATCTAAGTGTCAATTGAAGACAATCTTTTTGTTTATCTTGATTAAATTAACTTCTTTCAAAATTCAAATCATTTTAAATAAGCGATCGCGATTCTTTTCAAAAACGATAAACCATTTCTTTTTTGAAACTATTGATTAAATCTTTTTTTAATTGATCAATTGATTTTCAAAACGATGAGGGGCCTCTCGAATATTAGAGAGTATAAGTCCCTTTTCTTTTTCTTTGTACAGTTTTTAATACAGAAAACTTTTTCCAAATTACTTCCAAACAGTTTTTAAAACAATAAATCTCACATCTTTTTTTAAAACCATCCACCCTGTTTTATGAAAATAAAACAGGGGCCTCTCGAATATTAGAGAGTGTAAGTCCCATTTCTTTTCCTTTTGTACAGTTTTTTTCAAAACAATAAAACTTCTTCAAAATAAAACTTTTTCAAACAATTTTCAAATCATTTTCAAAACAACAAAACTTCAAAGAAACTTCAAAACTTTTCAAATATACCATGGGCCTCCATGTAGGTATAAGTCCCGAGCCCTTTCGTACATACCCATTCCAGTACATGAAATTAGGTATTTCATTGTACGCCTTTTGTACATATCTCAATCAATTTGTTTTTAACTTTGAATAACAAACCAAAAATGAAGGTTTTCTTTAAAATCTTCCCAAAAATACCATGGGCCTCCATGTAGGTATAAGTCCCAAGCCCTTTTGTAAATACCTGTTTACATAGCTTTGAATAAATTCAAGTGGACCTCTCCTCGAGTATAAGTCCCGAGCCCCCGTGTATACAAATGGATCATGCTTACAGGTATATTTCCTTCATAAACTCCATTATATACACACACCTTGTCATATATATGTGCTTATATATAACTGTTCATATTTGTTCATGTACTTGTTCATGTTTGTTCGTACTTGTTCATACTTGTGATTGTGTTATATATGCTTGTTCAACTTAGTACAACACTAGGTTCCCCATAGCCTCCTATTGGGCTTCGTGCAAAGAATCTCCCTAGTTTAGGTTAGGACATAGAGTATGGTTTCCCGGTGAAATCGCTCTAAGAGCTCAAACCAACTATACCATGCCTCCCCTTGGGCTTTGTACAAACGAGTGACCCTCCCATAGCCTCCTCTTGGGCTTACAATGCAAGGACCCTGGATTGTCCCTCCCATAGCCTCCTCTTGGGCTTACAATGCAAGGACCCTCGGATAGCCTCCTCTTGGGCTTCGTACAAGGACCCACGGGCTTCTTATAAGCATCCCCAATATCCAAAATCAAATACCCTAGGAGATTAGACATTTTTCATCTCTATGCTAGGAGTATCTCTTATATATCATCACAAACAATCAATCAAACTTCTTTTTGCCACAAGGCTGGCTAATCAATAAAACCATTTTGCCACAAGGCTGGCTAATCAATCAAACCGTTTTGCCACCATACTGGCTGATTAATCAAAGTTTTTGTCACAAAGCTGACTTCATTGAAACTTTTGCCACGAGGCTGGCTGATTAATCAAAACTTTTTGTCACAAGGCTGACTTCATTGAAAGTTTTTGCCACAAGGCTGGTTAAACAAACAAAAAATCTAACAGATGTATGTGATGATATAGATTAGATACATCTAGCATTTAGACGATATTTGTCTATTTTCCTTTGCTTCCACTAGCATAAGTGGGAACTACGATTGCTCTGACTTTCTCAACATCCCTTTGAGAATACGTAGGCACAAGGTCGATCCTTGGCGAGCAAAACAAAACACAAAAAACCATTCAAACCTTAGCACCCGTAGACCCGAGCTACAGATGCTCTGATTCCCTCTAAGGGATATGTATGCAGAGGATCGCGATGATCTTTGCGAGCATAATCAAACAAACACCTTAGGTCCCACCTATTTCACAACAGAACCTCTCAACAACATGGAATGAAAAACAAAGCAAAGAAACCTATAGAGTACTATAGATACGTTGGGTGCTAATACCTTCCCTTCGTATAACCAACCCTCTTACCCAAGATCTCTCCCCCCACTTTTAGGTTATTGCAGCTTTTTTCCTTTTCCTCCTTTGGAAATAATAAAAAGTTTGGTCGATACAAAAGAAAAATCATTTTTTATGAGCACTCGAGCCCAAAGAAGGCATCAGGTGTCTCATCTCACAAAAAAGAGGAACAAAACGGTTTTTCGCCCGCGACAGAAAAATGGCGACTTCACTGGGGACCATCTTTTTATTGTTTCCAAAGGAAGGGTTAATTCTATTTGCTTTATTTTTTATTTCATTTTTTGTTATATGTGTGGTTCTGGTTCTGTTACTTGTGTGGTTCTGTTACAAGTGATACATTATGGACAAATCCTAACCCGGATTAAGTACACATAAGAAATTAGATGGAGGGTATAGTCATGTGCAGGCGCACGTGAGAATCCTTCCGCTCAGTGGAGGTTCCTTGTTTGTAATATATGTTTAGCGAGTTAATTGCGAAGACATTGTTGCTTTCATTGAACTGTAGAAGCTGAGAGACTGTAGAACCCCAACCCATCCTGGCCTTATTAGGTTGTGGTGCAGAAACTATTCAGGTGAAGACTTGGATTAGTTGTCATGCGGAGAACCACACTCAGACGAGTTTTTCTTGAGAATATTGCTGGCTCATGAGTTTAATTGTGGAAAGCCGGTAATATCCGAAAGAAAAATGTAGACTCTGACGTATCAGTAGAACATGTTGTACAGGTGATTAACTAGAACTATCCCATATTTGGTTCTCTGACCTCATGCTCGTGACGCTGGACCTTTGAACCTGTGTGTACCATGTTTGTGTTACCATGTTTGTGTTGCCATGTTTACAGTACCATGTTTGCGTTACCATGTTCGCTTTACCATGTTTGAATATGTGGCATCCATGCATCCATGCATTCATACATCCATAAAAAATAAAAAAAAAATCTTTTTCCATAAAAACATGATTTTTTCCAAAAATTTTAGAGAATTTTCTTTGCAAACATTATAGGATTAAGTTATGGAAAAAAGGTATACCAAAAAGTACGGTTTCAAAGAGCCTAATGTGGAAAGACTGAAAGAGTTAGCGTCTTTTGTACAAGATCCTTCTGATTTTAGGAAAAGCCATGGAAAGCTTTTGCCTATCTTGAACACTCATGTTGATGAAGGACTTCTCAAAACTCTGGTTCAGTTTTATGATCCCGTCTACCGGTGTTTTACCTTTCCAGACTATCAGTTGGTACCAACCTTGGAAGAATATGCCAATCTTTTGGGTATTCCTGTGTCTGACAAAATACCTTTCAATGGTTTGGAAGCCATTCCTAAGTCACCAGTCATTGCAACAGGTACCCATTTGAAGAAATCTGAAATAGAGAGTAATTGGACTACCAAAGGAAACCTTCCAGGTTTGCCTTCACAGTTTCTAATAAAGAGAGCCTTTGATTTCATCGAGACTGGTAGCATGATAGCTTTTGAAGCTGTACTAGCCTTGCTCATCTATGGGTTGGTTCTGTTTCCCAATATCGACGACTTTGTTGATATCAATGCTATAAAGGTCTTTTTGAATGGAAATCCCGTTCCGACTCTGCTTGGTGACATGTATTTCTCTGTCCATCATAGGAATCACCAGGGTGGTGGAATTATTGTATGTTGTGCACCTCTGTTGTTTAAATGGATTGTTTCACACTTACCTAAGTCTCCCATTTTCACGGAAAACCGGGAAGGTTTACGTTGGTCTCAAAGACTTATGTCTCTTACTAATAATGATATTCAGTGGTATACCTTGGCTCGCTGCGGTACAGAAACCATTGAAAGTTGTGGAGAATTCGCCAACGTACCCCTCATTGGTACACAAGGAGGAATTAACTACAATCCGGTCCTAGCCCGACGACAACTCGGGTATGCAAATTCAACTAAACCCATTGGCCCTACAGTGGAAAGCTACTTCTATCAGGAAGGAAATGATCCTCAAGGGTTGAAGACAAAAATGGTGAAAGCCTGGTACGACATCCGATGGAAAGAAAAAGGTGAGATAAAGAACTGTATTGCTACGAACGCCTACACCAGCTGGGTGAAGAAAAGAGCAAAGGAGTTTCGAATGCCTTATGATTGTGAAAAACCCATGTTCCCTGTGGTACCTCAACGACCCAACATTCCCGCTATGGAGGAATACCAAGACACTTTGACCAAGATGAGGATAGAAAAAGACGCTTGGGAAGAAAAGTTTCGAAGAACTGATGTGGAAAATAGAAAGTTGAAGAAACAAGTGAAAGAACATGAAGAAACTCTCTATTATCAGGATGGATGGCTCATGAACAAAGATGAGAAGATCCGTCGGAAAGATGCCGCAATCAGAAGATACATCAAAGAAAGCCAGAAAAAGCTTGAAGGCTCAACAAGCAACACTCCGATACCTGACAATTGGAAGAATGTGGTTGACAAGCTGAAAGCTGAAAAGGCCGAGTTAAAAGCTTACTATGGGAAAGAAATCATGAAGCTCAAGCTGCACAATGCATTTGGTTCTTCGTCTGATGAAGATGTTTAGGATTTGTTTAGATTTTCATGTATCATTTGATTCTGTAAGGAGCTACGCTCCAATGTTGTAACATTTCCCATTATTTCAATAAAAGAATTGTTTGTGTTCAAATGTTTGCAAGGAAATAATCTTTAAAATGTTTGGAAAAATCATAAATTTTCTTTTTGCATACATCATTCTGCATATCGAGTCTGTTGTATAGAGTCTTATCTTTTGGATCTTTCTCCAATAGATCGTCAAGCTGTCGCGTCTCAAAGTTTCTCGACCGCGTTCGCAATCAGATCACAGATACAATACTCGTTCAAGCAGAAGAAGAGTAATGGAACACTCTGAACAAGAGAATATTGAGCTCCGTGGTACAGTGACCACCCTTCAGGAAAAGTTGGAAAGTCTCACTACTCTGGTTGACTCTTTAATGGCCGCACAGAATCAGTAGCCGCCACCTAACAGTCAAGCAACGGTAACATCTGAAGTCACTACTCCAGTTTCTACAGTTGCATTCAACATTCCATCTTTCTCCATGCCAGAAGGTTGGGGCCCGCCTTTCAGTTTTGGTACAGGTTTCCGCCATAATTTCTCTGGGGTTCAAACAGCTACAACTGAAGCACCTGCTGCACAAGGTTCAGCATTTATTCCACATTCAGGGGTAACTTTTTCCCAAATCACTATGGCACTTTCTCAACCCACTATGACAGTTCCGACCCCTACGGTTCACACTGTTCCTTATGATGGCAATGAGATTTATCATGATCAAGGTGATAGCACAAATCCGCGTAATCTTGTGGAAGATCTCCAAGAACAGTTCAACAAGATTCAACTAGAAGTCAAAGCTATTCGTGGCAAAGATTTGTTTGGAAAGAATGCCCAGGAGCTATGTTTGGTTCCCAGTGTACAAATACCGGCTAAGTTCAAGGTCCCTGACTTTGAGAAGTACAAAGGTAGTTCTTGTCCACAAAGTCATCTTGTGATGTATGCCAGAAAGATGTCTACTTATGCAGATAATCATCAGTTGCTTATCCATTACTTTCAAGACAGTTTGACTGGTGCCGCACTGAAGTGGTACACAGGCTTGGATAGCACTAATATTCGAACATTCAATGACCTAGGTGAGGCCTTTGTCCGACAATACAAGTATAACTCGGATATGGCTCCAGACAGAGATCAGCTTCGATCCATGGCTCAGAAAGATCATGAAGCTTTCAAAGAATATGCCCAACGATGGAGAGAAACTGCTGCTCAGATTAATCCACCGTTAAAAGAGAAAGAGATGACAAAAATCTTCTTGAATACTCTCAGCCCGTTTTATTATGAACGCATGATTGCTAGTGCTCCAAGTGATTTCACCGAAATGGTAAACATGGGGATGCGTCTAGAAGAAGGAGTCCGAACCGGACGTCTGACTAAAGAAGGTGGATCTTCAAGCGGAACCAAAAAGTTCGGAAGTGGTTTCCCAAAGAAGAAAGAACAAAGTGTTGACATGGTATCCCAAGGGAGGCCAAGAGGAAATGTCAGTCGTCAACAACAGGTTTCTGCTATTGCGCCAGTCGTTAATACAGCGCCAAATCCGGGATTTACCCCGCAGTTTCAACAACAACAGCCTCGACAACAGGCTCAACAACTTAACAACAATCAGAATCGTGTGCAAAGAGCTCCACAGTTTGATCCGATTCCAATGACCTACACAGAGTTGTACCCTGCTTTGATTGAAAAAGGTCTCATTCAAACTAGAGCACCACCACCAGTACCTGAGAGACTCCCATGGTGGTACAAAGCTGAGGTCTCATGCCCTTATCATCAAGGAGCACCTGGCCATGATCTTGAGCATTGCATAGCTTTGAAATATGAAGTTCAGAGGTTGGTTAGATCTAATCTTCTCTCATTCAGAAATTTGAATCCAAATGTGCAAGCAAATCCGCTGCCCAATCATGGAGGGCATGTTGTAAACATGGTATATGGATGTCCTGGCCAATACCGAGTCTATAATATCAACTTCTCAATAGCAGATTTGGTACAAATGCACGCTACTCTTTGTCGGGGGCAGAATTTTCGCCAGCATCAATACGGTTCCTGTAGAATATGTTGTGTGGATCCTCACGGGTGTTCAATTGTGAGAAGAGATCTCCAAGTTTTGCTAGATAATGGTACTATTGAGATCTACAGAAATAGGGATGAAAATGAAGTTAACATGATAGGATGTTATCCGCATGAGCTTTTAGTCTCAGATATCAACTCGGAAATGCCTACAGTTAACGTCATCGTTCCTTATTTCAACATGCCTGAGCGCATGGAAGTTACTTACAACAAGCCGAAGGTTCCTATTGCTCCTTTGATCATTTGTCTACCTGGACCTGTTCCTTATGACTCTGACAAGGCAGTTCCATACAACTACAATGCTACAATGATAAAGAATGGACAAGAAGTTCCTTTGCCTACTCTCTCATCTGTTGTAAACATTGCTGATGTAAGTCGTGTAACAAGAAGTGGACGTGTGTATACTCCGCTACCTCCAAAGCAGCCTGTTGCTCCTATTACCGGGCAAAATCCTGTTGGTACACCAGTAGGGAATCCTGAGGAAACTCCTGTCAGTAATACAAACACTGATGTTGGTCAATCCAGTGGAACCAATGTGAATCCTGACTTTGATGAAATTTTGAAACTTATCAAAAGAAGTGAATACAAGATTGTGGATCAGCTTATGCAGACTCCTTCGAAGATCTCGATACTTTCATTGCTTTTAAACTCTGAAGCCCACAGGGAAGCCCTGATGAAGGTCTTGGATCAAGCTTTTGTAGATCATGATGTGACTGTTGATCATTTTGATGGGATAATAGCCAACATAACTGCTTGCAACAATTTAAGCTTCTGTGATGAAGAACTCCCCGAGGAGGGTAAAAATCACAATCTTGCTTTGCACATTTCTATGAACTGTCAGTCAGACTCTTTGTCCAATGTACTGGTAGACACCGGATCTTCCTTGAATGTGATGCCAAAGACGACTCTTGCTCGCTTGTCTTACCAAGGAATGCCTATGAAATTCAGTGGTGTAGTAGTCAAAGCATTTGATGGATCGCGAAAATCTGTTATCGGCGAAGTCAACCTTCCCATGACCATTGGTCCACATACATTTCAAATCATCTTCCAGGTCATGGACATTCAAGCTGCTTATAGCTGTCTGTTAGGACGACCATGGATCCATGAAGCAGGGGCAGTAACTTCTACGCTCCATCAAAAGTTAAAATTTGTAACAAATGGAAAATTGGTAACAATAAGTGGAGAACAAGCCTTGATGGTGAGCCATTTATCCAATTTCTCTTTCATAAGTGCTGATGATGTGGAAGGAACTTAGTTCCAAGGTCTCTCTTTAGAAGACGAATCTTCCAAAAAGAAAGCATCAATCTCTTCTTACAAAGAGGCGGTGAAAGTAGTGAAAGATGGAACTACCACTGGCTGGGGGCAAGTTGTGATCCCTACCAAGAATGAAACTAGAGCAGGGCTCGGATGTTCACCAACATTCTCAAACTGCACCAAGAAGGATGAAACCCTTCGTCCGATCAAAGAAACATTCATCAGTGGAGGATTCCTTAACCCAATTCCTCAAGAGGTTAATGTCCTTATCGAAGAATGCATCAAAGAAGGTCTCTCCGATGATGAAGAAGAATGGAAATGTTATCTCAATGACTCGGGATATATATCTCAGGAAGAACCATATCCTCCTTCGGAGAAATCCAATGGCAAAGAAACTGAGCCTGTTCCTGCAGAAATCTGGGACACCTTGGGACAACCAAGTGGAAAATTTGATTATATGGTGAAATATACTGCGCCTGAAAGTTCAAAGATTGCAATTGAAGATATCCAACCAACTGGATGGGGAGATTCCTTAGAACATAATAGTCAACCAGAAGAGGCTTATCAGCCTTGTCAATTTTCTCAGCAGCCTGAAATTACTGACTTCAATGCAATGCCATTTTTGAAGATGAAGGGGAAGATGGTCCCGCAACTGACTCAGAAAGTGTCGCTGACAATGAGTCTCTTCATCCTGAAGACTGGGAAATACATCCTGAAAATTCTGAAGATTGTGACTCGTCTTACGCTCTTCAAGAAGTAGAAGAAGACCATTTCAACTCTACAAAGAACAAGGTTGACAAACCAGGACCTTCGAATCCTGCTCGACCAGCAGTCGATGTCAATACTGAAGATAACTCTGGGGAGAATTTTCCTGAATACATAATACACAGAGGAGTTCGTTGCTACTGGAAAGCTGTCGACGTTCCGAATGTTGTTCGCCGCTCAAAGTAATCACCTCGCTGTTATTTTGACCTCCTGCCTTGCCCAAAGCAGAGAGATGTTTTATAGGGCTTTTCTTTTAAATGTTCCGCCCAAATAACTTTGTGTATAGGGCTTTGTTTTAAAAGTTTCCCTCTTTGTCCTGCCCAAGACAAATGAGTTTGTGTTTAGGGCTTTGTTTCAAAGATGAATCATAAATAAAGTGTCATTTTGAATTCCCTACATTATATGTTTTATTTTTGCTTTTTCTGGAAATGGTAATCCTAAAAAACCAAAATAAAAAAAAAAAAAAAAAACTTTTTCAAAAAAATCTGCATACACTCTTGCATTCATAAATTTTCTGAAATAAATATAAATCACATGTGCAGATTTACTATTGATAAACCCATTGAATGCAATAACCCTATGCCCTCTCCCAACTTTGAGTTTCCTGTGTTCGAAGCCGAAGAAGAGGAAGAAGAGGAGATCCCGGACGAGATCTCTCGATTACTTAAGCACGAGGAAAGAGCCATTCTTCCTCACAAAGAACCTTTAGAAAAGATCAACTTGGGTTCTAAAGAAGACAAAAAAGAAGTGACCATTGGATCGCTGCTTGATACTGATGTCAAGAGTAAGTTGACAGACCTTCTCAAAGAATATGTGGACGTGTTTGCCTGGTCCTACCAAGACATGCCTGGGTTGGATACCAATATTGTTCAGCATTACTTGCCATTGAAGCCAGAATGTCCGCCAGTTAAGCAGAAATTGCGAAGGACTCACCCTGATATGGCTAACAAGATCAAAGTAGAAGTTCAAAAGCAACTCGACGCAGGTTTTCTTGTCACTTCTGAGTATCCTCAATGGTTGGCTAACATAGTGCCAGTTCCGAAGAAAGATGGAAAAGTTAGAATGTGTGTTGACTACCGTGACTTGAACAAAGCCAGTCCAAAAGATGACTTTCCACTACCACATATCGACATGTTGGTTGATAACACCGCTAAGTTCAACGTCTTTTCCTTCATGGACGGGTTCTCTGGTTATAATCAGATCAAGATGGCTCCCGAAGACATGGAGAAGACATCTTTCATCACCCCATGGGGTACCTTTTGCTACAAAGTGATGCCGTTTGGATTGAAGAATGCCGGCGCAACTTACCAAAGGGCAATGACTACTCTCTTCCATGACATGATGCATAAAGAAATTGAAGTTTATGTGGACGACATGATAGCCAAGTCCAGCACAGAAGAAGAACATATTGAATACCTTTTGAAGTTGTTTCAACGACTAAGGAAATATCAGCTTCGCTTGAATCCTAACAAATGTACTTTTGGGGTTAGATCTGGAAAACTCTTGGGGTTCATTGTCAGCCAAAGAGGTATTGAAGTAGATCCCGACAAAGTCAGAGCTATTCAAGAGATGCCTGCACCAAAAACTGAAAAGCAAGTAAGAGGATTTCTCGGACGATTAAACTATATCTCCAGATTTATCTCTCAGATGACTGCTACTTGTGGGCCAATTTTCAAGCTTCTCCGCAAAGATCAAGGGGTTGTATGGACTGAAGATTGCCAGAAAGCGTTCGACAGTATCAAAGAGTACCTGTTAGAACCACCAATATTGATTCCTCCAGTTGAAGGAAGACCATTAATCATGTACCTTACTGTGTTGGAAGAATCCATGGGTTGTATGCTTGGACAACAAGATGAAACCGGTAAGAAGGAGCATGCCATCTATTACCTGAGTAAGAAATTCACAGACTGTGAGTCTCGTTACTCCATGCTCGAAAAAACGTGTTGTGCTTTGGCTTGGGCTTCAAAACGTCTCCGCCAATACATGATCAACAATACTACTTGGTTAATCTCCAAAATGGATCCGATCAAGTATGTCTTTGAGAAGCCTGCCTTAACAGGAGGGATTGCCCGATGGCAAATGTTATTATCCGAATATGACATTGAATACCGTGCTCAAAAAGCGGTCAAAGGAAGCATTCTCGCCGATCATTTGGCGCATCAACCAATTAATGAATATCAATCTCTCAAGTTTGACTTTCCTGATGAAGATGTCTTATACTTGAAGATGAAAGATTGTGACGAACCATTACCTGAAGAAGGTCCTGAGCCTGGATCAAGATGGGGCCTAATTTTTGATGGAGCAGTAAACGCTTTTGGCAATGGAATTGGGGCAATCATCATCACTCCCAAGGGTACTCATATCCCGTTCTCCGCCAGACTGTTATTTGATTGCACCAACAACATCGCAGAATATGAAGCTTGTATCATGGGTCTCGAAGAAGCCATTGATTTAAGGATCAAGATCCTAAGACATATATGGAGATTCCGCTCTCGTGATCAACCAAATCAAAGACAAGTGGGAAACTTACCACCCTGGCTTGATTCCTTACAGAGATTATGCAAGACGTCTTTTGACTTTCTTCAACAAGGTGGAATTGCATCATATACCTCGAGATCAGAATCGAATGGCAGACGCCTTGGCTACTCTATCTTCCATGTTCAAAGTCAATCACTGGAATGATGTGCCTAAAGTCAGAATCACGCGCCTTGAAAGGCCCGCCTATGTGTTTGCAGCTGAAGCAGTCATCGATGATAAACCGTGGTTCCACGACATCAAACGCTTCCTTCAAACTCAAGAGTACCCACTTGGGGCATCAAATAAAGATAAGAAAACTCTAAGGAGACTTTCTGGCAGTTTCTTCCTGAACGGAGATGTGCTATACAAAAGAAATTTCGACATGGTTTTGCTCAGATGCGTGGATAGACACGAAGCAGATATGTTAATGCATGAAGTGCATGAAGGGTCCTTTGGAACTCATTCAAACGGGCATGCAATGTCCAAAAAGATCTTAAGGGCAGGATACTATTGGTTGACAATGGAATCTGACTGTTACAAACACGTGAAGAGATGTCACAAGTGCCAGATCTATGCAGATAAGATCCATGTGCCACCGACTCTACTCAACGTTCTTTCATCTCCGTGGCCTTTCTCCATGTGGGGAATCGACATGATTGGAATGATCGAGCCGAAAGCTTCAAACGGTCATCGTTTCATCTTGGTAGCAATTGATTACTTCACCAAATGGGTCGAAGCAGCATCTTACGCCAATGTTACAAGACAAGTGGTTGTGAGGTTTATCAAGAACAACATCATTTGCCGATATGGTGTTCCCGGCAAGATCATTACTGACAATGGTTCAAACTTGAATAACAAGATGATGAAAGAATTATGTGAGGAATTCAAGATTGAGCATCATAACTCTTCTCCTTACAGACCAAAAATGAACGGCGCCGTCGAAGCTGCCAACAAGAACATTAAGAAAATCGTCCAGAAAATGGTCGTCACTTACAAAGACTGGCATGAGATGCTGCCATTTGCTTTACATGGATACCGTACTTCAGTGCGTACTTCAACAGGGGCAACTCCCTTTTCTCTAGTATAGGGCATGGAAGTTGTGCTCCCCGTAGAAGTTGAAATCCCATCAATGAGAGTCCTCATGGAGACTAAGTTATCAGAGGCTGAATGGTGTCAAAACAGATACGATCAGTTGAACTTAATCGAAGAAAAACGTATGACTGCTCTATGCCATGGACAGTTATACCAAGCAAAGATGAAACAAGCCTTCAACAAAAAGGTTCGACCTCGTGAATTTCAAGAAGGCGACCTCGTGCTTAAAAAGATCTTATCTTTTCAACCAGATTCTAGGGGCAAATGGTCTCCTAATTACGAAGGCCCGTATGTTGTCAAAAGAACATTTTCTGGCGGCGCCATGATTCTTGCAACCATGGATGGTGATGAACTCCCACATCCTGTGAATGCTGATGCAGTCAAGAAATACTTTGTCTAAAAAATACAAAAGAACAGCTCGGTAAGTCGAAAACCCGCAAAGGGCGACTTAGGCAAAAACGAGCGTCTCGGTGGACTGAAAACCTGAAAGGGCGGTCCAGGCAAAAATTAGAGACAATAAACAGAAAAATTCATCCTGGTAGATTGAAAACCTGAAAGGGCAATCTAGGCAAAAATTAGGGATTTATGACAAAGTAACTGCATCAGTCTGTACTTCGTCACCTGAAGAGTCTGTACTTCATCAGAGGATCTTCAATCAAATCATTGTCAACTTGAAGCGACAAGCACAGTTGGAACTCAAAGTTGTTAAGGGAATAGTGGTTATTGCTTTCAATGTAGCCTTTTCCGCATAATTACCATTTTCAACTTTTGTAAATACTCCATGGAATCACGCCTTTAGCGGATTTCCATCCTATTAAATAAATTTGAGCCTTGTGCCCATTTGTTTGCAATCTTTAATTTCTTTCAGCTTGCAAAATGACGCTTTAATTGTGTTATTCACTTTTGAAACAAAAAAGAAAAAAATAAGTTTTAAATGAATTTACTTTCACTTTTTCAAAATAAAAGCGAAACTTTCCTTTGAGTTGTGAACAACAGAAGGAACATCAACAGCTATCTCCATAGGATGAATCAAAGATTATGATAGGAAAAGCTCTTCTATCCCCAGTGAAGAAGCTCTTCTATCCCCAGTGAAGAAGCTCTCCTATCCTCAGTAACGAAGATTTTCCATCTCCAGTGAAAAGATTCTTCCGTCTCAATGAGAAAAGATGCTTATCTTCCCCAGAGAAGTTTAAAACACGCAACACCATTCATCACCTGTGTTATCTACACCGTGTTGAAGAACATTTGCCGAGTATCTGGTTGTATTGCGGCGTTGGTCCCTCTCCAGTATACTTCTTTGTCTGTCAGTATTGATTAGCATGACATTCATCATTCATACATATTTGCATCATTTATGCATCATTGCATTTTTCAAATGTCTGCCTAAAAATCACTTGTTCAGGATATATCTATCCCAAAAAAAAAAAAAAGAGAAAGAAAGAAAAGAAAAAAGAAGAGAGAAAAAGAAAAAAAAAAAAAAAGAAACAGTATGGGCGTGTCATCTCTCCAAGTAGGTTGTCACCCATAAGCAAAAAAACATATTCTTTCTCCAGTTCCCCACTGAGATCATTCCTCGTGGAAGAAGGTTGCTTCAGTTTCTCCTCTCAAAACAAAGGAGAAAATCCCCATTTGAGTTCATTCCTCATGGGTACAAAGTCTTGTTTGACTGTTTCTTTCCAATTCATTCTTGGTTAGAACTTTGTCTTTACCAAAGATTCAAATTCCGATTCCTCAAACAGAGTCGTGAAAAATAGACAATAAGCAATAGCCTCGTCATCAGAGCAGCTTATGTCTCTTCCAAAAGTTTTTTCCTCTCAAGGAAATCAATCATGAAGATCATTTGACGATCAGGGCCTTATTACTGTTCACAAGGCTGAATAACCAGTAATTTCCCTAGCAAAGTCTCCAGAATCATTTTATCACTCGGCTGATAATTGATCAAGTCTTCAAAACCACTATCACAAGGCTGGTAGTCGGTAACCTTTTGTTCTGGTTATATTATTTAACATGTCTATCACAAGGCTGATAGTCGGTAATATTAACCGAACCTTTGAAACTCTTTTTACCTTGTCAAGTCTATCACCATGCTGATAGTCGGTAATACAGTTTCATACCTTTCACCTTCGCATTATTAAACAAGTCTATCCCTGTGCTGATAGTCGGTAATGTCAATAGGTAAGCTTTTCTTACAAAGCTATCATTCCCCGGTGAAGCGTACACTTGCCTTCCCGAAAAGATAAAACGGATTCTCTTCCTAAAACGGATTGAGACATCCTTCTCGATCTCTTTTCCCCAGCGGAGTCAGTTCTTGATATCCCCTCGGTAAAGACATCCTTGCATCATTCGCAATTTTGGTATCTTAGGTCCAAAATTCGCGTCTTCTGATATTTAAGTCTCTTCCACCCTATCAAAACGAAGATTTTCAATCTTCATATCTCAGGTTGAAGAAACTTAAATAGGGGCATCTGTCATACCCCAATTTTTGACCTAAGATACCACCTCATATCATTTGCATATGCATCATTTGCATCTCTAACAAATTGCATAGTTTGTGTTTGCTACTTGTGACTCAGCAGGGATTTGATCAAGAAATCACTCATCAGTACAAGCAACAATCAACTAGGGTTTTGTTCTCCCTTCATCTCAAATGAATCATCTTCATCAATAATCAACATTTGGTCCTCAGAGATTCATTTCAACAAGCTCAACAGCTTTGAATCGACTGAATTAGGGTTTTGACTGAAGACAACACACTCCTGACTTTTGCTCAGAATTTGACCTAATGGCTTGGGACATGATATCAAGACCTCAAGTGCATCATTTTGACCTAATCCATTGGCTCATAACATCTCCTACACAAAGATTGATCAGACAAATCCTCATATCAGGGTTTTGAACTATCAGGGACTGAAATCAGGGATCACATTTTGGAAACCCTAAAAATCTCCAGGAAGTCAATCAAAGGTTTCAATCATCCTCAAATAATCCCTATGACAAAATCCAATGGAAATTACATCTCAATTCAAGACCTACAGTCATCAATTTCATCTGGTCGACAATTAGGGTTTTTGACCTAATTCACTGAACAACTGACTTTTTAATCAGGACATGGTGCCACAACTCAAACCATGGCTCAATATCCTCTAATGCTTCAATGTGATCCATTCATACCATTCATTTGATGAGGATAGCCTGTTTCATTGAAAACTCCAGAAACGCGATTCGTCTGAAAAAGTCAACTGTACAAGATCACCATTGACTTTTGGGGAAATTGGGTCAACCATGACTTTTGAAGTTTTAAATCATCAATATATGATATATGAAGTCATTTGATCAAAAGAAATCAAGAAAAACAATCAAGAATCAAAAAGTCAAAGTTTGACTTTCCATACTTTGAAAAATTTCTAAGTGTTTTTCATGGTTTTTTTTTTCAAACTTTGAAAGGGAATTTCTCAAAATTTCACCTACAAACTGAAAAAAACTTCCAACATGAAAGTTGTAGATTTTGATCCAATAAACAACTTTGACACATATAATTTTTTTCCATAAGATCAACCATTTAAGAGATATGGAGCTTCAAAGTTGGCATCTTATGAAAACTTCACTTAAAACTTCATTTTCTTCAAAGTTCATGGATCTTTTTCACCCATTTCCTTAAAGGTCTTGAAGAAACTTTCAACTAGGGTTTTGAAGTATGCAACATGAGCTTTCCAAAATGTCCAAGAGCATGAAAAAATATGGAGTGTAGCTATGGTTTTGAATTATGCATTTAGTGATCATTTTCACTTGAATTTTCACCATTTTTCACTAAGTTTCAAGACTACATGACCTATAATCCAAGCAATGATGCAAAGAGGCAATAATTGAAGATATTTTCTCTGATTTGAGATCAGAATGGAAGAGGATAAGAAGCTTGAGTTTTAACCATGGTTTGGTCACTTTAACCATTTTGCATTAAATGTAAAAGATTCCTTTTTATCTCTTAAGCCAAATCATCAAACTTTGATCAAGTTGCAAAGCTCTGAGTTCAGACTCTTTGGCCTATAAATAGAGGTTCAAATCACTCTTCAATTCACACCAAAACCTCACAATTATAGGTTTTCTCTCTTCTTTCTTGAATTACAAGTCATGTGTTTCAAAGTGAGGTAGAAAACTCAACCTCCAAACCTTGCAAGTTCTGAACAAAGTGATGCTTCCCACAACTTCTAAATGTCATATATGATGTGTCTGAATCACTCATACACCCCAAAACACCTGAAAACTCAAAATCATCATCTCACCTCCAAATATGCATAACATGAGACTTATCATGCCAATTTTTGTTCAGGCTCAATTCTGTCCAAACTACCACTTCTAACATCATCCATATATCACATATGAACTATCCAATCCATCACATATAGCCAATAACCTCAGAATCATCAAATTCGATTCACTCTTGAAGCTTATGCAGATCGGGTACCATGGCCATGCCCAGATGAATTCAGATGGTTCCAAGCATCCAGACACCTTCCATAAGGTTCATTGAAGCTATCCAGATCATCAAACAACTTCTGTAACACCTCCAAGCAAGAATTCGATTCTCAGTTGTGCCGTTTTTAAGGTAAGTGCTCATGAACTTCAAATTCATACTTCCACGCATCATAAATGAAATGTGAGCATACCATCTTGTTTCTGCACCTATGAGGATCATTAACCCTCAATCAATTGCATCATAACTTGCACATACACGATTTCACATTGAATTTCAGTTCTAGGGTTCTTCATGTTCATGCGAAAATTGACCCCTTTAGAGCAAAAATAAATGAATTCTGAGATCACCATCATGTTCCTTGTGAAAAACCGAGTGAGATAGACCCTTTACTTGATCAAAACAACACAGTTTTAGAGATTTTCAAATTTCAGTTGGAGGGTTGTTCTTGGCGCGTTTTTGGTTCAAAGGATTTCTGGAAATTGATTTAAAATATAATTAATTCAACGCGTGTATATTACAAGCCACAAGCGTGGCTCAGTTGGCTTTTGTTTTGAGTAGTGACCTCAGGGTCACGAGTTCAAGTCCCTATGGGACCAAACCCTTCTTTTTTATCACTATTTCTCTTCATTTTCTTCACAACTTCAACCATTAATTTAACCAATCAAAATAACTCATTTTTTATTCATTTTTTACACACTTATTATTTTATATATGTATTTTATGAATATCAAAAAAAAATCACAAAAATATATTTGTTTAATACATTTTTAATTAAGTTTGAAATAACATATTTTAAGTGTTTTTTAATACTTTTAAATATTGTTTTTCACTTGATTTCTCAAATTTAATCACTTGTAAATATTTTTTGAGTAAACCCTAATCATCTAAGTGTCAATTGAAGACAATCTTTTTGTTTATCTTGATTAAATTAACTTCTTTCAAAATTCAAATCATTTTAAATAAGCGATCGCGATTCTTTTCAAAAACGATAAACCATTTCTTTTTTGAAACTATTGATTAAATCTTTTTTTTTAATTGATCAATTGATTTTCAAAACGATGAGGGGCCTCTCGAATATTAGAGAGTATAAGTCCCTTTTCTTTTTCTTTGTACAGTTTTTAAAACAGAAAACTTTTTCCAAATTACTTCCAAACAGTTTTTAAAACAATAAATCTCACATCTTTTTTTAAAACCATCCACCCTGTTTTATGAAAATAAAACAGGGGCCTCTCGAATATTAGAGAGTGTAAGTCCCATTTCTTTTCCTTTTGTACAGTTTTTTTCAAAACAATAAAACTTCTTCAAAATAAAACTTTTTCAAACAATTTTCAAATCATTTTCAAAACAACAAAACTTCAAAGAAACTTCAAAACTTTTCAAATATACCATGGGCCTCCATGTAGGTATAAGTCCCGAGCCCTTTCGTACATACCCATTCCAGTACATGAAATTAGGTATTTCATTGTACGCCTTTTGTACATATCTCAATCAATTTGTTTTTAACTTTGAATAACAAACCAAAAATGAAGGTTTTCTTTAAAATCTTCCCAAAAATACCATGGGCCTCCATGTAGGTATAAGTCCCAAGCCCTTTTGTAAATACCTGTTTACATAGCTTTGAATAAATTCAAGTGGACCTCTCCTCGAGTATAAGTCCCGAGCCCCCGTGTATACAAATGGATCATGCTTACAGGTATATTTCCTTCATAAACTCCATTATATACACACACCTTGTCATATATATGTGCTTATATATAACTGTTCATATTTGTTCATGTACTTGTTCATGTTTGTTCGTACTTGTTCATACTTGTGATTGTGTTATATATGCTTGTTCAACTTAGTACAACACTAGGTTCCCCATAGCCTCCTATTGGGCTTCGTGCAAAGAATCTCCCTAGTTTAGGTTAGGACATAGAGTATGGTTTCCCGGTGAAATCGCTCTAAGAGCTCAAACCAACTATACCATGCCTCCCCTTGGGCTTTGTACAAACGAGTGACCCTCCCATAGCCTCCTCTTGGGCTTACAATGCAAGGACCCTGGATTGTCCCTCCCATAGCCTCCTCTTGGGCTTACAATGCAAGGACCCTCGGATAGCCTCCTCTTGGGCTTCGTACAAGGACCCACGGGCTTCTTATAAGCATCCCCAATATCCAAAATCAAATACCCTAGGAGATTAGACATTTTTCATCTCTATGCTAGGAGTATCTCTTATATATCATCACAAACAATCAATCAAACTTCTTTTTGCCACAAGGCTGGCTAATCAATAAAACCATTTTGCCACAAGGCTGGCTAATCAATCAAACCGTTTTGCCACCATACTGGCTGATTAATCAAAGTTTTTGTCACAAAGCTGACTTCATTGAAACTTTTGCCACGAGGCTGGCTGATTAATCAAAACTTTTTGTCACAAGGCTGACTTCATTGAAAGTTTTTGCCACAAGGCTGGTTAAACAAACAAAAAATCTAACAGATGTATGTGATGATATAGATTAGATACATCTAGCATTTAGACGACATTTGTCTATTTTCCTTTGCTTCCACTAGCATAAGTGGGAACTACGATTGCTCTGACTTTCTCAACACCCCTTTGAGAATACGTAGGCACAAGGTCGATCCTTGGCGAGCAAAACAAAACACAAAAAACCATTCAAACCTTAGCACCCGTAGACCCGAGCTACAGATGCTCTGATTCCCTCTAAGGGATATGTATGCAGAGGATCGCGATGATCTTTGCGAGCATAATCAAACAAACACCTTAGGTCCCACCTATTTCACAACAGAACCTCTCAACAACATGGAATGAAAAACAAAGCAAAGAAACCTATAGAGTACTATAGATACGTTGGGTGCTAATACCTTCCCTTCGTATAACCAACCCTCTTACCCAAGATCTCTCCCCCCACTTTTAGGTTATTGCAGCTTTTTTCCTTTTCCTCCTTTGGAAATAATAAAAAGTTTGGTCGATACAAAAGAAAAATCATTTTTTATGAGCACTCGAGCCCAAAGAAGGCATCAGGTGTCTCATCTCACAAAAAAGAGGAACAAAACGGTTTTTCGCCCGCGACAGCATGTTGTTGAGTTAGGTGTGAGAATATGATTATGTGATTGATGTGGAACATGTGTAGATGTTTGCCTTCTAGGTTGCATTTTATACCATTTAAATTATTGAAGTGAATTCTCACCCCCTTAGCTTTAATGTTATCCATCAAGAATATCTTGCAGATAACCATGATTCGAAGTTGTTGCTGTGAGCGGAAGATAGCTCTTTGGAGTTATTTTAGTTTATTTTCGTTATTAATCTAGAAGTTATACTTTGATTATGTAAAATCGGGGCTGAGAACATTTGTTTTTGCTTATTATGATTTGATGAAATTTTAATACCATGGTTGCTGAAGTTTTTTGAAGTTATTAAGAGTTGAATAATACAACTCCGTTTTAATTACGTTATGAAAGTTAAATGTTTATGAGACTAAATTTCTGGAATTGTCATGTTGTTATTACTTGCTTTGATGATGATTCTTCCGCAATGGGCCTAATGTATGGCGAGCGTGCAAAGACAGGTGTTGTATGTTATTTATATTTTTGCTGTGTGTTGCTAAATATTTTCAAATTGTTGAAGGGTTATTGCCGTGACACCTTAAATTTTCAAGTAATTCTTTAAATATAAATTTCGGCGTTTAGGGTGTTACAAATGGCACGAAATGCTAGAGTGTACGGGCAAGAAAGTAGGCTAAATGGAAAATATTAGGCATTTTATAAGAATTAGACATATGAAATATTAACTTACATGAATATTACACGTGAACGAGATAGTTGTATCCTACCAAATGTTTAGTCTTGAACTTACTTATTTCGTACAATTGAGCGTAAAAGTACATTAGACATGCAACTCCTTAATTGCATTCATGAATATTCTCATGTCTAAGAAGTACTTCACATTTACAACATTTACATATGTTTCACTTTTATCCATAAAGATTGTTTGACCAACCAGAAAAAATACTTTGATAGCACACAATCTATAATAGTCTTTGAGTGTGTCATCATTGTGATGAGTAACAACGCCATTCAAATGACCCATCTAAGTATGCTTCAATCATCTAAATCGATCATGGCATCCTCGTATCTGTGTAATCTTAATTTGGGCCACATCGGGATCAACTTCTACATGATGAATAATTAATTCAATTGCTTTAAATCTATGACTTATGGAATGATAAAATAGTTAGACTTTGATAGGAAGATGAAGAATAAAAGATAAATTATTTAGGGCGTGGATTGTCTCACCAATGGGCAGATGAACGGAAAAATCCCCTGAATTCACTTTCTCAACAGACACTAACATCATCCCATGGTTTATAAAGGTGTAACCAATCCTTGCAACATCCTTCATTCCATATGCAACTAATACATGCTTAAATCATGCTTCAAAGAGTTACTTTCAATGTTGTCATCTCAATGTTGAGACTGGCATATTTTAGTGTCGCACATCATGATACTACAAAAAATGGAATTTGTGCATGTAATATATTGAAGTATATCTTAAAATCTTAAGTGATAAAGAAGAAGAAAATATATTTCAAGATTACATAAATCAGAAATCAATTTGAAAGTCGATGAAGACGACATAGTCGTGAGGCAACCTGGCAGGAAAACAGGCACGATGGTGCTTAGTAAGGTTGGTGGCGGAGTTGGCGCAGTGATGGAGAGTGAGGCTCTTGCAAAACTGGAGTGGTGAGGCTCGCAAGGAAGTCGGGGAGACGCGAGGCTGGCTCAAGAGTCTATGAAACAGGGCCAACTCATGATAGCAACAAAGCTGACACAAGGTGAAGCTGGCTCTAGAGAGTGAGGTTCGAAGTGGAGCCAGCATGGCAAGATGCCCGCGGTGTAGTCGAAAGAGGCGCCACGGCGGTGGTTTTGGATTTTGAGGGTTGTTCGATTTGTCAGAGCTTGAGTTTGAGTTTATCGATTCACGCATATTTGGCTTCATTATTTTAGTCAGTGGATTTGTTCATTTATGGGTTACGTTTTGGAATTGTCATGGATCAGTTGAGTTTCAATAATTATGAATATTGTGTATCTCTTGCATGCTTGCTATTACAATCTTCAGAACTTTAGAGTTGAAACAAATAGAATGGTTTGGAAATTCTAGTGATAATCTTAGAGAGGTAAGGGTAAATTCTTAAGAGTGTGTTCTTGGAATTTGGGAAACCCTTGAAAATATATAAAGGGGTTGAGAAACACTTCTAAACACATTGGACTTATGTTATTCATATATTGAGAGTTGGAGATTTTAAGAAATACTTGGTAGAAAATATGAAATTTGGGGGCCTATTTTCTTGGAACTAATTTGTAACAACTCTTGAAAACATAGTCAATCAAAAAGTTTCTCTCTCCCCTAGAATAGACCCATTTGATCAAACAATAACTTCTATTTTTAATTATAAAATACTTAATTAATACCCGATTTTTAATTTTATTTATATATATATATATATATATATATATATATATATATATATATATATATATATATATATATATATATATATATATATATATATATATATATATATATATATATATATAATCTAATTGAATTGACTTGACTTATTGAAATTTATTTTGATATCATAATTTCTTTAACAACTAGACATTATAAAAATAATTAATTGTATTTTTTATATAAAAGAATTAAATTTATTTTTATAACTTTTAAGATAGTTTATAAAATTAAATATAAACTTTCATTAACGACTGTAATCTTAATGTTTGAGAGTTTGGAGAAAGAGGAATGAAATTTTTTAAAAAATTATAAAAAAGATTTAATATTTTAAAAGAAAATTTTGTATAGAATAATAAAAAAATTATTTATTATTAATATATTTTTATTTTTAAAATACTATAACAACAAAAATTTATGTTTGAAAAATTCTTTATAACAAAAAAATTGTATACTTGAAAAATATTTTAAAACTCTTCAAACTCTCTCGCCCAATACAATTTGTTAGTTCCATCAAATTAAGAAATTTTTTATTTTTAAATAAAAATAAATCTTTCAAAACCCTCACAAATAAATCTCTTTATTCTTTTCACTCCATTTTTCACATTTTTTTCAACCCTTTCTCCCTCTCTTCTATTTTGAACTCCTAAATAAATTTTATCATTCTCCTCTAAACTTTCAAATAAAATTTATCATTTTTTTTTCAAACTTTCAAATAAAATCTAAAACACCAAAAGTGAAAGTTAAGATGATAGCATCTTTTTTGTATGTGTTGAGTTGCAAATAAAATGATACTCTAAACCCTCGAATGATGCAATGTTTGCCCTTTGATTTGTATATAACACGATACAAAAGTCATTATAAAAAAATATCATTTGTCAACACAATAACTAATTTAACCACGACACAAATTATCTCTCGTTGCATTCATTTTCATTAATTTATGGAACAAATTAATTTACATAACAAAGTAATTAAGTGAAAATAACCTTATAAATATTCTGCCTCTCCTAATTTAGCTCAAACTGTGCTTTAAGAATAGTTCATTGATCCATTCCAATAAATCACGAAGCTTACCAAAATAATGAGATTTAATTTGTTGCCTCTATATGTATAGCTACAAACTAAATCATTAATTTCTGCTTATACATTAATAGAAAAATATAGTAACGTAAAGTGGTTGTGCACTTTTGTACACAAAGATGGATAGTAATTTACTTTACTACGTAAAATGGTGCTTGAATATTTTTATTTATTTCCCAAAATGAAGCCTTCACATTAATGGGAATTAATTATTTTCTAATTATTGTTTTAGAAAGTGACTAACTTTTTCTATATGATTGTACGTGAGTGGAAATCTTGTAGCCACTGACTTTGTCTGTATGACCAGATTTTTCCAAAGCAGTCAAGGAGAACCATTTTGTTACAAATCCTTTATTTATCCACTTAGTTGGATTTTTAAATCAGGACGAAATTATTACTTTCTCGTTATGGTTGCTGAGAAACATTAGGTGTTTTTTTTCTTTTTCAAAAAGGCTAGTAGAAATGATATACCATAATTGCCTGCAATAATTTTCTTTAACGTATTCATACATTTAAGACAAACGTGGTCATTAGAGAGTCTCAATTTCTAGTCAAGATTTTTTATTTTAAAAAAATAAAATTTATATTAAAATATAAATTATTTAATTTCAATCCAATGACTACAATTATCAAAATAAAATAATGGTCTTAACAATTTACTGCAAAAAAAAAAAACTATAAAAGATGATTTTATTGTAAAAAAAGTTATTAGTAGTTTTAGTGTCTAATTAATCTTTATAACTATAATAAAACAGAGGTTTAATATTTTTTTCTTAAAAAAAAATTATATTTGTCTATTAACTTTTCAAAACATTTCATATTAATTTTTTTGTTTATTAACAATGGAAAAACTCAAAAAATATTTGATTAATTCGATGCTAATTAGACGAAAAATAACTAATATTAAACTATTTGAAGAATTAAGAGACTAATATGAAATTTTTTTAAATTAAGAGAAAAAACAATAAGATTAAAATACAGGTATTAAACCAAAAAAATATTAAATAAAGTATTAAATATCATATAGAGTTTATTATAATAGTTCAGCTAAGTCGGTTTAGTTGACAATTGTGCAAAGACAATTTTATTTATAATAGATCGTACACCAAAGACAATCTTGTAGAATATTAAGTATAAGATTTATAAATTCCACTTGATTTTTTTTTTCAAAATTGTATTAACAATAATAATAAAATTAAATTTATATAAAATGTAATTGGAATACACTGACGGTGTAAAGAAATTTTATATCGTCAGTGAATATAACCGTCCGATCTTAAATTATGTTTAAATTTTATTTTAAATATAACTAAAGTAATGATTATGAATGGTTGTGATCCAGTGTAAAAAAATTATATTGATGGTGTATAACAATTAATCTCATTTATATATGCTATTAGTGTAAAAACTTTTTACACTATCAATCAACTGTAAACGTTTAATGATTAACAATTCTCAATTTAATTATAACTACTTTAAATATCACACATATGAATTATTATTGTTCTCGTTAAATTACCTAAACTAATAGCGGATTGAGTGTTTGTCTTGGTTCTATGTATTTGTAGGTAGTTTTGTCGTTCTCTTGGGAAATTTGACATTTTGATGGTGGTTCTAGTAGTATGAACTCTAACTTGAATCTTTTTGGGTTGGCCTTTAGCTACTTCGACGTATTTCCTTGCTTGTTTTATTTTGTTTAGTTTGTTGTTCTGTTTGTTATGGTGTATTTTTTCTTGTTAGATTTTTATTTTGTATCATTGGTAATCTTCTAAGCACTTATTGTGTTTTGGGATTATTTGAATTTTAGTGGTAATCATCTTTTCAATTAACTAATTATTTTTCCATTAAAATAGGTAGACCTTACTAGTAGTGTATAATCAAGACCTTACTAATGTATATGTTGGTGGTGGGAAGTATTGTCAGTAGTGTACTATGATTAAATCTTTTGGCACTTTAAGATTATGACTGTATGACTATGACTAATATTGAGTCTCTTATTTATAGTTGTGGGGTGCGCGTTATTGTTCTCGTTAAATTACCTAAACTAATAGCGGATTGAGTGTTTGTCTTGGTTCTATGTATTTGTAGGTAGTTTTGTCGTTCTCTTGGGAAATTTGACATTTTGATGGTGGTTCTAGTAGTATGAACTCTAACTTGAATCTTTTTGGGTTGGCCTTTAGCTACTTCGACGTATTTCCTTGCTTGTTTTATTTTGTTTAGTTTGTTGTTCTGTTTGTTATGGTGTATTTTTTCTTGTTAGATTTTTATTTTGTATCATTGGTAATCTTCTAAGCACTTATTGTGTTTTGGGATTATTTGAATTTTAGTGGTAATCATCTTTTCAATTAACTAATTATTTTTCCATTAAAATAGGTAGACCTTACTAGTAGTGTATAATCAAGACCTTACTAATGTATATGTTGGTGGTGGGAAGTATTGTCAGTAGTGTACTATGATTAAATCTTTTGGCACTTTAAGATTATGATTGTATGACTATGACTAATATTGAGTCTCTTATTTATAGTTGTGGGGTGCGCGTTCCAGCTCAGACTAACTGCTAATATGGTTGACGATCACAAGTATCGATTGGTAATCCCTCTCTAATAATGGACAAGAGAGTGTAGGAGTAGAATTTGGCCATCCATGTTAGGGCAGGCATATTAAGGTTTATAGGTATCCACGTGCTTAGAATTAGGCCATGAGCTAGCACTCTTAATGTTGAGTTATATGCATATTAGGATGTGGCATATGCTTTATAATCCTTATTTGAAGATGGTCAATATTAGGGTTAGCCATTTGTTCGTGTGTTGTCGAATTATAGGTATCCAATCTTTTATAATCCTTATTTTGTTTTAATAGATGTGAATGATTATTATACCCATGTTTGTTTATTAAAAATCCTCCTAGGAGATTTTTAAGGAGATTCTACTCCTTTTTAGGGTAGATCTATGCATTGATAATCTCCATCATGTATGCTCATGTCTAGAATCATCCTCTTTTAACTAAGCCCATTGGAGTTATAATACGAAGTTTTCTTATTTCATCTCAACGGGGCACGATTTTAGAGTCATGCTTCCTTGTTACCCAAAGTTTAATGATGCATTCTCTTGTATGTCAATTCTCTAACTTAAGGCTCGTTTGAACCATATGACAATTCTCTAACTACTCTTGTATGTTATTTTTTAGTGCACACTCGTTTTCTTCTTCCTCTATATTTACCCTGCTCCAACTTGGAGGGTCAATCTCTACTCGGATCATCGCATTTGAACCATAAACCATCTTGAATAGAATTTCTCTAGTCGACAAGAGTCAGATTGTGTTATAAGACCATATTACTTGGGTAAGGATCCTCTCCATTTCCTATAAGAAATGAAAGACTACATTACTATAGTTTTATATATAGAGAGAGTTAAATAAATATGAAATAAATGTCACACGTCATGGAAATATGTGCTATTTACACACAAAATGATGATAATAATAATAATAATAATAATAATGGAGAAAATGGAGAGAGAGAGAGAGAGAGAGAGAGAGAGAGAGAGAGAGAGAGAGAGAAATGTAGAGGATCATGTCCCATATTACTTAGTAGTGCTCTTCCGACCACCATCTCTTTTCCTATTATAGTTTCCTTGTCACGCCTATTAGAATTGCCTTGTTGGCTTCTTTGGCTTGACCATTTTCCTAGGAATTTTCCACTGAAATAAACTTTTTTTTATTCCTATATTTTTGAGAAATTCAATCATCGTCGACCTCGTGAACTTTATGTCGTTGTTAGACGTTATATACATGGATGAGAAGTGCCAAAATCATTATTTTCACTATTGATTTGTTGCACTTATCGATTCTTTTGTATTGTATTCTTTGAATAAACTCCCTACTTTTTGTATAATTATGTATAAATAGGATTTAATCGAGTTTTAGTGTATTTGTATACCATTTGATAGCTTTCTATTCATTTAGTAGGTATTGATATTTAGAGCATGAGCAATAAAGTGTTGAAGAAACGACTTCAAACACGCGATTTTGAGCAACTCATCAACAAATAAGGCTCAAAATCAAAGAATAATAAATCATCAATTCGGTTGATATTTATTCATTGTAAGGTAGGAAATTGAATCAACTTTCCAATGCTTCGAACCGGACGCAAATCGGAGTTACGAATCTCAAGTTATGACAATTTTACTAAAGTTGGTTTTTTGTTGACAGCCTAGCCGCACGATGCGCCCTCCCAGCGCGCGGCGCGCGCTCTCCGAAGCTCAAAGTGTATAAATAGGGGAAAAACATTTTTTTTTAGGTTATGATTTTGGGGTATTTGTTCCCAACTCTATCAACCTTCATTTTTTGGTAGGTTTAGCTTGGAAACAACATTTGGGTCTTGCAAATGGATGATTCGGGAGTTGATTTCTCATCAATCGGCGATGATAAACTGTGAGATGTTTGGTTTTCTTCTTTTCTTTTCTTTGTATTTGTCTTTTGTTGAGTTTGTATATAAATTACTCTAAACACATGGATGTTTGTTACTCTTTCTACTAGTTGTATGAAGTTTGCTTTACAAATCTTAATCGGTGTTTTTTTTTATCTTTTTGCTTAATCGCTTCAGACTTATGTTGTTATAGATACATGCTTCGTGAATCTTGATTAGGAGAATACCTGTTAGTTCTAGATTCTAGACATAAGGTTTGGGGTAAACATCCACATAATATCAGAGTTTAATGCTTCTGTGTTGTTCGATCGGTTGAGACATCGTCGAAAGAGCAATATAGTTGAACTCTCGTCGGTGTTGCAGAAATGGACAGTGATGTGAGGGATATGTGGCAATTCTGATGAGTATTGTAGATTGAGTGTGGCAGAGTGATAAATCTAGGTTTGTGAGGAGTAGTTTAGATTCAAACCAGATAAGTTATTTTCTATCAAGAATGTATGTATTTTCTATTTATAGTTTTAATTCCCGCATTTATCGTTTTAACCCATTTTAACCCGATCTAGAAAACATAGAAACTCTTGAATGGCATTCTACACCATTCTCTGTGGACACGATAAATTACCGGATAAATATTTCCAAAACTTTTGTTACTTGCCGTTTTACTGCTTCAACAAAATGGCTTTGTTGCTGGGGAATGGTTGTTAGAATTGCATCGCAATAGTTCCTGTGGTTTTGAGCTTTGTAGATATCGTAAATATTGTATATTCTTTACTTGTATATCTTCACCTGTGAATTTTTACTTGTATATGTTAAATATAAGTATACTTTTGTTGGTGAATGTTGGCTAAACTTGTTGATCTCGGATTAGCTCTTTAATTACAAGTCTTCAGTTTTCAATTTGCGTATCCAACATTCACCAACTTTCTCTTTTTGTATGATAATATTTGTATGTGTTCATACTTGTACATTTATGTTTTTTTTATGTTTGTGAAATTGTTTTATATATTTGTACACGAACATTTATTAAGTGTGTGGTTAGGACACTTTTTGTAGGTTTGCGCGGTGAAACCTCACCATGACATGACGAAAGGAAGCTATTTTCCAAACACCAAAACAATAAAGGCGTCAAGCTAACTACGTAAAATAAGCGCTTGTTTGGAGGCACCCCAATGGTTTTGACTTTTGTAAATTTTGTTAGTTGTGTAAAATGAGATGTGTATGTGTTAAGTGGAGGCCACACAAGCTGTGCAGTCTTCTAGACTGGTTTTTGTTTTTCTGGTGTAACACGCTCTGCTGTGTTCAGCAAGTAACTTTTGTCTTTTGTTACTTTACCGCTTCAACAATGGGTAAATCAAACCTTCAAGCAATTTTATTTCAATAAAACATACACACCATTTCAAATGTGGTTGTTGATATTGGTTCAGCCTTTATCCACTTTGTGAAATAACTGAACTTTTCCGTGAGGAATCTCAATTGAACCGTGGAAAAAGGAATACTTCCATGATATTGACGCCCCACTTGTAAAAAGGCTAAGGGGACTTTAAGAAATACAATGTCTCCATAGAAGCATGATGTATATTTGCGTACCACTAACATTTATCATATTTTATGTACTCTCTGATGTTATGGACCATGGTGAGCCAATAGAAACCATATATTAGGAGCTTATTAGAAATCAATCTTCTGACTATATGGCTTCCGTACACTTCATCGTGAACCTCCACTATCACTCGCTCTCATGAATTCATCTGGAAGCAAACACCTTAGCACGAGGTTTGTGCCCCTTATGTATATTTACATGAAATCAACAAGTATTTACATGGCATCCTTTTTATTTTTCTCACTTCTTATGGCATTTCTTGAAATGTTTTCTCTTGAAGTTACAAATGAGGGTAACGGGGGTTATCCAATTGTTTTGGCTTATTTAACGTATCCAACTATTATGGCTTATCTACGAGGTGTCATGATTGTTTATTGGACAAATATCTGGTTGTTATCGAGCTTTTTGTGCTAGTCAATTTTGGCATGAGATCTTAATAGGAATTCGGTCCCTTCATACGTATGTTAATTAAAAAATATATGAAAATTTTGGCTAGATTTATTACTTTTTGTAAATACTTCATTAATTAGGGTTCCTTTCTCTTATTTTCTTCGACCACTAGGTCTGTGACCAACTATGAGTCACTATTGGCCCTCGGATCCTTAACTTCCATTTTTGGCCAACTTCATCCTTTCTATTTGTGCCTTATATTTCCATGGTTTTTATTGGATTTAAATTCAAAATAAAGTGATTTTTTATCAACAAGCCATTAGGATATTTCAAAAACACTCTAACACCACTTCATATGAGGCTAGATGCCCTGTCAAACGATCAATATGACCCATATTATTGTGTCAACCAGTTTGGTGGGGGAGGATAACTCTATAACATATGTGGCCAAAACATATAGTGTGACGCTCTCTATAGGGAGAAAGATTATGTCAAACTCTGAGAGCTCCATAAACCATACTACCATTTTTCCTACAATGCTAGGATTCTAAAATGTATACTTGATGGGGTTGTATGCTTTACCACTATTCAATGACTATGAAATTACAGTCTCAAGAATCTTGTTGTTGTAACTACATTAAGTATATGACATTATATCATCGGGTGCTGAGTTTCTACATTTCAAAAGACTTTGCTCATAAAGGACATCCGTGGAATCTTTTGACTTAGTAACAATAAGGTTATGATTTTGGTAAAATTATACTTAAAATGTTTGATGACCGTGAGTTCCATCTATGCAATGTGAAGTATGCTCGCGAGATTAAGTGAAATTTACTGTCTAAGAGCATGTTTGTTGATTTTAGTTATTGCACTAAATTTTAAGGTAGAATGTTGGAATTTTTTCATGGTGCATTGATCATGGCTAAAGGGTTTAAAATTTTTGGGTTATATATTTTAGATGGTTCAACTATTATTGGCCATTCATCATTGTCAAGTCAAGACTTTCATGACAAGACAAGCTATGAAATTTGATATTAAAGCATGTTAGTTAAAGAGGTTTGGTTGAGCTATCCAAACAAGGTTTTCTAGGAAGCGGGAATCTAAATAAACTGGAATTTTGTGATCATTGCATTCAAGGAAAACAACGCAAGGTGAAGTTTGGGAGTTGTTTGCACAATTCTAGTAGGTTGTTTGAATATGTTAACTCGTATCTTTGGAGTACAACAAGGGTGAAAACTCGTAGGGTGGTTTATTTTTTCTCACTATTATTGATGTTTTTCTAGAAGTGTATAGGTATGCATTTTGAAAAATAAAAGTGACACTTTTTAAAAGTTCAAGAAATGACATACTCTTATAAGAAATCATTTGAGAGCTAAACTAAATATGTTGAGAATTAACAATCACATGGAGTTTGTTTCAAGAGGCGTATAACAGTTGTTGGAACACCTTAACAAAATGGTCTAACCGAGTGCATGAATAGAAACATTTTTTGAAAGGGTAAGGTGCATGTTATTGGGAGTTGAATTTCCAATTGTTTGTAAGGGTGAATTTGTTCCTACAACAACTTACCTTATCAACATGTATCCATTAATGAATTTACTTCAAGACACCTATGAAGGTTGAGAGTCGAAAACCGATAGAATACTCTAATTTAAAGGTCTTCAGAGATTTGGCATTTGTGAACATCAAGCAAGACAAACTTGATGATAGGATTGTGAATTGTGTCTTCATTGGTGATATAGAAGGCATGAAAGCTTCCAAGGTGCGGAATATGAATCATGGAGGATCAAAATTTATTTTAATCATAAATGATACTTTGATGAAACACGTAGAAGGACGAAATGCAAAGACATGAAAGTGAAGGAATATAAATTATGATGGGTAAAATATGTTTGAGGTAAAGGGCTTTCAATTCAATTCTAGTGATAGGTTGTTTATAGTGGCTCCTAACTACCAATTGGCACGTGATAAGGTAAGGAAGGAATTCGTACCACCGCAAAGGTATTGTTATTGTGATCTTAATTGCTATGTATTTTATGTGGTTAAAGGGTTGCAAGACTAAGAACCAAATGTCTTTAGGAAATCATTTGAAATAAAATATGGTTGAAGATGATGAATGATGACATGCATTCATGCAAAAAAAAAATGGTTGAAGATGATGAATGATGACATGCATTCATGAGTTGGTATTCTTCAATTTGTACTAATTGAAATCCCATAATGATATTATTTTTCAGGTTTCTCATTTAATATGAAGGACGTGGAATATAAGAGTATATTATTGATTTGTAAATAGTATTTTGGTATGTATGCGAAAAACGTGGAAAATAAGAGTATTTTATTGATTTGTAAATAGTATTTTGGTATGTAGGGGAAAAACTGCGCAACAATCAGGAGAGGGTCGAGCGAGGAGTATTTTTACTTTGTGGGACTTTTCTTTAAGCAACACACTTTTGTGTTTGACACACCACTTCTCCACCTAAAACTTTAAGGTGATAGGTGAGTGGGTTCTCCCACTTATAAATGTTCAAGTCACCATATTTTAATTCAATGTGAGACTATTTCTCACACTTGATTCTCAACAACAGTATCTAAAACGATATCTACACTATATAAAATTAATTTTTTTTGGGAAAAAAATCAAGAGCTGATTAAGTTGAGACAGTAACAATATTTTTCATCTTGAAAAAAACCTTTGGTAAAAAAAAACTATATGACCTGATTATTAACATAATTAGCAAGACATGAATCACAAGCAATATCTAGACAGCTACATAGGATTATTAATGAATATACGAGAAAGACGTGACGTACCAAATCCAATTGCGTTGAAACAAGAAGCATCTTACTTTTATCGTGATACTACTTTCTTCATCAAAATCATTTGCTGTAAGTAGAAAGCTAAACAAAGTTGGATGTATCCAAACTCATAACACACTACGACTCTAGACATTATTTTTGGATTTATTCAACTTTTCCATCACCTATATATAGGCCATTTACGATATGTATTTGTTTGTTTATTTTAAATACTTTTCTATCATTTTCTGAATGATTGTATCTTTGTGGGTTTGGACTTTGCAGTGTGTATGTGTATTCTCTTGAATAATGATTTTTTTCTTAGAAACTAATAATCATGTGGCTAGTCTAATTAGCAAAAAGTTTGATGATAGAGACTAATGTGGCAAACAACGAATATGTGGAGATCTATTAAAGTTTGAAAAAAAAAATTAATTGGAGGCTAAACCTTAATTGTTCTAATTTTATAAAAAAAATCAAGCTACAATAACTGTTATCATTATTCAACATTAAAATTTTTTTTACGTCATTTGTACTAAAAAAAATTGTTTTTTCATATATTTAAAAAAGGTGTTAGACGAAAAAATAATTAAAATATTAAGTATAAGATAAGTAAACTCTTTTCCGTCCATAGTAGAAAAAATGAGTATAAATACAGTTAAATATGAATATTTTTTTCAAATCTAATAATCTATCACGATTACTAAAATCTTATACTCGATCAAAACTAGAGTGTTAATTTATAAGACTTTTAAAATTTGTGGTCTAATTTTTTGTTTTTTTTATAAACCAAGTATACTCTACAAGCAGTAATATGATTGAATTTTTTAGGATGATAATAAACCTTAAACTCTCCTTTAAAAATTTAATACTATTATATATTTAAGGTTAAATTCGAACCCAAATCTTTTGATTAAAAAGTAAGAGATCTCCGACATATTATTCAAAATGCTATTAAGTTGTGTGCGTGTGAGTGATTTAGGAGTGAAAGTTTGGATCTTGAAGATATGTTCCCCTCAAAATTTTAGATTCAAATTCAGCTAGGCACAAATTACTTGTTAAAAAAAATGCTATTAAGTTGTGGTCTTATTTTTAAGATCCAAAAATTTTAAGAATCTAAAATTTTAACAATAAATAAGTCACAAAACTAGGCCTCCAAAATTTAACTTTTTTCAATCAAACATTTTTTATTCTATTTTTTTAATTTTTTTTTCTAATACTATATTTTAAGAAAATAAATTTAAAACTTTTTTTCAAAAAAAATAATCTCTATTAAAAAAAATTGTTTTTTGAAAATAAGTTTTTGTTTGAAAGTATTTTTAGATTTTTTTAAATTTAAATAAAAAACTTAACTCTTTTTTTCTAAACAATTTTTAAAAAAAAAATTAAGTCTTCTCTTTAGGCCTTTAAAATATAATAATAATAATAATAATAATAATAATAATAATAATAATAATAATAATAATAATAATAGAGGACTAAAACCCATATCGTATCATACCCTCTGGGAGTACTGGATAACCCCGTCACAAAATCCATTGATATATTATCTCATTTTCATTCTGGAACGTCTAACGGTTGCATCAATCCTGCTGGTTTCTGATGTTCAACATTCGACTTCTGACAAGTCAAACACGCATACACAAACTGTGCTACATCACGTTTCAACCCAGGCCACCAAAATAATTTCTTCAAATCTTGATACATTTTAGTAGCCCCAGGATGAATACTCAAACTGCTTCGGTGTCATTCTTCAAGAATCATCTTCTTCATCTCATCATCATCTAGAATACAAATTCTACCGCGAAACCTCAGCACACCCTTACATCCATTTTAAAATCACCATCTTCTGATTGATTACTTCCAACCATCATATTTACTAATTTCACATCCAACTTTTGGGATTCTTTGATTCTAGTTAAGAAATCATTATTAATTTTCAGCATACCCAACATAACACTCCGCGGTGTCCTCTTGCAAACTAAACTCAAGTCTCTGAACTGTTCAATTAATTCCAATTCCTTAACCATCATCATTGACATATGCAATGTCTTTCGACTCAAAGCATCGGCTATTAGCTTAACCCGGATGATAATTTAAGCCAAAGTCATAGTCTATTAACAATTCTAACCACCTGTTTTGCCTCATATTCAACTCCTTCTGATCAAATAAATATTTCAAACTCTTATGGTCGTTGAATACTTCAAATCTAGAACCATAAAGATAATGCCTCCAAATTTTCAACACGAATACCACTGCGGCCAGTTCCAAATCATGCGTAGGATAATTCCTTTCATGAATCATCAACTGTCTCGACGCATAAGCTACAACCTTATCATTCTGCATAAGCACGCCACCTAAGCCCAATTTAGAAGCACCACAATACACAAATTCTCCAGGATTAGGTAATATCAAAATCGGAGTCGTCAACCTCTTCTTCAACTCAATAAAATTCTCTTCGGATTAAATATCCCACATAAACGCTTTACCTTTACACGCCAGTTGCGTTAACGGAAGTGCTAACTTAGAAAAGCCTTCGATAAATCTCCTATAATAACTAGCCAAGCCCAAAAAGCTTCTAATCTGCGTGACCAATTTTGGAGTTTCCGACTGCAACACTCTGTCTACTTTGGATGGATTCACAATAATGCCACTACCTGAAATGACATGACCAAGAAAACTAACTTTCTTTAACCAACACTCACATTTGGACAACTTTGCATATAACTTCTTCTCTTTCAAAACCAACAATACTATTCTCAAATGTTCGGCATGGTCTTTTTTTGACTTAGAGTAAATCAGAATATCATCAGTGAATACCACCACAAACCGATCTAAGTAAGCATGAAAGACACGGTTCATATATTCCATAAATACTCCTTGTGCGTTAGTAACACCGAAAGGCATCACCAAATACTCATAATGCCCGTATCAGGTCCTGAAAGTCATTTTCTGAATATCTTCATCTTTCACTCTAATCTGGTGATAACCCGATCTCAAGTTAATCTTGCTAAACACACGTGCACCTACCAATTGATCCATCAAGTCATCTATTTTTGGAAGTGCATACTTGTTCTTGATTATTACTTTATTTAACTTCCTATAATCAACACACAACTTCATACTTCCATCTTTCTTTTTCACTAAAAATACTGGAGCTCCCCAAGGCGACACACTTGGTCTCATAAACTTCTTTTCAAGTAATACTCTAGTTTATTTTTCAACTCTTCCAACTCAGATGCTGAAATCTTGTATGGTGCCATGGAAACAGATTTGGTACCAGGGACAAGATCAATAGTAAATTCAACTTCTCTTTCTGGCAGTACATCGGGAATCTCATCGGGAAAAACTTTAGGAAATTCACGTACCACCTGTAATTCATGTATTGTAGCCTGATTCTCAACAGATAACGACGCCATCGACGAAAACACATGAGCTTCATCTTGCACCAATTCCCACCATTGTTTAACAGATAATTAACCAATTTCCTCCTCCTCGACAGGAGTAGAAAATTGCATAGATTTGTTATAACAATTAATAAGAACATACTTATGTTCTAACCAGCTCATACCCAAGATCACATCTAATCCACTCAACGGCAAACAAATCATATCAACAATAAAGTCTCTGTCACTAATCGACAAAAGACACTTCAAACATACTAGAGAAGCAGTCACCGATCCCTTGTCTAAAATATCGACGACCATCTCTCCTTTCATAGCAGACAACACAAGACCCAACTTTTTCACACATTCAACTGCAATAAAACAATGAGTAGCACCCATATCAATAATAGTAATTAAAGGAGTAATCAGTCTGTCTTTGATGGCTGTCTGAGTTCCTACTAAAGCAAACACTTTCCCACCAGATTGTATTTTCTTCGACTTCTGGAACGGAGTACTAATATGTCCTTCTTCTCCACAGATGAAGTAAATTACCTTTTTGTGCTTACAATCAGCTACTTCATGTTCGACTTTACCACAACACAAACACCTTTTCACATCTCCAATAAATGCATTACTTTTATAACCTGGCTTCCCACATTTCAAACATACAATACCAACAGGAGCGTCTCCCCCACTAGTCCTCTTACCCTCAACAACTTTCAGTTTGCCCTTACCAACTGGAGTATCATAAGGTTTCCCACGGTTCTGATGGTGCTTACCCCTCTTCTAATTTATAATCTTATAGTGAGCATTATTGTCCTCCTAATAAATTATACAACTATCCACCAAATCCAGAAAATTATGAATCATCTGGTATCCAATTGTCTTCTTGGTCTCTGGGCGTAACCCGTTCTCAAATTTGATACAATTGGAAAATTCAGCAGTCGCCTCGTTGTAATGAGGATAGAACTTTTCTAGTTCCACGAACTTAGCAGCATACTCCGTAACCGATAAATTTCGTTGCTTTAGTTTGAGAAATTAAATCGCCTTCTTCCCGCGGACATCCTCAGGATAATACCTTCTTAGAAACTCCCTTTGGAACACAGTCCAAGTGATAACTTCACCTATAGCCTCCAACCTCTGACGAGTCTCTAGCACCAGTAATTAGCTTCAACTGCCAGCATATGGGTACCATATCGCACCTTTTGCGATACAGAGAAGTCCATCACTCGGAAAATCCTTTCTATCTCCTTGAGCCAAACTAGCGCCCCATCAGGATCTTACTTGCCCTTGAAGGTAGGAGGATTCTTCCTCTGGAAAGTCGCCAAACTACGGGATTCATCATTCGCATCAGTGTTAGGCTGATTCTGCATAGCCTGAGCCATCGCTTCTAAGGCAGGAGCAATTGCAGCGTCATTCCTTCCATCCATCTCATGTTTCACACCATACAACAAACAACGACTAGAAAGCTAAATTGACAATACTCAATTGTCAAACAACACTATTAACTTGAAAACTTAGCCGGACGGACCGACCTGCTCTGATACCACTAATATAACACCCTAATTTACCCCGACGAATAATAATAATAATAAAAATCAAAATGCAAAATTTCTTTTAAAACAATCCATCACAAAACTATGATGTCACATTCTTCAAACACGTAAACATTTGCTCACAATTATTAACAGATACACAACACATTTAAGCCGGGTGAACCGATCAACAAAACATAATCCTAAAAAAATATTTTATTACACAACGAAAAAATATTCATAATTCAACTATAATAAACATAGCAACTTAATTCAACAATTTCCAACGTCAATATTTGAGAAGGCCTCAACAGTTATTCAAAATCCAACAAAGAAAACAAATAAGCGTTCATCCCCTCTAGTTTTATGTATCAGAGCAACGACACCGACTCGAACTACTCGAAGGTAAACACCCTTCATTCTTGATCACCTGCATGGTACCAACATAAAGGTAACATTCAAACAGAAGGGGTGAGATATCATAAAAACATAAACTTAAAGAAACGTATGATAATAAGTATATGAAGAATAAAGGCATACACATTTCACCACTTCACGAAATCAACTTCACAAAATTATCATCATCATCCATCAACAAGTAATATGCAAGTATTCAACAACAAATAACTCATCATCGCATCATTGGTTGTAAAATGCAATGAGACTAACATCAACTAAAATGCATGTGGTACCAACAGGAAATAAGCCTTCAACATAATGCCAATAAATAGAGGCAGCAACCAGGCATAAGCCTTCAACGGTTCTCCAATCCAGGCCAACAACATAGCATAAGCCCTCAACAATGCAATGTATGCGACTTCGACATGCAACAATACAATTATGCAACCACGAGGCATAAGCCTTCAACAAACGCCAATATGGGCCATCACCTCATCGTCATCGCAAAGCCACAACAAAAATTCATAAAAAATAGTTAGCAAATAAGATAAACATGTATTTCTCAAACAATCATCCATTACAATGTATAACTTAGGAAAATTCAAGTATTTGATTTTCATCAAAACTCGGTTTAAAGACCATTCAAACGACTCTAGTAAATTTTGGAAAATTCACTAAAACTCATGATAAATTACTATTGTCCAAGACCCAATTGATTTTTTAAGAATATAAATCATTTTATTCTAGGGCTCGCTAAGCGAACAAGCGATTATGCATAAAAATTCTGCTACAAACAACTACTGTCTAAGACACTTTTTCCACCAAAAATCCATCCTAAACAGTCCGGTTTTACGAAAGAATATATTCATGTTCCTCTATTCGTATAGCATCTGGGACCATAAAAATGAAATTCTACAACGTCACTTTCGACACCAAATTTACGATCAAAATACGCAATTTTGCGAAAACCAACAACAAAACCAAATTTGTTAAGATAAAACTCATACAACACATATACATCACATAGCAACAAGCAATTGTCATCAAACATGCATCAATTTATCAATTTCATAGAATTCCTATTCAAAACCTAAGAATGTCAACATAAAACCAAAATCCCATTCCTATCTACTAATCATCATACCCAACCTTATAGAGTTAGAACCTCACCCTTACCTTGGATTGGTGATTCTCTACTCTTCCAATGCATTATTGCTTTAGCCTCCTTGTGCCTCTTTTCCTCTTTCACGATAACCTCTCTATTTCACGTTCTCTAACTTTTTCCCCCAATTCTCTTTTTCCCTCTTAATTTTAGTTAATCCTTTACTAACTTTTAATCACTAATGGGCTTACAACAACACACCCATATTCCTTATACTAACACAACATAGGCCCAACTATTTATATAATTATTTATTCTATTATTATTGCTATTATTATTATTTAACTTCTAATAAAATATCACAACCTCTAATGTCTAGCCACACCCACATGTTTCTACATAAATTCACAATAAATCATATTTTCACCAAATAATTCACAAATAATTAATTAAATAATCGATAAAAAATAAATAGGAGTTACAATTCCCATCCCCCTAATGAAATGGATGATGAACATAAATGTGTGCCAAGAATCATCACAAATCTAGAACTATCATTCTTAATGCCATATCTTACAATGAATATGAGAAAATTACAAATAGAAATTCAGCAAAAGATATTCTTGGCTCATTGAGAATGAATCATGAAGGCAATACTCAAGTTAAAGAAACTAATGCCTTGACCTTAATTCAAAAATATGAGGTCTTCAAAATTGAAGAAGAATAAACTGTAGAAACTATGTTTTCAATGTTTCAAACATTGGTCGTAGGAATCAAGATTATGGACAAAGGCTATACTACTGCTGATCATGTTAAGAAGATCATCAGAAGTCTACCTAAGAAATGGAGACTTATGGTAACTGCGTTAAAGCTCGTTAAGGACATGAACAAACTAACTCTTGAGGAACTAGTCAGTTCTATAAGGAGTAATGAGATAGAGGTAGAAGAATATGAACCTCAAAAAAGAGGAAAATCAGTTGCTCTAAAGTCCAAATCAGAAAGGACTAAGTCAGAATAGAACAAGACTTTCCAAGCTGAAGAATTTGGAGATTACGAAAATAAAGTTTTTGATGACGATGATAAGTTATCACTTATGTCCAGAAGAATCAAGCAATTGTGGAAGAAAAGACAAAACAAATTTCAAGGTTCCAGAAATAGAGAAGATTGGTCAGAAATGTCCGGCAAAGGAAGATCGAGTGAAGAAATTATGTGTTATGAATGCAGAGAGTCTGGACACTACAAAAATGAATATCCAAAGCTCAAAAAGGAAAAGAAAACTTCAAAGTCAAAAAGAAAGGGCTAATGGCAACATGGGGCGATTGTGATTTCTCAGATGACAACTCAAAAGAAGAAAAATGTAACATGGCACTAATGTCTTATATTGAAACTTCTGATGAGGATATCATATCAAACTATGAAACAGAGTCAGAGTCAGAAACAAAAAAGGAACTTTATAAAGAGATATTTTCTGATCTTTCTCATTTAGAATTAACTACTGAATTATTTGATACTCTAGAAAAAATTTCCTTAATCAAAATTGAATTTAAGGAACTAAAAAATTCCTATAAGTCCATGGTCTCTGAAAAACAATAAACTTAAGGAAGAACTATTGGTTCTAAATATTGAGAACAAAAATTCTAATTTCAAAAACTTAGAAATTAAGTCGAAAACTTCTGATAGCTCTAGCATTGTATTAGCCGAGATTTTAGGGAGAGATACGAGAAAAGAAAAAGGAACACCCACTCTTAGATCTAAGAAAAATATGTCGAACAAAACATCTAAATCAAGCTTCTCTAAAACTAAATCCAAAAGTGCTATAAAATCAAAAAGATCAACTAAGATAGAAACCAATGATCTATGGCTATCTAGAAGACAAGTGATTCATATCCTCATTTTCCTCTTGATCATGTGTCTTATTTTTATTTTATCTCGTTAATTAAAGTCATATGCTACTTAGAAATATCTCTCATGATTTATCACTTAAGTTACTCTAACTGCTTAAAAGATGTGATATATGCACTGATGAAATGTTGAAAGTCTAAGGATTCATCTGTGATCTACTAATCATAAGCTTGATTCAAAAAAATCAAAGTTGTTTGAAATTGTTGTATATCTAGAAATAACTCTTGTAGGATCAGAAAATAAGTCTAAGAATTCTGAAGATAAGGGTCCTGAACAATATCAGAATTCTCTAAAAGTCTATCTAAAAGACAAAGACAGAAACAATCAAGTTTCTGGCGATCTGATCATTAAAGATAAACTTGAAACTGGCAGAACTAAATTTACCATAGAATATTATGAAATAAGTTCTTCAGAAATGATGTATGAAATCAAAATATCAAAGCTTGAAGAAATCCATATTATTGAATCTTAATGGAAGCTCAGAAATAAATCAGATAAGTAGAGTAAGTATATCTGACGACAAGATATATCAGGTTAGATCCTTATCCAATCTCTTTTATTTTTTTCGATACTTCTACTAGTTAAAAGATATCTAAATCAGAAACATCTCAAATAAGAAGACTCTTCAGTTTCTTAGTATTGAGAACATTAACTTGTGACCACACATTCTACGTGTATAATTATTCATATGAATATGTGTCATTAATCAAACAAGAGGCGCATCTTTATTATTCAAGTGACATCGTTGCCAAATCCTTGGCTCCAGAGGAAAAAATGAGAATGTGCGAAGATAACATGGAGTTACTTATAAAGTGGTTGGGGATGCACTTGTTCTATATAATGTGCAGGTCAAAGTCTTCTAACAGTTTTGTTGATGACGTGGAAACACCAAAATTAGAGAAAAACTACACATATTGTCAAATGACAATCAGAGAATAACACTACGTGTAAATTGTTGCAACATATAATTTATCCCCAACCACCCCAAACTCCAGTACACCCACACCCCCAAAGAAAATATTAACTTTATCTCAAAACACTCTAACACAAGAGTTTAAAAGAACAAAAAAGTCAAATACAAATTCAAAGTGCTTTTGACTGATGCATTTTGCAATGAAGAACTTGAATCCATTATACAGTCTTAAATTCTCTTCCATTATAAAAAAACTAAATTGTGTGAGATTTTTCAACAAATGTATATTTTCAACCAACACCAACACTTAAAGTATCTCTAAATAAATATTAAAGATATTTATAATATTCTAACATCAATAAACAGATATGAAAACCGGACCATCAAATCCGATACTCGACTGCCCGTACCAAACCTGCCACCTATTAAACCTGCCTCCATGGTTCCAAAGTCTTCTGTCGACAATCTTATAGTTTCAACTTTCTAATTTATATCAATCTCAAAACATATTTTATTTCTCTTCATGATTCAAAAGTTTTAAGATAGAATTTTACTATAATTTAATTTAGTTTTACATGAGATGGGTAAGACAACCCATATGGAAGGGTCCATACCTTGTAACTAAAAGAATCACATATATCTCTATATATTTTTTGCATTTTGAACCCTACGATTTTTTTTCACCACCAATCTCAAAGATTTTGAATTTGTTTTGCTAGCATCCTTAGCTATGAATTCCTCAAAAGCGCAAATGTCTATATGTTACTATTTTATTAAAAAAAAGCGCAAATGTCTATATGTTACTATTTTATTTTTAAAAAAAAACAATTACACATGTAACCTTAAATACAATTGGTACGAAAAAACCATCCTAATATTTATCTAGTCCTTGATAGGTGAATTCACTTAAGTATGAACATTATAACTTATTGACATGTATATTTCGTACAAACTATCAATCAAAAGTTGAATTGACAAGCCTAGCTGCATACTTGTTTTTTCCTTATTGAAAAACATAATAAATATGAAAAAACAGAGCGACCCAAAACAAAAACAGGTCCTAGTCCGACCTCACCATGTTTGTACCACGTGAACTGCATGTGCACATGGATTGGGCATTTGAATGGGCGTTAATGTGTGATGTTATGAACACACACGAGATCATGTCCCATGAATGCTATTCATCTTATGAGCAATTACAATACTAGAGGGCCACCATTGTTTATCTTCTATGTTTATAATATGTACCTAATCTTTAGATCTATTAGAAAATTTGTAAGATAGCATAGTTTATCGTCTTAAAATCAGGCTCTGATAATAAGTTAAGAAATATTGTTGAGCCTAATTCAATCCTATAAAATCGATTTTGTAGAGTTGAGTTAGAGTCAACCACATTTCTTAACAAATATTATTAGTTTGTATTAAAATAAATAAATTATTATTAAATATATTTATATGCAAGGAAATATATGTGAAAAGTAACAAAGGTTTTTATAAATAGGAGTGGAAGTGTATTTATCAATTATCAATCGATATGACATCATATATATCCGTGATGTTTTTTATTTTTGAATTTGTTTTATTGATTAATTGAATGGCAATGCATTGCATGGTATCTCGGGAACCACATAAAAGAGTCCAAAACAAAACAGACACATGAGTCGTATGTAACTTTGTACAAACCTTATAAAGTACAGTAATTAAAAGAGGTGTAGGAGAATAGTAGTACTAGAATAACCTTACTTTTTCCGAGAGGAATTAGAGTAGCACTAATGTTTTATTTCTTTCTATAGTTATATTTTTGTTTATATAAATATTTTAAATTTTATTTTTAGTCTCTATTATTAAAAAATGACATATTTTAATTTTTATAAAATTTGTATGCATGCAGTTTATTCTTTGTTATTTTAAAAAAATTTAAATTGTTTATTTATATTTAAATTTTTAAAAAATTTTAATAATTTTTTTCATATATGTTTAGAATACTATAAAATATTTTTTCTATCAAATTACAGAATTTTTTAAAATGAAAAGAATTAAATATGAATTTTAATTTTTTTTAAAATAATGATAAAAGTAATGTAAATCTCAATTTAAAAATTAAATTTTGAATTTTTTTTAGAGAAACTTTTTATAATGTTCTAAATCTGTAAAATAATCATTAAAAAATACACATCGATTTAACGGTAGAGACTAAAACTACGTGCATAATAATTCTGTGGAGATTAAAATATATTATTTTTTTAATAGGGGCCAAAAATAAAATTTGATAATTTTATAGAGACTAAAAAACATATTTCACCCTTCTTTCTATATCTTATCATACAAGTATGAGTTAGAAGTATCATTATCAATCTATTAAAAATCATTTGTCAAGAACCTAGTAAAAGTTAATTGCATGATTTTTTTAAAAATTGTTTTTATTATAAATTATTTATATATGTTTATCTTTTTAATTCTCATCTTCTACTACAACATGTTATGTGTTTAATTTCAACAATCTACTTTTATATATATATATATATATATATGCGAGACGGAGCTGGTCTCCGAGTATTGAACCTTTTAGACTTAAAAATTGTAAATTTTCATGATAAAACCCGTGTCTGCAAAAGTCTAAAAAAAAACATCTCGATATAAAATATAATAGATCCACATATAATTATATTTGAAATGATTTACTTAATTATAAAATAAAAAATAATCATGTAAATTTAATCGCATTAAATAATCATACAAAAAGAAAAAAACTGTGTGATGGAGAAAGAAAAAATTGGAACTAAGAATTTTATCTCTCAAATTAAGACAATGATTAATTAAAATAAAATATATGTTATATTGATAGTGACGCGTGAGATAAAATAAATTATTAGTTTGATTAAAATTTTAAAAAATGAATTATTAGTATTTTTAGTGATACTAGATAAATATTGAAGAAAAAAAATGAAAGTGAGAAAGTGTGGGAAAAATTGTGAGAGATATTTGAAAATTTAATCGAGAAAAAATGAGACCATGACTGTCACATGTCAATCTTGAAAAAAGTTAGATATATAATAGAATGTTAAAATTGGACACATGTCATGCTGTAATAGGAAATGAGAATAAAAAATATAAACATTACTCGAACTTATATGTTATTTTCTTAGTGTAACTAATTTATATTGAAAGAGCAATTTAGGGAGTTCATGCAACTGATTTTTAATGGAATGATGGCTTGATAGTTGATTTTTCTTTTTCTCACGAGTCATTATCAACAAAATATTTATTTATTATAGTTAATAATTACCTTTATTTAAGACACCGAATTATTATTTTCAAAAGCCATAATTTCTCTTTTTTCCTGCTTTTAACAAATCCTTTTTCTTTTTTTATATGATTGTTTAATAAAATTAAATTTATATTAGTATTGTTCATTTTACGTAAAATCAAGTAATTTATTTTAAAATTAAATTTATATCTAAATATAATTTATAACGTATTAAATAAAATCATTACTAAAAGTATAAAAAGTGTATTAATTTTAATTTTTTTTACAACTGTGAATTTCTCATTTACATATAATATATATTATTTCATTATATGATATATTTAATAAGGTTACATATGTTTGTGGTCCTCATAAATATCTCATATTTTATTTTTAGTCATTTAAAATATTTTCTTTAAAGAATGACCCTCATAAAAATTTTCATCCACACTTTTAGTCTCTTAAGCTAAAACAGTCGTTAAAATCGTCGCTAATTAGTAAACAGTCGCTAATCATGTCGCTAAGTTATAGGAGGATCAAAAGTGTAGATAAAATTTTAATAAGGACCATTCTTTGAAGGAAATATTTCAAGAGACTAAGAGTGAATTATGAGATATTTAGGAGGACCACAAACATATTTAATATAAGCAATATAATTATATATTATTCATAATTTTAATATAAAAAATAAAATCAATTACTTAATAGTGTCAATATTTTTTTTTATAAAAGTCTAAATTTATTTTATTATTTAAATTTTAGTATTTTTATATATTTATCAAATTTAAAAATATTGGAATATTAATTTCAAAAATATATATGTAATTTTTTGAAAATTAAGTTTAATTACATAATAGTGTCAATAATGTTTTTATAAAAGTTATCTAAAATTATTTTATTATTTAAATTTTAATTTTTTTTATATATTTATCAAATTAAAAACTATTTGAAAATAAATTTCAAAAATATATTTGTTATTTTTTAAAATTAATTTATAATTCAAGTTTAATATTTATCATATCATGTGCGTGTGTGTGGTCTAGCGGTGAATCGCTTGGGTCTTGAGAGTGTGCTCCTCTCAAGGGTAGAATATTATATATTTTGTCACTATCATATTATTATTTTGGGTTAAATTACAATTTTGATCCTCCTATTTTACTTTGTTCGCAAAATCAATCTCTCAAATTTGTTTTTAAACAATTTTAGTCATTCATCCCCAATTTTGCTTTTAAAAATGCTGACGTGTAACTTTTTTTAATATGTGACACATTTTTTATGATGTGGCATAAGAAAAAAAATTGTCAGTTTATTTTGTACTTTATCACTTTATTAGTCAAATTAAAACACATTTGTTAATATTGAAAATTAATTGTTATACTTATTGATTTATTAATACATAAATAGAAAATAACACAACAACAATTTTATCATCGTGTTTTTTGGATGTTTCTTCTTCCTTGCCCTAACTTCTTCCATTGTATTCTTCATTCCCTAACTTCATCCTTTTGTGTTCTTCCTTGACTTCTCCATATCCATGTTCTTCTTAACTCATTTGTGATGATATTTGAATCAGTGACATATCAACCAACCTCTCTCATTCTAGGAGGAGGAGAATAAAATATTATTGTGGGTTAGACTCATCACTTGTGACTGCATGGACATATCAGTATGTAGACAGGAGGCTCTATGGATGTGAGTTATACAAGGTGTTTCTTAATTCCTAATTTTTACTTTGGGTATTCATCTTTTAAATCGCTAATTTTTTTGGGTAACCCGAATTTCAATGTAGCAATTATTCCTTCTTTTTTGGGTATTTTTTCAGTTACAAGGAAGGAAAAGATGTTCCTTTATTATTGACGTGATGAACATATAACATAACATTCACAAGAATTGATTAATTCACTTTTGAAAAAGGTGGATAATTTGAAGAATGATGATTAAGGGAGGAAGATTGGTGATGACTTGAAGAAGAACATCCAGCTTTTAGTTATTATTTTTTAATTTTGTCTTGGATTTTGATTATATTGTAGATCACAAAAAAATTTGTTGCTTAATATAATTTTATCTTCTGTCACTTAGTTAGTGTAAATTTATTTTCTATCACAGGGTTAATGTAAGTTTATTTTCTATCACTCTATTAATGTAAGTTTAGTTTCTGTCACCGAGGTAAAGGCAAGTTATGTTATAATGTTGTTATCAGTGGAATAAAACTTTGTTGGCTAATGTAATAACGTCAAGTTATCTTCTAATGTATTAAACAAATGTTTCATTAATAATTAGAAAGAAGAAGTATGGAATGATGTAATGTTGTATAATCTAAAATTTCCATTGAGGAATCATAGAAACCATTTCATTAATAATTGATCTATTACATAATCAAAGTGTTGTTACAGGTTGCACATAAATATATGTGATCCATTATATATAAATTTTAACAAAAAATATCCAAAACATTACACCAAAATAATATTTTACTATATGTTCAATCTAGTTAATTTTTGTATTTGTGACGCTTATGATCCCTGAGTCAAAATGCTAGGTGTCTCTTTGATTGATGTTATCTTTTTCTTCTTAGGCTTGTTACTACCTTTGGGAAATTTTCGATCTACCACTGGATTTCCTTGGCACGTTCTTGTGTTGTACCCAAAAGTCCCACTGCTTTTACAATTTACAGTTGTCAAATTCTTAGGCAGTACATTTTTTTTTGTTGAGAAAATGAGAAGTTCCATTAATCCAAAAACCATCAATACAAGGTGATCCAAAGTGATCCAACCAACCATGAATAAAAAACTAAAACACCCAAAACAAAACCTCCTAGGCTAGTTTAACATAAGCTCTGCCAAATGTTTCCTAACCTTAGGATAACACCACCCCTATAGGTTAAGGTATCCATAACCGTACCCTCAATTTTTGTATTATCCACAGTGTTCCCATAATATCTATTATTTCTAAACTTTCACACTTCATAGATTGTCTTAGCTGTTGCACCTCTAACCAACCAAGTCTTCCAACCTTTCCCCTTTTCATATTTCATGATCCACCTAAGTTCCTCACTCCAATTACTTGGATCATGGGCTATGTGCATCCATTCAAGGACAATTTTCCATATTATCTTCAAACTAGAACAATTGAACAACAAATGCTCAATAGCTTCAACAAGTTGGCAGAACATACAAGTATTATTCTCAACCATACCAAAACAGTGCATGTGCTCCCGAGTTGCTAACTTGTTGAGACAGGCTAGCCATAAAACAAACAAGGCACATGGCCGCTCAAAATTTTTGTAAAACAAATGCTTTCAATCCACTATAGGATAATCATCCTTGATGACTTGATAAATCTTCCAAGTATCAAATTTAACTGTCATCGTCTTCCAATCAGTCATGTTGGACATAACCTCTCTTTGTTTAATCGTTGCTTTAGTAATCCAAGAAGTATTTGTATTTACGTGCATATTCACCAGCTGGTGGTTTTTTATATAATAGGCATGCACATCCATAAATTGTCAGCTTTTTTTTACTTAAATTCCATAATAGTTTTGCCATGTTAGCCTTGTTCCAATCCTCAAAAGAGGTGATGTTTAGGCCCCCTTGATTCATTGAAGCACAGACCTACTTCCATGCCACAGGCACTTTCCTCGAGATAATATATCATCTCCAGTCCAAAGAAAATATTTGCAAATCACATCAATCTTCTGGATTACATTCTTTGGGAAAGGAAGGCACCACATCCAATAAACCATCATTGAATTGGTGACACTATTTATGAGTTGTAACCAGCTAGTATAACTTAGCAACCTAGTGCTCCAATGTTTCATCCTCATCACAATCCTATCAATCAAAGCCATATAATGATTCACAATTTTTTTTGCTCATGAGAGGGACCCCAAGATATCTAAAGGGAAGATCACCCTCATTAAAAGTGGTTATCTCCTTTATCTCATATTTAATCTTCTCCTCAGCACTGCGAACATAAATTTTACACTTTGTTGGGCTGCCAAACAAGCCCGTTGCTTTAAAAAATTCATGCATATTTTCCATGACCAAAGCAACAGATTTTGTGTCTCCTCTTCTAAACAAGAGGAGATCATCTGCAAAACTGAGATTTATAATATTAAGCTTTTCACATTTTGCATGAAAGTTGAAATCTGGAAGCTTCCTCAACTGTTGCAAGCTTCTATGCAGATACTCAATTACTATCACAAACAACAAGGGGGTATAGGATCCCCTTGCCTCAGCCCTCTTTTTACTTTCATCACTTTAGTCTACTGCCCTGCAATATTGGAAGTGAATGAAACAGTAGAAACAACCATCATTATCAATCTTCTAAACTTGTTTAGGAAGTACATTGCTTGAACATGATTCATCATTAGCTTTCTTTCTCTTCTTCTTGGTATAAAATGAAAGCATAAAACCTTTCCATGATATTATTAAGATATTGTACTAATATATCCAAGAACCATTGCCACGATTTCTTGTCTCTACTTCCACCATAACGTATGCAATCAGATAATTCTGATTGCTTCCATCTTTTTCCACTATTGCCATTAACTGACCACCATACTCACCCTCCAAGAAACATGCATCAAGACCAATTAAAAAAGTATGCTATAAGATAAATCTTATTGTTAATATATTATGACATAATACAAAGAAATATTATTAACAGAGAGATTGAGCTACATCCACCTACCATATCATATCACATCTTTATCCACATTTTTATCATGTCACGTCTTTATCATATTTAGTACACCAAATATAATAATTTTTATTATTGCTTCTGAAAATTGTGAAGATCTCATACTTAATGAGAGAAGTATCTAAAAATAATAATTTTTTTGAAACAATTGTATAAATATAATTAAGATAGATTGACACAATGTATGTGGTGACTCAATTATAATGGTTGTATTATTTGGCTATATCACTAAGGACAAGAGTTCAAGCTTTACACTTCTCACACTAACATGTTCAATCGTCACATGTGTAAAATATGAAATTTTCTTAGACATACAACTAGGACTTTCATGAAACACGTGTGAGAAAAAACTACACTGAACCGCATTAAAAAGCCACCTCATAAGAAAAATACAATTTGGTTTTTGCCATTAAGACGGTCACATGTGTTAAATACTTAATACACTTATTGTGTGACATTATAGGATGCATATTAAATTTAAATTATAAAATTAATTTTTAAATTTAAAAAATTAAGTCTATAATGAAATGAAGAAAATAAGAGATGTATTATCAATATAAAAAGAAAAATGTACATTGATATGAACAACAAATATTTTGTCAAATCACACATATATTTTAAAATTGTTTTTATGACATGAAAAATTTATTGGATGATAATATAAAACTATTTTACACTATTAATACATGTCCATTAAACACAATAAAAAAATACAAATTTTGAAAGAATTGTTCTTTATTTTAACAGTAAATAATCAAAAACTTATAAATAACATCAATAACATGAAAGATTCATCCTTATAAATAATATATAAAATATTAATATTCTAATCTAAGATCAAAATAAAAATTTAAATTAAAAAAAATATATATAAGTGTTCCTCTTCATTTATGTTTTCCTTTTCCCTTTTCATTTCCTTTCGGCTATAAATAAAAATGTATAAATAAGAAAGAGAGGTGTGTGAATAAAAGAGTAGAATAAAATTATTATTATTAAATATTATTTATTTAATGTGTTGTATGTAGTACTGATAAAAAAACGCTGAATCGAACAACACTGAAGTTAAAATAGTTGAACTATTATGTTTGGATAGTAAAAGAAGCATGTGTTACAAAAAATGGTTTTAGAGTCGAATCAAATGACAAATAAATCGAACCTTAACTGAAACCAACTTGAAAATAAAAAATATTAAAAATAAATTCAAAACAAAGTATAACGGTTCGTTAACAAATGATTCCATTTTAGAAAAATTGCCTCCTAACGATTTGGTACGGTTTAGTATTTTGAACCGGTATACCAAACCAATAAATTTGTTTGGATCGGTCTGGTTCAAATAAGCTTTTACTATGATTCGATTCAATTTTCTAAATGAGTTGTACCATAAACAATCCTAGTTGAATGTCAATAACATTCTATATTCAACGCATGTGAAGGTGAAACATGTTAATGTGAGACTTATAAGATTTGAACTCAAGTCCTTATTAATATAACCAAATAATACAATCATTTATGATTGAGTAAAAAAATACATTGTGTCAATATCTTAATTGTATTTATAATTTTTTTTAAATTTAGAAATTTCTCTCACAATTTTGTGAATTAATGGTAAAAGTTATTCTACTTGATGCAAAAAATATATAAAGACGTGATATGATATGAAAGTGGATAAGAATATAATATGATAGGGAGTGAGGTAACTCAATAAGCCCTTGATCTCGGATATTATACGTGGTGGTATGTATTACGACAAATATATGGAAGAAAAGCCAGAAAGAGGGTTTCTCAGACCGATATTTGGCCAAGAATTGGAACACCTTTATGAAAGCTGAACCAATGTAGTAAAGATGTGAGAGAGAAACCTTTAGAAACTTCAAAACCTCCACCTTGAACTCGGATAAGAGTAACCATAGGTTTATCTAGGTGAACAAGCCCTCATAAAAAGGAATGGAGCACTCCTCAAAAGTGATACATATCCTTTTGTCTGATTTTACACGAAGGACCAGCAAGTTAGTAGGGGCCAGCCACGATATTAGTCGCATTTACAGCCTCCAGATCACTTAAAATAGAAGGAATTCATAATATATCCTTGAGTCAATCCAGCAATATTTACTCGCATCAGCCAACTTCACTAAAGTGACTCCTTTCAGAGGTATCTCTTCAGCCCAGAAGATATCGACGAGATTGAGCCAATTAAGACCATCTGGTCGAACTCCACACATTAGGTGATCCTTGACTTCATCATCACTCGGCTCCCGGCCATAAGCAACACAATAAGTTTTGATGAAATTTTGGGCCTCCTCCTTATTCAAAACCCGACCTCCATCTCTAGAGTAAGTAAATCGGGAGAAAAAAGAGTGTCATCATTAAAAAAAAAGAGTGTCAAAGGAAGAATCATTAATGGAAGGTTCTCTATCCAAAGAACCACCAGAAACCTTCTATGACTCAGAATCATCAGATAGAAGTGTAACTTTAGGGGCCTGATTGATTAATGACTAAGTGGTAAGAATATGAACTAGAATATACCTCTATCCTAACTAAAAGAGAGGAATCACTACTTCCAAAATCACTGGACAAAATTATGGAATGATAGTTTACATTGGCCATGGTAGAGAAAATATTGAAAGTACGAAGCAAACTCATGGTAAGAGGGGTACCTAGAAAGAGTAAAGTCTGACAAAGAAGGTGAACAATTAAGTGCAAAGTGGAAAACTTTGATTATGGGAAAGACAAACACTCAAGAATGACGAAAGTTATCCCAAAAGTCAAGAGGTCTTATTTATAGAGGAAGGCGAGAAATATACTAGATCAATAGATACGAGAAGTTACAAATCAACGACTGGATTTCACCTAGGAAATGCAAACGAACTCAAGTTCACTCTAATGCTCTAGGGATTAATGTCATACCCTAACTTGCTAACCTAAAGCCATACTTTTGGAAAAACCATATAAATTTTTTAATGATGGGAGAGCATTTAATGCGCTTGCTCCCCATTACTTTTGTAAATGTTCCATGATCTCACTATGGTCGTACATAACTGCAGGAAGCCGACCACGACTTCAAAAAACTTCTCGACCAGTACACGACCGACAAACCTTGGGGGAAACAATTTTGGATAGGCCAAAGGCCCAACATTAAAACTCAATCATGTACAAATTCAATCAAAATTATCCAACGTATATAATCAACACACATGAGATTCAATATACATTTTTCTAATCTCTACATTTTTTACTATACTCATCTTAGACTACGCAACTAACTTAGACAAAAAAGTGTTAATCTTGCAAGTTCACTCTGCACCACCACCGCACCAGAGTTCAACATTATCAATTTTAGAATCTTATGTCATCTATTCTCAATTCTGTTTATGTGTGGAACACTATTATTTGTTTGGTTTAAATACTATCTTAACTTTTAAATAGTTATATTTAGTCAAGAATATTCCAATAATCCATATGTGTTTGTCTTTTGTGTTTATTATTTTTTGGAGATGGGTAATTTGGTGACAGTGGCAGCAACCCTAATATGGGGGGTGTTGTAACATTTGTCCTTTAGCCTAGAGATAAAAATGATAAGCAAGTTGAATGAGTTTGATTTAAAATTTATTTCTACTTGAGGACAAGACATAGGCACATGTTGAGGTAGGGGTCCCTACCCTTTTGTGGCACCTCTTGGACTTGTAAATTGAGAGGTGGAGATGCTTCTCAATTCCGTATTTAAACTTATATTTTATACGTACAGGACAAAATCGTCTTTCCATTTTTGTTCTTTGCATTGGACAATTATAAAACGCCATTTTTTTATTATAGTTTTTTGTTTGTACATTTGTATGTACCAAAAATTTATACTATTTTAATATTTTTCTGCTCCTAAAAAAAAATTTAATAGTATAAATATCTTTTTAATATAAAAAAGGGCTTTAAATTTTTTTTCACATATATAGACATTTAATCATGTGATGAAATGTTAGTGAACCGTTGTACAAAAATATAGTATAATATGAATGCATAGTAATCTTTTTTGGTACATAGTTTAAAATAATTTAATAGTATTACAATTTTTTTTATATAATATAAGTTCTTTATTATAGAAATTAAATATTGGACAAACAAAAAGATTATATATAAATATTATAAATAAAGAAAAGGTTTATTTACAATTTTGGTCATTTTATTTTATTTGATTTATGAAATTGATCCTCCTATATTTTTAACAGTGATCGTCTTTCATACTTTTGCATTTAAAATTAACAATATTTATATTTTTTAAATGAGAAGTTTAGTTTGAAATGTGATAAATTATTGTATATGAATATATAGTGAAAATTTATAAATAAAAATTAACATCTAATCGACTTTCTATAAAAAAAATGAAAAAAAAAATAAAATTGTTTGAATTTAAAATAGAAAGACTAATTTTGTGAATTGTATAAAAATGAGAATCTATAATTTAATCTAAAATTTTTTAATTAATCTTTTACATTAATAATTAAAAACATTAAGCATGTAAGAGAAAGTTTTGCCTTTTATTTCTATGGTGTTATCCCCAATTCAATATATATATAAAAGGAGGAATATATTTACTCCAAGAGTAAGTGTTGAAGACTTACTCCAAATCTTAATCATTGATTTTTATTAATCTAACGGCTTTAATTAATCTTTTATATAGAAAAATATTTTCAAAAATAATTAGATTAAATGATCAATTAAAATCGTTAGACTAATGAAAATCAATGGTTATCCAGACTTACTCCACATCTTAACCATTAACTCTTCTCAATCTAATGGTTAAAATTAATGAGTATTAGTTTTCTCTCTCCACATCTAATTACTTATTATTTTTAGCCATTAGATTGAAAAAAATTAATGATCAAGATGTGGAGTAAATCTTCATAACTTACTTTTGGAATAAGAATATCCTTCAACGTATATATATATATATATATATATATATATATATATATATATATATATATATATATATATATATATATATATATATATATATATATATATATAGGAGGGTTATATTGACTCCAAGAGTAAGTTATAATAACTTACTCCACATCTTGACCATTAATTCTTTTCAATCTAATGGTTAAAAATAATAAGTCATTAAATGTGGAAAGAGAAAACTATTCCTTATTATTTTTAACCATTAGATTGAAAAGAATTAATGGTCAAGATGTGGTGTAAGTTATTATAACTTACTCTTGGAGTCAATATAACTCTCCTCATATATATATATATATATATATATATATATATATATATATATATATATATATATATATATATATATAGGGAGCATATCAAGTGAGAGCAATTTTAAATGAGAGGAATAAATATCAACCTTTAGATTTATTAAGAGAGAGAAATTAATAGCCACATTAATGTATTAACATTCTCTCTCTTGATGAATCTAAAGGTTGATATTTATTCCTCTCATCTCTCATTTAAAAATGATCTCACTTGATATGCTCCCTATATATATATATATATATATATATATATATATATATATATATATATATATATATATATATATATATATATATATATATATATATATATATATATATATATATATATATATATATATATAACATGATAATGAATCTGAACATGAGAATGTAATTCTTTTTTTCCTCTCCTCCATCATTTCATTATAATAATAGAAGAGAGACAAAAAAATGACGCATAATCTCCACCATTTATTTTAAAATATTATAATTTATATTTATTTTCATGTTCTCACATAAAAATGTCATTCTCATATACACATATATATAAATGTATTAAATAATATTATATATAATATTAAATTTTTTAATAACAAATTATTTATAGTTTATTATTAGTATTTTTTTAGAATTACCTAAAATGCATTTAAATTCCGACTAATATAATTTTTATGTAAATTTATTTATTATTTATCAAATTATTTTTATATTACAAAATTTAATCGTTTAAATATTTTATTATAAAAATTCAATATCCTACACAAGAATTGATTAATTCAAAAGAGCAGTCGTATTGTATAGGAGCGCGGGATCCAATTAAAATTAGAACAAAACTTATGAATTGTTACAACCTTGCCGAATTTAAACTTAATTTTTTTTCTTCTTTTAATTACTAAATCTTCACCAAACGGATACCTAAAATTTCCTAAAATTCTTCAAAATCAAAGAGTTAAAATAAATATTTATTTAACTATAAATATATAATAATTAAGCAAGAATGATTTCTCTCCAACAACAAAATCAACACCTGAGGATGAAAATAAATTTAAGAAAAAAACAACAATCTTAATTTCTCTATCTTTGGGTTAAGAGTAAGGGCAACATTGTCGTCATCTACTCCATCACCTCTATATATACTAAGTTCCCACACAATCATTTTTCTCACTTCATCTTCATTATTTTTTCTAAGTTTATTGCAAAATACATAAACTACTCACTATGCCTTCACTCTCAGAAGCCTATAGAGCACACCCTGTGCACATTAGCCACAAGCACCCTGATTTCAACTCACTTCAAGAACTTCCCGAGTCTTACAATTGGACACACCTTGATGATCACACCATTAATTCCAATAATATTATGAAGGAAAGTACTAGTAGTGTCCCTATTATTGATCTCAATGACCCTAATGCTTCAAAGCTAATAGGACTTGCATGCAAAACATGGGGGGTGTATCAAGTAATGAACCATGGCATCCCCTTAAACCTTCTTGAGGATATTCAATGGCTTGGACAAACACTTTTCTCTCTTCCTTCTCAACAAAAAGTCAAAGCCACTCGTTCCCCGGATGGCGTTTCGGGATATGGTCTTGCTCGTATCTCTTCCTTCTTCCCCAAACTCATGTGGTATGAGGGGTTTACTATCGTCGGTTCCCCTCTTGACCATTTTCGACAACTTTGGCCTCAAGATTATGCTAAATACTGGTACGTGTCATTGTTAAGAGTCTCATATTAAACCTAATATATATATATATATATATATATATATATATATATATATATATATATATATATATATATATATATATATATATATATATATATATATATATATATATATATATATATATATATATATAACTTAATTTTGTGATATTAAGTTAAGTCTAAACTAAATTTCAAGATATTTCAATTATAAAGATAAGTGTGGTAATGTGTCCTCAATTCTCATTAATAATAAAAAAAAACTAAACTAAACTAATTATCTCTTCTCTATAATATCTTATCCTTTTTCACAAATTTATTCTATTTTTCTTTTTAAATAAATTTTTAAAATATTTTTTTTGTGTGGCGACGGTACTAATGGCCAAACTATATAAGCCCATTTTCTTATCCTATAGTTCACTTAGCAAAGATCAAAATGAAAGCTATGTGTGTGTGAATGTATATATCTATTTATGGACCCACACACCCTTTGAAGAATGAAAGGGTAAACTAATCATGAGAATCAATTGCACCAAATCCACTAGTTTATGTTTTGAAATCTCTTAATTATTTAGTCAACTATGTTTTGATTTTTCCTAACACTCTCCTAATTATATGTGATTTTTGTGGTTTTGTCTTTTCAGTGATATTGTCATGCAATATGATGAGACCATGAAAAAGTTAGCAGGAAAATTAATGTGTCTAATGTTGGACTCTCTTGGTATTACAAAGGAAGATATCAAATGGGCCGGGTCAAAAGCCCAATTTGAAAAAGCTTGTGCAGCTCTCCAACTAAACTCCTACCCTAGTTGTCCGGACCCGGATCACGCGATGGGTCTCGCCCCGCACACGGACTCTACATTTTTAACTATCCTTTCTCAAAACGACATAAGCGGGTTACAAGTTCAGCGCGAGGGTTCAGGGTGGGTCACAGTTCCCCCGCTTCACGGAGCCTTGGTCGTTAACGTGGGCGACCTCTTTCATATTTTATCGAACGGACTATATCCTAGCGTGCTCCATCGAGTTTTAGTGAACCGGACCCGACAAAGATTTTCCGTTGCTTATTTATATGGGCCCCCTTCCAATGTAGAGATTTGTCCACATGCAAAATTAGTAGGCCCAACAAAACCCCCTCTTTATAGGTCAGTAACTTGGAATGAGTACCTTGGCACAAAAGCAAAACATTTCAACAAAGCACTCTCATCTGTTAGACTTTGTACACCTATTAATGGTTTGTTTGATGTAAACGATTCTAACAAAAATAGTGTCCAAGTGGGCTAAATAGGTATTTCAACTTTTTAATCCTTCCTTCTTGCATGGTCTATTTTGTACCAAACATATATAAAAGCCAAAAGGCAATATTGTGAAATGAAACACTAGCTATTTTTAAATTTTACAACAACTTGGAATTTGGTGGAACAAACAAGAAAGCAATTTAAAGTTCAAGGTTGAGGGTATATACATGGATAAATTTGTTTGGCTCAAAATGGGAGAGGAGCCATTATTAGTTCAGAGGATAAGATACATCAAATCAAACAATATTTTAAAAAATAATACTTCCAAACAAAAATTTAAAATGTAACTATAGTAATGCAAACATAGAGTTTCACTGTTCTTTCGTTTGTATTTTGTAGTGAAAGTGACATAGCAAATTTGTCGAATTTGAATATATTCAATTCCACCACAAGACAAACAAAACAACATTTCTTTGGAACTTGATATTTATTTTTTATTTTATGTGGCAACAACCGTACGTGCACATCTATAGATTAGTTTTAAGTTTGTATATATATACATAAAATAGGTTTACAAAGTCTAATTAAAATGATTTTTATTAGGCATAAGATGTGCATATATTTTATTAGCTCAATAATTTTGATTTCAAAAATTAAAATAAGTAATTTATTTCTTAATATATTAAAAAAAGCTTTTTAATCAAATACATTTGAATAATTTTAATTAAAATTGTGTCATCGATCCATGACAATGGGCAGGTTTAAGTAGGATAAGGGGTGTTCGCGGTGCAGTTTGAGCAATTTTTACGTAAAAAATATTTAAACCACAAGAGAAAAAAAGTGTGTGGTTCGGTTGACTTCTAGAAATAAAATCGATTCAAATCAAACCAAACTAATGTAGTTTGGGTTGGTTCGGTTGATTTATTTTTTTTATTTAAAATTATTGTGTCATAGATACATCATTTATGCGTTATCAAATAACAATAAAACTCATTAAATTTGGACAACAATTTTTTATTTAATATACAAAATAAGATTGGATAAAAGTGGAATAAAAAACATAAAATAATAACATAAAACAATATCAAAAACATTATAATGAAAAAAAAAAAGAGGAGCGAAAGATTAGAGAAGATAAAAAATAAAGAGCAAAAGACATGGGAGATTAGAGAATACGAGGAGCATTAAAAACGTAATTGAAGAGAGAACAGTAGAATAAAAATAATAAGATGAAAAAGAAATAACTTAAGAGATGAGAGACTAGAGAAGAAGAGGTGATATGTACTTGGAAAAGAAGATGAAAAAAATGTGCAATACCGCTAGGTGAGATTTGAGAAGATTTAAACTAAAACCTTTAGTATGAGGAAGGGAAAATCATTCGTAATCGTAAAACTAAGGCATAATACGTTTGAGTTTGAGTTGGATGTGAGTTAAATGAATGTTGGTTCTAACGTAATGCGGTTTGGATCGATTTGGTTTGGTTTGTAAATTACAAACCGTAAACCGAATCGAACCGCGCAATTTAGTTAAAAAAATGGCTCAAACACTTCTGAACCAAATGCGGGTTTTTGCGGTTTTGGTTTGATTCAGTTCAGTTTTGCGGTTTTGTATTGGGCCGGTTTGGTTTTGAACACCCCTAGGCAGGATACTATAATACACGTAGTTCAAAAATTCACATACCCGAGCCCATACCCGCGTCGACACAAATGTTCATACCGGTACTCGTGCCATATGGGTACCTCAATACCCATATCCATATCTGTTTACCCGCGTTTGTAGTAAAATTAAATCAATTAATTACAAAATATCATATAATTTTAATTTTTTTAACAATATTAAAAAAATTATGGATGTATAGTTAAGTTAAGAAATAGATAATTTTTTTTATTAAAATGTGTAATAGTTTAATAACGATATGTTTTTTAAAAGTTATACATACATTTTTATATAATAATATAAATGACATTATATCAATATATACTGCGAGTATGGATCGGGGTGGGTAGTAAGATATATGTACCTCCACCCATACATATCTATTTTAATAACTAATTACAAGTGCTTGTACACGTACCCATTTTATGATTTTTATCCTACCCATTTTAATTATTTTTTCAGATACTCATAGGATATTATGAGTCAAATTGCTATCACTATTAATCCAAGTTCAATGTCATAGTTAAAATTAAAGATTTAATGCTCTAGCTAATTTACCGTTTAAATTATCAACTACTATTAAAGTTTTGTGTGCATGTGTGGCTTAATGATTAAAGCTTGAGTTTTGAGGGCGTGTTTCCCTCAAAGTCTTAGATTTAAATTCTGTTAACTCCAAATTGCCTATTAAAAAAACTATTATTAAGGTTTTTGTTGTCATTAAAGATGTCTTGGTGTCAACTAAAATTATCTTTTTGTTAAGAAAATAGAATATTTTAATTAAATTAAAGAAATAAAGAGAGAACAAGGTAGATATTCTAATAATTTAAATTACTTTTCTTAGTTGACATTTGTAAATAGAACATTACTATTCCAAGTTAACACTTTGATAGATAATCCACATTACTATTTTTAATTGATTTTTAGATAGATATTTTAAAATAATATTAATATTTTTCTAATCTATTATAACACTCATTTGAAATATCTATCTCGATGTTCCATTGAAGTCTTGTCAAGAAGAATCATATAGGAATATAGGTTTCCTCGTTAAAAACCTTATTATGAAAAATATATTGGGATAAAAACCTTAATAAGGAAAAAAAGAGTACAACATTATGCCACCCCTCAACCATACACATATAGTTCTTCTTTAAAGATTTCGAATGCGGCGCATTTTAATATTTTGTACATGTTTCTTGAAAATTGATGTAGGGAGTGCTTTTGTGAAGAGAGCCGCAACATTACCACTTGAACAAATATATTGAATATCAACCTCTTTATTCCTTTCAAGTTCTTGTGTGAATGAGGATAGCTTTGGAGAAATATGTTTGGTTCTATCACTTTAGATGTAACCTTCTTTCATCTGGGTAACACATGCAACATTATTTTCATACAAAATTATTGGATTCTTATCTATTGGTAAGTCTGACGCTTCTTAGATACGCCGAGTCACTGATATTAAGCATTTACACTCTTTGCTTTCTTCATGAAGGAAAATTACTTCAGCATGATTTTAAGAAGTTTCTATAAGTGTTTTCTTTTGAGATCTCCATGATATTGCAATGTCACCATATGTAAACACATATTCATTATGTGATTTAGCGTTATTTGGATCTGACAAATATCCTGCATCTGCATAACCATAACCAAGCAAAACTGATTTTGTATTATTAGAGTAAAACAAACTAAGATCAGATGCATCTCAGAGATATTACAATATATGTTTTATTCCTTTCCAATGTCGTTTTGTAGGACATGAACCGAGTCTTGCTAGTAAATGTACTGCAAAAACTATATGAGGTCTTGTACAGTTAAAAAAGTACATGAGTGCTCTAATGTCACTGAGGTATGACACTTCAAAGCCAATATCCTATTTATTATCTTCCTTAGATCTAAATGGATCCTATTCAACATTAAATATTATACTCATAATTTGAGTACTCAACAGATTTGCCTTGTCCATGCTAAACCTTTTCAAAACCATTTATGTATAATTCGGTTGATGTACCAATATACTATTTTTACTATACTGAATTTTTAAACCAAGGTAGAACCTGATTTTTCTCAAATCTTTCATTTCAAATTCTTTCTTTAAGTAATATTTTGCTTCCTTAATTTCTCTATTAATCCTAATGATATTAAAATCATTAGCATAGACAAAATTATTACAAAATCTGATATTGTTTTTCTTATAAAAACACTAGTGAAAATAGGATTATTCTCATAGTCTTCTTTAAGCAAATATTCACTTAGCCTATTATACCACATGCGCCCATATGGTTTTAACCAATACAATGATTTTTGCAACCAAATTGCATACATTTCTCTAGGTTTAAATGTCTCAGGCATCTTAAATCCATTTGGAATTTTCATGTATATATCACTATCAAGTGATTCATACAATAAGCTGTAATAACATCCATAGGATGCATATAGTGATTGTTAAATAGTGGAAAACCAATTAAATGACGAAAAGTAATGGCATCCATAACATGAGAATATGTTATCTCATAATTAATTCTTAGTCTTTAGTAAAACCTTATGCAACAAGACGAGCTTCGTATTTGACAATCTCGTTTTTCTCATTTCGTTTGTTTACAAAGACCCAGGTATACCCAACCGATTTCAAATCTTTGGATACAGCCACAATAGGGCTAAATACTTTTCGACTTTAAAGAGAATTTAACTCTGTATCTATTGCATCCTTCCAATTTTTTCAATCATGTCTATTGTGACATTCACTCATATTTCTAGGTTCGGGATCATCATTTTCATTCATAATTTCACATGCAATGGAGAATGAAAATATTTAATTTATATTCATACCTCTTTCGGTTCCACAAATTTCCCGTATTAACATAATTGATTGAAATATCATTCTTATTTTTAGTTTCATTACCAATTATCTTATTATCATCAAAGGTGGAACTAGGGGCTGTGGTGGGCCACGACCCACCCCAAAAACAAAATTATACCGTATAAATTTATTATAATACCCTAAAAAATATTAGTATATAAATTTTTATTCCATTTTAGACAGTTTTCACATAAAACTTCTCTGGCGTAGCTTCTTCTCTATTCGACTCTCCTTTTTTTAAATGCATCGCTTTCCATAAACCCTAAAACTGTATGTTTTCACTTTCCCCTAAAATTTTACCCTAAAAATAGACAAAGTAATAGTTAAAATTGTATGTTTCTGCTTATTGGATAGTATTTTTATTTATTTAATTCTGGGTGAGATGTTCAATTAACACATGAGGTTAGATTTTTATATTTATACTTGTTAATAATAATAATTTTTTATAGAATATGTGAAATTGCTTAATTGAATGAGTGATTTTGAAATCACATTTGATTATTGTTATTGTTATTAACTTGTAAACTGTTTTTTCCTGTTAGTTTTAACTTATAACAACAGGTTTGATTGTGAATTTGTGATTGTGTTAACTTATAACAAGTTTTTTATAACTTATAAAAACAAGTTTTTTAACTTATAACAACAAGTTTTTTTGGTTTTTTTCGGTTTGAAATGTAGTTTGTATTATATAGATTTAGTTGATCGATTGTCGTTGATGATTTCTTATAAGGCAGAAGAAATAAAGATGAAGAATGGAAAAATTAATCATTTTTTAAAGAGGAAAGTTTGTGAGAATGCTTCTACATCTGAACCTATTAAAGTTTCAAGAATCGAAGAAGTGACAACTTCTATGCCCCAACTAGTTAAAGTTCCACCATTTGTTGAAGTGGCAATTTCTACCCCTCAACAAGTTGAAGTTCTAACAAATTGAAGAAGTGACAACAACTATCCCTCAACCAGTTGAAGTTTTAGATGATATTTTGAATTATTTAGAACGTGATCCTGGAAAGTGTCCTCCAATATGAAAATATTCACCAAATCAAGTCGATCAAATATAGAGAGCTTATATGAAATGGGGTCTATACCAAATCTGTTTAAAAGAATATCATTTGTCCGATAAAGAGAATCAACCAAGACGGTTTCAAGAAACTTGATTTGAAATCTTTTATTCATGGCTAGAATAATCACCTTTAAAGGATGTCATATATTGCTTTCCATGATATCTTTTTAACAAATGACCAAGTGGAAATTCTAGATCTGATGTCTTTATTACTACAGGTTTTAGAGGTTGAAAAAGAGTGAGAGATGGAAATAATTTTTCTTTTCTTAAGCATATAGGGAAGGATCTTCGCTCGGCACACAACAATGCAATGGAAGCTTATCAAGACTTATTGAATAAAGAGGCACATATTGAGAATGTTTTTCAAAAACAAAGCTCAATTCAAAGAAAAAAGAATCAACTATGTCTCAAGAATTCAATTGACATTGTTCGTTGGTTGGCACTTCAAACTTGTGCTTTTAGAGGCCATGATGAATCTGAAAAGTCAAAAAAACCAAGGTAATTTTCTCGAGTTGCTAAAACACTTGGCATCTTATAATGATGAAGTATCAAAAGTTGTTTTGGATAATGCTCCACAAAATGACAAATATACTTCACATAAAATTCAAAAAGAGCTCTTGGAAATTATTGCTAGTAGGGTTAGAAAGTATATCCGTGAAGAAATTGATGATTCCAAATTTTGAATCCTAGTTGATGAAGCTCGTGGCGAGTGAAACAAGGAACAAATGGCTCTTGTTTTAAGATTTGTTAACAAATTTAGTTTATTACAAGAGCATTTTTTTGATGTGGTAGATGTGAATGACACAACTTCATTAACTCTTAAGAAAAATGAATGTAATATACTTTCTCGACATAACCTTGATGTTTCTAACCTTCATGGCCAAGGGTATGATGGTGCAAGTAATATGAGATAAGAATGGAATGGTTTACAAGCATTATTTCTACCACATGCTCACATTTTGATATTCTTACATGCTCAATGTAAATACCTCAAACCTTCTGACATTGACCGAACCATTTGTGCTGAGATATATGACCCTTAACAGCATCCAACATTGTACAACTTGGTCAGAGCACATATGGTCCATGGACCATGTGGTTTATCGAGGTTGTCATTACAGTGTATGAAAAATAGAAAATGCTCTAAATTCTTTCATAAGAATTTCATTGATACTACAATTGTCGCTGTTGATGGCTATTCACATTACAGAAGAAGATCAGTAACACTCATTATTCACAAAAATGGCATCCCTTTGAACAATGGGCACGTCCTCCCCTATAATAAAAAGTTGCTATTGAAGTACCGTGCTTAGATCAATATAGAGTGGTGTAATCAGAGTACGTCAATCAAGTATATTCATAAGGGGTACGATAGAATAACCGCATCCATAGTACCTTCTAGGCGGACATCCTTGAATGATAACGAGATCATTGATAAGATAAAACAATATCTTGATTATAGATATGTCTCTCCATGTGAAGCAAGTTGGCGAAGTTTCCCTTACAACATTCATGGAAGGAAGCCAGATGTTGAATTTATGTTTTTCCATCTTATTGGGGAGAAGTCTGTGTACTACACTGATTTTGACCGCATGGAGAATAATTTGGAGAAGGAAAGCGTCACAAAATCTACGTTTTTGTTGTGGTAAATTGCAAATCAGAATTTAGTAGATGCCATGCAATTAACTTACAGACAGTTTGTCACAAGGTTTATTTATGAAAAAAAATGGGGAAGCCAAGGAAAAAAGGGTTTACAATTGGGCGTTTCATATGAGTGCCACCTTCTACCAGATAACTTTTTTATCTATGGATGATGTTGACAGCTGTAAATGGACCAACAACTTATGAGGAAATTTGAAAGGTAGGCGAAAGAAAATATGACTCATTTAGGGATGCTTGTTTTGCAATGGGTTTCCTTGAAGATGACCGGGAATGCATTGGAGCTATTAAAGAGGCAAGTGAATGGGGTCAGGATATTTCCTTCAAAAACTTTTTGTAATTATGCTTCTATCTGGAAATGTAAACAGGCCTGTGATAAGTGCCAAAATGTACTTATTTTGTGTATGTAAATAGTGGCACTTATCGATACTTTTGTTAACACCGTTTGAGTAATTCCCCGTTTTATGTATAAATACGTATACTTTGTGAATAGTTGTATTTTCATATACTTTTATACCATTTGCTAGTTTTTCCTTTGTTTTTATAGGTATTCATGCTTATTGGATCCTTGAGGAATAAAGTGTCAAAGGCACGGCTTCGATTTCGCAATTTTGGTGAAAGCTCGCTTAGCCACCGTCAAGCGGACTTCCAAAGACTCAAAATAAGGATGATAAAAATTATCATTTTGGTTTCCATTCATTCATTATTGGATAGAGCATTGAATAAGCTTTCCAACGCTTCGAACCGGGCGCAATTCGGAGTTACGGTTCTCGAGTTATGGCGAAAACAAATCAGCATCTGGAAGCAATTTTGAGCTAAGCGGAGGGGGTCCGCTGAGCGGAGCTCCAGCGGAGCAAATCAGCGTCTGGAAGCAATTTTGAGTCCGCTGAGCGGAGGGGGTCCGCTAAGCGGACCTGCTAAGACAGCAGCTCGTTAAAAGGGGCCAAAATCACATTTTTAGGTCATGGGTTGGGTATTTTTGAGTCCCAACACCATCAACTTCATTCTTAGATCAAAATTAGCTTAGAAAACAACTTCGGAGGTTGCATAAGGATGATCGGGGGTGGATTGAGCGTTGAATGGAGCTGACAAACTGGGAGATTTTCGGTTCATTTCTCTTCTTCTTTGTGTATTTCTCTTTGGTTGGGTTTTGTTTGTATATTTACTCGAATCTTATGTATATTTACCGATTATAATATTATAATTAACTTGCTTTACGAATCTGTGTTGATGTTATCCTGGATTTTTGCTCTATGCTGGGGATTTGAGGTGCTTTAGAGATAAACTTCTTGAATCCTTATCTAGGATGATTATCTGTTGGTTCTGAACTCTAGAGATAGATTTAGAGCTAGCATTCACTGTTTGTATCTGTACTTAATGCTTTCGTGTTTGAGCGGCGCGCGAGAGATCGCCGACGCGAGAATACGGATGTTCTCGTGACTTCGCGTTAGAGATAACCTTAGTTATGAGATGATCTCGTTTGTGCTCCAGAGATGGGCGCTTATGTGAGAGATACGTGATGACATAGATGAGTATCGTAGGTTGAGTATAACAGGTTGGTAAGTGTATGTTTGTGAAGAGTGGATATATTTACATTCCTGATAAGTTATTTCTCTTCTAAGAATGTGTTTATTCTTTTCCTGTCTATATCTTTGTTTACTTTTTGCTCATTCAATCCTGAGCTCGAAACCGTAGAAACTGTTGAATGGCATCTCTCCATCTCTGAGGACGATAATTCCCGGATCAATATTTCCAAATCTTTCTTTTGTTGTTTGCCCTATACTGCATTCAACAGCCTGCCCATGTTTGGACCGAGTTGTGGGTTTTATTATCAGATGGTTTTTTGCACAGACAAAAACAGTTGGCCAATAACACAGTTCAGGTTTACTTTTACTATCAATGCTTTTATTTTTTTTCCTGGAATATGGTAATATACATTGTAAATAATGAAAAATTATGTGTTATCACTATCTGTAACACCCGTATATTTTAATTTTAAATTTAAATGGAAATTTAATTAATAATTAGAATTATAGGTGGTTGTGGAAATTAATTGGAAAAGGATGGTTTATGGTGTTGGGCCAAGTGTGATGTTAAGGAATGAGGAGGTGTTATGTTAGTAAAAGTTTTATTCCAATTAAAAGGTTATTTTATAAAATAATAAGGAATTGAGAATAAGAAAAGGAACGTGAAAAGCAGATCAGAGGAGATGAGAGATTGGAAAGCTGGTACGTGAAGAGGAACAATGGAGGGAGATACCAATCAAGAATCTTTGGCTAAGGTAAGGGGGGACTCTCCGGTTATCATCTATTATCGTGTTCTTAGATAATAATATTGATTAGGGATGTTGTTGAGTCAATTGGATTATATGTTGGGTTTAGGGAGGTTATGAATTGATGAAAATTGCATGGATTATTGGTTGATTATGTGTTGTTTTGATGTGTGATGATGAATAATGATGCAATTGATGATTAACTGCCTGTATATGATGTTTAGAGTCAGTTGTGGACTCAAATTGGGTGAGATCGCAGGATCTGACGCAGACCTGAAAATCTGTGAAATCGCCAGTTCGCGCCGCGTCCTAGTGTTGGCGCCGCGAAGGCGTACTTGTTTCTCGCATCGCGCCGCGTGCATAGGTTGGCGCCGCGAACGTGTTTGTGTGCTTCAGGTCGCGCCGCGAGCCTTGGTTGCGCCGCGTGCTGTAGCGATAGTTGTTTTCTTGAAAAAGTTAAATGATGTGTAACTTTCAAACCGTAAGTCTGTTTTAGACGCCGTTTTGGACGTTGTTCCTTAAATTGAATACTCTACCCTAAGAAATAAATATAACAACAATAACTTGATTTTATTTTGAAAAGTATCGTTTTCTTCAAATCTGGTTTACTCTTGTTTTGCATAAATGAGGAGGTGCAATGGTTTGTTGCTTGCATAATTGAATATGTGCAATGATGGGTGTTGTTATAATATGATTGCTCCTGCTTGTTATGCAAAATGGATGTTGTTCATGGTAAATATGGTTATCATGTGTCTTGATGAATGATGATGTAAATGCTCTGCTATTGTTGGGTTGATTTGTTGTACTTGGTACACGATTGTGAGGGGTGCTATTGTTGTTGCACTGTGTGGTGAATGTTTTATCTGTTATGATGTCGTGGTTGTAAATGGTAATTGATATACATATATTGTTGATGTAAAATATGTATTTATTTATGGTTGAGAAATAGCATAACTGTGTGTGGCTATTGATTATCGTGGTAGTTGATGATTATGACATTTGGTTGTTTAATGTTGATGGTGAGCATGTTATGGTTGATACATGCATTTCATAATCATGTTGTGGGCTGTATCCCTTATGGTGGTGGGACAGCGGTAGCTAATTCCCATTGTGTGGAATTGGTGAGAGAAGTAGCCGAATCTTTATGGTGGTGGATCGGTGAGATGGGTTATCCCATGTTTGGTACCACATGCATATAGTTGCATTTGCATTAGGTTGTTGTGTATAATTATAACATGAATGGAAGATTGTCCAATGTTATAATATTTGATGATGGTGTAATTGTTATGGTGTTGCCTTTTGGTGATGTATTCTATTGTGTTGTGTGTTGATAAGTACTTCTTGACAATCTGAATATGATAAAATTGGGTGAATAATATAACTATGATGTGTTGTTATTTAAGATGCAATAACATTTGTTAACTGTGATGAGACTCACCCTTACTGTTGACATTTTCAGATTGGCGAATAGCGGCTTGTGGCTTTGGTGAGGATAGCTCATAGGCCAGTTTGTTTAAGTATAGCGTCGGTGTCATGCTCTGATATTGTAACACTGGGGAACGCTAGTTTAGAGTCTATGATGTTACTCTATTGTGTTGTTATTGTATTAATTTTGTGGGATATTGCATAGGTGATGTTATGCTTATCCGTATGATGAATATTCCGTTGTGTATAAACATGATTTTGTTAAATTGATGATTCGTTCCTAAGTGAAGCATGACAATTGATTTATGATGATTTGTTTTAAATTGAATTGTGGCACCCTTGTTTTCATGTTTTACTCTGAAAATTATTTTATAAATTTACGCGGGGTTTAGAAGGGTGTTACAATAGTGGTATCAGAGCCTGGTTGGTCCATCCGGCCAATTGTTGAGTCAGTTGAGTTGCGCGACAGTTGTATATTGTCGGCATTTTATCCCTTGGTACGCGACATGTGAGTGAATCACTGTCGGTACTTGGTTGTTTGTTGCAGGTGTTGGGTTGAAACAAGTGGGGGAGAAGTTTCGCTTCTCAGTTATGTTTCAGTTGTAAGATGATTGATTCAGTAGGCTGTTGTTGGCAACAGTGCAAGCGTTGTGGAAGTTTGTTGTTTCCCGAATTGAAGGTGACTTGGAACTAGGACTTGACTAGTAATTGAGTTGGGACATCTTGAAGGAAGATGATTAGAGTTAATTGACAATTATTGTAAGAGAAGGAAATTAGAAAGTTGCGATGTGTCAGCTCTACTGGTGTACTGCGAAGATGTCAGTTGAGTAGCCTTACGTCTCGGAAGAGATTCGGCTGCAAGTTTGCAAAGAGGGTTGCTGTCGTAATGTTCCAGAAATCGCACTTCGGCGATAGGATGTGTTGCTCAAGTTATAAGAATGTTTGGAAGTGAAGAGATACGATAAGGGGCTGTTTGGAATATGATAGAGTTGAAGAGAATGAGTTTTGGAGAGAGACTTTCGTAAGCAAAACGCAGGAAAATTGCTGAATAGCTGCGGAACTTCGAAAATTCATAACTGGAGTTCTGGACATCCGAATTGAGTTCCGATTGAAGCGTCGGAAAGCTAACGAAATGAACTTTGTTATAAAAATAGTTGCAGCAGCTGTAACATATTTAATTGTGACAGGATGACGTTGGAAAGAGGTGAAGTTACGGTTACTCTTGTTCTTATAACTAGACTTGTTTATTGGTGCTGCACGGGATGTCAGTGTCAGTGTTGGATGGATCGAAGGAATAATTAGAAGGTTTGTTGAGGAGTAATTTTAAGAATTGAATTTACCAATTGAGGAGTTTTGGATATATCGTATAGAGTTTCGCTGCATGATGTCAGTGTTGCATTTTTGGGCAATAATTGGAAAATTCATATCTTGAGTTCCGAGTGTCGGATTAATATGCCGTTTGAACCTATAAAGAGGAGAGATTATGTTCTACATTATGGGAGAGTTATAAATACAGTAGAGGTGATCCTATGAGAAGATATTCTGAATTCGGTTAAGGAAGCGTGAAATTTGTTGAATAGGAATGCCTACTACCGCGATTGTTTGAAACGACGTTGAGTAGAATATGTTGTTGATGAATAAGTTGATGAGAGGTTCGGTAATAAAGATGAATTGAGTACCGATGGATTTTAGTGAGAAGCGAATTAGTAGTAAAGATGGAATAAACTTTAGAACTATTGGAATCGTATTTGTGATGGCAAAGTAACGGTAAGTATAAAAGAAGAATTTTAGAGGATTTCTAACATCTGTTGATGTGCGGAAGACTTTGTTGAGATTCCGAGTGGAATGATATTTGGACGTGAAGGATGCCATGGAATTTGGATTAAAACCACGAGTATGAATGTTGTGTTACTGCGTTGAGTAGGAAGTCTTTAAATATGTCGGTGCTAATGGTGAATGAGTTGGATTTGATTGGACAATTTTGAGACTTGAGTTGGTATGTGAAGGCACTCCTAATAGTGTTAGATTGGGTATGCTAAAGATGACTAATGGTATTCTTGACGAGATTAGAGAAGGTCAGAAAAATGATGTTGAGTTGATCGATAGGTTAACTTTGAATTACCAAGGTAAAGGCGGTGAATTCAGAATCGATGGGAATAATATAATGAGGTTGAGTGATTGGATTTGTGTTTCTGATGTTTTGAGCTTCGGAAGAATATTCTAGAAGAAGGACACTGTAGTGGATTATTGAACTATGACGATGTTAATGAGTTTGGTGCAAACTCGGAAATGGACACTATTATGTAGTAACAACGGTTTATGCTTAAATATGATTTTTAACTATCTATTGATAAATTGAGGACTTGATCACCCTTAATCTCTTGTTGGTAGTAGACGGAAATCATATAAATGAGATGAACTTGTTTTGTTACCTTAATGGTATAAGATGTGATGAATACTAAGCCGTGAAGAATAATCACTCACTATGTTGTGTGGACTTATGAAGAAGTGAATATGAAAGAGTGCATCATGGTGGATGATGACTTAAGACGGGAAATCAGAGTCACGCAGCGAAAGTGTGATGTGGAGTAGTGTTATGAGTACTACTCGCGAGAAGTAAGGAATTAATATGTCGGAAGCCTACATAGAGAATATGTATTGATCTATATGTTGGATTTAGAATCCAGTGGATGTAAGGATGTCGTGTCGAAGAATTATAACTCTTTTGAATAATTGCCGAGATGATGAATATGTTATTACGGATGTACGTAGTTAACGAGTATGTATTCGGCGAAATTAAAACGAAGAGTTGATGCTATATGACGTTGTAATAATTTTGTGTTGTTGTTAAGGGGTTATTGTAGATTCTAGATATAATGAGGAATTATACTCTATGAAGGGAGGGATTGATTTAATTCTTAGAAAAGAGCGAAACTCAATTTGAGTTGTTTTGTAAGAAATGGCGTATTGAGGCTGATGAGCGTGATTATAATTACTTGTGTGCACTTGTTCCGATGGTTAGGATGTTTTAATAGATGTAGTAACTCAGGAATTTGTTTTTGGAGTGCGAGTAAGTATTACTGAGTGGTAAATTGGTACCATGAATGATGAAGAATGATTCTTGAACGAATAAGTAAAGAGAGTCGGGATCGGGTAAAGCTCAGAAGTCTAATTGGTATAGATGATTGTGATGAGTAATCAGAGTAGTGCGGAAAAAGCGAAATGTAAAGTGTTGGATAATTGCTGGTGTGACTTAAGAGGAGTCAGATAACTGGAATCCAATGGTATAAGAATGTGAGTATTGAGTTGAAGGAAACGGTTGGTGAAAAGTGTAAGTATTATTTTATCGCTCAGATGGAAGAGTATGTCTAAGGTTGGTATGTTTGGTAGATGGTATACATTACTGCAGTGTTGATCAATGTGATCATACTATAGATTGTGTAATTGTATTCCTCGGCTGTTGAGCGTATTGTATAGGTTGTACCTCAATGTTCTGTTGTCGTTAACCTTTTGGAGATAAAGCGAGTGGTATACTTTTGGATAGTCAAATGCGACGCAAGAACTGGGATTTGAATGTTTGAAACATGTTTCCTGTTGGTGATGTCAGATGGATTTTGAGGATTTACCGATGGTAATGTTAATTGGGAGCTGAAGAGTCAGGTGGAGGACTCTTATACGAGCTGGTTACTTGAGGTATGTTTTCGAGGACGAAAACTCTTTTAGTGGGGGAGAGTTGTAACACCCGTATATTTTAATTTTAAATTTAAATGGAAATTTAATTAATAATTAGAATTATAGGTGGTTGTGGAAATTAATTGGAAAAGGATGGTTTATGGTGTTGGGCCAAGTGTGATGTTAAGGAATGAGGAGGTGTTATGTTAGTAAAAGTTTTATTCCAATTAAAAGGTTATTTTATAAAATAATAAGGAATTGAGAATAAGAAAAGGAACGTGAAAAGCAGATCAGAGGAGATGAGAGATTGGAAAGCTGGTACGTGAAGAGGAACAATGGAGGGAGATACCAATCAAGAATCTTTGGCTAAGGTAAGGGGGGACTCTCCGGTTATCATCTATTATCGTGTTCTTAGATAATAATATTGATTAGGGATGTTGTTGAGTCAATTGGATTATATGTTGGGTTTAGGGAGGTTATGAATTGATGAAAATTGCATGGATTATTGGTTGATTATGTGTTGTTTTGATGTGTGATGATGAATAATGATGCAATTGATGATTAACTGCCTGTATATGATGTTTAGAGTCAGTTGTGGACTCAAATTGGGTGAGATCGCAGGATCTGACGCAGACCTGAAAATCTGTGAAATCGCCAGTTCGCGCCGCGTCCTAGTGTTGGCGCCGCGAAGGCGTACTTGTTTCTCGCATCGCGCCGCGTGCATAGGTTGGCGCCGCGAACGTGTTTGTGTGCTTCAGGTCGCGCCGCGAGCCTTGGTTGCGCCGCGTGCTGTAGCGATAGTTGTTTTCTTGAAAAAGTTAAATGATGTGTAACTTTCAAACCGTAAGTCTGTTTTAGACGCCGTTTTGGACGTTGTTCCTTAAATTGAATACTCTACCCTAAGAAATAAATATAACAACAATAACTTGATTTTATTTTGAAAAGTATCGTTTTCTTCAAATCTGGTTTACTCTTGTTTTGCATAAATGAGGAGGTGCAATGGTTTGTTGCTTGCATAATTGAATATGTGCAATGATGGGTGTTGTTATAATATGATTGCTCCTGCTTGTTATGCAAAATGGATGTTGTTCATGGTAAATATGGTTATCATGTGTCTTGATGAATGATGATGTAAATGCTCTGCTATTGTTGGGTTGATTTGTTGTACTTGGTACACGATTGTGAGGGGTGCTATTGTTGTTGCACTGTGTGGTGAATGTTTTATCTGTTATGATGTCGTGGTTGTAAATGGTAATTGATATACATATATTGTTGATGTAAAATATGTATTTATTTATGGTTGAGAAATAGCATAACTGTGTGTGGCTATTGATTATCGTGGTAGTTGATGATTATGACATTTGGTTGTTTAATGTTGATGGTGAGCATGTTATGGTTGATACATGCATTTCATAATCATGTTGTGGGCTGTATCCCTTATGGTGGTGGGACAGCGGTAGCTAATTCCCATTGTGTGGAATTGGTGAGAGAAGTAGCCGAATCTTTATGGTGGTGGATCGGTGAGATGGGTTATCCCATGTTTGGTACCACATGCATATAGTTGCATTTGCATTAGGTTGTTGTGTATAATTATAACATGAATGGAAGATTGTCCAATGTTATAATATTTGATGATGGTGTAATTGTTATGGTGTTGCCTTTTGGTGATGTATTCTATTGTGTTGTGTGTTGATAAGTACTTCTTGACAATCTGAATATGATAAAATTGGGTGAATAATATAACTATGATGTGTTGTTATTTAAGATGCAATAACATTTGTTAACTGTGATGAGACTCACCCTTACTGTTGACATTTTCAGATTGGCGAATAGCGGCTTGTGGCTTTGGTGAGGATAGCTCATAGGCCAGTTTGTTTAAGTATAGCGTCGGTGTCATGCTCTGATATTGTAACACTGGGGAACGCTAGTTTAGAGTCTATGATGTTACTCTATTGTGTTGTTATTGTATTAATTTTGTGGGATATTGCATAGGTGATGTTATGCTTATCCGTATGATGAATATTCCGTTGTGTATAAACATGATTTTGTTAAATTGATGATTCGTTCCTAAGTGAAGCATGACAATTGATTTATGATGATTTGTTTTAAATTGAATTGTGGCACCCTTGTTTTCATGTTTTACTCTGAAAATTATTTTATAAATTTACGCGGGGTTTAGAAGGGTGTTACACTATCCTCCATTTTTGTCCTGCCTCTAATTCCTCTTTTGATATGCTAACCACAAATATTCACATGTGCTGATTTGGAGAAGATCAGGTGTTGAGTGACAATGAAATTAAAAATCTCACGTTAATTGAGATTGAAAAACTACTACAAGCCAATCACAGAAGTCTTACAGACTTCAAACAAATGCCATATCTGAACAGATATGTTCTACATCAATTAGAAATCGTCTCATATATGAAGAACACAGTTACGACATTTAAACCATGAAGGATGATTTTCAATCACTTCACAATGCTCTAACAAGTTTTTCCCTAAACTTTTATTTAACATTTAATTGAGCCATCAACCTTACATTCTACCTTTTTCTAATGTCTTTGTAAAGATGAGCAACGCAAAATCTATGGAAAAATTATGTCCGCCGTCACCGATCAAAAAGGCAGAGTTTTCTTCCTACATGGTTATAGGGGTACCGGAAAAACATACATTTGGAGGAAATTAGCAAGTGCCATTAGATCTAAGCACGACATATGTTTAACTGTTACAACACGTGAAATAACATCTCTGTTGTTACCTGGGGGTATAACTGCACATTTTAGGTTCAAAATACATGTCCCATATATTCCTCTGTCCATCGAGGGGGGATGCGATAGCCTTGATTGTCTGAGGTCACTAGATTTGGATTTTTGGGCCGGGTGATGAAGTTGTGAGGACCTCATCTTGACATGGGTTTATTCTTACGGTCGTACTTTCCATTTATCATGGATGATTGAAATTACATATTTTTCTTTTTCCCCGACTTTCCATCTTGTAAGTTATTAAAAAATATTGGGACGTTAGTTTTCGTTCCAATAGACAACATTGTTGTTCCTTCTATCTATGGAGTTTCCTCTTGGATATGGTTCAGTTCTGTTTGTCACTGGTCTTAAAATCGATCCTCTCTTGGTTTCCGTATTAACTTGGTGGAGGGAAGAGTACATGCACACTGAAGGGAAATCGCGATATAAAACACATCAGAAAACAAAAATTTCCCTTAAGTTGATCCTTATGAATGAACATGCATGATCAGTAATAAAAAATTTAACTCTTGTGGTGATTAACACCTTTGATGAAAAATCAAAAGAACGGTCACAAGCATAGAACGAAGAAAAACGATTATATTCATTCCACGTGAATAAAGTGCCTTCAAGCTCAATGCTAGCTATTTTAAATGAAGACATTGAGAGAGAGAGTGAGAGAGAGAGAGAGAGAGAGAGAGAGAGAGAGAGAGTGTGTGTGTGTGTGTGTGTGTGTGTGTGTGTGATAGAGAGAATACATCTAGGCTTCAAAACTGACTTTCATCAAGTGTAAAAGCTTCTACATAAGGGTTTTATTTATAAAACCACTTTTGTGGACTGCAAGCTGAAAAACTTCACTTAAGTGCACTGTACTTTATGGTGTATTGTATCCACTAAGTACACGATACCTTACGGTATTCCGTACCTTATAATGTTCTACAATTCATTTAATCACATTGTACCTTACGGTATTTCGTATTCCACTTAAGTACATTGTACCTTACGGCGTTCCGCATTTTATTAATTCATTATATTTCTCATCAATTTATCCTTATGTGTGTAACCTTGTAGGTCCTTGTGACATTGAGAATTATATTAAACTGCACATTTAATATAATAAACAATGAATAGTATCTAGCAACACATAACTACTATCCAAGTCACGAAAATTTCATGTGATATGACAAAACATTTCCATGATAATGTTTGTATGTACAATTATCATGTTGCCTTCATGTCTATATTAAATACAAGACATAAACCATGTCATTCTTATCCAATTCAATATTAGACCCTTAAACATTTAACATATTATGCTAGTATGACGTCTCAAATTCGATCCTTACAATACGAGAATCAAAGCCATTTACATACCCAAAATTAATCATACATTTACCACTACCTAAGAAACATTTTTACTAAATTTACCAGTATTTTATTATTTATTTACACTATACAACATGACTCGTTTTGCAAAAATGCATTTTAATTCCGCCACTTTTCAACCACCAAGCATACTAAGAACCTATATTTAAGAACCTATATTTCTATATCAAACCAAAAACTCATATACTATAAGCATATTCCCAACACAAAAACATGGAAACTCCATAATAAAAAAAATACAATAATAACAATTAGAAAATAACATCATATAAAAATTATTACAATCTATAAACTATCATCAAACACTCCATGACTTCAGGAACATCTCCACTCTTCAAAACAAATGTCTAACTATATCTCATAATATTATTAGATTATAATTATAAAAGAAAAAGAAAACAAATATAATTCCTATGTTGATCAAATAAAATACAATGAGCTTACACACACACACACAAAAAACCATGAGATTTATTAATATGATAACAGAATATAGTACTTCCACATAATACAAAATTAATTTGATTGTGCACATTACAAATCTTTAATATCAAAACCAAAGATAACTGATTGATGTTCAAACCATGCATGTTTAACCGAGTCAAATGAGATATTAGAGTGTCAGAATAAGAGCTGGAGCAAAAGATAGACAATAAGACATAGCCGTCCAAATTAATCTATATATGTATATGTATGAGGCTCTTCTGTGTTTTTGTTTTTTAGTTTTGTATATAGAAAATGAATCAAGGTAAAGCAGAATCTATCCATATCTATTATAAAAAAGTGAAGGACATGCACTATCAGATTCTTACACAATCACTAGAGAACGAATTCCAACCAGCCATGTTTGTACAAGTTTGCTCCTTAATCGATGGGGTGTAGATCTATTCAGTAAAAATAGTACATATATTAATAATGTTTTTAAAAAATTATTAAAGGTTTAATTAATTTTTTTATAGTAAAAAAATATTATCAAGAGATTGAAAGTTGAACTAACAATTTACGGCCATCTAACTAACACTTTTTAGTTGAAGTTTTTAGCTCTTTAACTAAATTATTAATTTTATAATTGAATTTTGTTAGGGTTTATTCTCATAAAAAAATTCATGTTAATTAAATTAAGTCTTTTGATTAAACTTTTAACAAAAAAGTTAACTTTGTATCCATGATATTTATGACAAATGACTCAACTCAACTTGATATAAAAAAACTTATTATAATAATCGAAGCACTAAATCTTAAACTTTAAAGATATAGTATTTTAAAGATAATATTGTTTAATAATTTAAATATGTAATTGATATATATATATATATATATATATATATATATATATATATATATATATATATATATATATATAATTTTTTGGATTGGGTTAAATATAATTGTGATGGTTGTTATGATAACAATGCTAGTGGTTGTGGTGGTATTTTCATAAACTCTCTCGGTAACTTTTTTTTAGCTTTTGCCGAGTCTACTTCAGATCCTAATTATATTCCTTAGATGCAGAATTCTCCACCGTTTTTAGAGCCACTGAGCTAGCTAGAGATAGAGCATCGTTGAAGCTTTGGATTGAGAATGATTCTTCTATTGTGGTCCAAGCTTTTTCAAATGATACTTTGGTTCCTTGGCAGCTTAGAAATAGGTGGTTAAAGTGTAAAAGTATTATAGGGAACATGTCTTTTGTGATTACTCATATCTTTCGAGAAAGTAACTCTTGTGCTGACTTTTTTGCTGGACTTGGTCGCACGGTTCCTTCTCTTACTCTTTTTGATATCATCCCTCTAGCTATTAGAAGTGGTTTTGTAAAAAATAGGTTGGAGATGAGCTTTTCCATATTTATTGGTCCTTGAGAGGGTTTTGATCTAATCCCCCTCTCGTTTTTGTGTATCTCTTTTTTATTTTATTATATCACCTTTATTCAAAAAAAAAATTTTCCTTTGTTTTAATTTATGCAAAATTATTATAAGATAAAATTAATCTATATAATAAGTAAAACATTTATTTAAATTATATTAATAATAATAATAATATAAAGACTAGAATTAAATATTCAATCTACTACATAAATTTAATTTTAATATAAATCAATTTTATAAAGACTAAAATAAAAGACAAATACCAAAATAAAATAATTAAATATTTATAAAAACTGAAATAAAAAATGATATATTTGTAGAAACTAAATACAAATTAAAACTTAGTTATATTTTATTAAAAAAATATGATATATTACTTTTCAAAATTAAAAAAAATGTTTTAGGAAGAAATATTCATTAATTAAAATAAAAATTTGTCACTTTACAATTATTTCAGTTAAATTCGAATTTAATTTCTTAAAATTACTAGGAAACTATGGCACATCAAATACTCTATTGAGAATTAAAATAATTTTCATCTAGAATACTTAAACAAAATCATTAAGACATTAGCACGTCGGCAAAAAAAAAACAAAATTTAAAATATAAATCTAAATTGATTAAAGTAATGTGAAATGAAGTGGGGAATATATACTTGTAAATGATTAGAGTGATGAAATAATAGTCTGAATTCTGAGCATATTGTTCTCTGCAACCCACGTTGTTGCAGGTTCCACAGTTAATAAATATCATGGTCGTTGATTTCATCCTGTTAATTAAATGTTCAAATTGCATATGCTCTTGTCCCTATGTCTGTTTTGTTTGTTGTTTGTTTGGGGTTTTCTCTTTCCCTGCCATACCTAAAAACTTTCCTTCTTTTCAATTAATTTCTTGATTGGATTATGAAATCAACCATTTCATTTGTCCTTTTCAACTTTTTTTATGCAATCTCATATAGGAATATTGTGACTCATAAATCACACAATTATATTTTTAAAAATTTGGCTTATACTTAGCATCTTCTAAAAATTAAGTATCTAGAGTTTGAAGCAATTTTAAAATGAATATTTTATACTAAACTCATTTATTTACTTACAGTATTAAAAAAATTTGAGTCATGAAATGTTGTTCTTTGATGTGTTTTTCTTCAAAAACTTCAAACTTGTATCTACAAAAGCAAACACAATAATATTGAATTAAAAAACACAAGCACCAGAACTATCACAAACTGATTCATAAAGCTTATACGTGAAGTTAACATTGTGATAGAGTAGTGAAATAAAAAAATTAACCATTCAATTAATTAACACAATTCTACATAGTTATAATTGAACACCATGCATTAAACCCTATATATCATCAAAATAAATAGAAAAAAATAAGCGTCAAGAGAAAATAAAAATTTAACAATCAAAGATCGAAATACTAAATAAAATAAAATTTAAAGTTGATCTGATGATAAATTAATCGAGATTTCTCAGCTTGAATCTACTTCATACCCTTAAATCAATTTATTGGAAAAGAGGATTCATTCTTGAAAGCATATACATATTAGTTTGGGTGACAAAGTGGTTTTTCTTATTTTTGGTGCTTAATGATATCCTTGTGTTCTTCTTGTCGTTTTTAAGATACATGTAAAAGTTTGGAAGAAACTTGTTAGATTACAAAGAAGGTTTTTTTGAGAGGGGTGAAAGAAGCTTCAAAGATATACAAGATTAAGTCGGATGATGTTTGTAAGCCAAAGAGTAGAGATGAGGGGGCATTAGGATTTAGGGACCTGCGGTTGGTTAATCTAGCCTTTTGGTGAAATAGCGGTGAAGGTTGCTTACATGTGCCTTAGGGCTTTAGAGTGTTATTTTTGTAGCTAGATATGGTGCTCCAATCGTTTTCTCTCTTTGCAGGGAAGGGCAACAAGTTTTTGTTCTATTTCTTCTTGGTGGAAAAGGATATCTCATACTAGTTTGTACGGTATCCTTAAGGGAGTTTGGTCGAACATCCAAACTTCTTTTTAGAAGGACCCTGAGTTAGGTTTCATTCCCTTAAAAACTAAGTTCGTTGGTTTATTCTCTAATTCTATTCGGTCTGATGGATTGGTAGGAAATATCAGTTTGGTGGTTAATGGGAACATGGTTTGGAATCTTAGGTAGCGAAGACCATTTTCTCATGGAGATACTTGTGTACGAGGACCGTCTCTCTCAACTTCGAGACATCACTCTTTTCCTAGATATAGATAAGTGAATTTTGAAGCATTCTAGAGACGATGTTTTCTCAGTTGCCTCTGCTTACCATATTTAGAAGATTTTTTCTATATCTACTTCAACTTCTCTTCTAGCTGGGAGTTCGCCTTTCTCTCTTCTATGGACTAATTGAGCTCCTTATAAGATCTTGGTCTTCTCCTAACAACTTTTGCAAGACATACTCTCTTCTAGAGAGAACTTTCCTAAACGAGGGGTGATTATTAATTCTAGTTGGATATCTTGTCCCTTATGTGCGGACTTGGATGAATCAATTTCCCACCTTTTTTTACTTGTGAGCTAGCTATGTCTTTGTGGTATATGATATTTTAGTTGACAGGGTGGCAGGTAGTTATTCCCGAAGAACCTGAGTTTCTTTTTTTAGTCTTTTTTCTTTAGGGGCAAGTTTAAGTATATGGATGACTTTCTTATGAATTGCACATTGTAGTATGATCCATTTGAAAAAGTTCATAATGATATCATCTTTAAAGGAGTTATAAAAACAATAAAAAAAGGTGGAGGAGAAGAGTATTTTTATTTTATTTTTTTGCTTAAAAGTAGTTTTTAGGTAGATCATGGGTGAACTCTTGCACTTTCTCTGATTGCCTTCAGAATCCTATCTTTTATCTGTACTAATAAGATAGAGTGTTTACCTTGATTCTAAGATAAGTATTGGCTTGTAATTTTGGTGCTCTCTTGATGGATTCTGATTTATTGATTGCAGATTTGACAATATGAAATCTAGCTAGTTTTCAACGAGGTTGATTTTTAGTTGCTTAAACCTTTATCTGTAGGTTCACCTTTGGACGTTGTGTTTGTTGGACAATTTTTTGATTATTCTTTTAATGTATTTCATTTGTTTCTTAGGAAGTCCTTTAGACACTTTTTGTGCTTTGTGATTATTGTTTTTGTACTTTTGTGATTTTCACCCCTTATAATAGATTATTTTGCCATTAAAAAAATCGAGAGAAAATGAAACTTTGAGAATTAAAGTAGAAAATAGAAGTAGATTAGATGAAAACTTACTTAGAACTTGAATTTTGAGATTTATATATATATATATATATATATATATATATATATATATATATATATATATATATATATATATATATATATATATATATATATATTTGACTATTTGACAACAAAATATCAAGAGATATATTTTGACTATTTGGTAGTAAAATATTAAGAAAGTGAAAAGGAATCGATGTGAGAGAAATTTTTCGCGAGGAAAAATTCACAAACAACGTCCTAGAAAAAATTTATGGTCGTGACCTGAGACAGTGTCGACAAATAATTTTTTTATTTTGTTTAAATTTTAAATTAAAGATCGTTTTTTAATTATATAATTTTTTATTATAAATATAATTTTTAAATTGTTTAAGACAGGCTATATTAATTTAATATAGTATAATCTTATTTAATTTGAAAAATATTTGAAAACAAAGGGGTATTAATTTGATACTAGAAAAGATACTAAACTTGAAACTTTGAAAAGAAATAAAAATAAAATTATTTGTTGCTATGTTATGATTAAGATAATCATAAGAGAGGTTTAAATGACTCCATCATGGAAATGATTGAAGTGCCTGCCTCAAACTAAAAGACAACTAACTCTCAACTTCGAACAAATAATTGGTGACACCATTCATGAAAAGAAGTTGCAAACGAAATGTTAAGGAAATTAATCTCTAAATAAAGAAAATGACTAATTTTGTTCCTACATAATACATTGATTAATATTAGCAAATTAATTATTAAAATATCACATACGTGTGACTCTTTTCGATGTATGAATTAATCAAGGTTGATTATGTTTAAGTGTTTTAATCAAATATTAATCTTGATATCCATATCAATCTAAATCACATGAGTTACAAAGATCTCAAGAGTTAGCTAGATGGATTTGTATTAAGATTTTGTGAATAAGATGTTTTACTTACACTAATTGAATAATTAAGCCGAATGCTATCATCAATTCACACCTTTTCAAATGATTATTAAGATCCAAACTATGATCCCACCACACGAGCAATAAGTCTATTATCAAGATAGCAGCATATCCATGAGTGCCAATTAAAAGAAGGATTGCTCTTCAAAGAAAACAAAAATAATTATTAATAATCACTAGACCTTTGGGATCATTGATTAATCAGTGGGTATATATTGTTAATTAATTTGTTAAATTTTAATTGATGTGTGTAAACTTTGTGGGCCTGTCTATACTTTGATTCCAAAGAAAAAGGGTGTAAGTTCCAAAATTATTCATATCGTTTTCAATACCCCGCGCGTATTGGTTTTATAATTGGAAGCAACGTCATTAGTGGCCTTTTCTATACTTTCATTCATTCCTATCTTTCTTTTGTTTATGTGTATGTGATAACCTTTAATTAGCTTTAGGGTCTTCATGAGTATTAGAAAGATCTTAAAGTTCCACATTGGTTGGAGATAGAGCATTGAAAGAGTATATAAAGAGTGACACTCCTCACCTTACCAACCGGTTTAGTAAGGATGAGTTAGGTCAACCTCTACTTGTCCCACATTGATTGATTGGAGATAAAGTATTAAAAGAGTATATATAGAGTGACACTCCTCACCTTACCAACCGGTTTTGTAAAGATGAGTTAGGTCAAACTCTACTAATGAGTTGGATTTGAGTTTTGCAATTCACAAACCCGTTGACCCAACTCATTGATGTCAAACAAAAATTTATTCTCCACCAATACTACTAGTAGATCAATGAATTTACGTAATTCTAAGACTATGTTGTTTATTATTTTCTTTTGTATCTTTTCCAACTTAGGTATTTTTTAAAAATATTGTTTCTTGGGGAATTTTATACTATTATCAAGCGTTATGTCATGTTGATGAATATTATTAGATATTATATGACGTGCTTCATCTATTTTGGGTGTTAGAAATGAGTATAAATGTATTGAATTGTGTTACAAATATTTTTAAATTGATTTTTTTTAATTTGAAACACAACCCATGAACCCAACTCAACCCAATCTATAAATGAATGGGTCGGTTTGAGTCGGTTTTGATAATGAAATTACGGGTTAGACGATGAACCCAATCCATTAAAGTTTGAACGGGTTAGGTAACGGGGTAGGTCAAACCTGGCCCAACCCAATCCATGTACACCTCTAATTAGCTTCCATCATATTATGATGTGGTTCATGTAGACATGGCAATGGTATGGATCAAAGACAGTTTCTATTTCTCCCAAACTCAAATTCGAATTTTCAAATAATTCTTGTTTCTCATCCGAAATTTAAATGAGGATGAAAAATTAGAAAAAGATAATAAACTAGAAAAAACAAGGAACGCAGGATCGAGTTCATTAAATGATGTGGTGTGATCTAATGGTTCAGAGGTGATGATGCACCATGGAAATCCTGAAACGCAACACACAATGTCCAAAATGCAAGCTCCACAGAAAAATAAAACATTTGACGCTCTATCATTGGTTAGATGATGACACCTCATCATCTTCAACCTCCAGCCACCTGATTCAAACCAAAAATGCGTGATTCTCATTTTGGAATCATAGAAGTTGAGACTTATACCATTAGATCGATCTCTTCATCGTCTTCTCAACCATGTGCGCCAAGAAAATTTATTCAAAGTGTGTGATGTGTATTTGGTGAAAAACCAAAAGAAACTCAAAACAATTTTTTAAAAATAAACTATGTAAATGGAACAATTTAAAGCAACCAAGGATACAATTAGCTTCAGCTTGAAAAGGCCTACATCTCAGTGTTTTATTTTGCTCAAAATGATGCTTTAATCTACCTAAACAAAGTGTGGAGATTTTACTCTGAAACTGGACTTGGTTAGCTCGATTCAGTGCACCTTAAGCTTAGGAATTGTTGTGTTAGATTCAGGAGATGTCAAGGAAGCTGTATGGATCAAGAGTTTGAGTGGAGATGGCTTAAATCACAAATACGATCTCACAAAATTTTGAAGAAAGTTCAAGCTTCTACAAGGTTTTCTAGCTCTCAAAAGCTTATCAAATGAAGGAGAATGAGTCTCTATTTATAACAGATGATGATGGAATGATGAAAGGGTGAAATGATCATAGTTTGATTGAATTCGTGTGCACCCTTGAAGTGAGAAAAGTGTGACTCGCAATCCATCAAAACACAACAATTAGAAGTGTTTAAAGGTCGTTTTCATCTTTGGGCACTTGCTAAATATGACTAGAGTGCAAATCATGTGGTAATTGAGCTTATAATTGATAATTAAGTGAAACAAAATTTTAATCATGGTGAATTTTCAGATTTCAAGTCGCCATGTTTGAACACACGTATCCACTTGCTCAAGAGGTTTTATGACCTCATTCATTTTCCACTGTACTCTCTTCATGGCAAAGACTACAATGAGCCAAGAAAGGTTCCATTTGGATGCTTGTGGAAAAATTTATGATCAATTGAAAATGGCACAAAAAACTGTCTTGACACTTAGAAAATTTTCTAAGTAAAAGTCCTTCAAAATGACCCATAAATTTTTCAAATCTTTTATGGCCTTATAAGCAATTCAGTCTTTGACTCTTGAAGGAAACTTGTAAAGTAAATCACAAAGAGTTCATAGTAAAAAGAACCACGTTAAAAGGTTGAAAAATGAATGAGTTCTGGTCTTGGGAAATTGGACTAAACTTACGTGAATCCACAAAATAACCTCTAATGTTTCACCATCTTTGATGACTTTCTATGCATAATTATCTCTTACTTGTGAAGAGAGTCATTTGCAAAAAGAAGCACTAAAAATGTTGAAGTATGAAGGAGTTACATCTTTTTGACCATATACTTGAAATGTTAACTTTTTAGGTCAAAGTACTTGAATCAACTTGCAATCTTTTGATGTTTTCTTTCAATTCAAGCCACGATGATGAACAAGGTAATAAAAACTAGACCGGACCGACCGATTCAACTGGTTAAACCGCAAACTGGACCTGTTTCCAGTCCTAAACTATTTACAAACCGGGATGTCCAAAAACCGAGAAAATGCTGAAAAATCAGCGAAAAACCAGCTAACCAGGCGTACCCGATGGTCTAGCTGGTTACTCCGGCTGGACTCCATTTATTTTAAATCTAATTAAAATAATTGATATTTTTTAGTGTTTGTTTGTTTCCATGAAAATGGGTAGAAACTTGAAATGGAAGTTTAGATACTGCTACGGAATGAAAATGAAAAGGAAAATAGAAATAGAAGACTTCTTTTGTATTCGTAGCCGCGAAATATGTAAGATGAATAAGGAGAGGCATCTCTTGAATCCATTAACGAATTTAGGGTTAAGTTATATTACTAACTGAGTTTGTGCTAAATTACATTTTTTAGGCCCAAGTACAATTACTAAAACCACTTCACTATTCTTATTATTCTTATTATGCTAGTAATATCTAAATCATAAAAACCAACTATACAATATATAGTATTATCTAAAACATAAAAATCAACGAAAAAAAATTACGGATTTTTTTATCGAAAATAAATAAAATTAAATATTTTTTTTCTTTTTCGCTTATGCATGTCATAATTTAATAAATCATTTTTTTCTACAAATCAAATCTCATGCTAAAATGAAAATTAAATATTATAAAATAATAGTTTTTAAATTTTCTTTATTATTTTATATTATTTATTCTTTTTACTAGAAATTTATATATTATTTATAAATCATAAAAGCTATATTTAAGTATAATCGGTTGAACTTCAGTCGAATCCTATATCGGTTTAATCTCCGGTCCAATTTTAATTACCTTGATGATGGATATATCAATTTCAAATGGTGATATATTGATTGTGTTTTGAGGATCTTGCAAAAAAATTGGAATAATTTGATGAACAAGACATGAAAATAAACACATGAATAAAGTATGCGCCCTTGTATAAAAAATGAAAAATTCTTTAATATTTGTGATTTATGACATTAAACAAAATTACGAAATTTCATGTTTATTAAGTATGGTGATAAAATATATTTAATTATGTAATAAAAATATATGTATGAAAAATCATCCATAATAATTAGTCATCTTTTTAAGTTATTAAAATTAAGAGAATTTCTTTATCCACCTTTCTATCTTCTTGGTGACCCTCAGCGAAATTTCGTAATTGCCCCTATATTTCGAAAAGCATTTTCAAAGTTGAAAAAAAGACTGATTTCAGAAATACATTTTCGAAATCACCTTTTTTTTATGTAAAAAAAATTTCGAAAATACATTTCCGAAATCAACATTTCAGATGCATTTCCGAAATAATGCGCGTTCTGCTGTTTAAACAAAACAGCCTCCCCCCTCCCCCAAATCATTTACCCTAAATCATTCAAAAATCCAAAAATTCGTCTGAACCAGTTGCATAACCACCAAAGGCAAATGCAAAGACCATCAAAGGCTACTCCAAATGCTCGTAAACTACTTCTAAAGCACCTCCAACAACATCTCAAATCTGTAAGTTTTCTAAACTTTCAATGTACGATTGAAATTGATATTAGGGGTGTTATAGTGTAGTTCATTTAAGTTATTACATGTCACTGGTGTTGTTTAGATAGGAAAATTGAGATTTTAATGCACTTAGGGCAAGCTTTTGGGTTTTTTGCAAAAACGGTGTCGCAGGTGTTTTTCCGGAAGTGCATTTCCGAAAACACCTCCCTAACCAGTTTCGTAAATGCACTTCCGAAGTTGACCCAAATGTTTTTTTTAATTATGTTGATTGTTTAGCCTTCTAACCTGTTCGCTTATGAATTTCAATTGTTTCAGGAAAATGGCAAGCAACTCAGCTAGAATTAGACAAGGGAGAGAGACACAGACAGCGTCGGCTAGACGCGAGCGGGCGGCGCAGCTTGCATCGACGCGGGGACGGAGTGGAGTACGAGCACCCGTCCAGACAGATGAGTCTGGTTCCTCGTCTGTATCGAGGAGTCGGCTGGCTCGGGTATCTTCTTCCCGTCAGGTGATGCGGACGGTGCAGCGGCATATAGGAGGCAGAGGAGGTCCTAGGGAGTTAGGGTTAGGCATACACAGTAGGGGTTCCGAATTATTTTTCTTGAATTTTATTGTATTCGGGTTGTATTTCTTGACACTCACGTACATTTTCGCACACTATTACTATTTTATTCGTCTTGTATATATTATTCTGCCTGTATTTATTATATTAGTATTTTATGTTGATATGTTGTTTATTTCATTCGGCGTTTTCGTTTAATTAAAAATACGGGACTGTTATGAAAAACATAAAAATAAACAAAGTTTCTGCATAATTCGGAAGTGCACTTCCGAAAACTCCCAAAAATGTGAAAAAGATGTTTTCGAAAGTGCATCTCCGAAAACACCCCACATTTGACATTTTCGGAAGTGCATTTCCAAAGTCTAGAAAAATCTATAAAAAAAATACTTCGGAGATACATCTCCGAAGCAGGGCCAACTTAGAAATTTCGCTGGAGTCACGCCATAGGGGTCAATAAAGAAATTCTCTAAAATTAATATAAAGAAGTTTAAAAAAAATAACATTAAACTTGGATAGTCTAATAAATGCATTTTTTTCTTTTTATATATTACATAAAAGAAAAATGGATGTCGACCATGGAACTTTTATTTTTCAAAGGTGTAATGGTTGGATATAAAATATTAAGCTACAAACTTCTTATTAAAAATGTATTATAGGGTCATATAAATACAAACAGAAAGAGTATAAACCAAACATAATTAATGGTACTACAAACAAATGAACCTAATTCAAGAAGCAATATGTCTATTAGGTTCCCCCAAAAATCAATATATAGCAAGTGATTGAAGCAGCTATGAATAGATAAGAGACCAAAAGACAAGACTACATGGTGTACCTACATCTAGAATAACACAAATGGAACATCATATCTCAATTAACCAAGTCTAAGGCAACAAAATCTAATCCATAGACATTCAAAGCAAAAGCAAATAAAAGGGTTTTAATGATAATAAAGTGGCCTGAAATCGCCAATCAAGTTACATATAAGAAGCAAACAAAAATTGGTAGACAACATGCTGGAATTGTGGAACTGATCATATAACAAGATTGAAACCAATATTTTCTATATACGTCTCATCAATCAAGAAAAACAACACGAAATAAAGTCGTTTGAATCAGTTTTTTCTTTCACTTTTGAATGTAAAAAGAGTGACATAGAAAGCATAGACAGAGGAAATTAAGAGATGTTGTCAATTTCACTGTTAATAATGATAATGGTGAACCCTCGTGTGGTGCAGGACGTGGAGAGGTAAATTTTTTTTTCATTTTAATTTCTAATATTATAATATATGAGAGAAAAAAATCAATATAGAAAAAAAATATATACACAGACAATGTAAAATAATTTTACACTGTCAACCAATCACGACCATGTTAAGTGTCAACTCACTGTTATTTTTAAAAATATATATGTGTAACATGATTGATTGATGAATCTCAATTGAATGACAGTGTAAAATTATTTTACGATGTCAGTGCAGTAGTACCTTTAATCTCTTAAAGTATATTATAACTAGGAAATATTTATCTTAATAAAAAAATCATATATAAATTTTAATGGAGTTTATAAGAGTGAGCTTGGATAAGGTAATTGAAATTTTTTAGAGAATTTAGAATTCTAAGTAATTTAAATTATTCAATTTAAAATCATTTAATTTTCAATTATTTTGTTTTAGTAGAGTATTAAATTTTTCCTTGTTAAATTTTTGGAATCATTTTTTTATAAGGTTTAAAAAATTTGGAACAAACAATTTTTTTATAAATAACGACCAATTTATAATTTTAAATAATTTAAAGGACTAATTTGTAAATTTCAAAATTATTAGGGATTAATTTGTAATTTTTTAAAAAGTTTAAGAGTCAATTTTGAAATTTTGAAAACTATGAGGATCAACTTGCTAAATTTGAAATAATAATAATAATAGGAAAATTGACATTCACATTATATGGAGTATGAGAGAAATTTAAAATTCTTTAGTTTCATGTGTCGTTTTAAAATCATCATTTCTATCTTGGATAAAATACTCCATATATTTTCATAATTTTAACGATTCTCCTTTTTGTTATCCAAACAATGTATTTTGTCCAAATTATTTTAAATTCTATCAAAATATTACATTCTCTCGTTAAAATATTTCGTCCAAACACTCTCTAAGTTAAGTTTATAGAAAAATGAGTACTATAAAATTGATGAGTCAAAATGAATATCATAAAATTGATAGAAATAGCTTAAATAAAATACAATATTATCACCAATACTCGACTTATAATAAGATATTGTATTATTATTATTATTATTATTATTATTATTATTATTATTATTATTATATTTTTTTTCTTGGAAGAAAATATGTATAAGTTACATATTTATGATTTAACATAAATATATCATTTAACAAATCAATGGAGATGCCCTAAAAAGAAGTTAATCATACATCTATAGATGGAGAGAATGGCAATAGAGTTTGTTTTCTCTGTCGATCATGAGATCCGCCACCTCTAACTCACAAAAAACAAACTATGACATTGTTGGTATTGGTTGAAAATATATATGTTGAAAAAGTCTCATATCGCTTAGTTTTGTAAAGGAGAAGGGAGTCAAAGATTATATAATGGACTCAATTTCTTTATTACAAAATACATCAATCAAAAGAATATTTAATTGATTTAACGTTTTATATTCTCTTTTACTCTTGTGTTAAAGTATTGTGAGATGTAGTTAAATATTTGCTTTAGAAAGTGCGGATGTACTGGGCATGGGGTAGTTGAGGGTAAATTACATGTTGTAATATTTTTCACATTGTGTTATTCTCTGGTTATCATTTGATAACGACTGTGATGTTTTCTCAGGTTTTGAAGTTTTCACATTATGTTTTTGTGTTGTGATTGTACTCTTTTATTTTCTATATGTCATTTTTTCCATAACTAGTATTAAAACTCTTGGTTCGACCGGAGTATAGGAGTTCTTATAATTCTATGTGGTTACAACTTTGTTTGATCTTCCACAACATAAAAGAAGGATAGTGTTGTGAAACAGTTGTTGAGTTGCATTCACGAGTACTGCTGTGTAGTTTGAGCTAGAAAAAATTGATGGAAGAATTGTTTTTGACATGTGGAAAGTTCAAGTCAAGATGTTTTGATACAATAAATATTACACAAGGTATTGGTTAGTGATTAGTGGTTAGTGATCAATGATACTATATATGTTGGTGATTAAAGATCTTTATGCTAATATAGAAGTTGCACCATAAGTTTTCAACCTGATTTTCGACATGTGGAAATTATTGAAATGGTTTACCTTTAATTAAAGTATCCTCTTTTTTTTGGTGGAGTATGACTATTTTTGAATTATGATTGTCGGTGAAGACAATGTAAAAATTATTGAAGTGGTGTAACTTTAAGTGACTATACTCGTTATGGTGGAGTGTGACGGTTCTTTGTAACTATTTATCGGTGAAGATAATGGATGGTGATCTACCAATTTCAATCAAGGAAGAGATTTTTCGTAGTGGTTTAAAATATACATGTTAAAGAAATCCCACAATGCTTAGTTTTGTAAAGGAAGATAAAGTTCACAGCTATATAATAGATTCAATTTCTTCATTACAAAATGCATCAGTCCAAAGTACGTTAACCTTGTATTTGACTTTTTCTATTCTCTTATGCTCTTGTGTTAAAGTGTTGTGAAATATAGTTAAATATCTGCTTTGGGGACGTGAATGTATTGGGGAGCCTAGGAGTGGTTGAGGGTTTATTATGTGTTGTAATAATTTTCACATATTGTTATTCTCTGGTTGTCGTTTGACAACAAAAGTGGAGTTTTCTCCTGTTTTGGAGTTTCCACGTTCTGCCCTTGTGTTGTGATTATATTCATTTATTTTCTCTATACCTGTTTCTCCCAACAGACATATATAAGCCACCTAAAATATCCTACTGGAACAAGTTAATTTGTACCACTCATAGCCTAGTTGCTCGTGAAAAGGAGGACATGATCGCCAAAAATTAGGTCCGCCTGAAAGTGAATGTTTTCTCTAAAAAAATGTGTAGTCTCTGGATCAATGCAGTCGTAGTCAAAATTTTAAGAAAAAATGGCCTAAAATACTCTAAGGACCGCCTCTGAAGAGTTTAGAAATTACAAGGAGGGCTTGAGATCATGGATATATAATAGTTTTGATATGGTTAAATTTGATCAAGTTGTAGACAAAGAACAAGTTATTTCATATGGACCCTAGATGATTTTTGACCACTACCTCGTTTTCTCCCACTAGACACTTGAAATCGCTTCTCTTAATGCAAAGTTGGAAAGAACTATCGTCTGCATGCACTTTCTAAGATTAAACTTTATTTACTATGACAAAAGTTTCCTAATGATTGTGGCCTTCGCCATAGGTCACCCGATTAAAGTTGATAACAATACCTTGAAAGTCGAGTGTGGAAGTTTTACTAGAGTTTTTGTTCAAGTGGGTCTCACTTTCCTTGTAGTTGGAAAGTTTGGGTCAATGCACACTGCTATAAAATCCAATATGAAGGACATAAATTATGTTCACTCTGTATGGATGCTATGGCCATATTAGCCTCAATTATAGCACAAAAACTAGAAATAATGATCAATATCCGTATCTTATTGTCCAAAACCATAAAAATACAACCTCCAAAAATTCAAACGCATATATTGTGCCTCACACGCCTGCCATGCGCACTTCGGGGGAACAAGATGCTCGACATTACCATCATTGACCATAACAATCAATTATCATGTTTACGCTTACTATAGAGTATACCCTCACTATATACATAACCATATATTCTCCCCTAACACTATGCAAGTCCAAACCCTTTAACTCACACATATATCTTGAATTCCTTTGTAACCTTTCTCAAGGAATCTCTAACCTTTGGCTTTTCATTAGTGACTTCAACAAGACTATTATCCTTGGTTACCAAAAAAAGACACCTTCAACCCTTCTAGAGCTACAATATTTGCTAACTTTTTTTACACTTGCAACTTATTGGACTTTTCCACTACACTAGTCACACTTTAATTTGCATCAGGATAATCATAGGTATAGAATCCACTCGAAAAATTTAGAACATGGACAAGCTAATATTAGTTGGTGTCTGGCTTTCCCGAAGGCCCTTTTTGAAGGTCTTTGTAGACTTCACTATGACCATAACCCCATCATCCTTTGCTTTGGTAGCTTTCCTTTAGCGAGGGGATTGAGGCTCTTCCATTTTTAGTCATCTTGGATTGATGAAGAAAATTATCATAATGTTATTGTCTAGACTCGGTCTTCCACCAACCTTAGCCTGACGACTTCCCTGAATAAAGTGCGGGAAGATTGCATCGCCTTAATCATAATATCTTTGATAATATTTTTCATCGGAAAAACATATCGAAGTCATGCTCAAGGGGATCCAAAACTAACTAGAGAGAGTTGGTTCTCTTTATCATGTCCATTTCTATAAACAACTTCAAAGGAATTATAACCATGTCATCTTCCATGAGGAAATCCATTGGATATGAAATTCTCATGATAAATGCATCAAATTTAGTGATAAAAACACTTTGTTATTTATATTAGTCATGAGACTCCAAACACAAGAGAGGGGTGAATTATGTTGGATTGAAAATCCATTTTTAAAACAAAATTGTTTGCAAAAAAAAGAAGTTAAAATCCTTTGGTAAAATAAACAGAGTAAATAACAACGGAAATAATAAAATGAAAAAATTAATAGTTTAGGAATGAGAGAACTGCATCAGAGAATTATAGAGGTTCGGTCTTAATGATGTGACCCTGTCCTCTCCCCAAGATTGTATTACTCAAAGTTTCCAATATATTGTGAGCTTTTTACACGCTTTACCCACAAACCACTTTTTATAAGGACTGGAGTTTTTCAATTGCATACTACCCAACTGTAATACGGTGGGAGAACTGGCTTTTTGAAATGTTGCGGATAGCAAGAGTCGCCACCGACTTTTATTTTATCCAATATATAGAAAGGCTAAAAGAACAGAAAAGACCTTTTAAAAGACTTTGAGTTCGGGGGTAAGTTATACAAAGGGAAGGTGTAAGCACCATTTGTATCCATGGTTATCCATGGGCTCTTAATTGCTTAGCTCACTTTTGTTTTCAAAAATGTTTGTAGTGTGTGAATAAGAAAAGATTTTGAAGAAGAACTTTAGCTTGTAAATAAGCGTAGTCTTTTTGATTTTTGAAAAGAAGTGGGAAAATATTCTTGATTTTGAATTTGAAAAAGAGCAAGCAATTAAAAAGCAATTACCCTTAAGTTAGAAAAATTGTTCTTTTAGACTTTAATGGGAAAGGGCTATCCATACCATAAAGAGGGCAGGTAGTCCTTTCATTGGATTTGAAAAGGCTCATCGGAGTTATCGTTCGCCACAAGACTGTCCATGCCATAAAGGGAGCAGGTAGTCTTAGGGAAGGATATAATAGTCATTTTTGGCAGCATGCGAGGATACCTTAGCAATGGGGACAATCATCATTTATAAGGCAACCTCGAGGGACAAAACTGATGATGATAATGAACTGAGGGCAACATCAATTTTGCTTAGGTATCCTCGGAATCGAGGGACTTGATGATTCAGAATCATAATTAAAGGCAACAGATAATAAGGCAACAGACAACAAGGCAATAAGAGAGGTTACCCCAAAGATGTGTGTGTGACACAATCAAGTGGTTAAATTCAGATATTTATCTTATAATTTAGGCAAACTAAATTTATTAGCAGGCTTGTCACTCCCTAGATTATTAACCACGCAGTTGATATAAACAAAATTAAAGGCAGAAAATACAAGTTTCAACGCTATTACAATAAACACCTGTGGGCAGAAAAATAAAGGCGGAAATAAAATGCAGAAATTAAAGGCAGAAAGGTAGAAAACTTTACAAGGCTTTGGTAGCCTAATTTAAATTAATTATTTGACTAAGAATATTAACCTAAATTAAATTTCATTAAGAAAAAATATTAATCCTAATTAACTAAGTAAAAAACTAAACCTACTTTAAACCTAATAAAAAACTAAGATCAAAATTTTTAGGGTTAATGGTGGTTAATATTAAAAACATAAAATAAACATAAATAAATAAAAAGGAAAAACCTGGAGGCGCAGGATCCAGTGTGGTGATCTCATGAGTGTCCATGGTGGAAGCGCTACTGTGGCCCTTTAGATCTGGTTTTGAAGGCATCTACCGGTCAGTGTCTGGAGGTGCATCATAAGTGTGCGCGCGCGTAGTGTACTGGATTGGCAAACGTGAAAATACAAACAAAAATTTTCACATGCCAGGGTTCGAACTCGCGTCCATAGGATGACAAGCAAAACCACTTACCTTCTGCACTACGCTGTTGTAAATAGGAAATAAAGTATTAAATAGAAAATTCCAAACCAAGTCAAACTGGGCCCCAGTGTTCCTTGCGTTCAGCCAATGAGAGAAGGAGGGAGGTGTTTGACGTTTTGACCAGCCAATGGTCTTCACGCGCGTGGAGGAGAGAGGAAGTAGAAGGGTGGACCGAGCAATAAAACCATGCCACGTACGGTCACGCATTCAAGGCCTACTGTTCACCATCTTCAAGCTCCAGCCCTGCGGATTTTTTTATGGAATATGCTTTGGACTTTCCTGCGGATTTCCTTATGAATAATTCTGCACTTTTGGAACCTGCAAAAATCAATTGATCTACACAAAGTAACAGCCCAGATATACTAATTATGGAGTTTTGAATCCAATGGTACGGTCGATGGGATTTAAAAGAGGCTGCAAATACAAGAACGAAAGCTTAGCTTTCGTGAGCCCTAGCCATGGTGTTTTGTGATCCCGACGTCTAAGCTCATGCCCAAGGGTTCAAATTCGCTCCAAATAACATTAGGAACTCATACATATCAACAAACCACGTTAAAAATCAAAGTTATGTGAAACATGAAATTTGAAAAATAAACCAAAGGTGATGAACATGGTGCATGAATTTTACACGTAATTAAGTGATACTAATTACCTGGGCTTACTGTATGGTCACTCAGGAGTTGATTAGGATTGATGATGGAGCCTGAAACTTGCTAGAAGCACTGATACGATTATTTGGTTGTTCTTGAATTTTACACCTTTTAGAACCCTATTCTCCTTGGCTTTTTTCTTCCTCCCCTTATTTTGATCTTGTAGAGTGTATATATGGGAGAAAATTAGGTCATGAGTGGGCTTGGGTTTTTAGGTTATTTCATGAGTTGGAATTTTATAAAAAGATATGATTTTCTTTCTAAAATTGGATAATATCTCTCATGACAAGGGCTGCATGTTTTTGGACCTTTAATGGTGATTATTTGGCTCTCCCAATGATTAACAACAAAGCCATATGAATTGATTCCATAACTTTATATTTTTATTTAATTTATTTGCTTTTTTAATTGAATAAAATCCGAATAAATATAAATAAAAATGATAAAAATATGGGAATGGGTTTAGAGGTCCTCATTTAGGTCAAGATCATGTTTGAAGTCCAAAACTTAGGCCCATTAGTCAAGAAACTCAAAATTGTCCAATTAGGGTTTCATGTTCTTCTTGAATTTTGCCCAACTTGTGCAAGCCATAACTCATTCAATATTTATCATATGGAAATGATCTAGGACTTTTTGGAAAGCCCAAGATGTCCTCTACAAGCCAATTTGGAACCTTTTTTTCATTTGGAGATTTCATCTTGAAGATATGGCTCCTGACAAAAAACAGTTTTTTGCGAGCTTCTAGAAGGACCTGTAATGTTTTGACTTATATCTCTTAGGCGGAAGTATTTCTTGACCTTGGGCCCAACATCAAAGTTGTAGATAATCAAATTTTCTTGAGAATGAGATTTGGTTGAGGAATTTCTGAGAAAGTATGAGAGAGATATGGCTGGTCAAAGTTCAGTTGACTTTTACCTAGAAACCCTAATTTAGCAACTTTGTACTTTTGTGGATTTTTTATCTTTTCTTGATGAATCATGATCAACCTTTGATCAAATGATGAATATAACATTAGAATGTTGATGTTGACCAAAAATCAGGAATTTTGACTGCAAGTTGACCACAATTGACTTTTAGGTCAAACCAGTCGACTATTGATCATTTGAGCAGTTGACTGAGCAATCCTATGAATCAGAGCTTGAAACTTGGCATGAGGACCCTTTGAAGCATATTAGAGGCCATGGGATCAATTTGAGGTCTTAGAAATTGATTTGATCTCGAGAGAAACAAAACCCTAGTTGTGGGTTGATTGCTTAGGAGATAAGTAAGTGTGCCCAATTCTTGCATATGCTTGATTAACTGAAGATCATATGAGTCAAGATATATTGAAATATGATGGGAAAATTTTGGGGTATGACACCAACCAATTCGGAGTTTTAAGTACGGATACATCCATGATAAACCGAGATATTTTAAGATCACACTAAGCTCACGTACCAACTAGGAGTTTTAAATATGGAGACCTCCCAACCAATATGTAGTTTTAACTAGTTTTGCTCAATAAACAAAAGAGAGCTTTTAATGGTTAAGCTTACAACAAAGCAACACCTTTTTACAAGGAAAATATTGCACAACGGATAGTACACTCGTGAGAAATTTACAAATTTACCCCCCCCCCACCACCACCACAAACACATACACAAGAAACGGTAAGGCTTAGAGTTACTCTCAAAGCACTAAGGCAAAACTAAAGTGGGAAATGAGAGATTTGTAGAAAAAAGAATGAAGAGTGAGAAAGAAGAATAAAAACCCATTTTTTGGATGATTTAAAATGATATAGGAGCCCACTATTTATAGGACAAATCATGGTGTAAATTAGGGAGAAACTCATAGGCTAATTAAGCCTCATAATCGATTATGTTAAGTGCTTAATCAATTATGCCCCCCTAAAATGGAATGTTAGGATTTCTACTCATTTACATCCATTCAGGGACTTCTCCAATCAATTTTAAGCATTACTAAGTGACATAATCGACTTTGCCAAAGGCCTAATATATTATCCCTTTGTAAAATACAATTTTAATTGATCAAACAGTTCCATAATCAATTGGCTAGACTTTTAAAATAATTTTAGGTCATTTTATAAAATCAAGATAGGCTTTACAAGAGTTTTATTTGTGTGTGTGTGATTTGTTATTGAGCTATTCATATGTGCAAGTATACACAGTCCAATAGTAACAAGTGCTTAACAAGTGCTTAAAAGTGCAAGTATACACAGTCCAATAGTAACTCATATCTCACATAGATTGTATTAACTTAAGTTGATTTTTAAATTAAAAAACTATGAATAGTCATGAGCAAAGGATAATGATAATTACTTGTTGTCGTAGATTCTAATTGACGAGTAACGAGTAAGATAAGAGAATTTAAATAGATATACGAGATATGTTGAGAAATAATGCATTCAATGATTTTCATCTAATGTGTTAGTGTGATGAGACATGTCATGACAGCTGAGGTCGGAACATGATTTAGTGGTGTATGTCTGCAACATAAAATAAATGCAACTAAGCTAAGGTACAAATTATAATCCTCACAATAACACTAATGCACATATTTATTGAGTTATGTATTTTCCAATGATTCTACCTCTTTATTCCTAAAACATCTAAATAACAAATATTCCTATTTACTTTTTTATCCATATTTATTATGAGTTCCACTAATTAAAAGATTCCTGAATATTAATATATTTTTAGTTATTTCTAAGATGATCAGCCAAAAAAATAGATATATAAGAATAAAACATATGATAAAATGCATCACTAAACCCACATTACATTGCACAAAAGATTGAAGGTGTGAGAAACACAAGAAATGAGGGGGTTTGAATTGGGTTGCACCAAATACAATCTTTTTGCAACACAAAATACAAGGTTAACAAGTGAATAAAAATAAATGACACAATTATTTTTATCCTGGTTCACTGTTAACGAAGTTACTCCAATCCACCCGCCAAGGTGATTTTTCCTTATCAACAAGGACTTAATCCACTATAATACAGTGATTACAGAATACCAAAATAAGCTTATAATCAAACTTGCTGACAATCCCAGCAAGTTTAGCTGATCCTTATCGTGAAACCATTTTGAATGCAGCCAAAGTCTTCTTGAGAATTCTGACTATCACTTAGTCCCCCAAGGCATCTATCAACCAACTTTGATTACAAGTGTGTACATAAATCTGCTTCTAATGAGTAGATTACACAATGTTTAAGTACAGCAACACAAAAGTGTTGAAAGTAAGATACGAGCAAAAGCTTCTTGCTAAAATACAAAACTATACAAATATTTTCTCAATATATATTGTGTAGCGCTTTGGTGTAGTTTTGTAGAAGTGACTCGTTGATTTCAAATTCTTCAAATGACTTCCTTTATAGAAAATGATAGATCCATTGAAGGGTAGAATAGGAAATACAAAGTAGAAATGTAAAGTCTCCAACGGTCATGGTGGGAATGGTAGATAACAAGTACAAGTTGGATTGTCCTTACATCACCCTATAAGAGTAGAGGTTACATTTTACATTATTACTTGTATACTCACCATCACACGCAAGCCTTTCTTGATCCTCTAAGTCTTCTGAGGCCTTTAACTGTATGTTGATTGAAGCATGTTATAAATGATCAGAACTTGAGTCTTCAAAACCTAAGTCTTTGAGTCTTCAGAAGTTGTTCAACAGAATATTGTCTTCGGAGTCTTCAACACATGGTCTTCAGAAGAGATGTCTTCAGATCTTCAGAACTTGTTCAGCAGAACCCCGTCTTCACCATCTTCAGAACATGGGACACAGAAGCAAAGCTTAGAAGGCGTCCAAAGTTTCATTACAAAGTCACGATCAGAACCTCTTGTACTAATGTTCCTTAGAAATGTTGCAAAAATAGCAATTCAGAATCTTTACTTCCATTGTAACACAACACTAGTATTTTTCTAAAGTGTTGAGTTCAGAACCTGATGACGTCACACGCCTTCTTACCTGAGTCAGAACCTGCAAGGAAAAATCCACACACTAGAAAGAAATTGTTCGTGTATACAAATGTTCTTTGAGATAACATGTAAAGTTATCATCAAAACTTAAGATCGGATGCAGAACCAATCTTGTTTTTACAAAGACTACTTTTTATTAAACTTCACATTGCTCAATATAAAGAGTTTAGGTCATGGTGAGCATGATAAATACAAAAAAAAAATGAATTCTTAAGCTTAACATTTCTAAATACAAATGAAAAAATATATAAACCTAACATTGACACTTTTACTTCTTGCAATCCTCAATAAGCAAGAGGCGATTTTTGTCACGCTAGAAGGAACATTATTATTCGAGAGGTAGGAGTAGAAAATGCCTCAGAATCTAACTAACCCTTCTTCTTCTCCAAGTAAGTTATTCCTTTGATTTTTCTTAAGTTTATATATAGTTTTGAAGCTCTATTCATTCCTCCAAGATGGTCCTTTTGTAGCCTTTTATGACATTCCATCATCATTGAGTTTTATCAATAGTTTTAGTGTTTGTAGTAGTATTTAAAATAGAATTACATGGTTTAAAGATGAATTTTGGAAATATTTAAGACAAAGAAGAAAGTTGTGAAATTTCAGCACATTTTACATCTTGACGTCTATAATATATTTTGATCATATCTAGAGCTCCGTGATTCAAATTAAGGTGGACCGAAGGAAAATCAAAGCTAATATCCAAAGCTATAACTTTAATGGATAAGTAAAAGTCTAAATCAGAATATAAATAGAAAAAAAAATTGTGAGTAAAATTCTGACGATGTTATAATGTTTAATTTTGTACTGGGTTTTTTCTCTCCATAATAAAAAGCCCAATATCAACTCATATTTAAAGATAAGTAAGAGAAGGGTTCAGAGTATGATTGAAATTAGATTTTAGAAACATTGATAGCTACAAGAGTTTTTGGAGTACAGATAGAAGCCTTTTCTTAATTAAAGATTAATTTTCATCTCCAAAGTCATGTATCTTTCACTAAATGTTTCGCTATGAATAACTAAATTATGAGTAGCTATGTTTTTTTAGATTAGGCCTTTTGAGAAGAATTTATTTTATATGTTTGAACCATGTAATTGACCAAGTACTATTCGATTAATTTGCAATTCTATGATTATTCAGTTGAATTTGTTCTTAATGTTTTTGTATGTTAACGAATATATGAATTGATCTAGGTTTTGATGATTATTGACTCTAACTTTTGAAATATGACCTAATTATCCTATGGTTCACCTGAAGGGATATCACTCATAATGAGTCCAATTTGTTACTCAGAGTGAAACACCCATTGTTACTCCAGTTTCAGTCATAGGAACTTTTTCACATGTTCTTTTTACATTTCTATTTATGTTTATCTTATTTTTTAACATGCATTATTAATGCAATGCCTTTCTTTGTTAACCATATTTTCCTCTCCTAACTAAATCCTACAGTCAATCGTATTTCATATTTAAAGGAATGACTACTTCGATGACTTCTTTTGGCATGACAGGGGTTCATTACTTGTAAAGTTATAATATATGCAAAGTTCTATTTAGTTTTCTTCAGGCTTTGTTTTTAACATCTTTCAACAGTCTATTTTTTTTTGAAGACTTTTGGTATAAATTTGAAATACGGATGATTAGGTCATTATTTATTATTATATTTATTTTCTAACACACGTGCAATAAAACTTAAATAGAAATTTTAATTAATCACTAAGAAACTTAAAGATAACCAAGTAAAAACTTAAGGTTTGAATAATGAAATGGTGTCCTTAGACGTCTTTGCTTATTTTTCTTGAGAAAACTGTGTTTAGAATACCTTGGACATGTTTCTTGTTATTGTATGGCTCTGTAGTACGGCCATGATTCTTCCATTAGGATCTAGAATGAATAATTTCCCATTGGGCGACAAGGATTCATCCGTGAGGATCCATCATGAGTATTGCCTCTTGGATGGGAATGATTCTTCCATGAGGATCCAAAATAAATAATTGCCTTTTGGGGGGACAGGGATTCCTCCATGAGGATCCATCATAGATAATTGTCTTTTCGCGGCAAGAATTTCTACATGAGGATCCAGCATAAAAAATGATTTCTTGGGCGGTTTTTATAAGATTCTCAATTCCACTTCTCAATATTCTCAATTCCACTTCTCAATAACAAGGGTCTACAAAAATTCAAATAATAACATGGAGCGCCTCATTAAAAACCCCAATGCCTTACTACAAAATGCAGGCGAAAAGAGTATCCCTCCACTCAAAATAAATAATGTCTTAAAATAAACCGTGCAATCGGTACAGGTGATACCCCACCTTAACTAATCCAAATGATAAACTTAAACTAAACAAAATAAGGCGTAATGCCTACAGAAATTAGTGGCTTTTGAATGGACTCTTCTTCAGCCACCTTCGTGATCCTTTGGAACATAATGGCACAATCTTCACCATCAAGAGCTATCTCTTGTGGTTATGCTTCTGGCTTTAAGTTTACAACATTCATTTCCCTTGCGCCAGGCTATTGGGCGTGGACCACAACCATAGTCGCCCTCTTTAGCTTTAAACTATTCAAATAACACTTCTTGATGGCTTCCTGGTTCCCCTGGATAACCGTTAACTCTCTCATTGAGTAACAAGTACTTAATGCATAGGTATAGTGTGGACAGGGCGACTCCTAACTAGTTAATAGTAGGCATTCATATGATCATGTTATAAGAAATTATGACCCAAAATAATTATCTCCCTCACCATGAAATGTCAATTTTTCAAATTCAATACCAGATTATCAGAAAACATGGACGTCACACACCTTTGAAAAATCGCAAGGGCATTGCATAATTCGGAAGACATCCTCTTGTAAGAAAACATCTCACAATGATAGATGAAAGTTGTTTTCTCTTGATCTCAAGTGGACGCGACAATATGTGTGTAACCGACCGTAATAAGCATCTAGGAAAAAGTATAAGGCATGTCTTGCCAACCTTTCTTGTTTGTTAAATTTATTTGTCCTAATTTTTAGGAAATAATTTCTCATCTAGTTAAGTCTTTCTTTAGAAAATTCTAGTCATTTCGTATGGATTATACTCTTGAAAAATAAATATGAGATTCAACGTGTACAAACTTTTATTTTTATTGTCAAGGTCAAAGTTGTTTGAGGTGACAATGAGTTTTCTATTGATAAATGTATTTGAATAAATAAATAAATAAAAATTATGCGCATAATTATCGTTATAATATACATAAAACTAAAAGAAAACACCTAAAATAAAACGGAAAGAATATATATTCATTTAAAAAAAATTATTAACTAAGTTTAAAAATTTGGAAGCTCATGAACCAAGGTTGTTTTAGCATATTAAAAATTAGTTTAAAATAAGTAGTAGTATTTTTGTAGAATTTTTCATAAAACATATTTTAAAAAATATAAAATGAGTTTCTTTTAATCTATTACAAAACCCATACATTTATAATAGTTCGTAAATGATTTGATAATTACAATTTTAAAATATACGAAAAGAGGTAGAAACATATTTATCATTAATATATAAAGAACAGGGGTATAATTTTGTTTAATGTTGTAGTTTATTTGTATCAAATGAAAGGAGAGAGTAAATTGAGCCCAGAATAATTGAAAATCCGGCCCAGTATGGTTGTAAAACGATTGAGCCCAGAATAGTTGAAAATCCGGCCCATTAAGGTTGTAAAACGAAATGATGGAAAAAAGAATTAAAAAAGCGCCGTTGCCGGGGATCGAACCCGGGTCACCCGCGTGACAGGCGGGAATACTTACCACTATACTACAACGACTTCTTGTTGTTGCAGTTGTGGTGTAGTATTATAATCATCATTTATTCCTTATTAACAGCTGAAACCAATACCATCCCATCTCATCCCCTTATTTCCTCTATTTATGTTTATTATAATAACATTTTCCTGTGCTTTTCTTTTTTCTGCTCATAACTCACTCAATAATTTCAATGTTGTATTTCTCGATTAAGATGTATATTACTATAATTATATTTTATTCATTTCTTTTTATCAATACTATTTAATATGTTTAATGTAAATTTTAAATCTATTTACTTTCAATAATAATAATAATAATAATCATTTTAAAGTATAACTTGTAAAAATATAATAGACTACTAAATTTAATATCTCACCCTATATTATTTAAAAAATCTTTTGTTACAAAATAAATCTTATTACTTTTTTCTTATAGTTGTTATTTAAATATACATTACAAAGTTTAAATGGGTCTTGTTTATTTTTGCATGATATTTACATAATAATTTATTTATAACTTTTACGTAATTTTGTTACTATCAAAGTCCAAAAGGGTCTAATTTAAATCTATCTGCATTATTATTATTATTATTATTATTATTATTATTATTATTATTATTATTATTATTAAAAATAATAAATCAATCATGTAACAATTATATTCTATTATATCTTTTTTCTTTAAATTTTTAATTTGTTATACAAATTATTATATTCTTTCTATTTTACAAATAATTCTAAATTATTTTAAATAAATTCATATAACATATTCAAAACTAAATAACATGTGCTCGCTTAATATTGATGTAGTTGATTTTGCTTGTGGCTTTTAGAAACATTCCTTCTAGGGGTCCAATAAAATTATCCTAGTACACAGTTCCTCAAACACGAGGCATTGAAAGGGAAAAGTAATTTACAAGTTTGGAGAAATCGATCCCCTCAAGGTGACCTCAAGGTACTCTTTTAGACTCTTCTATGAAAGAATAAGAGTTTTCTCTTCTTATGCCTCATTTTTAAGGGTGTCTCACAACCCATCCAGATCTTGGACCAACTGCCTCACAAGCTCTCGCCCTTTGGAAAGATTTTCTTTGGAAATGGCGAGTTTGGACTTCAACTCGTCCAGGGCTTGGGCGTCGTTTTTACTGAATATTTGCTTTATCAGTAAGCCCATAAGCATTATATTTTCCATCAAGTTAGAAAACTTGTGAGGCCCTGTAGTCACCAGGAGAATCTTCAGGGAAAGGGAGGCGGGCGCTAGTAAATTTTATGTCGTCAAATGTTTGATCGGTCCTTATCAAGGAATGAGGGGAGGGTCATCCTTGATTGGCGAAGGGTGTTCACCATATTTGTCATATTCTAGGACTATAATAGCATCATCCATTGGGATTGGAGAGGAATTTTCGTCTTGCTTCTGGCTTTTAGAAATATTCCTTCCATGTCCCAATAAAATCATCTCAATACATCGTCCATCTATCATGAGGCATTGGAAAGGACAAAGTGATTTTATCTAGGAGAAGGTAATTTCGTTCTAGGCATGACTGGGAAAATGAACTCTCTCGGGCGAGACTTTGTAAAGTCTCTCCGGTGAGACTTAGAAAGTTGAGTACCTCACACAAGACTTGATAAAAACTAGTCTCTTGGGAGATACTTAAATAGTCGAGTCTCTCTGGCGAAACTTAATAATCGAGTCCCTCTGGCGATACTTCGTAAAGGCGAGTATCTCGTACTAGGCTTAAATAACAGAGTTCGTTAGATGAGTTTGTAAACCTCTTGGGCCCTTGCTTTTGTTATCTTGCCACATTATAGGAGCTTTGTACTATTATGTTGTATGTTTATTGGTTTCATTGTGTAGCAACCTGCCCTAAAAATGAAGGTTTTAGAGTCGCCACCTATTCTGAAGGGCGAATAGGAAACCCTACGCAGTTTTAAAGATTCGGGGTAAGTTATTATAATCAGGTTGAGGGAAGGTATTAGGCACCCTCAACCCTTTCCTAAAGGCTAACATTGCAAAGATAAGGGTTTATGGCAAGGTTTATAGAGAAAGGTGACAGAGAGTAATAATAAGGCTAATTATATTGACATGATTAGAATTTAGAGGAAGTGGACTCGCCTTGTTACCAAGTGCCTACGTACCTCCTTATGGAGGATCAGAGTCTACGTAGTTCAGGGAGGGTTGTACACCCTTAGAGTTGAAATTTGATTTGAGATGGTTTTTAGAGGCTTTTTGAGTGGCCTATCGTAGTTATGATAATCCGTAGTTTGATATTGTGATTTTGAAAGGGTTTGAGAAGTATTTTAGGGTTTGGGCGTACAACCCTGATTAATTTTGTACTATTAACCGCAATGATCAATAGATTCGATCACCATAGTTAAAAGATTTGAAATTGTATCACTACCAATTTTAATCGATTGATTCGATTATTACTAATAATGAATAAGAATATTTTTAACAATTTTATAGTTTAGTTTATATCGTTACCCCTCGTAATCGATTAATTCGATTAAAAAGAATAATGAATTTGAAGTGAGGAAATTAATAAGTTAATCATCACAACCAATAAGAATGGTTGGAACCGTTTAACTAAATAAAAATCGATTACATTTTAATTGAATAACATTTTAATTAAAATTATTATTGACCATAGCGATTAATTGATTTAATCGGCACGAACAATAAATTATGATTTTAATATTAATATCATATGTTAATTTGATTTAACAAAATAATTATTATTTATATTAATAAATATATTCAAAAAGAATTAATTAAAACAAATAATTAAAATAATTTTTAGTTTATTTAGGGGTTATGATTCTGTGTGGCTAGGCTGAGGGCGCATGTTATAGGGATTAGTTATGATACGTTGGATCTAAGCTGAGTGGAGGTTGGATGGCTAGATCTGGAGGGTGTATGGTGAGTTACCTAGCTGGCAGCGCATGGAATCAGGGGCTGAGAAATTCAGAAAAAATAAGTGTTGGAGGGGGGTCTCGAACCCGTGCCCTCTCACATACCCCCATGGTTTAACCACCCCGGCTAAACATTTCTTGCGTTTAAAACACGCGTTCAATAAAAGAAATAGCAAACGTAAACAAGAACCAGAAAACGCGTGCGAAATTTTAAAGGCCCCGATGACTAATTGCCACGTTATCATCTTCCCCATTCAACCTGTAAATTTCAGAAACAATAGCTACGAAATAACTGCGCTTTTGTTCGTAGCAAACGAAGACCTGGAAAATAGCGAATCCAACATATGCATCTATAAAATTTTCGCACCTATCTGATTCTCTTCGTCCTAATCATGCGAACACGTTTATGATATTGATTTACCTTAATTTTACTCCTAATTAAAAACCCCAAATTATACCCTAAAAACCTAACTCGGCCTTCAATGGCCAAACACGATTTACACGTTTAAACAAAGATTAAACAATCCAGATATGTTCAAAGCATCATCATCAACCAAAATATGCAATCAATTTCTAATGAAAGTGCATGGATTACTCTAATCGATCAATGTTTCAGAACGACATACCTTAGTTAAATGGAGAGTGTTTTGGGGGTGTTGAAGCAGAGCAAGGATCCAGACACGTTCAGAATCCCTCGATGAAGCTTTTGCAATGCCTGAATCTCTTTGAAAGCTTCAAATTCCTTGAAACCGAATCTGAGTTCTTGAAGCTTTTTTTCGTTCTTGCACTCTTGCCCCTGATCAGAATTGTCAACCCTTATTCCTATGCCTTGTGTTAAGTACTTATAGAGGGACGAAATTAGGTTAAACAAATAGCCCAAAACTCCCTTGAATCCAATCTTGCCATTTGAGAAAATTGATGTTATTTTTTGAATATAATCTTGCTATTTTTGGCCAAAATTTGATTCACTCTTTTCCAATCTTGCTAGCACGAAAATTAGATTATATTTAGCCATTAATGTTGATTGGAATCAATCCATATACACCTCTTTAACAAAATATTTGATTTTCCACTTAATTAAATCATTAAAAATGAAATAAAAATCATATTAAATCAAATAATAGGTTAAATTTCGTGGCATATGGTTTTGGGCATGCTAATGACTTGTGGACCAAGATTTAATCATAATACCATAGGCCCATTTGCAAAAATTTCCAATTTGAACCTTCTTATTTCACATTTTGCCTCCAAAAATTGCTCAACTTTGATCAAGCATACCTCACTCAATTTTTTATCTATGAGGGAGTTCTAAGACTTTTTGGAAACCTCAAGATGTCCTCTATAAGCCCCTTTGGAACATATTCTTCATTTGGAGCATTTATCTTGATCATATCTTCTTTGACAAAAAACTACTTTTGAAGGATGCCTAAAAATGACCTGTAATCTTTTGCATCATACCTCTCAAATGAAGCATTTCTGGCCTTGGCTTGTGAGAGACAAAGTTGTAGAGAATCCAATTTCCTTAAAAATAGGCTTTGAGTGGGGAATTTTTGATGTTCCATGTGAAAGTTATGCCCAGTCAAAGTTGGGTTGACTTTCTCCTAAAGAAACCCTAATTTGAACCTTTTTGCACTTGTTCGTTTCTGAGTTTCTATTAATGGAATCATGATCAATCTTTGATCAAATGATGGATATACTTTAATTCACTCGGGGTTGACCCAAAATTGAGAGCTTTAGATTGTGCTTTGACTGTGGTTGACTTTTAGGTCAAACCAGTTGACTGTGGATCATCTGGACCATTGAGTGAGCAAAGCTTTGGAATTGAATCTTGAACTTTGTTATGTAAGCACCTTAGAGCATAACGAACCATGGGGGTACTTCATTGGGGCTTCACTTATCCCATTACCTTAGGAGAGTACCCAAACCCTACTTTCAAAGGAACCTTGTGTGAGAGAACTCCTTAATGCAACCCTTGAGCATTGACTCGTTGTGAGTGAAGTGTGGGAGGCAAACTTTAGGGTATGACAGCTGCCCCTATTTGATTACCTTGGATCGAATAGCGTGAGAATACGTAGGTCTCACGTTGTTCGCATCGAAGAGTTATTAAATAATGGAAGATCCCTAAATTTATCCCGCGCTTGGGTGTGAGAGAGAGGATCGTCCTGCTAAAGCCTGAGTCTTACATAGCGAGGACTTGTAGTTAGTTGTATGATCAGCTTGCTACCATTGGTAGCAAACTTTCGTAATTTGTGGACCCCACTTACTATAGTTCTAGTAAGTTTCTGTAGTTTGTGAACCCCCACTTACTATAGTTCTAGTAAGTTTACCTGCACCAATAGGATTACTTGTCATAGCTCTGACAAGCTCGCCTGCACCATTCGGATCATCGGTCCTGGTTCGGACACATTTCACCTGCACCATTAGGATCCTTTATCCTTGTTCAAACAAATTCACCTGCACCAAGGGATCATTTGCTATGCTTATAGCAAACTTACCTGCACCAATAGGGTCCTTTGTGAGGGTTATCGCAAATTCACCTGCACCATTAGGATCCTTTATCCTTGCTCGGACAAACTCACCTGCACCAAGGGATCATTTGCTATGCTTATAGCAAACTTACCTGCACCAATAGGGTCCTTTACGAGGGTTATCGCAAATTCACCTGCACCATTAGGATCATTTGCGAGGGTTATCGCAAATTCACCTGCACCATTGGATTGCTTACCCTGGTTCGGGCAAGTTTACCTGCGTAGAAGTTTGTTTTGTAAATGTGTATGCATCATGCTTATGCATTATGTGCATGCCCCTGTTGTTTATATAATGTATATGTATGAATGTTTACACACGTAAATGTTGCATGTATGCAAATGAACATGTATGATAATCCCAACGTCTTATCTCCTTATCATCCATTGTCTTTGTTTAACCCCTTTTGAAGTGTTTGTGAATCCTAGCTCGGATTGTATTTGAATGACCTACTGATATTATCCTTTGTGAAAGAGTTATATTAGATCAGAGTGATCGCAGCGTAGGGCGTATGTAGCCTTCCGGAGATTTCGTAGTTTTATCCTATTGCTTTTGTGTTGAAAGTTTGTAAGTTTCTCATGTTAGATCCAAGTTAAAGCTTATGAAAATAATTTATCCTTTGCGAATGGTGTTGAAATGAGAAAGAAAGTGCAGCATGCAAGAAAGGAAGACTTTATTGATATTGCCTTGAATTGGCGAGTGTACAAAAATGCGAGAAAAGAAAATGACAAATAGAAATGATATTAATACCGCCGTTGCTCCTTTATTATCGAGGGTCCCAGTAATCCTTCGATCTTAGAAGTAGATGATTGCACGAATCCTTATCCTTCGTAGTTTGCCTTTGGCTTATATCCGGTAATCCTGCCTTTGCTAGGCATAATACTTCTTGACCGCATCAGAGTTGATTGGGTGCGGTAGCTCATCCCCATCCATTGTAGTGAGAACTAATGCTCCTCCTGAGAACACCGTTTTTACAATATATGGACCTTCGTAGTTAGGTGTCCATTTTCCACGGGCGTCCAGTCGAGGTAAAAGTATTTTCTTGAGAACAATATCACCTTCTTTGTAAGTTAGAGGACGGACCTTTTTATCAAATGCTTTTTTCATCCTTTTCTGATAGAGTTGCCCATGACACAAAGCTGTCAGTCGCTTTTCTTCAACGAGATTAAGCTGATAAAAACGAGTTTTTACCCATTCCGATTCTTCTAACTTTGTGTCAGTTATGACTCTCAATGAAGGAATCTCCACTTCGATGGGGAGGACTGCTTCCATACCATAAACCAGGGAGAATAGGGTTGCCCCTGTGGATGTGCGCACCGAGGTTCTGTAGCCGTGTAGGGCGAAGGGAAGCATTTCGTGCCAATCCTTGTATGTTTTCACCATCTTTTGTATTATCTTTTTGATATTTTTATTTGCAGCTTCGATAGCGCCGTTCATTTTAGGCCTGTATGGTGAAGAATTGTGGTGTTCAATCTTGAACTCCTCGCACAGCTCCCTCATCATGTTGTTGTTTAGATTCGACCCATTGTCGGTGATAATCCTGTTTGGAACCCCATACCGACATATGATGTTATGCTTGATGAACCGAGTGACTACTTGTCTCGTCACGTTGGTGTAAGAAGCAGCTTCAACCCATTTGGTGAAATAATCTATGGCAACCAATATGAATCGGTGTCTGTTGGAAGCTTTCGGTTCGATCATCCCTATCATGTCAATCCCCCACATTGCAAACGGCCACGGTGAACTCAGAACGTTCAACGGATTTGGCGGTACATGTACTTTGTCAGCGTAAATCTGGCACTTGTGACATGTTCTTGCATATTGGAAACAGTCAGCTTCCATTGTTAACCAGTAATACCCTGCTCGTAGTATTTTCCTAGCCATTGAGTGTCCATTTGCATGAGTTCCGAAGGTTCCCTCGTGTACTTCTCTGATAATCTCCTTGGCCTCATTTTTATCCACACACCTTAGTAACACCGAGTCGTAATTTCGTTTGTATAGGATATTTCCGCTCAGGAAGAACTTAACCGCCAATCTCCTTAGTGTCTTTTTATCAATCGTAGAGGCGTTCTCCGGGTATTCTTGTTTCTCCAAGTACCTTTTGATATCGTGGTACCATGATTTGTTGTCAGATTGCTCCTCGATTGTGAGACAATAAGCCGGCTCATCAAAGTGTCTAACCGTTATCCGTGGTTCGTGGTTTGGCCAGGTCACTTTGAACATAGAGGAAAGTGTCGCTAATGCGTCAGCCATTTGATTTTCTTCCCTTGGGATATGAGTAAAAGTGATTGTCTCAAACTCAGCCATTAACTCCAGTATAAGGTCTCGATATGGGATTATCTTTGAATCTCGAGTATCCCATTCTTTATTGACCTTGTGGATTACCAGTGCTGAATCCCCGTACACCTCAAGTAGTTTAATCCTCAGGTCTATTGCGGCTTCTAACCCCAATATGCATGCTTCGTATTCTGCAATGTTGTTGGTGCAGTCAAAGCACAGTCTTGCAGTAAAAGGTAAGTGACGATTGTCAGGAGATGTTAAGACTGCTCCTATACCGTGTCCATATGCATTTGAGGCTCCATCGAACGTAAGTGTCCATACCAAGCCCGGTTTGGGTCCTTCGTCGGGTCCTGGTATTTCGTAGTCTCTTACTAGCATGATGTCCTCATCGGGGAAGTCGAACTTCATAGACTGATATTCTTCGATGGGTCGGTGAGCTAGATGTTCTGCCAGTACACTCCCTTTTATTGCCTTTTGAGTGACGTATTGTATGTCGTATTCTGACAAAAACATTTGCCATCTTGCGATTCTCCCCGTGAGGGCTTGTTTTTCGAACACGTATTTCAAAGGATCCATCCTCGATATCAGCCATGTGGAATGGTTCAACATATATTGCCTTAGACGTTTGGAGGCCCATGCTAGGGCACAACATGTCTTTTCCAATGGTGAATACCGAGATTCGCAATCCTTGAATTTCTTACTAAGGTAATAAACAGCGTGATCTTTTCTGCCTGTTTCATCTTGTTGCCCCAGTACACACCCCATAGATCTTTCGAGAACTGTGAGGTACATGATCAGCGGTCTTCCTGGCACGGGAGGTAAGAGTATCGGTGGTTCTTGTAAGTAGTTCTTTATAGTTTCGAAGGCTACTTGACAATCGTCATTCCACTTGATAGGTTGATCTTTCCTGAGCAGCTTGAATATAGGCTCACATGTAGCCGTCAGATGTGAAATAAACCTTGAGATGTAATTCAATCGACCCAAGAATCCACGTACTTCCTTTTCTGTCCTTGGAACAGGCATTGCTTGTATAGCCTTTACTTTGTCGGGATCAACCTCTATGCCTCGTTGGCTTACAATGAATCCCAATAGCTTTCCTGACCTTACACCAAATGTACACTTGTTCGGGTTTAACCTCAGCTTGAACTTCTTTAAGCGCTCGAATAACTTATGTAGGTGTGTGATATGCTCTTCTTCTGTGCAAGACTTGGCAATCATGTCGTCTACATATACTTCGACCTCCTTGTGAATCATATCATGGAATAGTGTGACCATGGCTCTTTGATATATTGCCCCTGCGTTTCGCAACCCAAAAGGCATTACTTTGTAGCAGAAGGTGCCCCAGGATGTCATGAAGGTTGTCTTTTCTATATCCTCGGGAGCCATCTTAATCTGTTTATATCCGGAGAACCCATCCGTGAAGGAAAACACCGAAGCTTGCGTTGTATTATCCACCAAGACATCTATGTGTGGTAGTGGAAAATCGTCTTTTGGACTTGCTTTGTTTAGATCCCTGTAATCCACACACATGCGCACCTTCCCATCTTTCTTAGGAACTGGCACTATGTTGGCAATCCATGGTGGATAGTCAACAACAGCAAGAAACCCGGCGTCAAACTGTTTGAGCACTTCTTCCCTGATTTTACTATCCATATTCGGTCGAACTCTTCTGCGCTTCTGCCTGACAGGTGCACATCCTTCTTAGAGAGGTAACCAGTGTACCACGATATCCATATCCAACCCCGGCATGTCACGGTATGACCAAGCAAATATCTCTGCATACTCGTGGAGTAGCTTAATTAGCGTCGCTTTCACATCCTCGTTCAGTGTTGCCCCAATCTTGATGTTTTTAGGTTCTTCGTCTGTACCCAAGTTTATGGTTTCAATGGCTTCCTGAGGAGGGAGCATGCTTTTGGATTCCTTGTCCATTAACCTTGACAACTCTTCCGGAAGTTCATCGTCTTCCTCATCCCCTTCTTCGGACTGATTAGCGAGAGCCTCGAGTTTATATAGAGTTTCAGCAGTATTATTACCGGTAGTGTTAGAAGGTGATCTGCACATGTTTTTATGTTTTATTTTCAGTATGCAGATATGATTGTGCTTTTGTGTGCGAAATTTATTTGTCATTTTTGAAAAGAAAAGAAATAAATGCGAGAAAAGACGATGTTTTCGATACCAAATGCAAAGACAAATTTTATTAATAAACTTTAAACTCTGAAAGTAAATGGGGCCCTTACAAACAAACTTTATGCTTCGGGAGAGGCATGAGCGTTACTGTTTTTTTTTAATACGAAAGGAAATAAAACACAAAAAGCAAATTACTTCGAAATGAAAACTATCTCCGATATCCCCAAACTTGTCCAATTCTGCAGCTGTTCTCCTGGCCTGATCTCTCGGATGAAGTTGGACGTTCCTTCCTGAGAATCCTTGTTGGACACCATAGCCACATGTTCATACCCGCCGGTCACAAAAGTCTGCATAATTGGGGGGAATCGTTGTTCCTCCTTCTCAGTGCTTGTGATCTTTGATGATTGGTATCCTAACCCCAGGCGATCTTTCTTCTCCAAGACCTCTGGTAGCTTGCCCCAGCCCTCCATATCCGTGTCTTGTAGATCTTTCCAAGATGTTACCGCCCTTCGCATCTTCTCCACAGGCAGCGTAACAGCAGTTTAAATTTCCAGCGCTTGGAATGCAGTAGCCAAATGCTCCTTCTCCAGCCTCGATATATCTGTATGAATTCAGGTTGCTGACAAATATATCCTCTTCTCCATTAACGGTCACTATGGAGTTCCCATCCACAAATTTTAATTTCTGATGGAGGGTGGAGGTGACTGCCCCAGCTGCGTGAATCCAAGGACGCCCTAGTAGGCAGGTATAAGCTGGTTCAATCTCCATCACTTGGAAATTGATGCAGAAGGTGTGAGGACCAACTATAACAGGAAGGTCCACTTCTCCAAACACCGGACTCTGTGATCCATCGAAAGCCTTAACCACTAGACGACTTGGCCTAACCACAAGTCCCTCCAAGGCTATTTTGTCAAGTGTAGCTTTTGGCATCACATTTAACGATGAACCTGTGTCAATCAAAACTCTAGCCAGATGAGCCTTTCCACATTGTATGGAGATATGCAAGGCTTTGTTGTGTGTCTTTCCTTGTGGAGGCAACTCATTATCACTGAAACACAGGCATGCCCCAGCAGTTAAATTAGCCACCATCCCATCGAATTGATTGACTGTGATGTCCTTAGTTACATGGGCGGCATTCAGAATCTTCATCAAGGCATCTCGATGCCTCTCGGAGTGTATCAGTAGTGATAAGAGTGATATTTTAGATGGTGTCTGTTGCAACTGATCTACCACCCTATAGTCACTCTTTATGATTAAAGCAAGAAACTCCTCAGCATCCTTGTTAGTAGCTTCTTTATCCTTGGCCTCAGCCTCGTTATTCGGTCTCATAACAGCTTGGTCACCAGATTGTGTCAAATTTTCATTAGACGTTGGTTGTGCTTGTGCAGTTTTGAATATGCGCCCACTACGGGTCATGCCCCCAGGTCCAACAATGCTCGACACAGCAGTATTGGTATCAGCCTCGTACTCCCATGGTACTGCTTTCATCTTGTCCAAAGGATATGGTTCTTTGATTGGGATGATCTTAGTGCGCTCTTGCGTAGGTATCATCAATGGTGGTCTAGAGCACGGGATGATTAATGTCTTTCTTGCCCCTTGAGTGGGTATCATTAAAGGCTCGTTTCTTTCCACCATAGCTACATACTCTTCCTCAGGATGTTCCTTCAGCTGAATCAACCCTTGGTCCATGAGCCTCTGCAAAGTGTCTTTAAAAGCCTCGTTATGTTCTAGGATAAACCCCTTTATAAGAAGATACCTCTTAAGTGCATCTATGGGGGAGTTCCTTTGTTGAACCAACTCTTGCTCATTGACGACTTCTATCCACAATAACTTCCAACCCCAAAATATGATTTCAAATGCCTTAATCAAGCTTTCATCCATTATGAGATATATGTGAGAGAGCGATGCTGGCAATCGCTAGAACCTCCACTTCAAACAAGGTGAAGAGGATCATAACCCCTAAACCTTTTTAAATAGGGAGGTGCATGTAGAAGTAGGGATTAGCCGAGTCAACTAGGACAGCCATATTAACCATTTTTTTCTTAGCACACACCTAAAAAATAACACCATCCTCGTAGTCAGAGTTGGAAAATCTGATTTATCATCGAAAGGCAACAACCATCCCTATATTGGTGTATAGGGTCACAAAAGCTTTGCTATTTGAGTATTTAATGGCCATAACTAACATAATTTTCTAAGAGTTTCCTAATAAAGAACATGAAGAAAGATATTCATTTTTGCTAGCAGAATTACTAGTTCGCTCGTAACTCCTCAATACATATAAATCTAAGAGCATTTAGTTAATGGAACCATCCCCTTATAATTAGGAACATAAGGGAGTTACGAGAGAAGTATTAGTTCTCCGAGTAATAATGAATCTATTTCTTCCTATTATTTACCAAGAAACTCCCAACAAATGATGGTGGCTACGAATGTTAAATACTCAAATACCGAAGATTTTATGATCATTTACACCAGTGAGGAGGGGTTATTGTCTTTCAGCGATAAATCAGTTTTTTCCAGATCTTACCATAAGGAAAATGTTATTTGAGAGATGAGAGTTGAGAAAGAAAGGTTCTTGATTTTATCCTGATGTAAAAGCTCAACTTGGTTCGAGATCAGCCTGGTGTAAAATCTCGGTTCGATTTGTGGTCAGCCCGTGTAAAACCCCAACTCGATTCATAGGACAGCCAGTTCCAAACTCCACATTGGTTTGAGATAAGTCTATATAAAATATTGCTTTAGCTTGGGTACTAACCGCTCGAATATTTATTCGTGTTTGGAAGGAAGACTAACTGCTTCAATCCATTGTCCATTGTTTGGATCGAAGTTAACCTAAAACTTCCTTTATCCTTGTATAGGGGGGACCATGGGCTTAACCCTCTAAAAGCTCATAAGGATTATTTGATACTCTCAAGATCAAGTCTTGGAGAGAGGATTAAGTTTCTACATTTATACCGAGCCTCTTTAAATCCAAGTATCATCTCTTTTGCCTTATCTTTTACTTTCTGCATATTTTCTTACTTTGATTTTCTGCTGTAATATTCAAACATTTTCTTGAAAATGGTTTTGAACTTTGATTTAGAAAGATATTTTATTTTACATTTTCATTTTTCAAACCTCCCACAATTCACCCACCTTTTATGTATGTAGTCACATGTTCAACAAGTGGTATCATAGCCTAAATCTTATTTAAAGAATAATTGTCTCTGGTGGAGGATGACTTCTAACACTATTTCTAACAAGAGATCTTTCCTAAACACGCCTCCGTCGTTCAATGGTGATAGGTTTAAACTATGGAAATTTAGATTTAAAATATTTATTCAAATTTTAATTTTTAACTGTGGAAAACGATAATTAATGCTTCATTCATCCCTACTCACCACATAAATGGAGAAGTAGTAGTTAAACTCGATTTCCTTTGGACCTTGGAGGAAAAGATAAAGTTTGAAATTGATTTCAAAACTAATAATTTTTTAGTTATATCTTTATATGATAATCAATTCCTTTATGTTTACAATTGCAAAGGTGCTAAGGAAATGTCAAACATTCTTTAGATGATATATGGAGTTTCTCCAAGTATTTAACAAGAGCAAATGAACACACGAGACGAAGAAGATGAATGTTTTATTTGTAAGTGTTTCTCTAAATTTAGAAATTTTATAAATAGTATTAGAACATTTGTCACTAACAAATATCTAAGAGCTAAGAATTGGAAATCGGATCCAATCCTAAATCAAGACATGTGAGTGGTTATGACCTTTAGGAAAAATCAAATAGAAATAAATTGTAGAGAAATTGAACGAATTAGTTCAATTACTTAAATATGAATGCATAAACTCAAAATTTGAAGATTCCTCATCAACTTCATCAAAATTCTACAAGGCAACTTCTGTGATTTCCTTCTTAATAACTGTCTCAATAGTCGAACAATCTTCGGAGAATTCAACATCAAGTAAAGGAACTTCATCTCCAAGAGGATGTGAAGAAGAAAAAACCTCATCTAGTGGAATATTCGAGAGAAAAGGAGAGAATAAATCCTCTAAAAATGATGGAAAGTCAACCTCAAGAAGAACTTTCAAAGAATCTTCTTCCAACGAATATGATGAAGTCTGCTTGAAAGTGTCTCACGAAGATGACCATGGGATAACAAAGTTATAATACAATTTTTCGTATAAATTAAGTGCTAAGTTAATTCAATAAAATGTAACTTAGACCTTAAGAATTATCTTGAGTTTTTAGAAAAGATCAATGGAGGGATTAAGTTCGAAATAACTAATATTAGAAACTTGGATGGAACATATGATACATGTGTCTCAATGTAAAAGGAAGTAACAAAGTTGCATGAAACCCTAAGTAAATTTACAAAGGAGAGAGAAAACATTGACTTGATTCTATCAAGTTAAAGACCTTCCTTAAATAAAACTGGATTAGGGTTTAAATCTGGTAGATCACATAGTAGATAACCAAATAGGAACTACCAACGCATTGGGACCCGTGAAAATTTGGGTACCAGAGGTGAAACACTAACATGTTTTTGCAAGGATGCTTTTTAGCTTTTATGAAGCCTTAACACATTAAATGAAGCTATGAAAAGAAAATATTATATACCCTTGAGTACAAAATATTTTTCAATAATTAAGCTTATAATCGAAGGATGTGCGTTGAGTGTGTATATCAATAATCATGATCAAAGCAAGTTTCTATTGAGGATGGACTTGATATCTATGAACTATGATGATCTATTAACATCTTAGTAGGATGAAAAGATAAGTCTATGGTAGAAATATCTATCTCGTGGTTTAACCAACTCTGGTATCCAATAATCTATAGAGAAGGACATGCCACATTATGTTGGTGTTCTCTCGGAAGGGGAAGTTTTGTCACGGTTACTTGATAATCAAGGTAGTAAACTATCTTAAAGGTTGAATGATCGGAAAAATCCGATTAATCCATTAAAATAGTGCATTCAATATTTTCTCATCAATTTAAAACATTTTTTGCTAACCAAAAAGATGATATTTCTCGTGTTTCTCTAAAAAGGGTGCAAATAAGCAGACCATGTAACACCCGTATATTTTAATTTTTAATTTAAATGGAAATTTAATTAATAATTAGAATTATAGGTGGTTGTGGGAATTAATTGGAAAAGGATGGTTTATGGTGTTGGGCCAAGTGTGATGTTAAGGAATGAGGGGGTGTTATGTTAGTAAAAGTTTTATTCCAATTAAAAGGTTATTTTATAAAATAATAAGGAATTGGGAATAAGAAAAGGAACGTGAAAAGCAGAGCAGAGGAGATGAGGGATTGGGAAGCTGGTACGTGAAGAGGAGCAATGGAGGGAGAGAACCAATCAAGAACCTTTGGCTAAGGTAAGGGGGGACTCTCCGGTTATCATCTATTATCGTGTTCTTGGATAATAATATTGATTAGGGATGTTGTTGAGTCAATTGGATTATATGATAGATTTAGGGATTTAGTCGAATTGTATGATGTTTGATCCCTATGTTTGAATCCATGATACCTATGTTGTTTTGGTCCCAATTGGTGCGTGATTGATGTATTATGAGGTGCTTTTCGTGTTGTTGGTGCATTCGATTTCCCTAGGTTCGTACTGGTATGAATTGGGTGAGTTTGGAATGTGTAGAATGCTGTTTTCTGCAGGTTGGGGTTTCTGAAATCGCCGGTTCGCGCCGCGTGCACAGGGTTGGCGCCGCGAACAGGTGGGCAGAATGACAGGAAATTGTGATACGCACAGGTCGCGCCGCGTACCTGTGTTGGCGCCGCGAAGGCGTACATGTTTGATCGTATCGCGCCGCGTGCATAGGTTGGCGCCGCGAACGTGTTTGTGTGCTTCAGGTCGCACCGCGAAGTCTTGGTTGCGCCGCGTGCTGTAGCGTTAGTTGTTTTCTTGAAAAGTTAAATGATGTGTAACTTTCGAACCGTAGGCCTGTTTTTAGTGCCGTTTCGAGCACGATGAATCTTATGAGATAGCCTATGTTTTAAATGATGGAATGAGGCGTGAATCCAATTATTTTTAAATATGATTTTATTTCTTGGTGATTGATGTATTGTACATATATGTGATGAGGTATGTTAAACACATGCTATGTTGAAATATTAATCATGTGACGATCTGTTTAATTGGATGATGTATTGTTGACATATATGATGAAATGTGACAATATATGATGTTGTTTTGAAAACATTACGATGTGATGATTGTTGAGAACTATATGATGATGATTGATGAATTGTGAATATTAATATGCTGTTAATATTAATATGTTGATTGTGGTGAATGCATGTGAATGATTGAATGATGCTTGGACATGTACATACTTGTTTGTGATGATATTGGTGGGATGAAATGAGACGATGTTAAGCATCGGATCGGTGATGATATCAGTATGTGATATGTGTGCATTCATTCATAAATCATTTACATTGGATCCCGTTGATGAGTGGATCGTTGGTGACTAATTCCCATTGTGCGGAGATTAGTAAGCAGTCATCGTGTGCCCATGGGGGTGTGAGCGATGAGGTTAGTCGTGTGCCCATGTGGGGTGGGAGCGACTTGAAGGGCAGTATCGCGGAGAGAAGTCCTGTGAATATGATTCACGAATTTTGGTACCACATGCATAGTGTCAGTTCATACATATGCATACGTTTATAACATGATTGGAAGTATTCCAGTGTTATAAATATTGATGATGTGTTGGTTGTGTGTTTGTGTTGAAATAATGTTGAGTATGCTTATCTGTTTGAAAGATGTGTTTTGTTGACGTTTGTGTAAATGATGGATGTTCCTGATAATCTGAATATGATGAAATTGGGTGAATGATATAACTATGATGTGTTGTTATTTAAGATGCAATAACATTTGTTAACTGTGATGAGACTCACCCTTACTGTTGACATTTTCAGATTGAGGATAGCTGCTTTCGACTTGGTGAGGATTAGCTCATAAGTCAGTGTATTAGTGTAGCGTCAGGTGTCATGCTCTGATATTGTAACACTGGGAGAACGTTAGATTAGAGTTTTATGATGATACTCTATCGTGTTGTTATTGTATTAGATTATGTGGGATATTGCATAGATGATGTTATGCTTATCCGTATGATGAATTTTCCGCTGTGTAAACATGAGATGTGTATGTATTATGACATATTGTTTCTTAGTGAAAGCATGACAATGAATTTATGATAATTTGTTTTAAATTGAATTGTGGCACCCTTGTTTTCATGTTTTACTCTGAAAATTATTTTATAAATTTCCGTGGGGTTTAGAAGGGTGTTACAATAGTGGTATCAGAGCAGGTCGGTCCGTCCGGCCAGTTGTCGAGTCAGTTGAGTTGCACGACGGTTGTATACTGTCGGTGTATTATTCCTTGGTACGCGACATGTGAGTGAATCACTGTCGGTACTTGGTTGTTTGTGCAGGTGTTGGATTGAAACAAGTGGGGGAGAAGCTTCACTTCTCGGTTATGTTTCAGTTGTAAGATGATTGATTCAGTGGGCTGTTGTTGGAAACAGTGCGAGCGTTGTCGGAGTTTGTTGTTTCCCGAGTTGAAGGTGACTTGAAATTAAGACTTCACTGGGAATTGAGTTGGAACATCTTGAAAGAAGATGATTAGAGGTAATTGACAGTTATTGTAAGAGAAGGAAATTGGAAAGTTGCGATGTGTCAGCTCTACTGGTGTACTACGAAGATGTCAGTTGAGTAGCCTTGCGTCTCGGAAGAGGTTCAGTTACGAGTTTGCAAAGAGGATTGCTGTCGTAATGTTCCAGAAATCGCACTTCGGCGAAAGGATATGTTGCTGAAGTCATAAGAATGTTTGGAAGTGAAGAGATACGATAAGGGGCTGTTTGGAATGTGATAGAGTTGAAGAGAATGAGTTTTGGAGAGAGATTTTCGTAAGCAAAACGCAGGAAAATTGCTGAATAGCTGCGGAACTTCGAAAATTCATAACTGGAGTTCTGGACACCCGAATTGAGTTCCGTTTGAAGCGTCGGAAAGCTAACGAGATGAACTTTGTTATAAAAAAAATGGTTGCAACAGCTGTAAGATAATTAATTGTGACAGGATTACGTTGGCAAGAGGTGAAGTTACGGTTACTCTTGTTCTTATAACTAGACTTGTTTATTGGTACTGCACGGGATGTCAGTGTCAGTGTTGAATGGATCGAAGGAATAATTAGAAGGTTTGTTGAGGAGTAATTTTAAGAAATTGAATTTACCAATTGAGGAGTTTTGGATATATCGTATAGAGTGTCGCTGCATGATGTCAGTGTTGCATTTTTCGGGCAATGATTGGAAAATTCATATCTTGGGTTCCGAGTGTCGGATTAATGTGCCGTTTGAACCTACGAGGAGGAGGGATTGTGTTCTAATTTATGGAAGAGTTATAAATACGGTAGAGTGACCCTATGAGGAGAGGTTCTGAAGTCGGTTATAGAAGCGTGAAACTTGTTGAATAAGAATGCCTACTACCGCGATTGTTTGAAACGACGTGGAGTAGAACATGTTGTTGATGAATAAGTCGATGAGATGTTCGGTCACAAAGATGATTTGAATACCGATGGATTTTAGTGAATGAGTAAATTAGTAGTAAAGATGGGACAGACTTTAGAACCCTTGGAATCGTATTTGTGATGGCAAGGTAACGATAAGTATAAAAGAAGGATTGTAGGGAATTTCTAACATTGTTGACGTGAGGGAGACTTTGTTGAGATTCCGAGTGGAATGATAATTGGACGTGAAGGATGTAATAGAATTTGGATTAAAACCACGAGTTATGAATGTTGTCTTGGTCTTGCAGGCTAATTGTATGGTTCAAAATTCGAAGTGTTTAGTGATCATAAGAGTTGAAGTACCTCTTTGATCAGAAAGGGCTTAATATGAGGCAGTAGAGATGATTAGAATATATTTTGGATTAGGATTTTGGTTTGAATTACCATCCTAATGAGGAAAATGTTGTGCTATTGTGTTGCGTAAGAAATCTTTAAAATGTCGGTGCTAATGATGTAATGAGGTTGAGTGATTGGATTTGTGTTCTGATGTTTTGAGCTTCGGAAGAATATTCTAGAAGAAGGACACCGTAGTGGATTATTGAACTATGACGATGTTAATGAGTTTGGGTGCAAACTCAGAAAAGGACACTGTTATGTAGTAACAACGGTTTATGCTTAAATATGATTTTTAACTATCTATTGACAAATTGAGGACTTGATCACCCTTAATCTCTTGTTGGTAGTAGACGGAAATCATATAAATGAGATGAACTTGTTTTGTTACCTTAATGGTATAAGATGTGATGAATAATAAGCCGTGAGAATAATCACTCACTATGTTGTGTGAACTTATGAAGAAGTGAATATGAAAGAGTGCAACATGGTGGATGATGACTTAAGATGGGTAATCAGAGTCGCGCAGCGAAAGTGTGATGAGGAGTAGTGTTATGAGTACTACTCGCGGGAAGTAAGGAATTAATATGTCGGAAGCCTACATAGAGAATATGTATTGATCTATATGTTGGATTTAGAATTCAGTGGATGTAAGGATGTCGTGTCGGAGAATTATAACTCTTTTGAATAATTGCCGAGATGATGAATATGTTATTACGGTTGTACGTAGTTAACGAGTATGTATTCGGCGAAATTAAAACGAAGAGTTGATGCTTTATGACGTGTAATAATTTTGTGTTGTTGACAAGGGGTTATTGTAGATTCCAGATATAATGAGGAATTATACTCTATGAAGGGAGAAATTGATTTAATTCTTAGAAAGAGCGAAACTCAATTTGAGTTGTTGTAAGAAATGGCGTATTGATGCTGATGAGTGTAACTATAATTACTTGTGTGTACTTATTCTGATGGTTAGGATGTTTAAATAGAGGAAGTAAATCAGGAATTGGTTTTCATTGGATGCGAGTAAGGATTTCTAAGTGGTAGATTAGTACCATGAATGATGAAGAATGATTCTTGAAACGAATGAGTAAAGAGAGTCGGAATCAGGTAAAACTCAGAAATCTATTTGGTATAGATGATTGTGATGAGTAATCAGAGTATTGCGAAAGAAGCGGAATGTAAAGTACTTGATAATTGATGGTGTGACTTAAGAGGAGTCAGATGATTGGAATTCAATGGTATAGGAATATGAGTATTGAGTTTCTTGAAGGAAGCGGTTGGTGAAAAGTGTAAGTATTACCTTATCGCTCAGATAGAAAAGCGTGTCTAAGGTTGGTATGTTTGGTAGAAGGGATCCATTACTGTATTGTTGATCAAGTGTGATCATACTATAAATTGTGTAATTGTATTACTCGTTTGTTGAGCGTATTGTATAGGTTGTACCTCAATGTTCTGTTGTTGTTAACCTTTTTGGAACTATAGCGAGTGGTATACTTTTGATGGTCAAATGCGACGCAAGAACTGGGATTTGAATGTATGAAACATGTTTCCTGTTGGTTATGTCAGATGGATTTTTGGGGATTGACTGATGGTAATGTTAATTGAGAGCTGGAGACTCAGGTAAAGGACTCTTATACGAGCTGGTTACTTGAGGTATGTTTTCGAGGACGAAAACTCTTTTAGTGGGGGAGAGTTGTAACACCCGTATATTTTAATTTTTAATTTAAATGGAAATTTAATTAATAATTAGAATTATAGGTGGTTGTGGGAATTAATTGGAAAAGGATGGTTTATGGTGTTGGGCCAAGTGTGATGTTAAGGAATGAGGGGGTGTTATGTTAGTAAAAGTTTTATTCCAATTAAAAGGTTATTTTATAAAATAATAAGGAATTGGGAATAAGAAAAGGAACGTGAAAAGCAGAGCAGAGGAGATGAGGGATTGGGAAGCTGGTACGTGAAGAGGAGCAATGGAGGGAGAGAACCAATCAAGAACCTTTGGCTAAGGTAAGGGGGGACTCTCCGGTTATCATCTATTATCGTGTTCTTGGATAATAATATTGATTAGGGATGTTGTTGAGTCAATTGGATTATATGATAGATTTAGGGATTTAGTCGAATTGTATGATGTTTGATCCCTATGTTTGAATCCATGATACCTATGTTGTTTTGGTCCCAATTGGTGCGTGATTGATGTATTATGAGGTGCTTTTCGTGTTGTTGGTGCATTCGATTTCCCTAGGTTCGTACTGGTATGAATTGGGTGAGTTTGGAATGTGTAGAATGCTGTTTTCTGCAGGTTGGGGTTTCTGAAATCGCCGGTTCGCGCCGCGTGCACAGGGTTGGCGCCGCGAACAGGTGGGCAGAATGACAGGAAATTGTGATACGCACAGGTCGCGCCGCGTACCTGTGTTGGCGCCGCGAAGGCGTACATGTTTGCTCGTATCGCGCCGCGTGCATAGGTTGGCGCCGCGAACGTGTTTGTGTGCTTCAGGTCGCGCCGCGAAGTCTTGGTTGCGCCGCGTGCTGTAGCGTTAGTTGTTTTCTTGAAAAGTTAAATGATGTGTAACTTTCGAACCGTAGGCCTGTTTTTAGTGCCGTTTCGAGCACGATGAATCTTATGAGATAGCCTATGTTTTAAATGATGGAATGAGGCGTGAATCCAATTATTTTTAAATATGATTTTATTTCTTGGTGATTGATGTATTGTACATATATGTGATGAGGTATGTTAAACACATGCTATGTTGAAATATTAATCATGTGACGATCTGTTTAATTGGATGATGTATTGTTGACATATATGATGAAATGTGACAATATATGATGTTGTTTTGAAAACATTACGATGTGATGATTGTTGAGAACTATATGATGATGATTGATGAATTGTGAATATTAATATGCTGTTAATATTAATATGTTGATTGTGGTGAATGCATGTGAATGATTGAATGATGCTTGGACATGTACATACTTGTTTGTGATGATATTGGTGGGATGAAATGAGACGATGTTAAGCATCGGATCGGTGATGATATCAGTATGTGATATGTGTGCATTCATTCATAAATCATTTACATTGGATCCCGTTGATGAGTGGATCGTTGGTGACTAATTCCCATTGTGCGGAGATTAGTAAGCAGTCATCGTGTGCCCATGGGGGTGTGAGCGATGAGGTTAGTCGTGTGCCCATGTGGGGTGGGAGCGACTTGAAGGGCAGTATCGCGGAGAGAAGTCCTGTGAATATGATTCACGAATTTTGGTACCACATGCATAGTGTCAGTTCATACATATGCATACGTTTATAACATGATTGGAAGTATTCCAGTGTTATAAATATTGATGATGTGTTGGTTGTGTGTTTGTGTTGAAATAATGTTGAGTATGCTTATCTGTTTGAAAGATGTGTTTTGTTGACGTTTGTGTAAATGATGGATGTTCCTGATAATCTGAATATGATGAAATTGGGTGAATGATATAACTATGATGTGTTGTTATTTAAGATGCAATAACATTTGTTAACTGTGATGAGACTCACCCTTACTGTTGACATTTTCAGATTGAGGATAGCTGCTTTCGACTTGGTGAGGATTAGCTCATAAGTCAGTGTATTAGTGTAGCGTCAGGTGTCATGCTCTGATATTGTAACACTGGGAGAACGTTAGATTAGAGTTTTATGATGATACTCTATCGTGTTGTTATTGTATTAGATTATGTGGGATATTGCATAGATGATGTTATGCTTATCCGTATGATGAATTTTCCGCTGTGTAAACATGAGATGTGTATGTATTATGACATATTGTTTCTTAGTGAAAGCATGACAATGAATTTATGATAATTTGTTTTAAATTGAATTGTGGCACCCTTGTTTTCATGTTTTACTCTGAAAATTATTTTATAAATTTCCGTGGGGTTTAGAAGGGTGTTACAGACCAGGAGTGCAAAAGGTGAGAAGGCCAACGAAGAATCTAGCACATGGCCCAAAAATCACTAAGGATGTTGAATTTCAAAATCCCAATCGATTAGGGCCATAAGCCAATCGATTTGATCACCTTGGCACTTCAATTTTCAAATCAAATTTGATAGAAAAGTTTCCTCAAGTCAACCAAATCCGTGCATTAATAGAAATTGCATAAGATCCTTGAAAATTTGATGACCAAATCGATTTAATCCTTAATGAAATCATTTGGATAACCTATTTTGGGAAGTTTTTTGGTTTTGATCTTCATTTGTCATAATCCTTAATGATTTTGTGCAAGTTTTATATGCCCAAAATTTCCAGAAGCTCTATTATAAATAGGTAACCCTTTTTCATCCTTTTGCATCTCATTTTTTTCTTGTATTCTTATGTGAGTCTCTCTTTACATAATAAGTATCATCATGGCCTCATCAAAATGCCTTCAATATGAAGATACCTCATAAAAAATATTTTTGCGAAGGGAATACTAGAAAGAACTCAAGAAAGAAAGATGATGACCAACCAAAAAGTGATTCGACCATCTTTTATGGAGGAAAGATTCATTAGGAGCTATAAATCATATATCCATATATGTCAAGGATCGTTAATAGAATTCTTCGCTAAGATACCTGATCAAAATTTTCTAAATCTTGTGAAAGAATTCTATTGAATTTTGATGATTGTTGGAACATCCTTGAGATCAACCGTAAAAGGAGTTGAAATAGATATCCATAAAGATCAGTTTAGAAGGATGTTTAAGTTGTCCTTCCATTGGGTAACCTACACCTACAAATGACTAATAAAGTTTAAAAAGTTTAAGTAATATATTGTCACTTGCTTCTTCATTATGAATCCCATGAAGGATAGGAAACTTCCTATTAAGGTAAGCTTCCTGAAACCAAAAGTTCATATTATTCACTACCTCCTTACAAGGATACTCCTCCCAAGGAACACCAACCTTGACATTATCATCTGGAATGAAGTCTTCCCTCTTTGGATTCTAACAAAAAAAGTTTCAAACTAATTGGGTTGAAGATATACTTCTTTTCATGAACCACTACAAACAAACCCGGACAACGAGACTTCTATATGAAGCTCTCATTACAAAAATCTTGGGTGCCTTTGAAATTGATACTATGAGAGAAGCAATGGAGTCATCAAATAACAAGATTGATTACTTCTCGCTCATAAAAATGAAGATTCACATCAAACATGTTTAGTTGAGACATTATTCAATATACAAAGAAGAAGAAGACTCAGAACAACCAGTCCCAGAAAACACATTAATAAACAATATCATAGAGACGTGTCAATAGAATGGAGTATGTAAGTTCTGTATTTTTAGAGTTGATATTAATTTTTGTAAAACAAATACTAGCTACAAGAATGGAATATAGTATGTCTGTATAAGAACAGGTACACGAGATGATGAAACATGTTGAGTTGAAGGTATTCAACATCTGGAACAACATGTCCTAGAAGATGTCAAGACTTGTTGCATTTGACATTGCGCCTGCTGAGTTGGATTCAAGAAGATTCAGTTTGATTTAAACAGATGCAGAATATTCAGAAGAGCATTATGCAAATCCTTATTGGCGTGGAATAAAAGGTAAAAAAGAATCGAGAAGAATATTGAATAATAAAGACTTTCTATAATTGGAGACAATTTAGAAAGATTTGATTGAAGACCTAATTTTTAGCAGTTGATTTTACTGAGTTGTAACAACAAATATGATACGATAAGAAGCCCAAATCTAGTTGGGAATAGGTTATAAATAGAACCATTGTAACCTAAGTTTAGAAGCCAGGCGAGAATATAAACTATGTAATCATTAGGGCTAGGTTAAGTGAACCTCCCGGGTTGTAGGAAGGTCACCGTAATCCTCGAAGCCTGTAGGTAAGAGGAGTGTGTATTGTTCTTGGAGGAAGCTTTGAAGTAACTCCAAGTTAGTGTTCATAGTCAAGAGTCTTGGCTAGGGATTATCATGGAAGTGTGTCTTCCAAACTGTTTGTCTGTGTGATCATAATGCATTGGGTATTAGGTCGTTGCTATAGCTCTTGGGACTGGCGAACTGTACAACATTATTGCGGTAATAGGAAGTGGAATGGGGATATTCCAGATCTATAGAGGATCTGGGTAGAAGGGTCATTGGGTAGGGATTTAGTGAGGGGTTATAAACCGGGATGTTTAGATCTGAATTAATACTTCTAATAGTGGACTTCATTCCTGGCTTGGTATGCCCCCAAAGTAGGTGTGTTTGTCACCGAGCTGGGTCGACAATTACTAGTGTCATTTATATTTCAGTTTGGTCTAAATCTGTGTATATACCTTGCTAATGTTTCTTGACAGATCACATGTCTCGACATCTCTCAAGATATATGGATCTATTATACCAAAATTTCAATTGGTATCAGAGCAGGCATCCTGTTCTGTCTCTGGATGAGATCCTGGGAGGATACTTTCTGGTTTGGCAAGGAAGGATTATAATGAAAAGATGTTTGAATGTCGTTTATTCACATTGATGTGTACATGGTCCCTTGAAGTGGGAGGATGGACTATGTTGAGCATCGAAAGTCGTGGTATATTTTGGTGTTGGTTTAATTTATTTTCAAACCTAAGGTTATGCTGCCAGTTCGGTGGGATGCAGTGATTAGGTACAAAATAGTGTGCCTAAAGGATGATGAAGAGCTGTTAAAGTAATTCCGTTGCATTCAAACCTGGTTTTCTTAGCATTAGAGTTTGGTCTCCTCAGGAACTGCACTCATGATCGGGCATGAACAAAGCTGGTTCAGTCGATTGATTAAGGTGGCCAACGATACTTGAGTTCTTGTTCTCAAGTCCACTCATAAAGACACCTTGGTATGGCTGATGGGTGCTTCTTCAAAGAACATGAAGAAAGAATTGAATCAAGTTATACTGGTTTCAAATAGAGTCCTCAAAATTCTTGATCTCATTCAGGAAGTAACTCTAAATCTGGCTACTCTTGGTGAAGCTAGGTCATCTGCATTGGAGCTGATCAAGGGATGTTGTTGATACAGTAATATCTTTAGGATCAAGGCCAACTATATATTCCAAGAAGAAGGAATACGTGTTCTATAGGATGTTAGAACATTACTTCAGCAGGTATGTAGGTACCAGTTGAAGAGCAGATGTGTTGGATGCTGAAAAAAATGTTATTTATAATGAGATCAACATCCCTTAGATTTAAAATCACTTTGCCCTTTCGAAGCATATTTTAAGGGGCTGTCTCGTTTGAGTTAGGAGTAAAACTTATAATCGCCCCTCATGGCTAAGCCTCACATGGTGTCTTCGACAACTCAAGGAGCAATAATCCAATGAAACCAATAAACATACAACATAATAGTGCAAAGCTCCTATAATGTGGCAAGATAACAAAAGCAAGGGCCCAAGAGGTTTACAAACTCATCTAACGAACTCTGTTATTTAAGCCTAGTACGAGATACTCGCCTTTACGAAGTATCGCCAGAGGGACTCGATTATTAAGTTTCGCTAGAGAGACTCGACTATTTAAGTATCTCCCAAGAGACTAGTTTTTATCAAGTCTTGTGTGAGGTACTCAACTTTCTAAGTCTCACCGGAGAGACTTTACAAAGTCTCGCCCGAGAGAGTTCATTTTCCCAGTCATGCCCAGAACGAAATTACCTTCTCCTAGATAAAATCACTTTGTCCTTTCCAATGCCTCATGATAGATGGACGATGTATTGAGATGATTTTATTGGGACATGGAAGGAATATTTCTAAAAGCCAGAAGCAAGACGAAAATTCCTCTCCAATCCCAATGTATGATGCTATTGTAGTTCTAGAATATGACAAATATGGTGAACACCCTTCGCCAATCAAGGATGACCCTCCCCTCATTCCTTGATAAGGACCGATCAAACATTTGACGACATAAAATTTACTAGCGCCCGCCTCCCTTTCCCTGAAGATTCTCCTGGTGACTACAGGGCCTCACAAGTTTTCTAACTTGATGGAAAATATAATGCTTATGGGCTTACTGATAAAGCAAATATTCAGTAAAAACGACGCCCAAGCCCTGGACGAGTTGAAGTCCAAACTCGCCATTTCCAAAGAAAATCTTTCCAAAGGGCGAGAGCTTGTGAGGCAGTTGGTCCAAGATCTGGATGGGTTGTGAGACACCCTTAAAAATGAGGCATAAGAAGAGAAAACTCTTATTCTTTCATAGAAGAGTCTAAAAGAGTACCTTGAGGTCACCTTGAGGGGATCGATTTCTCCAAACTTGTAAATTACTTTTCCCTTTCAATGCCTCGTGTTTGAGGAACTGTGTACTAGGATAATTTTATTGGACCCCTAGAAGGAATGTTTCTAAAAGCCACAAGCAAAATCAACTACATCAATATTAAGCGAGCACATGTTATTTAGTTTTGAATATGTTATATGAATTTATTTAAAATAATTTAGAATTATTTGTAAAATAGAAAGAATATAATAATTTGTATAACAAATTAAAAATTTAAAGAAAAAAGATATAATAGAATATAATTGTTACATGATTGATTTATTATTTTTAATAATAATAATAATAATAATAATAATAATAATAATAATAATAATAATGCAGATAGATTTAAATTAGACCCTTTTGGACTTTGATAGTAACAAAATTACGTAAAAGTTATAAATAAATTATTATGTAAATATCATGCAAAAATAAACAAGACCCATTTAAACTTTGTAATGTATATTTAAATAACAACTATAAGAAAAAAGTAATAAGATTTATTTTGTAACAAAAGATTTTTTAAATAATATAGGGTGAGATATTAAATTTAGTAGTCTATTATATTTTTACAAGTTATACTTTAAAATGATTATTATTATTATTATTATTGAAAGTAAATAGATTTAAAATTTACATTAAACATATTAAATAGTATTGATAAAAAGAAATGAATAAAATATAATTATAGTAATATACATCTTAATCGAGAAATACAACATTGAAATTATTGAGTGAGTTATGAGCAGAAAAAAGAAAAGCACAGGAAAATGTTATTATAATAAACATAAATAGAGGAAATAAGGGGATGAGATGGGATGGTATTGGTTTCAGCTGTTAATAAGGAATAAATGATGATTATAATACTACACCACAACTGCAACAACAAGAAGTCGTTGTAGTATAGTGGTAAGTATTCCCGCCTGTCACGCGGGTGACCCGGGTTCGATCCCCGGCAACGGCGCTTTTTTAATTCTTTTTTCCATCATTTCGTTTTACAACCTTAATGGGCCGGATTTTCAACTATTCTGGGCTCAATCGTTTTACAACCATACTGGGCCGGATTTTCAATTATTCTGGGCTCAATTTACTCTCTCCTTTCATTTGATACAAATAAACTACAACATTAAACAAAATTATACCCCTGTTCTTTATATATTAATGATAAATATGTTTCTACCTCTTTTCGTATATTTTAAAATTGTAATTATCAAATCATTTACGAACTATTATAAATGTATGGGTTTTGTAATAGATTAAAAGAAACTCATTTTATATTTTTTAAAATATGTTTTATGAAAAATTCTACAAAAATACTACTACTTATTTTAAACTAATTTTTAATATGCTAAAACAACCTTGGTTCATGAGCTTCCAAATTTTTAAACTTAGTTAATAATTTTTTTTAAATGAATATATATTCTTTCCGTTTTATTTTAGGTGTTTTCTTTTAGTTTTATGTATATTATAACGATAATTATGCGCATAATTTTTATTTATTTATTTATTCAAATACATTTATCAATAGAAAACTCATTGTCACCTCAAACAACTTTGACCTTGACAATAAAAATAAAAGTTTGTACACGTTGAATCTCATATTTATTTTTCAAGAGTATAATCCATACGAAATGACTAGAATTTTCTAAAGAAAGACTTAACTAGATGAGAAATTATTTCCTAAAAATTAGGACAAATAAATTTAACAAACAAGAAAGGTTGGCAAGACATGCCTTATACTTTTTCCTAGATGCTTATTACGGTCGGTTACACACATATTGTCGCGTCCACTTGAGATCAAGAGAAAACAACTTTCATCTATCATTGTGAGATGTTTTCTTACAAGAGGATGTCTTCCGAATTATGCAATGCCCTTGCGATTTTTCAAAGGTGTGTGACGTCCATGTTTTCTGATAATCTGGTATTGAATTTGAAAAATTGACATTTCATGGTGAGGGAGATAATTATTTTGGGTCATAATTTCTTATAACATGATCATATGAATGCCTACTATTAACTAGTTAGGAGTCGCCCTGTCCACACTATACCTATGCATTAAGTACTTGTTACTCAATGAGAGAGTTAACGGTTATCCAGGGCAGGGCCGGTCCTTTGAGTTTTGGTGCCTTGGGCGAATCAAAAGAGTGGTGCCCCTATAATTTTTTTTAACAAGAAATACATAAAGATAAAAGAAATAATTGGATAAAAAAACACATTTTCATTTGATATTGTCCACAAAGAATAGAAATATGGATCTTTCAATCAATGTTTATACTACATCAAAACATAAACCACTATAAAGAGACTTATTATTCTTCTTCTTGATCCGGTCTTTTTTCCTATAAAAAAATTGACCAAGCCTTTAAAATTATTTAAATATCATCCTCTTAGCATTTTTTTGTTGGAAAATCGTTAATAATTTGTTCATAATCAAGGTTCTTCAAAAAACTATTTTCAATTGAAATTTACGCATGACTATTTAGTCAATAATCCTCTATAATATATGCATGCATTAGGAAAACAATTAAAAGTCTTTGAAGAACTCAATATTATATAGTTTAATTTTGATTCAACTATTAACACTTCTCTAATAAATTTCGGTTCTTCAAACAAAATTATTTATGATCTAAGCCTTTCAATACTAAACAAAAATCTAAAAAAATATTTTCATATGTGCTATACTGCTTAAATCGTCTATCAAGTGAGCCTATTGTTTGATCTATAATATATAAGAAATCATGATTTCGAAAAGAGTCTTCAGCAGACTCAAGATTCAGCTACCAAATAATCATAGCTACTAAAAATTTAAAGTTTCTAATTCCATGAGTTGCTAAAGATTCGACTTCACTCTTAATTTTGAGATTATTATCTTGTTCAGGTAGTTGAAGTAGTTCACTCTTAATTTTGGGATCAATAATATAAAATATTTTCTATATCATTATTTTAATTTTAGTGCCTCAATTAAACTCTATAGTTGCTAAAATTATGGATAAGTTAATTAATATTATTTTAGAGGAATTAATTGATTTTATTTTTTTATATTTTATTTATGAGAAATTACATTCTTTTATTAATTTTAACTTTGTAGTGCCCTTATAATTTTGTTAACCAGTATTTTTTTAAAAAAATTTCTAGCAAGTATTTTTGTAATAGAAAATTCCTTTTTAATATATGTAGGGGTAAGAAAAATATATTTGGTGCCCCTAAAATTCTGGGGCCCTGGGCTCCCGCCCCACGAGCCCGTGCTCAGGGCCACCCCTGATCCAGGGGAACCAGGAAGCCATCAAGAAGTGTTATTTGAATAGTTTAAAGCTAAAGAGGGCGACTATGGTTGTGGTCCACGCCCAATAGCCTGGCGCAAGGGAAATGAATGTTGTAAACTTAAAGCCAGAAGCATAACCACAAGAGATAGCTCTTGATGGTGAAGATTGTGCCATTATGTTCCAGAGGATCACGAAGGTGGCTGAAGAAGAGTCCATTCAAAAGCCACTAATTTCTGTAGGCATTACGCCTTATTTTGTTTAGTTTAAGTTTATCATTTGGATTAGTTAAGGTGGGGTATCACCTGTACCGATTGCACGGTTTATTTTAAGACATTATTTATTTTGAGTGGAGGGATACTCTTTTCGCCTGCATTTTGTAGTAAGGCATTTGGGTTTTTAATGAGGCGCTCCATGTTATTATTTGAATTTTTGTAGACCCTTGTTATTGAGAAGTGGAATTGAGAATATTGAGAAGTGGAATTGAGAATCTTATAAAAACCGCCCAAGAAATCATTTTTTATGCTGGATCCTCATGTAGAAATTCTTGCCGCGAAAAGACAATTATCTATGATGGATCCTCATGGAGGAATCCCTGTCCCCCCAAAAGGCAATTATTTATTTTGGATCCTCATGGAAGAATCATTCCCATCCAAGAGGCAATACTCATGATGGATCCTCACGGATGAATCCTTGTCGCCCAATGGGAAATTATTCATTCTAGATCCTAATGGAAGAATCATGGCCGTACTACAGAGCCATACAATAACAAGAAACATGTCCAAGGTATTCTAAACACAGTTTTCTCAAGAAAAATAAGCAAAGACGTCTAAGGACACCATTTCATTATTCAAACCTTAAGTTTTTACTTGGTTATCTTTAAGTTTCTTAGTGATTAATTAAAATTTCTATTTAAGTTTTATTGCACGTGTGTTAGAAAATAAATATAATAATAAATAATGACCTAATCATCCGTATTTCAAATTTATACCAAAAGTCTTCAAAAAAAAAATAGACTGTTGAAAGATGTTAAAAACAAAGCCTGAAGAAAACTAAATAGAACTCTGCATATATTATAACTTTACAACTAATGAACCCCTGTCATGCCAAAAGAAGTCATCGAAGTAGCCATTCCTTTAAATATGAAATACGATTGACTGTAGGATTTAGTTAGGAGAGGAAAACACTAGCAAGTATGGTTAACAAAGAAAGGCATTGCATTAATAATGCATGTTAAAAAATAAGATAAAAATAAATAGAAATGTAAAAAGAACATGTGAAAAAGTTCCTATGATTGAAACTGGAGTAACAATGGGTGTTTCACTCTGAGTAACAAATTGGACTCATTATGAGTGATATCCCTTCAGATGAACCATAGGATAATTAGGTTATATTTTCAATAATCATCAAAACCAAGATCAATTCATATATTCGTTAACATACAAAAACATTAAGAACAAATTCAACTGAATAATCATAGAATTGCAAATTAATCGAATAGTACTTGGTCAATTACATGGTTCAAACATATAAAAATAAATTCTTCTCAAAATGCCTAATCTAAAAACACATAGCCACTCATAATTGAATTATTCATAGCAAAACATTTAGAAGAAAGATACATGACTTTGGAGATGAAAATTGATCTTCAATTAAGAAAAGGCTTATATCTGTACTCCAAGAACTCTTGTAGCTATCAATGTTTCTAAAATATGATTTCAATCATATTCTGAACCCTTCGCTTACTTATCTTTAAATAGGAGTTGATATTGGGCTTTTATTATGTAGAGAAAAAACCCAGTACAAAATTAAACATTATAACATCGTCAGACTTTTACTCACAATTTTTTGTCTATTTATATTCGGATTTAGACTTTTACTTATCCATTAAAGTTATAGCTTTGGATATTAGCTTTGATTTTCCTTCGGTCCACCTTAATTTGAATCACGGAGCTCTAGATATGATCAAAATATATTATAGACATCAAGATGTAAAATGTGCTGAAATTTCACAAGTTTCTTCTTTGTCTTAAATATTTCCAAAATTCATCTTTAAACCATGTAATTCTATTTTAAATACTACTACAAACACTAAAACTATTGATAAAACTCAATGATGATGGAATGTCATAAAAGGCTACAAAAGGACCATCTTGGAGGAATGAATAGAGCTTAAAAACTATATAGAAACTTAAGAAAAGTCAAAGGAATAACTTACTTGGAGAAGAAGAAGGGTTAGTTAGATTCTGAGGCATTTTCTACTCCTACCTCTCGAATAATAATGTTCCTTCTAGCGTGACAATAATCGCCTCTTGCTTATTGAGGATTGCAAGAAGTAAAAGTGTCAATGTTAGGTTTATATTTTTTTCATTTGTATTTAGAAATGTTAAGCTTAAGAATTCATTTTTTTTTTGTATTTATCATGCTCACCATGACCTAAACTCTTTATGTTCAGCAATGTGAAGTTTAATGAAAAGTAGTCTTTGTAAGAACAAGATTGGTTCTGCATCTAATTTTAAGTTTTGATGATAACTTTACATGTTATCTCAAATAACATTTGTATACACGACCAATTTCTCTCTAGTGTGTGGATTTTTCCTTGCAGGTTCAGACTCAGGTAAGAAGGCGTGTGACGTCATCAGGTTCTGAACTCAACACTTTAGAAAAATACTAGTGTTGTGTTACAATGGAAGTCAAGTTTCTGAAATTCTATTTCTGCAACGGTTCTAAGGAACATTAGTACAAGAGGTTCTGATCGTGACTTTGTAATGAAACTTTGTAGGCCTTCTAAGCTTTGCTCCTGTGTCCCATGTTCTGAAGATGGTGAAGACGAGGTTCTGCTGAATAAGATCTGAAGATCTGAATACATATCTTCTGAAGACCATGTGTTGAAGACTCTGAAGACAATATTCTGTTGAACAACTTCTGAAGACTCAAAGACTTAGGTTTTGAAGACTCAAGTTCTGATCATCTACAACGTGCTTCAATCAACATACAATTAAAGGCCTCCGAACACTTAGAAGATCAAGAACGGCTTGCGTGTGATTGTGAGTATAAAAGTACTAATGTAAACTGTAACCTCTACTCTTATAGGGTGACGTAAGGACAATCCAACTTGTACTTGTTATCGACCATTCCCACCATGACCGTTGGAGACTTTACATCTCTACTTTGTATTTCCTATTCTACCCTTCAACGGATCTATCATTCTCTATAAAGGAAGTCATTTGAAGAATTTGAAATCAACGATTCAGTTCTACAAAACTACACCAAAGCGCTACACAATATATATTGAGAAAATACTTGTATAGTTTTGTATTTTAGCAAGAAGCTTTTGCTCGTATCTTGCTTTCAACACTTTTGTGTTGCCGTACTTAAACATTGTGTAATCTACTTATTAGAAGCATCTTTATGTACACACTTGTAATCAAAGTTGGTTGATAGATGCCTTGGGGGACTAAGTGATAGTCAGAATTCTCAAGAATACTTTGGCTGCATTCATAGTGGTTTCACGATAAGGATCAGCTAAACTTTCCGGAGTTGTCAGCAAGTTTGATCATAAGCTTATTTTGGTTTTATATAATCATTGGATTATAGTGGATTAAGTCCTTGTTGATAAGGCAAAATTACCTTGGCGGGTGGATTGGAGTAACTTCGTTAACATTGAACCAGGATAAAAATAATTATGTCATTTATTTTTATTCACTTGCTAACCTTGTATTTTGAGTTGCAAAAAGATTGTATTTGGTGCAACCCAATTCAAACCCCCTCATTTCTTGTGTTTCTCGCACCTTCAGTCTTTTGTGCAATGTGATGTGAGTTTAGTGATGCATTTTATCATATGTTTTATTCTTATATATCTATTTTTTCGGCTGATCATCTAAGAAATAATTAAAAATATATTAATATTCAGGAATCTTTTAATTAGTGGATCTCATAATAAATATGGATAAAAAAGTAAATAGGAATATTTTTTATTTAGATGCTTTAGGAATAAAGAGGTAGAATCATTGGAGAATACATAATTCAATAAATATGTGAATTAGTGTTATTGTGAGGATTATAATTTGTACCTTAGCTTAGTTGCATTTATTTTATGTTGCAGACATACAGAAATACACCACTAAATCATGTTTCGACCTCAGCTGTCATGACGTGTCTCATCACACTAACATATTAGATGAAAATCATTGAATGCATTATTTTTCAACATGTCTCGTATATCTATTTAACTTCTCTTATCTTACTCATTACTCCTCAATTAGAATGTATGACAACAAGTAATTATTATTATCCTTTGCTCATGACTATTCATAGTTTTTTAATTTGAAAATCAACTTAAGTTAATACAATCTATGTGAGATCGATCCTCTTACTTTTAAGCACTTGTTAGTATTGGACTGTGTATACTTGCACATATGAATAGCTCAATAACAAATCATACACACACACACATAAATAAAACTCTTGTAAAGCCTATCTTGATTTTATAAAATGACCTAAAATTATTTTAAAAGTCTAGCCAATTGATTATGGAACTGCTTGATCAATTAAAATTATATTTTACAAAGGGATAATATATTAGGCCTTTGGCAAAGTCGATTATGTCACTTTGTAATGCTTAAAATTGAATGGAGAAGTCCCTGAATGGATGTAAATGAGTAGAAATCCTAACATTCCATTTTAGGGTACCATAACTGATTAAGCACTTAACATAATCGATTATGAGGCTTAATTAGCCTATGAGTTTCTCCCTAATTTTACACCATGATTTGTCCTATAAATAGAGGGCTCCTATATTATTTTAAATCATCCAAAAAATGGGTTTTTATTTTTCTTTCTCACTCTTTACTCCTTTTTCTACAAATCTCTCATTTCCCACTTTAGTTTTGCCTTAGTGCTTTGAGAGTAACTCTACGCCTTATTGTTTCTTGTGTATGTGTTTGTGGTGGTGGGGGGTAAATTTGTAAATTTTTCACGAGTGTACTATCTTTTGTGCAATATTTTCCTTGAAAAAAGGTGTTGCTTTATTGTAAGCTTAACCATTAAAAGCTCTCTTTTGGTTATTGAGCAAAACTAGTTAAAACTACATATTGGTTGGGAGGTCTCCATATTTAAAACTCCTAGTTGGTACGTGAGCTTAGTATGATCTTAAAATCTCTTGGTTTATCATGGATGTATCCGTACTTAAAACTCCGAATTGGTTGGGTAGTATGCAATTGAAAAAGTCCAGTCCTTGTAAAAAGTGGTTTGTGGGTAAAGCGTGTAAAAAGCTCACAATATATTGGAAACTCTGAGTAATACAATCTTGGGGAGAGGACAAGGTCACATCATTAAGAACGAACCTCTATAATTCTCTGGTGCAGTTCTCTCATCCCTAAACTATTAATTTTTCATTTTATTATTTTCGCCGTTATTTACTTTGTTTGTTTTACCAAAGGGTTTTAACTTCTTTTTTTGCAAACAATTTTGTTTTAAAAATGGATTTTCAATCCAACATAATTCACCCTTCTCTTGTGTTTGGAGTCTCATGAATAATATAAATAACAAAGTGTTTTTATCACTAAATTTGATGCATTTATCATGAGAATTTCATAACCAATGGATTTCCTCATAGAAGATGACATGGTTATAATCCCTTTGAAGCTGTTTATAGAGATGGACATGATAAAGAGAACCAACTCTCTCTAGTTAGTTTTGGATCCCCTTGAGCATGTCTTCGATATGTTTTTCGATGAAAAATATTATCAAAGAAATTATGATTAAGGCAATGCAATCTTCCTGCACTTTATTCAGGGAATTCGTCAGGCTAAGGATGGTGGAAGACCAAGTCTGGACAATAACATTATGATAATTTTCTTCATCAATCCAAGATGACTAAAAATGGAAGAGCCTCAATCCCCTCGCTTAAGGAAAGCTACCAAAGCAAAGGATGATGGGGTTATGGTCATAGTGAAGTTTACAAAGACCTTCAAAAAGGGCCTTCGGGAAAGTCAGACACCAACTAATATTAGCTTGTCCATGTTCTAAATTTTTCGAGTGGATTCTATACCTATGATTATCCTGATGCAAATTAAAGTGTGACCAATGTGGTGGAAAAGTCCAATAAGTTGCAAGTGTAAAAAAAGTTAGCAAATATTGTAGCGCTAAAAGGGTTGAAGGTGTCTTTTTTTTTTTGGTAACCAAGGATAATAGTCTTGTTGAAGTCACTAATGAAAAGCCAAAGGTTAGAGATTCCTTGAGAGAGGTTACCAAGGAATTTGAGATATATGTGTGAGTTAAAGGGTTTGGACTTGCATAGTGTTAGGGGAGAATATATGGTTATGTATATAGTGAGGGTATCCCCTGTAGTAAGCGTCAACATGATAATTGATTGTTATGGTCAATGATGGTAATGTCAAGCATCCTTTTTCCTCGAAGTGCGCATGGCAGGCGTGTGAGGCACAATATATGCGTTTGAATTTTTGGAGGTTGTATTTTTATAGTTTTGGACAATATGATAAGGATATTGATCATTATTTCTAGTTTTTGTGCTATAATTGAGACTAAGATGGTCATAGCATCCACATCGAGTGAAAATAATTTATAGTCCTTCATATTGGATTTTATAGCAGTGTGCACTGACCCAAACTTTCCAACTACAAGGAAAGTGAGACCCACTTGAACAAAAAATCTAGCAAAACTTCCACACTCGACTTTCAAGGTATTGTTATCAACTTTAATCGGGTGACCTATGACGAAGGAAACTTTGATTTGATTTTATTTTATTTGTTCCTAATTTTTGTGAAAATCTTGCAGCTGATTGAAAAGGAGAAGATTGGATTTGATTTAACTCCAAGCCCATAATGCAAGAGTCTATAAATAAGGACTTGCTAAACCCAGAATAGCAAGCATTCACAATAACAAATTGTGGGTGCAAAATAAGAGTTTAGGGTTTTGGAAGTCTTTTAAAGTTTTATGTTTTTCCTTGTACACCACTCAAATATCTTCTTATACACTATGGTAGACAGATTGTTCTCACTCATGAGCTTTTAAGCAAAGAGTTGAGTATTGTTCTTAGTTGAAGCTTTTAATCAAGACTAAGAATTGTTTATTGAAAGTGTAATCTTTTATTTTTGGTCATTGGTTTGTGACTAGTTTATAATGAGGTGATTGGTTGTAGGAAATGAGAGAGGGATCTCATATCTAGAGGATTCTAGGTAGAAGTCGCACAAGGCAGTGATTAGGCGAGAAGTTTGTAAATTGGGATTGTTTAGGATTTGAACTAATACTATCATATTGGATTTCCTTCCTAGCTTGGTAGCCCCCAGAATAGGTGACATTGCACCGAACTGGGTTAACAATTGATTATTTTCTTTTACCTTCTGCATTTTAATTCTCCATAGTTTCTATTCTGGTAAAAGTAATTTTTGTCAGCACGTGATATCATAACACTGTCTTGACAATGTGTTGGTGTTGGGACATCAATCTTGACAATATGTATTGCAAGTGCCAAAATTTCAATTGGCATCAGAGCAGGCACCCTGTTCTCTTTATTGGGTGAGCTCTGAGATGAATAGTTTCTGGTACTATAGATTATGAGGAAAGATTGTCAGAAATCATTGTGTTACTTGGAAGTTAATTTAGTAGAATTTTAAAGAGATTGGAAAGAAAGGAAAGATCAAATTTCAAGAACATGTCTTATAGCAGTTTAATTCTTTGCGCATGGGTTGTGAGATACCCTTAAAAATGAGGCATTAGAAGAGAAAACTCTTATTCTTTCAGAGAAGGGTCTAAAAGAGTACCTTGAGTTTGCCTTGAGGGGGTCTATTTTTCCAATCTTGTCTGAAATAAATCACCTTTGTATAGATTAAATTACTCTGCCCTTTCAACGCCTCATGTTTGAGGGACTGTGTAATAGGATAATTGCCCCTAGTCTCAGCGATTCACTTATTTATAATGAGATCAACATCCCTTGGATTTAAAATCACCTTGCCCTTTCAAAGCATATTTTAAGGGGCTGTCTCGTTTGAGTTAGGAGTAAAACTTATAATCGCCCCTCATGGCTAAGCCTCACAAGGTGTCTTCGACATCTCAAGGAGCAATAATTAAATGAAACCAATAAACATACAACATAATAGTACAAAGCTCCTATAATGTGGCAAGATAACAAAAGCAAGGGCCCAAGAGGTTTACAAACTCATCTAACGAACTCTGTTATTTAAGCCTAGTACGAGATACTCGCATTTACGAAGTATCGCCAGAGGGACTCGATTATTAAGTTTCGCCAGAGAGACTCGACTATTTAAGTATCTCCCAAGAGACTAGTTTTTATCAAGTCTTGTGTGAGGTACTCAACTTTCTAAGTCTCACCGGAGAGACTTTACAAAGTCTCGCCCGAGAGAGTTCATTTTCCCAGTCATGCCTAGAACGAAATTACCTTCTCCTAGATAAAATCACTTTGTCCTTTCCAATGCCTCATGATAGATGGACGATGTATTGAGATGATTTTATTGGGACATGGAAGGAATATTTCTAAAAGCCAGAAGCAAGACGAAAATTCCTCTCCAATCCCAATGGATGATGCTATTGTAGTCCTAGAATATGACAAATATGGTGAACACCCTTCGCCAATCAAGGATGACCCTCCCCTCATTCCTTGATAAGGACCGATCAAACATTTGACGACATAAAATTTACTAGCGCCCGCCTCCCTTTCCCTGAAGATTCTCCTGGTGACTACAGGGCCTCACAAGTTTTCTAACTTGATGGAAAATATAATGCTTATGGGCTTACTGATAAAGCAAATATTCAGTAAAAACGACGCCCAAGCCCTGGACGAGTTGAAGTCCAAACTCGCCATTTCCAAAGAAAATCTTTCCAAAGGGCGAGAGCTTGTGAGGCAGTTGGTCCAAGATCTGGATGGGTTGTGAGACACCCTTAAAAATGAGGTATAAGAAGAGAAAACTCTTATTCTTTCATAGAAGAGTCTAAAAGAGTACCTTGAGGTCACCTTGAGGGGATCGATTTCTCCAAACTTGTAAATTACTTTTCCCTTTCAATGCCTCGTGTTTGAGGAACTGTGTACTAGGATAATTTTATTGGACCCCTAGAAGGAATGTTTCTAAAAGCCACAAGCAAAATCAACTACATCAATATTAAGCGAGCACATGTTATTTAGTTTTGAATATGTTATATGAATTTATTTAAAATAATTTAGAATTATTTGTAAAATAGAAAGAATATAATAATTTGTATAACAAATTAAAAATTTAAAGAAAAAAGATATAATAGAATATAATTGTTACATGATTGATTTATTATTTTTAATAATAATAATAATAATAATAATAATAATAATAATAATAATAATGCAGATAGATTTAAATTAGACCCTTTTGGACTTTGATAGTAACAAAATTACGTAAAAGTTATAAATAAATTATTATGTAAATATCATGCAAAAATAAACAAGACCCATTTAAACTTTGTAATGTATATTTAAATAACAACTATAAGAAAAAAGTAATAAGATTTATTTTGTAACAAAAGATTTTTTAAATAATATAGGGTGAGATATTAAATTTAGTAGTCTATTATATTTTTACAAGTTATACTTTAAAATGATTATTATTATTATTATTATTGAAAGTAAATAGATTTAAAATTTACATTAAACATATTAAATAGTATTGATAAAAAGAAATGAATAAAATATAATTATAGTAATATACATCTTAATCGAGAAATACAACATTGAAATTATTGAGTGAGTTATGAGCAGAAAAAAGAAAAGCACAGGAAAATGTTATTATAATAAACATAAATAGAGGAAATAAGGGGATGAGATGGGATGGTATTGGTTTCAGCTGTTAATAAGGAATAAATGATGATTATAATACTACACCACAACTGCAACAACAAGAAGTCGTTGTAGTATAGTGGTAAGTATTCCCGCCTGTCACGCGGGTGACCCGGGTTCGATCCCCGGCAACGGCGCTTTTTTAATTCTTTTTTCCATCATTTCGTTTTACAACCTTAATGGGCCGGATTTTCAACTATTCTGGGCTCAATCGTTTTACAACCATACTGGGCCGGATTTTCAATTATTCTGGGCTCAATTTACTCTCTCCTTTCATTTGATACAAATAAACTACAACATTAAACAAAATTATACCCCTGTTCTTTATATATTAATGATAAATATGTTTCTACCTCTTTTCGTATATTTTAAAATTGTAATTATCAAATCATTTACGAACTATTATAAATGTATGGGTTTTGTAATAGATTAAAAGAAACTCATTTTATATTTTTTAAAATATGTTTTATGAAAAATTCTACAAAAATACTACTACTTATTTTAAACTAATTTTTAATATGCTAAAACAACCTTGGTTCATGAGCTTCCAAATTTTTAAACTTAGTTAATAATTTTTTTTAAATGAATATATATTCTTTCCGTTTTATTTTAGGTGTTTTCTTTTAGTTTTATGTATATTATAACGATAATTATGCGCATAATTTTTATTTATTTATTTATTCAAATACATTTATCAATAGAAAACTCATTGTCACCTCAAACAACTTTGACCTTGACAATAAAAATAAAAGTTTGTACACGTTGAATCTCATATTTATTTTTCAAGAGTATAATCCATACGAAATGACTAGAATTTTCTAAAGAAAGACTTAACTAGATGAGAAATTATTTCCTAAAAATTAGGACAAATAAATTTAACAAACAAGAAAGGTTGGCAAGACATGCCTTATACTTTTTCCTAGATGCTTATTACGGTCGGTTACACACATATTGTCGCGTCCACTTGAGATCAAGAGAAAACAACTTTCATCTATCATTGTGAGATGTTTTCTTACAAGAGGATGTCTTCCGAATTATGCAATGCCCTTGCGATTTTTCAAAGGTGTGTGACGTCCATGTTTTCTGATAATCTGGTATTGAATTTGAAAAATTGACATTTCATGGTGAGGGAGATAATTATTTTGGGTCATAATTTCTTATAACATGATCATATGAATGCCTACTATTAACTAGTTAGGAGTCGCCCTGTCCACACTATACCTATGCATTAAGTACTTGTTACTCAATGAGAGAGTTAACGGTTATCCAGGGGAACCAGGAAGCCATCAAGAAGTGTTATTTGAATAGTTTAAAGCTAAAGAGGGCGACTATGGTTGTGGTCCACGCCCAATAGCCTGGCGCAAGGGAAATGAATGTTGTAAACTTAAAGCCAGAAGCATAACCACAAGAGATAGCTCTTGATGGTGAAGATTGTGCCATTATGTTCCAGAGGATCACGAAGGTGGCTGAAGAAGAGTCCATTCAAAAGCCACTAATTTCTGTAGGCATTACGCCTTATTTTGTTTAGTTTAAGTTTATCATTTGGATTAGTTAAGGTGGGGTATCACCTGTACCGATTGCACGGTTTATTTTAAGACATTATTTATTTTGAGTGGAGGGATACTCTTTTCGCCTGCATTTTGTAGTAAGGCATTGGGGTTTTTAATGAGGCGCTCCATGTTATTATTTGAATTTTTGTAGACCCTTGTTATAGTTTTGCAGGAATTGAGAATCTTATATAAACCGCCCAAGAAATCATTTTTTATGCTGGATCCTCATGAGAAATTCTTGCCGCGAAAAGACAATTATCTATGATGGATCCTCATGGCGGAATCCTTGTCCCCCCCAAAAGGCAATTGTTTATTTTGGATCCTCATGGAAGAATCATTCCCACCCAAGAGGCAATACTCATGATGGTCCTCATGGAGGAATCCTTGTCGCCCAATGGGAAATTATTCATTCTAGATCCTAATGGAAGAATCATGGCCACCCTACAGAGCCATACAATAACAAGAAACATGTTCAAGATATTCTAAACACAGTTTACTCAAGAAAAATAAGCAAAGACGTCTAAGGACACCATTTCATTATTCAAATCTAAAGGAGCAAAGGTACAAGAAAAAAATCCTTAACGGAACCAATAATCATTACAAAAATCCCCTAAGGACATCTTACAAATCCCCTAAGGACGTGGCTACAAAAAGAAGCCATAAAGGGAAAAATAACAAAGCCTCGGGCTCAATAACCCTCCTCTAAAGCCCTCCTTTCCTTTGTAGCCTTCTCCGGGAGAGAAGAATCCTTCTTGAGATTTTTCTCCCATGTCTTATCATCCTTAAGTTCAGCCTAGGCGTCTCTATTAGGTGATATGCCATAATTCTTAGGACGCGACACTTATTCTTCTTCTTCCACTAAATGGTTGTCTCAAACCAATTAGAATAAGTCTATTTGAATCAGGTCTAGATCAAGGTAGAGGAAAGCCACTTGCTCATTTTCTTGTTCGAAGTAATGATCATAAGTATCCACCAATTTATGTTTAAAGGTGGACAATTATTACTCTAGCTTGTTCTAGGAGTGAAGGCCAACCTCAAGGGACACTTTTAAACTCTTCTATAAGAGAATATGAGCTTTACCATTTGATTCCTCATATTTAAGGGTGCCTCTCAACCCATCCCAATCTTTATACATCTGCCTCACAAGCTCCCGCCCTTGAGAAATATTTTCTTTGGAAATGGAGAGTTTGGACTTCAACTCACTCACGGATTGGGTGTGGTTCTCACGGGAGATTGGCTCCGTCAGTGGCACCCTAAGCATATGATTTCCCACCAAGTCTGGCGACTTGTGAGAATCCATCTTGGGTATTTCCCGGTATTCATCAGGAAAATCTTCAGGGAAAGGTAGGCGAGCTCTAGTGAACTTTATTGTGTCAAATGTTTAATAAATTCACATCGAGGATCGTGGGAAAAAGTCATCCCTAATAAGATAAGGGTGTTCACCATATATGTCATCTTCCAACACTACAATAGTGTCATCAATTGAGGCTGGAGAGGAACTCCCGCCTTATTTTTGGATCTTGAAGGGACGCGGTTTGTAGGGGGCGATGCCTTCGGCATGCCTCCTGCTTCCTTTTTTGATGAAGCCTCCTGGGTGACTCTTTGGATTATCTATCCATTGCTCTTCACACGTAGACATCTTATTGACTAGGTGCTCTTTCCTTTCATCTAGAATGATGAATGCAATTTTCTCTACAAAAATAAAAATAAAGGCATAAGTCACCAGGAAGATAAATAACCCTAATAAACTAAAGGTCATTATGATATCAAATTTACGATTTTTTTATCTCGATGTCTTTTCCCTGATCTTATATAATCATGGTATGTGAGCTCGTAACCTTAAATTTTTCCAAGAGTTAAACCACTTCCCTCTCAATAAGGTGAGGTAGTAAAAGTTAAAACTAGTGATGGTCATTGGGTTCTCTTTGTCTATGTCTAAGTCAGCGGGAAATGAGGAACACCATTTTCCTTGATTGTGACCATGAAGGCGCCATATTTCCCCTAAGTTTCATGAATCTCTCTTTCCAATTCTTTCCAATATCACTCGTAAAAATATTAATTCTCTCGTAAAAATATCACATGTAGTCAACGAAACCATCTGCCCCTTTGTTACTCCTCGCGCAACATGAATACATTTTAGACCATTCTCTAACGTTTGAAGGCTCTATCACCCTTCCGCTCTCATCTAAACCCTTAATAATCGACATTAAAAGGGAAAAAGGGAAGGAAGAGTAAAATACTTGTACCTGGAAAAATTGGAAGGCAAATATGCTCCGCACTTTAGGGAATCTGATGGAGTTTATAGAAGTTTTGAGAAGATATTTGAAAAGGTGGATAGTTAGGGACGAATCCCTTTTTATAGGGATTTGAAAGCTAGCCTTACGAATAATTATCGGCCTCTCAATAAGTACACCAACAGTTGTAAAATATTCCCCACGTCTCTGAAACGTCTAAGGAATTCAAGCTGATTTGGATTCCTTAAACAAATTTATCATTAATCAAATTTAATGTTGTGTGTGCACTTACCTCAAATGATGTTTGAGGACTACACGCAAGAGACATTTAAAGACTTACCTTGATTGACGTCTAAAGATTCATCCTAAGTAATGCTTGAAGGATTCAACCCTGAGTTGTGTTTCAGGGACTGTACCTAAGCTATGTTTGAGGAAATTGTCCTAAACTTGTAATATTTTGAAAAACAATTTTATAAAATCCATTTTTTAAATCTAAAACAAATAGGACCTAAATCACTCCGTCCTTTACAAGTCTCCGTGCTTGAGGGATCGTGTGTCGGTATAATTGTATTGGACCTTATACAAAGATAAGTTCATCAAGTTTGGAAAGAAATGGCCAAAGAAGGCAATACAAAGCTCACTGAGGCTAGACAAATACACCATGCCTCCCAAAATAGGGTTTATAGCCGCCCATTGATAGTAACACGCGTCAATTAGTTGTAACACTCACATATTATTCGCATCACTCACCCCTTGTTAGGCTTGGGTAAACCACCCATCAGTCACTTATGAAACATGGGATTTAATCTGTCTTTAGACACTAACGATATGGAAGGTCACTCAAAAGGGAAGCCACATTCTCCAGAAGGACAGGGGAAAACAATTTCTACGCTCAATGAGAGGAACAAAATAACCACACCTTGGATTCGAAAATCTAGACCTAATAAACTTCTATCAATACTTCAACTACGAGGTTGAGAGGATGATTCAATTCACTTAAACTTCACAAATATAGATCTTCTCACCACTTTTCGTGAGCTTTCTCTAACACTCATAAACCCCAAAACACCACATATACTCCTTCAAATACAGGGTTATCCATACTATACGTTCTTAGCAAGTACGCTTGCTAACCACGACCCTTCTTCTCTTTTGTAGATAGCATGTGGCGCACCATCTTCATCATCGTTCTATTTTGGCGATATGGTACTCCATTTTGTTGTGGTGTGTATGTAGTGGTAAGATGTCTTTCAATTTCTTCCTTTTCACAAAATTATTTGAATTGTCCATCTTCAAACACTTGATCGATTCCTCTACTTCCTTTTCCACTAGCGTTTCAAATTTTTTTGAAACATTCCAATGCTTCTGGTTTTTGAAGAAGAAAATAGACCCAACTATTTCGAATATAGTCATCCATGAAACATTCCAACGCTTCTGATTTTTAAATATTTCGAGACCGTGAGCATGTGGACAGTGGACTATAGCACATTTCTCACATTTGGTCATGTTTAAACTGTGATTAAATAGGGTCATTCATATAAAATTGTTACAATTAATCTGTACTAAGTACCAAGTACTATTGACAGTTTATGCATATCTTCTTGCATGCAGACTTAGCATTAAGAATGAATATCAGTTATCAAGAGAAGGAATAGAGAATTAAAAACTCAAGTGATTCTAGAAACAAAATTATTCTCATTCATATATGCTTTTACATTTAACAAAATAAGCTGCAAATTAGCAGTAAGGTGAAATAAGATTCTTATCAACTACAACAAGGATGATAGATACAAGTAAGTACTATACGAGTATATGAAAAATTGGGAAAAAAATATTAAAAATACAAAGAATCCTTCTTGTTGGAGTAAAGAGTATAAATCTATCTCTTTTGGAAGTTGAAGGATTTGATAGCAACGGCGAAAATAAGTGCAAAGAGAACAGCAATACCGGCAACCACAATTGCACTCTCTCCTATGAAGTCATGTTTGATACCATAAAAGTCTTCAATGAAAATTTTCACCGTCTTACCATTTTCAGTAGACATATCAGTAGTTATATCTCCAAATTGAGATGCAACCAATCCGTAGATGGTCCATGCAACGGGACATGCCCAGTAGTACCATCTCCACCATACTGGAATGCTCTGGTAACAAGAAAAACACAATAGTTAGCATACATATAATAATATAACTACATTCGAACATTCTTTCTGAATGTTAAGTACTACTTACAGGTCTTGCGACGACGAATCCTGAAAAGAGGTTCCAAACTGCATAGAATGCAGCAGCCACGATCGAAGCAACATGGTGATTTGGTGTCACTGCCACAGCCATCATACCATAGAAGGTAAAGTAGAGCAATGTGAAGAACATAAAGAATAGATACCAAAAGAATTTTTCTGCGGTCCAGTCAAATCCGATCATGGCATAGACTATAGCTCCATATACCACAGTTTGAGCAAAGATATAAGGTATCTCTACCAAAATCTGCGACGAAAAGGGAGGTATTACTATTAGTATGAGAATTTCTAGTTTGCATACTAAATTAAGCAGTAAATAAGTCAGTAGATTAAACAATGATTATAGTTACCTGTGAAATTGCATAGGGTAAGGCAGAATACATTCCAGCAGCTTTTTCTCGATAAAATACAGTTCTTTCAACTGCAACCACTGGCTGCACAGAAGAAGAATTTTGTATTCCAAGGAAGAGAACAGCAGTATACATTGAACCCACAGCATTCAACAGGTTTTGTCTAGTTTCGCTGCAAGACACCAAAAGGTATTAGAACTTGAATAGTATAATGTTTGGTGAATAATATGGAATTATGTTTCAATTAAAAATAGTTTGACTTACTGTTTGCCACCGAGGTCCCAAAACATTGTTCCGAACATCAAGGCTATGAATGTGGTGAAGAAAAACCTCACAGCAGTGTATGGTGGATTACGCCAATATGACCAACGTTGCTTCCATAAGCAGGCCTGGCATTGGACCAAGAAAGACTGCGAGAATTGTGTAGCGAAATGAAGATCCTTTGAACCAGGAGCAGGCTGGCCAAGTTCTTGTATAAGTTGTTTGTTTCTCCTGAAAAGCCACACAGAACAGTTTAAGCATGTTGCGAACATGATAGGAATAGCTACTATAGTTAATAGATTCATATCAATATGCACTAGTGTACCTGTATAGATCTGAATTTTTGTACAAGTCGGTAAAATCAACACCCAAATTATATTCTTGTGCTGTAGATGTAACTTCCAACATCCATGTTGCTGGGTTATATCCGTCTTTGATTTTACTCACCCCATTAATGCTCTGGACAAAGAAAGTTATTTGAATACTTTAGTAACTAAATACAATCAAGAAATAGAGACACTCACTTGAGTGATTTTTAAACTAAAGTGGTATCCTACCTCGAAATACTTGATCAAATGAACAGAATGACGACCAAGTGGTCCAACGTATATTTCTTGCCCTCCACGCTTCATAAGGAATAGCTAGAATTGCATATGAATAATATGTCAGACTCAAGTATAATAGAGAGAGGAAAACGATTATAAAAGGAAACTTCATTTGTAATTAGTATTTACTTGTTATCACGGTTCACTACATACCTCATCAAATGCTTCAAATATGTCAATGCTAGGCTGATGGATGGTACACACGACTGTTCTTCCTGTGTCCACTGTGTTCCTCACAGTTCTCATAACAATTGCAGCAGCTCTAGCATCTAAACCAGAAGTAGGCTCATCCATGAAAATTATAGATGGATTAGCCACTAGTTCGACTGCAATAGTAAGTCTCTTGCGTTGTTCAGTTGAGAGACCACTCACGCCAGGCAAACCAACCAGGGAGTTCCTCAACGGGTTCAGCTCCACGAGGTCCATGACTTGATCAATAAACATCTGCAACCATTTGAAATGTCCTTAAAGTCAGAACAATTAACCTCAAGTAGATTAAACTTTTCATTAGGAGAAATGAAACCTAAAAGGGCATAGTTCTTGTGCTGCAAGTATTAACTGACCTTTCTGGTCTTGGAATCAACTCCTGAAGCTAAACGAAGCCATGCTGAGTAAAGCAGGGACTCATAAACTGTTACATGAGGTGAATGGATATCGTTCTGCTCACAGTAGCCAGAGATTCTAGCAAATGTTTCCTGCTTTTTCGGGTAACCAGAAACCTTGATGTCTCCATCAATATATCCACCTGTTTTCCTACCAGCCAGAACATCCATCAGAGTTGTCTTTCCAGCTCCACTTACACCCATCAAAGCTGTGAGAACACCAGGCCTGAATGCCCCACTAACACCCTTCAAAAGTACTAATCTGTCTTCTGAAACACCTTGTTCCTTCATTTCCTGTCAGATGAAATTGGAGTTAAGTTAGAAAAATTCTTTCGTCTGACTAAACATGAGTCTAGTTAGATATCCAAATGCCGAATATATCACTTTGTGTGAATCTTACCGCTGGCATATCAACAGAGTATACAATATCATCAAAAGTGATAGAATGTGGTTCAAATGGAAGAACCATTCCTTTCTTGTTTCCATGGCTGGACTCTGTAACAGAATCTCCTCTTCTTGAACTTTCTGAAAGGCAATAATAGAAAACATATTCAGCTACTAAACTATATGACAAACTAACATATGTTTTCTTTCACGAGGGGTATGCATATAATCAATCAAGAAAAGTCACCTCTGCGTGGTAATTCAACTTCTTGTACGGTCCTATCATTAGAAGAATCATCTTCTTCTGAATCGTCAGGTACAGTTGCTTGAGGCTTATCAAATGGGCCTAGTACAGCGAGAGCCACAGCAAACATCACGTTGAAAAGGAACACAAATCCAGCCAATCCCGCGATGCCTATCCAGTACCAATATGCATGTGTGAAGAACCCCCGGGTTTGGAGAAATTGTTTTCCCAAATCATTAGTACCCTATAGTTAAGTATATAAAACAAATCAGGCTTGTAAATTTCTCAATCAAAAAGGATGTGTATTAAAAAGATGCAAGCAAGCTCAAGAAATTACATTGTGCCAGCTGTGTCCAAGAAATTCATTGGCCATCAGAGCATTTTGCCCATACATCAAAGGTGATATCCAGAAACCCCAAATCCACCACTTCTTGATATCCTCTGTAACATTAACAAGAACATTCAATAAGCATCAATTAACTAAGGTTTCATTTCGTCGCAAGAAATGATGTGCTAGTTAATTTAACTTACTTTTTGAGAGAATGAAGCCACCCAATGCAAGAAATGTGAGAATTGCAAAGGAACCAAATGTGTTGGCAACAATCATGTTTCTACCAAGTGCTGCGATGGCTCGGAACAATCCAGAAGCCATCTGACCCAGGAAAATCACTGCAAGGAACTGCTTGAACAACCTGCCCAAAATTCAATACTTCACATCATTAGTAAGATGCAAATGCAAACTAGATAGTAGAAGTGTCATTCAATACTACATGCTCCAAACTGAATAAAAGAAACTTCTTTTACCTCCCAACATTTGGATCAAATCCAATAACGTAGTAGGTAAGAAACACCCAAAGAGAAGCTTCCATTAACGTAATGGGAATCTTGAGAATCCACGCAGGAATAGCATATGCCCATGAGGGATAAAATAGGAGGTCTCGTTGCTTGTAGAATACAGGAAGCTTAGCGATGGTCATAGAAATCTCAGACAATCCATTAAACATAATCGTCATAAGTGTGAAAAATAAAGCACCAGCATAAACACCCGCGTCATCCTGATTATCATGATGCATTTCAGTCCGAAAAAACAGTGTCATTGAAATCAACGCCATGATGAAAAGCTGTAAACAAAACATCAAGAGCAGAATGAAATGTCAAAATCATAATAATTGTGAATGAATGAATAAATGAAAAAAGAGGTAGATAGACTCCAAACCTGAGATAGCTTGAAGATGTAAACAAATGAATTCCTTTTCATGAGCAAATACTCTCTTGAGAAGTTAGCCTTTAAGAGCTCCTTTTTGTTAAGACCGTACTCTTTGGTGGTCAAAGCAGCTGGATGGCTCTTTGTCTTGTCAAATGGAACGGAAAGCTCCTCGGCAAGTTTCCTACCAATGTGGAATGATTGAAACGCCTCAGCGAATTGAGTAACAGTTACAAATCTGTATGGTTGGTCTCTGCGCACCCAGTACTGTGCTTGATCCTTTTTAGAAGTTACTTCTTGAAGAAAGTCAGCAACACCTTTCCTGTCAGGACATTTGAAACCCATAGATTCAAAAAAGTCGAGAACATATTCGCGGGGGCCATGGTACACAACTTGGCCATCAGAGATTAAGATAATGTCATCAAAAAGATCGTAAGTCTCAGGTGCTGGCTGGAGCAGTGATATAACTGCAGTTCCATTCATGATGTGAACATATTGCCTCAGAGAGTTCACAATCTGAAAAGTTGTGGAACTGTCAAGCCCGGTAGAAATTTCATCCATGAACAAAGCATTTGCTGGTCCAACCAACAGCTCTCCTGTAGTGACACGCTTCCTTTGTCCTCCAGAGATACCACGCAACATTTCATCCCCCACCATGGTATCAGCACATATATCCAACCCCAAAATCTGCATATTTATAAGAAAATTCAGCATAAATAAGGAACATAACTTTAAATTCATTACGAACTTCGGACAATGTTCATTTTGGTATACAGGCTACAAAGTTTATTATGCTAATGAGAGTATTACCTTCAGTACATAATCTGTTGAAATGCTTGACTCCTGACCTTCAGTTGCAATTGCCTGTAATATCGAAATACAGTTAGATATGCAAAGATCGTATAATATATCCAATGATTATATCAAGATTAGCAATAGCTTCTTTATGTATGTATACCTTCATGTAAACATCAATATCTGGATCAGGCTTGATATTTGCTGCCTTCTCTCTTCTAGATAGCTCAGATAACATGTCTGTGGATCCCAAAAATAGTAACAAGTCAAACTTAAGCCACATCCCAAACTAGATTTTGAAAACATTAATAAGGTCGTAGGATTGAAAACTGGTAAAAATTAACTAACCGTAACGCGATCCAACTCCTTGGCACCTTGCTGAGAAAGCCAAGGTTTCCCTGACAGTCATTTCTCCAATATGAACATCATGCTGGCTGATATAGGCAGCAGTTCTTTGAGGTACAAACTCATTCAGTCCATGTCCATTGTAAGTCACACTCCCAGTTAGCTGTATGAATTAAGCATCGGCATCCAAATTAGATAATTTTACATAGTAACTTTACCTTTTTAGATACTAAAGGGGGATCTGATTTACCTGAAGACTTGGATCAAGCTTTCCAGATAAGGCTAAAAGGAGAGTAGTCTTTCCTGAACCAGGAGGACCTAAGAGTAGCGTCATCCTACGAGGTTTAATGATTCCACTAACATCTTTAAGAATTGCCACATGTCTCTTTTTGCTTGGGACTATATGAAGAACATTCAACAAACTCTGAAACAATAACCAAACAAAGAAAGATTTTGACTTATGAGGTTCAATTCATCTGCAAAAGCTAAACAGTCACAAAACAAAGAAACAAAAAAACCTTGAATCAATTCTAATCACTTCTTACCTCTACAACATTAGTTACAGCATTAATGAAACTGGGCAAAGCTCTACCTCCCACAAAAGCTTCAGCATCAATTTTCAGGTTCTTATATCGAACTTCAATTGTCGGAATATCAAGTCCAACTCTATAATAAGAAAAAAAACACAAAACATGATGATAAGTTATGTGAGAAATTAGAACAAAAGAAACCAACAAAGGAGGGTTAGTTAGTTAGTTAGTTATTTATTTACCTATCAACTCTTTCCTTGACCTTCAAGAGAAACCTTTCGTTATCCTCTTCAGCAACCTTAACCAGCCTCTCTAGAAGCTTCTGCTTCTCATGAAATCCAATATCACTAACATCAACTTCATGAGCACCTCCATGAGAAGCAGTCAAGAGACCTTTCCTCAAACGGTTATAAGTAGGTAGTTTTTCAAGAGCAGCCCATTTAAGAGCTTCTTCATCATCTTCTTCACGAGATGACTTAGAGAAAACCTCAACTCCACTGTTTCTCCATACAGTTGAGCTTCGAGCTCGTAAACTGTTTGTGGCTCTGTATATATCCCCTTCCATTCAGGCTTTCAGAACAAGCTTGAGTTTGTTTTTGAAAATATGTAACAACTAACAACAGAGTGAAAGAATCAAAGAATGGTGAAAAAAGAGAGACAAAATTACTTGTGGTGATGAGTATAGAAAGGGAAGACATGTTTGTATTTATATGTTTGATTGGAAAGAAGAGGCGGCGTTTTGGAGTCAAAGGTTGAATTGTTTAGTATTGAATTGTCTATAAAGATGACGAGGTCAAACAAGGAAGGAGGAAATTTCCTCCTCATGACTGTTAAGGTGCAACTAGAAGCGGGTCCCGTTCCCATACATATACAATAAAGTGGGAAAGGAATTCAATGCCATAGATTAGAATGCATTAACTCTAGATAATATACTATGCCTTCTAGAAATCTTTAAAAAGAGGAATTGAATACTATTACAAGTTTTACTTTTTAGTTACTTTACTTTGTGGTATGAAAAGCTCTCATCTTGGAAGCTCATCATCTTCAAACTTTTTTAGTCCAAAGCTCTCAATAAAGCGATTCTTGAGAAATATGAAATTTGGATTGGCCAAGATAGAGTATGGTTCATATGATTGTTCTCTACAATATCTAAATCAGTGTTACCACGACTTCTCATGTGAAAATGATATGAAGTTTAAGATAGATTTCACAAACACTTCAATGCAATCATGATTGCTTGTGTGCGTCAATTACCCATATAGTTTGTTAGGGAGTTCAGGAAGCGAAGCGGAAAAAATGTTAATAGGTTAAACGTTCAGGATCCAATAAACCTTACACCACATATCCACAAAACCTAAAAGCATTAAGGGTAAGGGTCTTTTCTCTTATAAATCCAACATTTCCTCCATTTCTAATCGATGTGGATTTAACTGCTCACACTTGAATCTCAATGGTTACCTCACAAGTGTGATCCACCCATATCACTAGGCTTAATCCACATTAAGATCCACATGCGTTCCCCCACTGAGCCTAACCATAGTTGTGATACCACTTTGGGGAGTTCAGGGAGCGAAGCGCCAGAAGTGTCAATGGTTAAACGTTCAGGATCCTAGAGATTCTGACACCACATATTCACTAAAAACCGTAAGACAATGGGAGTGTGAGTCCTTTCTCTTAGGAACCAAAAATTTCCTCCATTTCTAGTCGAAGTGAGACTTTATGCACTCACACTAGCCATTCAAGAATCCAGCAATCTTGAAACCATGAAACTGGAAGATTTGTTTGGTTCGTTGGAGGCACATGAGATGAGGATTGTCGAAAGGAAAGATGTTCAAGATTCGCTATAAGAACTACAAGCTCAGACATGGAAGAAACATGGGGATTCCAACAAGTTCAAGGGCAAAAGAGATAAGACTCAGAGCAAGAATTCTTGGTTGAACCCTCAAAAGCATAAGGTCGATGATAGAGCTTCTGAATCCTCAAAAAGAGGATAAGGAAACTCCTATCAGAAAGACAAAAAAGTGAAAAGGTGTGTAGTGTTATAATTATGAAAAGTGGGGTCACCTAGCCAATAATTGTTTATATAGAAACGATAAGGGAGCGACAAAAGGCAAGGAGGAAGGAGAAAACCTTACACACCAAGATTCAGATGAATATGAAGATATGATGGTTATGGATGCAATTATAGATGACCATGTTGACTCGAAAATATGGTTCCTAGGTTGTTCGAATCACATGACTTGTAGAAAAGTGTGGTTGGAAGATTTTGATGGGTCGAAGAAGAGCAAGGTCAAACTTGCAGATAATAGCTCGTTGCAGGCAGAATGTATTGGAAGCATAGTTATTCAAAGGAGTAATGGAGTAAAGGCCATGATTAAAGATGTACTTTATGTACCTGGAATGAAGTGCAATATGTTAAGTTTTGGACAACAGGTCGAAAAAGGTTTCTCAATGGTTATGCGAGATGGATCCTCAGAATTGTTCGACACCCAGAATAATCTGATCTTAAAATCTCCTCTATCAAGGAATAGGAAGTTTAAGACCATGATCAGTTCGACTGAGGTACAATGCCTAAAAACATTTGTCGGCCACAAACATAGTTGGTTGTGGCATTTGAGATTTGACCATCTGAATTTTAGGTCACTTAATCAATTGATTACTCAAGATATGGTTACTGGTATACCAAGTCTTGAGATGCCCAACAAACTCTATGAAGGTTGCTTAGTAGGGAAGCAATCCAGAAAGTATTTCGATTTGACTATGCTAATAAGATCCTCTTATATACTAGAAGTAGTACATTCAGATATATGTGGCCCATTTGAGGATCATACCATTGGTGGAAACAAGTACTTTATTTCGTTTATTGATAAGTATAATCGAAATCTTTGGATCTATGTGATCAAGAGCAAAGACGAAGTATTTGAAATCTTTAAGAGATTCAAGATGCTTGTCGAAAACCAGAGTGAAAAGAATATCAAAGTTTTGCGAACAGATGAAAGTGGAAAATACACGTCCAAGATGTTTGAAGAGTTTTGTGCAGAACATGGTATTGATCATGAGGTAACTGCTCCTTACACGCTTCAACATAATGGAATTGGAGAAAGAAGAAATATGACCATATTGGATAGGGCTAGATGTATGCTAAACCAGAAGAACTTGCCAAATTCTTTATGGGTTGAAGCAGTCACCACAACTTTTTATATTTTGAAAAGGTCTCATACAAAGAAAGTGTAGAACAAGGTTTCTGAAAAAGTGTGGAGTGGCAAACAACCATCAGTAAGTCATCTGAAGGTGTTTGACTCTATGTGTTACAAGCATATTTCTGATGCGAGAAGAAGAAAGCTTGATGACAAAAGTGAACCTATAATTCTAGTAGGATATCATAAAACGGGTGCATACAGGTTGTTCAATCCAATTAATGAAAAGATCGTGATGATTCGATATATTGTGATTGATAATACTTCTTCCTGGGATTGAAATTCTGGTGATGCAGTTAACAAGCCTTTGATGAGTTATGGCATCGAAGAAAAAATTGATGAAGTCAAAGCAGTTACTGACATTCCCGACACAGTGGAAGAGGGTGTAGATAGCACAAGCCAGAGACATCAAAGAACTAGAGTTCTTCCAGTAAGACTTCAAGACTATGAAGAGTTTGGTGATGTTGAAATCACACCAGATGGATAATAATTCATTTTTCTTTACTTGTAGGTGCTCAACCAAACAACTATAGCAAAAATTTAAATAATAAACAGTGGAAGTCAGCTATGGTCGAAGAGTTATAAGTGATTGAAAGAAACAACACATGGGAGCTAGTCGAATTGTCAATGCATACAAAAGCTATCAAAGTGAAGTGGGCGTTCAAGTTGAAACACAATGTTGATGAGTCGATAGCAAGATATAAGGCAGTATTATTAACTTAAGGGTTTCTTCAGAGAGCAAGACTCGATTACTCTGAAGTATATGTTGCAGTAGCAATATTAGAGACTATCATATTGGTGGTAGCCTTGGCATGAAAGCAAGGCTGGTCGACATTTCACTTAGATGTGAAATCAACGTTTTTTAATGGTCCTTTACATGAAGATGTATATGTCACACAACCTCCTGGATTTATGTTACAAGAGAAAGTAAGGAAAGTATACAAGTTACATAAAGCGCTTTATGGTCTCAAACGGGCACCTAAGGCATGGAATAATAAAATCGGCTCATACGTAGTCAAATTGGTATTCGTCGAATGCAAGTCTAAGTATGGAGTCTATGCTAAGTTTGTGGCATAGATATAACAATCATATGCTTATATATCGATGACTTGCTGGAAACTGGAAATAGCTTGGAGAAGTTGTCGAAGTTTAAAGAGCTGATAAGGAGGGAATTTGAAATGTCGGATCTGTGAAACTTGTCGTGTTTCCTATTCATGGAGTTTCAGATAACCAAGCAAGGTGTGTTGTTTCTTCAAAAGAAGTATGTCAAAGAGATACTCAAGGGATTCATATTGGATGAGTTGAATTCTTCATCCTCACCTGTCGAACCAAATCTCAAACGGGAGAAGCATGGAGATGAGGACAAAGTCAATGTAACTTTGTTCAAGCAAATTGTAGGATCTCTGAGATATGTGTGCAACATTAGACCTGATATAGGTTTCTTAGTTGGATTGGTGAGCAGATACATGAGTGAACCAAGAGTTTCATACATGAAAGCTGCAAGAAGAATCCTGAGATACTTAAAATGATCAATAAATTATGGAAGTCTGTTTCCACGAGATTCTGAAAGCAAAGAAGCTACGATTACTCGTTATTCAGATGTTGATTGGTGTGGAGATAATGAAGGTCAAAGAATCACAATTGGTTACTTCTTTCAAGTAGTTGGTGCACGATCTCATGGTGCTCGATAAAGCAACTTGTGGTGGCATTATCATCGTGTGAAGTTGAATATATAGCAGGATTCTATGTTGCGTGTCAAACAATTCGGACCAGATTGGTGTTGGAAGAGATGGAGGTCGAAGTGAAGAAACTTTTGGTGTTGCAGATCGATAATAAGTCACCTATTAATCATGCAAAGAATCCAGTTCTGCATGGAAGGAGTAAGCACGTTGAGGCTAGGTTTCATTTCCCGAGGGAGAAGGTAAACCAGGATGAACCTAAAGTGAGGCATTGCTCGAGTGAAGGACAATTGACCTACATTTTTACCAAAGGACTGAAGATCGACATATTCCTAAATTTGAGAAAGAAATTAAGAATAGTTCATATTGACTATGATTAGTTTGTTTGATAACTTGGATTATATGGGGTATGTTGTGATATAATCCAAATTGTGTAGTCAAAGCGCAAGTTAGTTAGGGTTAGAGTTTGTTATGTTAGTTACTTAGTATACTAGTCAGTTAGTTGTAAATACATATCGTAATTCAGTTTATATCATCACTTTCAATAATAACAATCCTTATGCTTCATTCTCTCTCTCTCTCTCTCTCTCTCTCTCTCTCTCTCTCTCTCTCTCTCCTCACTAAAAGTGTCTCGCATTAACACTATCCCCAAAGACCTCTGATAGTATTTCCCTTCACCATATATCTTTAATCAATATTTACTTCCAACACTTCTGGTGATATTTTGATGTGTATCAGATAACTTTGATGTAAGATTTCCCGTAGCTTATGTCGATCAGAAAACCTGGTAAAATATTGTTGATGATGTATTTATGGATTAGATATCTTGATACAAAGAGTTCTGGTAAAAAAAATCAGCACACCCTCAATGATTCAGAAAACATTAGATTGGAAATAAAAGAAAAAGTTAAAAATTAAAACATCAATTATGGAAAATTCTTTGGCCACCTCCCAACCTTCTAGGTCACCTCTGGTGAAAAACCCAAACTACCCCTGACTTCGGAAATGCATTTCCGAAATGCAAGAAAAAGGTGTTTTCGGAGATGCATCTCCGAAAGCGCCTTTTTTTTGAAAAAATTGTCTTATTTCGGAAGTTCATTTCCGAAATACTGGGCGTTTTGCAGATTAAGCAAAACAGCCCCCCTCCCCCATTCATTTAACCCTTATCCTATTCTAAACTCAACCTCTCTTCAAAATTTCTGCAAAAAGCAATTGTGAAGTATCAGAGATTGCCAACATCTTCTTCCAATCTCAATCTAAATCATCTCAAACTCTATTAGTGGTAAGTTTAGTGCATTTTTTTCAATTTTTAGATCCATTATTATATCTCTATTAGGGTTGTTTAGGTTGTTTAGATCCATTAGTCAAACTCTAAACTGCTATTTAGGTTGTTTAGAATGAATAAAATTAGTTATGTTTTAGGATTTTGGGGTCTGCCATTGGAGGTTGCAGAGAAGTTCTTCGCAGGGGTGTTTCGGAAGTTCATTTCCGAAAACACCTACATTCCCAGTTTCGGAAATGAATTTGCGAAGTGTATCAGAATTTCAATTTTTTTTAGTTTTTTCTGTTGTCTCGCATATTAATCGATTTCAATTGTTTTCAGGAACATGTCAGGCAACCAAGCACGCATCAGACAGGGTAGAGAGACACAGACTGCGTCGGCTAGACGCGAGCGGGCGGCGGCGCAGCTGGCGTCGACACAGGGACGGGGGCAGGGCCGGGGACGACGTGTGCGAGTTCCCGTGGAGATGGAAGAGTGTACCTCTACATCTGGATCGAGGAGTCGGTTGGCTCGGGTATCTTCTTCCCGCCAGCGAGAGGAGGAGGAGGAGGAGGTGGCAGTGCCATACCACTAGGCGGAGGGGGTACCGGATGTTGACCCTCCACTCGGGGAGGAGGATGAGTAGGAGGAAAGCTACCCGGGAGGGCCCATTGACACCGTGCTGATTACCTACCACGATCACGTCGCTCGGCGTATCTGGGAGGGAGAGGTATTTTTTATAATTTTCCCGACTACATTATTTAACCGTTTATAATTTAGACGTTCATTCAATATTTTCTTAACGGTCTATTTAACATACGCTTTTATTTGTTTTTTTTTGTAACAGGAGAAAGAGCCGTTGAAAATGGTGAACCACGCCCGAAAAATTTTCAGTCTGTTTAAACCGACTGCTGAGTGGTTTAACGACTCGGTGAGAGCTTCAGGGCTTAGTGGGCTCTGCATGACGGGGTATACCACCATCAGCCACGGCATGCAGGGGGCTTTTGTGGAGCGGTGGCACAAGGAGACGTCTTCTTTCCACTTGCCGGTTGGGGAGATGACGATCACCTTGCATGATGTGCAGTGTCTTCTCCACCTGCCGATTAGGGGGCCACTGTTGACCCACTCCCGGATCCAGAGGATCGAAGCCACTGAGTGGATGACGCTCTATTTGGGTATGGAGCCCGAAGTTGCTGACTACGAGTGCATCACGACATCTGGGCCTCATATCCGATTCACCACACTGAGTCGCTATTTCGAGCACCACCTGGACGCGGCAGCCGATGCCGAGCAGGCGGGTGACGAGCTATTCACAGAGTATCACCGTGGCTGCGCTCTCCGTGCTGGTACATGCATGTGGTAGGCGCTGTAGTCTTTGTGGACAAGAGTGCAAGGTACGTCGACGTGACCTACCTCCTCTATTTCATGGACCTGACTACCATTCACCAGTGGAACTGGGGGGCAGCTACTCTGGCATACCTATACCAGAAGCTGAATGAGGCCTCCAACTGGAGGACGAGACAGTTGGTCGGATCCTGCACACTACTTACGGTACGTTTCATTTTAATTGTTTCGTATTTATTTATGTTTCGTATTTATTTTTAATACATTATCGTGTTTGTGTTTCAGAGCTGGATCATCTCTTCTCCCGCATCCATGGCTTTCACATTGATCATGCGTACGTTGACGCCATGCCCAGGGCCGCCAGATACGTTCTTCAGAGGGGGAACAATGCGGTGGGACCATACCGTGGGTACCTCGACCGCACGATGCACGATGACGTCACCTGGAGGCCATTCAGCGACTACACTCAGGTTGCCCCCTTTGACGGCATTGCTTTATATTCTGGCTGGTTGGCATGTGGGACCGGCATCATGGTCCGATATCTCCCTGAGCGGTGCATGCGTCAGTTCGGATTTGTGCAGATGATACCCAGGTCACCTTTTGAGGCTGCTCCCGACACAGTGACCAGAGTGCAGCTCACTGCCATATTTGAGGATTGGGAGCATCATGTGGTACCGGAGGAGTATCGTCGCATTTGGGTCACCCAGGACTGGCACAGTGTGGAGGGGTACGTCACATGGTTCTACCGGGTGTCACATCCTCTGCTGACATCCGATGCTCCCGGCGCTCCTAGGCCAGCACACGAGGAGATCCTGGAGAACCAGCAGGCCGAGGATGACCACGCCATTGATCTCCTGCCGATCTGCCAGCGGATAGAGATGCTTGGGCGGGACGCATTGGATCGAGGTGTCGTTCATCAGGGCGGTCCAGAGGCAGTCGCCGTGATGGAGATGATCGTCACTGATGCGGGCTGTGCGGCGGCATACAGGCGGCAGAGGAGGTCCCAGGGAGAGAGGGTTAGGCATATCCAGTAGTGGTCGGGTTTATTTTTTTTGTTTTCGGATTGTATCTTTCGCACACTATTATTATTTGGATTTGGATCGGCTTGTATATATTACTATTTTTATCATATTAGTATTTTCTGTTTATATGTCGCTTATTTTATTTGCCGCCTTCCTTTAATTAAAAATACAAGACTGTTTCCAAAAACATAAAAAAAAAAGCACAGTTTCTGCATAATTCGGAAGTTCATTTTCGAAACCCCTAAAAATCTGAAAAAAGGTGTTTTCGAAAGTGCATCTCCGAAAACACCCCTCATTTGGTGTTCTCGGAGATGCACTTCCGAAGTATGAAAGTATTTTAAAAAAAAATACTTCGGAAATAAACTTCCGAAGCAAGGGTAATCTGGAGTTTTCGCCGGGGGTGACCTCCATAGAGAGGTGGGTAAAGAAATTTTCTAAATTATTTATACCGAAACATTTTAGTAAAAATTAAATTATGGTAAGAAAAGAGGGATAAATACTTAGATATGAGGTAAAATTCTATTCTTTGTGTTTAAAAACACTAATTGTTTAAAAACACTTATTAAGCTTGTTGGGCAAACACTTTTGGAGACTCATGCAGGAGGAAGGCTCTTTATTTGAAAGAGTTTTCAAGAGTAGATATTACCCTAACCGGCCTATAGAGGAGAGTCACTTAGGAGCAAACCCCAGCTATGCTTGGAGAAGCATACTTTCAACAAGAGAATTAGTGCTCAGTGGTACAAGATGGCGCATAGGAAATGGGGAGAAGGTGATGGCTAAGAGTGATAAGTGGATTCCCACTACAGCGGGCCTCAAAGTTGTGGGGCAATTGAGAATCTCTGAAGCAGATGTTAAGGTCAGTAATTTCATTGATAGCGAGCTGGGTATATGGAAGGCTGACTTAGTGAGGCAAACGTTCGCAGCAGACGATACAGAACACATCCTGGGTATTCCTTTGTCTAGAAGGAACGTAGAGGACAAGAAAGTTTGGCATTACGAAAAATCTGGAGCCTATTCAGTTAGAACGGCCTATCACGCGTGCATTAAGGAAAAAGAAGCGAATGAACCGGGGCCCTCCAACCCTCCCTACCAGGAGCTGTGGAAGAAGGTGTGGAATGCCCCTATCCACACCAGAATTAAACATTTCCTTTGGAGGCTTGCTCGCAAGATACTTCCTGTGAAATCTAATCTACGGAAAAAAGGAATTGCCCTGGATGAAACCTGTGAAATGTGTCACCAAGGAAACGAATCGACCTCTCACCTTTTCACTCAGTGTGATTTTGCTAGAAGGGTGTTCTTTGCTTCAGTCCTAGGAGTTCACTCCAATGGGACACCTGACATTAATGAGTGGCTGTTAGAGATTCTGTCTAGTAGCAACACTTTCTTTGTGCAGGTTTCTTGCTATTTAATCCACCACATTTGGAAGGCTCGCAACCTCAAGCTCTTTCAAAAGAAGAATGCGGATCCTGTCAAAGTAGCTATGGAAGCTAGAGACGCAGTGATGGAGCTAAACCAACATAATCCAGCTTGGTCCAAAAAGGAGGATGCGGGAAGTGGAGCAAATGGCTGTGAACCGGTGAATGGATTTCACACTATTAGAATAGATGCTGGCCTAGGAGAAAACAATGTGGTTACTTTTGGCTGTGTTATTTTGGATGATGAGGAAAAAATAGTGTTATCTATCTGCAAGAAACAGGTTCTACAATCAAATCCCAGCTTGGCAGAAATTTTGGCTTTGAGATGGAGCATGGAGACAGCTAGGAGTTTAAAGCTAAGTAAAGTGATCTTCCAGTCAGATGCAAGAAATGTGGTGGACTGTGTGAATGAAGTAACCAAAGACGTGTGTCTGGACCTAGTGGCGGAGGACTGTCGTAGCCTAGCAAAATCTTTCAGTATTGCTTGTTTTGTTTTCATTCCTAGATCGTTTAATTCAAAAGCCCATACTTTGGCTCAGTTAGCAAAGAGAGTGGGATCAAAAACTTGGCTGGGAGTTTTCCCATTTGAGGACTCTCCCTCCACTGTGTTGTAATTTCTGTTGGTGTTATAAAATGCCTTTTTTCCATCAAAAAAAAAAAAACAAAGAGGCCTTACATTCTAAACTAAACAGATCTAGATTATTTAATTAAGAAATTAGGCCATAAATCATATAAAATGCTTTTGAAATCGTTAAACCGAACTATTTAAAAGAGAAAATAGAAAGTTTACATATGATATAGAAGAAAAGGCATTTATGATGATTGTTTCATCCAATCTTTTAATCTTTTTCATTCAATTTAAAATGTATGCATTAAAATAAGACATTTTTAATGAAAAAGCCAAACAATAAAGTAGAGTCTATAACTAATTCTGCTCCACTCAATTTCATTATCTAAATCTATTTTTCATTCTTGTCTAAAATCCTCGAGAAAATTTCTCCGCCATCATTGTCCCTGCAGATTTTCACGGATTTCTACTGACGGATTAAGAGGGGCAGTGGCCAATCTCAAAAGAAATTGATATACACACAGTTGCCAAAAGACAAAAATACTTTTTGAAGATTTGTTAACCCACCTTGTAGTTATTTTAGACACACCGAATTAATAAAACTGTTCTCGTATTTTTTAGATGCATCTCTATGTATTTACGAAAGTCTTAAAACGAAAAAAATTCTAAATTAATTAAGTTCATGATATATACGAAAGCGAAAGCGTGCGATTTTTCCAATTAATTGAGAAATTTACAAATTAAAAAAAAATTCCAAATTAATTTTTCAATTAATTGAAAAAATCTCAAATAAATTAAGTTCATGAAATCTTGGGGGTTAAAAATAAAGTGTTCCGTACATGCATTTACAAATCTTGAAATTTTCCCAATTAATTAGTAAAATCCCAAATTTCACTATGTTTTATACGCTTCCGTATGCATCTACGGAAAAAAAATCAATTTTTTTTCAAAATATATGATACTTTCGAATGTGCATTTAAGGAAGCTGGAGGCAAAAATAAAATTTTGCGTGATGTTTAAGAGGTCCATGGGGTTGGTTGAGAAATGGTGTACTTTTTTGCCATTGATTTGTACATTAATTTAAAAAATTAATAAAATATATATAACAGTCAATTTATCTAAATCAGTTATGATATAGTTTTCAATATATGTTATTATAATCTTTACAAATACAAACAAATTAGATAATACAGTGAATAATATATGTATTCTTTTAAATAAACTTTATCTCCTGAATTTTAATGAGCAAAATGAAATTAGTTTGAGAAATCAATTCCAACACTTTTATTTTGTTAGTTATTTAGATTTGAATAATTTGTCAATCATATTTAAATATATATTATTGAATTGATTGAGTAATCATTCTAGTCTTAACTCCTTATGATTTCTTCAACCACTATAAAAAAAATCATTTTTACTAATGAAGATAATGAAGGCAACATTGACTAAATAAAGATGAATTTCTGGTTGATAATACGATTTTTTTTAATTAAAAATTGAATCTCATACTTTGACACTTAATTCAATTCAAAGTTGAATATTTCTTTTTATCTATTTTATTTTTATTGTGTTAAATCTTTAATAAAATTGAATATAAATTATATAAATTTCAAATAAATTATTTTTAGTTACTTGTCGCTCCCCTCAATAAATTGAGCCAGACCCAATAAATTGACCAAGACCCGCCACTGGATTTCCATTATTCTTGCAAAGATTCATAAATATAACAAAATAGTACGAGTGTTATTTTTTATAAAATTAATAATAAAAAATTCAAAAACTAATCACAATAAATCTAATAAATCTATTGTTTTAACAATATTTAATTTATGTTTATAAGAGTTGAGATCACAAAATTTAAAATGATTGTTTAAATTTCTCTCTTTTATTAAAATTACACATATTTTCTAAAAAGAATTATAACATAAATTATATAAATAAATAAAATTTATATATGAACTTAAAGTACATATAAATTAAAAATATAATAAATTAAAAAATATAATAAATTAAAAAAGTACGGATCGCGCACAAAGGGCGATCCTAGGCTTCAAGGTTTCACTAATTTAGGGTTCCGGTCTTCTCACGGTGGCGATGGCCACCGGAAACACCCACGTCGCCGATAACTGGTCGGAGGTGAGGAGAAAGCAATTTCCCAAGTGGGATATGTTTCCGTTTGGTAGAAAACAACATGACATTGATGGAGTAGATGTGGTGTCTTTCTATTTCTCAGAATTTTCGACAAATCGCAAGGCAAGGGAGTTTTACGACTTGTTTGGATGCATCAGAGAGATTGTGGAGGTCTCAATAGCTCCAAGGTTGAACAAATTCGGGAAGAAGTTTGGATTCGAGAGGTTTAAGAATGTCGAGGATCCGCGAATGTTGGGAGTGAAGCTCGACAATGTTCAGATTGAAGGCAAGAAGATTCATGCCAACTTGCCAATATTTGCAAGAGGAAGTATCATTCATGGAGCTAACGACAACAAGGGGTTCGTAGGGGCGTCGCATTCTAATAGCTTTTTTTGGCGTTCAGAAGCGGTGGGAGCGAATTCTATTTAAGAGGATAAATATGAAGTCTTTTGTGGAGGTGGTGAAAAACATTGGTGTTACAGGGGCTAACAAAGTTTTGGATTTCTCAACGAGTTTGGAAGATATAACAAAATACGCGAAGGCGATGGTGGGGGAAGTCAAGATTCCAGGTTCGGCCTATGATATTACTACTGCATTTCACTCAGTTGGAATCTTCACGATCAAAGTATCGATTTTAGGGCCAAACTTGTGCCTTCTGGAGGAAACGATAAAAGGGGCCTTGGAGGAAATAACAGGGGAGGAGGAAATGAGGTGGAAGACTTGGTTTGCAGTTGTGAGGAAATGGAAAGAGGAAGATGTGGGTACATAAAGATTGATCACAATACATGTTTTCGGTGTGCCGTGTGTCACGTGGAATGTTGGCTTCTTTGAGAAGTTATGCAATTTTGTTGGTACGTTTGTCAGGTTGGAAACTTGGAGCTGCAACACCGATCATTTCGATTGCGCTTGGCTCATTCTGAAGGTGAAATATTCCTTCATTTTACAATCATTCGTTTCAGTTTCCATTGATGGAAGATCTTTAACTTTGGCTCTTTTCGAGGATTTCTCGTTTCAACGTCGAAACTCAGGTATATCCTCATCTCAATTCTCTAGCATGAATTCCTCAGATTCTGGGGATTTGGATGATTTGTGGTCGGAAGACTCGTTCAATGTCAATTTTGTCGGGGAGGATGTATCGGTGGGCGATTCCATAGAGGATTTTTGAGATTCTAAATCTCATGTTAATGTTGATCCTGCAAAATGTATTTTGGTAATTAACTCTGTCAACTCAATCAGCCCGGTTAGGAATTTGAATGGGAACGGTAGTCAAGCCAGTGTGGTGTCAGAGTCAATGTTTACTGTTAACAATTCAAAACTAGGACATTATGATAGAGCCATTTTACAGGCTAGATCTCAGGAAGATAAGAATGCCAATTCAGTTACATGGGGCGGTATGCGTAACGAAGACGTAGCAACAAAAGGGATAGTGGGGCAAACTGATTTGGTGGTGAAGAATAACAACAAAAAGAAAGTGAAATTTATGTATGTCAAAGATTTTGGGGGAGGTTTTACAAAGAGGGTGATGAAAAGGCGGAATTACAACAAGAAGAAAGGCAGTTGCAAAACTGCTCAAGCTGAATACGCACCTATTCTGCTGGCAGCTTCTTCTAAGGCTGAAGGGCAGCATGTCACGGCTACCATCAGTGCCACCAACAACAGTAGCGATACTGTTTGTTATGGGGTGCAAGGCGAGAATTCTGACATTAACAGGAACAATTTGAAACAATGAAATTTATTAGAAGGAGATAAAGGTGATAAATTGATGAAGGCTATTGAAGCGTTGGGTGTGACAAATGTGGAGGGGAAAATCAAAGTGTTAAAAAAAGTTGAGAAGGTGTACAAGGCTAGCAAGGAAGGGAAGGAGGTAGAGAAGAAGAATTCAATGGGTTTTCAATGATCATTGGTTCATTAAATATTAGGGGGGGAGGTAATGCTCTTAAGAGAAGAAGAGTTAGTTCGTTGATTAAAAAAGGCGGAGCGAATGTGTTCTTGATTCAAGAAACAAAATTAACCAATACTCAAAGGTTTTGCATTAATAGTTTTTGGAGCAACACTTTGATTGACTATTCTTTCTCTAACTCTAGAGGAATGTCCAGTGGGTTGCTCATTCTTTGGAAGGAAGATTCGTTAGAGGTGATTTCTAGTTTCAAAGAAGATGGTTTCTTGGGGATAAAAGTTTTATGGAAGGAATACTACTACTATATTATCAATGTTTACTCATCGTGCGCTTTGAATAAAAAGATTGATATGTGGGCCAAGTTGTTGGATTTGAAGGAGAATTTTAATGATGGGGAGTGGATCATTGGAGGAGATTACAATGCTATAAAACATCAAAGAAAGGGTAGTTCTTATAATGTCAACGCGAACGAAATTAATCCCTTTGCGGATTTTATTGTTAAAAGCAATTTGGTGGACATTTCGTGCAAAGGGGAAAAAATTTCTTGGTATAATGGAGATGGCTTATCTATGAGTCGTATTGATAGATTTCTTGTCTCGGATAACATTGTGAATAGATGGGGTGTTGTTGGTCAATTAATTAGCCAAAGGGATATTTCAGACCATTGTCCTATTTGGTTAGTTATGGACAATAATAATTGGGGGCCTAAACCGTTCAAATTCACTAATGAATGGTTTTCTTATAACTCCTTCATTCCTTTCGTGGAGAAGGAGTGGAATGAGATTAAGGTGGAAGGTAGAGGAGATTTTGTCTTAAAGGAAAAACTCAAGTTGCTAAAGTCTAGATTGAAATGGTGGAATAAAGTGGTTTTTGGAAAGATATATTTGGAGGTGGAGGAAAAGGTGAGGGAAATAAATTATGGGGATGATTGTTTGGAAGACATATTAGATGGTAATCATTCCGATTTACTTCTTAATAGGAAGGAAGAGACAAGATCTTTTTGGTTGAATTTGAGGATAAAGGAGAATATCTCAGCTCAAAGATCAAAAGTTAAATGGCTAAAGGAAGGGGATTGTAATAGTGGTTATTTTCATAAGGTTTTGAAGGAAAGAAGAATTCATAATCATATTGGACCGATCTCTTCTTCGGGTTCTATTATCGAGTCGGTAGCGGAGGTTAAAGAGGAGGTTCAGAGTCATTTTGCTAACAAGTTTGTGGAGGTGGATAGAGTGAGGATAGGGTTGGAGGGTAGTTTCTTGAATCAAATTAGCAAGGAGGAGAGATTGGCGCTTGAATTTCCTTTTCTTGAAGATGAGATTAAAGAGGCCATTTGGAATTGCGGTAACTCTAAGAGCCCGGGTCCGGATGGATATACTTTCTTGTTCATCAAAAATTGTTGGTTCTTTCTAAAACATGATTTTATCCGATTCTTCAATTTCTTTCATTCCGGTGAAGTGTTGTCAAAGGCGGTCACCTTCTCGTTTTTTGGCTTTGATCCCTGAAGCTCCGAATCCTTTGACTTTGGATTATTATAGACCAATTTGTCTTTTAGGTTGTATGTATAAGGCGATTGCCAAGCTTTTGGCGGGTAGATTGAAAAAAGTCTTACATTCCGTGGTTTCCTCGTGCCAAAGTGCTTTTGTGCCAGGAAGACAACTTCTTGATGGAGTTTTAGTGGCTAATGAGGTGGTTGATTTTGCTAAAAAGGGAGGCCGAAATTGTCTTCTTTTCAAAGTGGATTTTGAGAAGGCTTATGACAAGGTGAATTAGAATTTCTTACGTTTTATATTAGAGAAAATGGGGTTTCGTTTGGTGTGGAGAAATTGGATGGAGCGGTTGATTTTTCAAAGCACTATGTCGGTGATGGTTAATGGTAGTCCCACTAACGAGTTCGTTGTTAAAAAAGGTTTGAGACAAGGTGATCCCCTTTCTCCTTTCCTTTATGTTTTAGTTGCGGAGGGTTTAACGAGCTTGGTTAGGAAGTCTATTGAAATTGGAGAATTTTGTTTTTTTCCCATCAATGGGAGGTGCGTCGTCGATATTCTTCAATTTGCAGACGACACTTTGTTGATAGGAGAAGGTTCTTGGAAGCATATGTGGGCTATAAAGGCGGTGTTGAAATTCTTTGAATTAGTTTTGGGGCTTGGTATTAACTATCACAAGAGCAAATTGATAGGAATTAATACTAGTGGCAATTTTTTGGAGGCGGCGGCTTTCGTTCTTTCTTGCAAGGTGGAATCCTCTAAGTTTATTTTTCTTGGAATTCCGATCGGTGTCAATCCTAGGAAATTCCACACTTGGATTCCTCTTTTGAACAAAATGAAGAAGAGGTTAACGGGTTGGAAAAATCGGTTTCTTAATCTCGGAGGTAGGATTATTCTCTTGAAATCGGTTCTTTGTTCTCTTACCATCTTTACCATGTCCTTCTATAAGATGCCGACCAAGGTCATAAAAGCTTTCATTAGTATTCCTGGAAACTTTTTATGGGGAGGTTTGGAGGGAGTAAGGAAGATTCATTGGGTGAGTTGGAAGAATGTGCGTTTACCATTGGAGCGTGGAGGATTAGGAATAAAAATTTTGTTAGATTTCAATTTAGCTCTTCTCAACAAATGGAGATGGAGGATTTTGAAAGGTGAAGACAATTTGTGGTACAATTTATTGAAAGCTCGTTATAGAGATACTTCCTTGAAGATTTTTGTGGGGCTAGTAGCGGTTTATTTTCATCATTTTATTCTACTTGGTGGAAAGATATTATCAATCTCGGTTCCTCTCCTTTCAATGATCCGATGAGGAATTTGTGTAACTTTGATGTGGGTAATGGCTTCCATGTTCCATTTTGGGAGGCTATTTGGTTGGAGGAGAATAATTTGTGGATTTATATCTGAGGCTTTATGCTTTATCTCGCTTGAAAAAGGTATCAGTGGCCGGTATGGGGGATGGAGTGATGGGGTTTGGAAATGGGGTGACATTGGTATAAAGTATTTTGTTGACGTCGGAGGATCGGGCGGATATTTCTTCTCTTTATGCAAAGTTAGAAGTAATCGGCTTAGTGGAGGACAAAAAAGACATGACGGTTTGGACCTCGGATTCGAATGGAGCCTTATCGGTTTCTTCTTGTTATTATTATTATGCTTCCATTCCGTGTGGGCCCCAAAATAGCGAATAGACTTCCTACGAAGGATCTTTTGAAGAAACGAGGTATTATCTTTACTTTAACTAGTTTGAAGTGTGTTTTTTGTGATGTAGAAGAGGAGAGTAGAGATCACTCCTTTTTTGATTGTATAGTGGTCAGGAGAATTTGGCATGAGATAGCTAAGTGGATAGGTAAATTGGTGGGAGAGGCGGAAGAGTGCTCTTCGAGTTTTATGGATTGGTACTCTTATTGTAAAGGTAGGAAAATGAAATAGGGAAAATGGAGAATGGTTTGACTTGCTACTTCTTGGTCTATTTGGTTACTCCGTAAGGTATTTGTTTCCGAAAGGATAGGTGGAATGTTGATGATACCGTGTGGAATATAAAGATTTTGATTTAGAAGTGGACGATTTTAGGAGAAATTACCAATTCCAATTGTAATTTTTACGAGTTTAGCAAACATCCTCTATCCTCTGATTCTGCTTTCGTAATTTATTTGGTTGGTTATTTTTTGTCCTTCCGTTTTTGTCGGGTTTTTACCTGTTTCTGTGTAAAAAAGTTGGAAAACCTTTAGTTCTGTCTTTTATATCAACTTGTTTAAAATAAAAAATAAGATAAAAAAATTCACAAACATCTCTACCGATACAAGTTGATATTCCTAGAGTGAAGCCATCAAAGGGTACATGCATTTGGAAGGGAATGATGCATGAGTATTTGTATATTGATTTATTTTATTAATGAATTAAAATCATGTGATGTGAGAGTAGGAATGCTAAACGATAATAATAACAATCTACTTGCCTTCACAAAACAGCAAAATAGATTAGATAGATAGGCTGCTGCTTATATATATACACATATACATTGATTGCTTTCACAAAACAGCAAAATATATATACACATACATTGATTGCTTTTCTTCTATTTAAAATGTTACTCTCTTTATGAATTAAATATATTAGCAGTCTTTTAAAATCTATTAACTTTTAATTTTAGTTTTTATGTAAATTTCTTCGAACTCCGATTACGCTATGATTTTTGTCACCAATTTTAGCTTTTTTGTTTTTTTAATAAAAATTTACATGGTATGATTAAATAAATTTGTTAAATGTCATATTATTGTTAAAATATTAAAAAGTAAAACTTGTTGAATAAGAAATGTAAGAATGAACACTTGTCATTGTTTTAGAGCATAATTTTAAGTTGATTTTAAATTTAATTTCTTTTTTAATAGGAATCATGGGGTGGTGGTAGTAATGACTAATGAGTGGTTGAGATTTAATTCTTGCCTTTCTTGCTTTCATACTTTCTTACTAATAAGCATTTTTCAATATTTAAACATCAGGCTCGGACAACAATGTTATTTTTATAAAGTTTTAAAAGTAAATATTTTTTTTGAATTGTATCTACATTGACTAGTGTAATATGTTACTCAAGTAAGTTTATATGAGTGGTTAAAATTTCAAATTAAAACCTAAATTATATTGGTTTTACGTTTTTAGTCAGTATTTCGTGTTAAATCGCATGTTAAATTTTTTTTATGTAAAATCATATCTTGAGACAATTTTAAATTGTTTAAATTACTCTAAAATCGATACAATCGTATAAAATCGTTGGATTTTAGTAAGAGTCTCACATCGGACAATATATGGCCTGAACATGTCCTTATAAGTGGAGGCAATCCTCACCCTACAAGCCGGTTTTGTAGGGTTGAGTTAGGCCCAACAACATTTCTTAACATGGTATCAGAGCTTGGTTTAAAATCTGGTGGACCACCTATTATGTTTTCCACTATCGGACCACCCACCGTTTATTTCCACGCTCCAGTTGTCTAGTCCTAGGCGTGAGGGTGTGTGTTAAGAGTCCCACATCGGACAATATATGGCCTGAACATGTCCTTATAAATGGGGGCAATTCTCACCCTACAAGCCGGTTTTGTAGGGATGAGTTAGGCCCAAACCACATTTCTTAATAGATTTTACTCTTTGACCCGATTTTTACCTTTTTTGTCAAATTTTAAAAAGCACATTTTATAGTATTCCAATGAAAAGTTATCTCACGCTTTTTAATTGTATTCACATTCATATATAGGTTATAATATTGAAAAATATTTATCATCTATAGATGAATTTAATCAAGTTGAATATGAATACACTAATGAAGATGATGTTGTAAAAGAATTGAACTTTTAATGAAGTTGAAGATGAAAACACTTGTTTGTTTGAACTTCAGAAACTTATGAAACTCTTGTTTTTTTGGGAATAATCTTCTGAATGTTATCTTTTATGATTTTGGGGGTAATTTATGTAGTTTGATACAATTTTGTAAATACTACACTTTATTATGGTGATATAGCATATTTTTGTTTTATAATTAAGTTAAAATTTTAAATTATTGATGTATTTATAATGTTTTATGAGTATATGTATGTCGTGTATATAAATTTAATTTAATTTTAATATAATGTAAATTTTATAATTTTACGTTTCAATTTTACCTAGATAAAATAAGTAAAGATAAAAATTCGATTCTGACAACTTTGAAGGTGATATAATTTATTTTTAAATTTTTTGACAAAACATGACTAATTTTAAGAAAAAATTAGAAGAAGAGACTCTCCCGAAAATAGCAATAGGTAAATGATAAGAGATAATAAGAAACACATTAGAATTTATACTAAATAATATTATTTTGATTTTTTTTAAAAAAAAATTTATTTTATAATACAAATATAAGATTGTGTTATTAACCAACTTCACAATTTTATTAACTATAAAAATATACGTCATTAACCACTTATTTTACTTATAATTCATTAACCATTTTCTGTACTTCATTAACTAATAAAATACATATTATTAACCATGTTCTGACACTAAATTATAAATGTATTAACCAACTTCCAATTTTATTTTATTAGTAATATTTTTTATGTTTCAGAATTCATTAACCAAGTTATTAACTATATTAACCAACTTTAAACATAATATTAATCAAAGTTGGTTTATTACGTAAAATTTAATATTTGATGTCAGAACACTCGATAACCAAACTATGAATTATATTAACCAATTTATGTCACTCAATTAACCAACATTACTTTATGACTTCTTTTTTTTTACAGGAACAAACTTAACAGCTTTCATTCATCAAGTAAAGCTCAATACAAGGAGGTATCATATTAAGGAAACTACGCCTAGACCAAGAATTGGCCGCCTTAGTTAAGGAATGGGCAACCAAATTTGCTTGACGCTTAATGAACTTTACCTCAAAGTTCGGAAAAAAACATAACAAATTCTGAATAGACTTAGGGTGTGTTTGGTTGTGAAGAGAAATTAAAAAGAGAGAAAGAGATGAGAAAGAGTATGAGAAGAGAGAAAAAGATGAGAAATAGAGTAGATTTGATGTATTGTTTGTTATAAGAGAAAGAGAAGAGAAATAGAGAAGATAGAAATATTGATAATTTTTAAAAGTACAAGTATACCCCTACTCAATTAAAAAACTCATAAAATTTAATATAATTTGCACTAATTTTTTTTTAATATTTATATAACTATAATTTTATTTAACTAAATATATTAATTACTTAATTCTATTAACTATAAATAATTTTTATGGTAATTACATGTTTCTATTAACTTTGTAAGCTAATATCATGTAGCACAAAAGATAAAATATATATAGAGGCACATGAGTTATTATAAGGGTATTATGGACCATTTGATAAAACAAATTGCTTCTTGCAGCTTTCTTCGCAGGTTAGGGAAGAAGTAAAAATGGTGTGGGCCCCACACATTTTAAATCTCTCTTCCCTCTTTCTTTGCTTGCCAAACAAAAGAAATGCCCCACTTCTCTTGTATCTCTCTCTTCTCTAACTCTCTCATACCAAACACACCCTTAATGATAAAACTAAACTCAGAGGAGCCAACATGCTTGGCTTTAATAGAATTTACGACCAATTGACAATCACTTTCAAAGATAACATGAGAGAAATGGGATGAGATGGCATGTTGGATTGCTTCCTTCAAAGCCATTGCTTCAGCTTCATGGACAGAAAAAAGACCCACATCCTAAGCTACACCTGCTCTGATGAATCTCCCCAAATGATCCCTAAAGCACCACCCTCTATTAGTCGTACCACGAACATTATTAAAACCTGCATCAACATTGCACTTCAACTGATTCATCATAGGCGGAATCCAAACCATTGAATTATTACTATTATTATTATTATTATTATTATTATTATTATTATTATTATTATAACTTAAAATTACTTTTTAATGTCAGAATATATATTAACCAAACTCTGAATTGTATTACTATTAACCAAGTTTTCATATTTTATTAACCAAAGTAATTTTTTTTAAAATAAAAAAATATATCAAAAAGTTAAAATAATTAAAAAAATTGTTCACGTATTTGTAAATAGTGTGATGGATGTAGGTGTATGAATATGGTGTCATGATATCATTTCTCTAAATTTTTATCTCAATTTCATTTTACAACCTTTATATCAATATTAGAGTTCAAGAGAAGAATTATTTATTGATTTAAAGTTACATATAGAAATGATAGAGCAACAGTTAGACATGAAAAACTCTTACTAACACTACTAAAAATATTACATTTGGTTAAAAAAATTTACATCAGGTATAAAGATAATTGATGTGAAAAATATATGTCAAAAAATTTTACATCAGGTTTTATAATAAATTGATGTGAAAAAAATTTAATTTTAGAGATTTTACATCAGACATTTAATGGACATGAAGGGAAAACTAAAACAAAAATAAAAAACCAATACACGGTGGCATAACCGTAAATAAGCTGAAATTATTTTATAAAGCCTTTCCCATCGGGTGCTAAACGGCCTGATGGGAAATATATGGTTTACTGGGCTTTTACATCAGGTGCTGAACGGCCCGATGGGAAAAATTAAACAAAAATAAAATCGTAACTAATTTGAAATTATTTTTTAAAGCCTATTACATCAAGTGCTAAACGGCCCGATGGGAAAATTAGCGCATAATGGGCTATTACTTCAGCCCATATATTACCCGATGGGAAATAGTCTCTCCCACTATTTCACTAAACCCTAACCTCACAAAACATTTCCCAAATCTGTTTTTTTTCTTTCACCGTGAGAGCTCCCACCGCGACACCGCCTCCCACCGCGACACCGCCTCCCACCGTTCGTTCTCCCATCTCCCACCGCGACACCTGACGGAGGCAAGAGCCGCGCACCTGACGGAGGCAACAACTCTTCGTTTCGCAGGCGGCAACGAGCCCGGCGGACACCTGCTGTACGTTTCGCGGCACCAACAACACAGCCACCACACCATTTTCAGGTGAAGAATCAGGTACATTATCAGAAAATCGAGTTCTGTTACTCTATTTCTTGTGTTAGAATGGTCCTCCTGTTTGCTTTTATTCTATTTAAAATACCGGGATCTTTAGAAGGTTTTTTAAAAATCACTTGGGAAGATGCTATTAACTCTTTACCGAGATAATTCCTTCAACCTATATAGGTCCTTTCATTAACCTTTGATTTCTTTTTGATGTGATGTGATGTGTTCTAAACCTGGGAATAAATTTCCAATTGAGTATTACTATTAAGTGTTCTAATTCAATTTTTTGTCTTGAAAAATAGAATTATTAAGGACTAGCTTTATTGTATTCATATACAGAGAATAAGAAGGGCATGACATTTATTTTGAGTTTTTGACAAATAATAAAAAGCCAATAAGAATAAGAATGTCATATAATATTAATGCAGAAAGACTTTTAGGAATATTTATACACTCAAGTCAATGCAACAATCTTTAATGGAGACACTTAAGTCTATGGGTTTATCGCAAAGCACAGATGATAACAAATGCATTCAAAAAATGGAAGTTATCGAAGGAAGCGGAAAAGGAAGTTGTTCAGGTGCAAAAGGAAGCACAAAAGGTGTGGAAATTGACGATGTTCAAAGATTGCTACTCATGGTTGTGAAAATGGCTGACAGACACTTGGAAATTGAATTAAGTCATTGTAAATCTGCCATTAATTTTTATATGTCATCTAAGTGTATCAGAGAGCTTTTGGTGGGTTTTCATTGGCTTGACGTGTCTATTCTGCAAGTTTGGTGCACGTAAGTACATTTTTTTTTATTACTTTCAATATTTATTAATAGGATATATATATCTCATCACTTCGAATCTAATGTTTATTTTAAAATTATTTAGGTATATTCTTCGTTTATGTATTGATAATTCATCATCAGAAGTGTATGGATTTATGGACCCTGCTACGTGTATACATTATGATGATGTCCCGAGTTCTGCAACAAAGGTTAGAAATTACATACAAGATAAGTTAATGAAGGAAGACAGAGCTTGCCACCTCCTACCACTTATTCATGGGTAAGTTTTTAGGAAATTCTGTTTCTTATTTTTTAATTTTGATATATAACATAGATATTTTATGTGACTCTTGTATTTCCATACACATGTACAGAGATCATTGGCAATTAATAGTCATGTGTCCAAGAGATAATATTGTGGTTGTCTTTTGTTCACTTCATCATGGTATTGATAAAGACACGAAGAAAATTGTTTCGACGTAAGTTTATCTTTCAAAGAAACTTTATCTTTTATATTGATATTGATAAGTAATTTCATATTTTATGTGGCTTTAAATGGTTTTTTTTAATTAGTGCTTTTGAGGTTCATCAATTTGCAAATTATGGCAATAGAAAAAAGGCTACATGGCATAGACCCAATGTAAGTGTGATGTAAATTATAATTCTATATTTAATTTTATGATAATTATTCAATAATTATGTTTTTCATTTGTAGACAAGGAAACAACATAACTCTAATGATTGTGGATACTATGTGATGAAAAATATGTTGGACATTGTCTCTGCAAATATAACTGGATCTTGGATGCAGGTAAAAAAATAACTTTAATTTGTTATTTACTTCGCGTTTTGCAACTTAATGATAATTTTCAAAGAATAACTTTGTATTATACATTTACGTATTGTAGGTATTTGATGATCCTACAGAATTAACACAAGAAGATTTGTATGATTTGCGACTCCGTTGGGCAAACTGTTTCTTTGAGTTATATAAAGGATAACTTTATGTTTAGTGTTTTTATTTTGTAGTAGAAAATGTGTGTAAACTTTTCTTATCATTTTGTACACTTTGTATCCTAAATTAATACTTTTGAATAGTTTGACGAATATATATGCATATATCTTAGCTATTTGGTGCAATTAAATGTGGTCTGTGTGTTGTGGGAAAAATGTGCAAAGTAGCGACCTTACATTGGTCTGTGTGGTATTTGTGTATTATATTGAAAGTTAGGTAAAAAAATTACAGGTAAAAATAGGGAAAATTGGAATAACAATCAAATTATGCTAAAAATCAGAAAAGATATTACATCGGGCCGTAGTAAAAACCGATGTAAAATGTACTCTATTACATCGGGTAAAATGCACACCCAGATGTAAAATATGGCGCATAAAAATGGCATGCTTTTTCACATCGGGCCTTTCTAAAAACCGATGTAAAAGGTACTCTATTACATCGGGCGAAATGAGTACCCGATGTAAAATATGGCGCATATTTTTGTTTAATAAAAAATTGCATTATCTTTCACATCAGACATCTGAATTAAACCGATGTGGTATGCTAATGTTTCACATCGGGCTTTGGCCCGATGTAAAATGTCTCAGACTTATTACATCGCCTGGCTTTACATCGGGTCTAGACCCGATGTAAAAAGTAGTTTTTACCCGATGTAAAAAGTACTTTCTGCACTAGTGTAAGTTTTTTGCTCACTCGATATTAAATTATTTTAAGTGTATGTGAAAATTCTAAGAGCAGGGCAGAGTAGAAGAGAAAATAATATTCATCATTATTGTGTGTTTTCAAATAAGCACAAATATTTTTAATATAATAAAATATTTCTTGGAAATAAACTCAAGAAAAGAAATATTTTTAGGGCCAAATATGCATCTTAATCGATTAGACTACGACCATAATCTATTATGGACTAGAAAAATAGGAAAGTTTTTGTTGGATTTTAAATAGTGTAATGGATGTAGGTGTATAAATATGGTGTCATGATATTATTTCTCTAAATTTTTATCTCAAGTTCATTTTACAACCTTTATATCAATATCAGAGTTCAAAAAAGGAATTATTTACTGATTTAAAGTTACATATAGAAATGATAAAGCAACAGTTAGACATGAAAAACTCTTACTAAGTTTTTTGCTCACTCGATATTAAATTATTTTAAGTGTATGTGAAAATTCTAAGAGCAGGGTAGAGTAGAAGAGAAAATAATATTCATCATTATTGTGCGTTTTCAAATAAACACAAATATTTTTTATATAATCAAATATTTGTTGGAAATAAACTCAAGAAAAGAAATATTTTTAGGGTCAAATATGCATCTTAATCGATTAGACTACGACCATAATCTATTATGGCCTAGAAAAATAGGAAAGTTTTTGTTGGATTTAAAATATAATCCATTATAAGGCATCCAAATCGATTATTGAGCGAGGTTTCTCAATAATCGATTACATAAGTTCCATAATTGAGTATAGTCTAAATTTCGCTATAAGGCAGCAGACGGAAGAGGTGGCAGTCCAAGTCTATAATTTAATGAGAGATTTTTAACTTACATACATTTCATTATGCCTCTTTAATTTGATACAATATTTTAAAAAGATTCATGATCAATGGCAATGATTTGAAATCACAATGATTCGTATTTTTCAAAATAATATGATGTTTAAAAAATACTGTAATATAGTGGCGCTTTGAAACTGCTATTATTTTGGGACAAGTGTGTTGATTTAAAATAGTAACGGCTTAAAACTGCCACAAAATGAAAAAAATTCAAAAATCAATCGGAATTGTGGCCGTTTTAATGTGTTGTTACGACTAGTTCAAATGACATAATTTACTAAAACCAAAATGTTTGAAACAATCGATTGGGGACATGTGTCAATTGATTGGTTCACTTGAAAATTTAGCTTTTAAAAGGTAATATTTGAATATTTTTTATGCATGATAGTTTAGAAACTTTAGAGATAATAATGTGTGAACTATTTTTAGCATCAAAAGGATATATCATGAATTATAATGAATCTTTAAACATAATCATTTAACTTGATTCTTCTCTTGATTAGCTTAATCATAGACCAACACTTGACCATAAATATCTTAATCCTTTTTCTTCTTTGATCTTTCTTCTAAGATAAATTTTTGTCTTCATCAAAACCAAACCAAGAAACACATCTTCTTCATAATCTCCCCCTTTTTTATGTTGACAAAACAAATGATGGGAATTTTTTGTATAACACTTGATACACTTGATTTCTCCCCTATCTTTGATATCTCGCCCTATCTTTTGCAATTTATGCATTACCTTGGTATTATGAAAAAACAACAAAAACAAAAACAACCATCTCTTCTCCCCCTTTTTAACATTATCGAAAAGAAAAAAAGTAAAATCCAAAGGATTATAATAGAATATCATTTCACTGGTGGATACAAATTGTTCGATCCAGTGAGAAAGCAAGTTGTGATCAGCCGGGACATGATCATATATGAGCTTAAGGAATGTGATTGGACTGAAAATGTAAAAAGGATTTTGTGAGATTCTTATGTGAAGAACCAACAAGTGAAGTCGAAAGAGAAGTTCGATAAGAAGAAGTCAGAGATCAAGCAAGCACGAGCAGAACTCAAAGAACAAGATACATGCAAGACTGCAGAAATGTGTGATTATATCAAATGTTGATGTTGATAATGAAGGTGATATGGTACATTACGCTTTCTATGCAGATGTCGAACCACTCAGTGCAGTTGAGGCATTGAAGGATTCAAAGTGGATGAAAGCTATGAATGAGGAACTGGAGTCCAACGAAGTCAACAACATTCGGTCACTTGTCGAATTGCCTCAAGACAAGAAGGTAATCAATGTGAAGTGGGTATACAAGGTGAAGGTGAATCCTAAAGGAGAAGTAACTCGACACAGTGCAAGACTTGTGGTGAAATAATTTCTTCTGAAAGAATGAATCAACTTCGACGAAGTTTTTTCCCCTGTTGCTGGGATTGAAACAATAAGGACAGTTGTTTGTCTAGCAAACATTATCATATGTGTCAGATGGATGTAAAATGTGCATTCCTGAATGGTCCCTTAGATGAAGAATTTTATGTTGCAAAACCAATTAGGTTTGTGAAATAAGGCCAAAAAGAAAAGTATACTAGTTGCATAAAGCATTGTATGGACTCAAACAAGCTCTAAGAGCTTGGAATAAGAAGATATATATTTTTCTAAGGGAGAAGGAATTTGTGAATTGCACAAATGAGCATGGAGTATATGTAAGTAGAAGCAATAGTGAATTTATTATACTGTGTTTCTATGTTGATGACTTGTTAATAACAGGTAGCTACAAGGAAGAGATCGAGGACTTCAAATGTGATCTTAGCAAGGGAATTGAAATGTATGATATAGGAAGCATTTCATACTTCATTGCTATCGAATTCTAAAAACGTAGTATAGGCTTGATTATGAATCAAAGAATATATGCAAGTGAAATACTCAAAATATTTATGATGGAAGACTGCAATGCGACTTCTACACCTGCTGAACCAAGACTGTAGTTATCGAAAGACTCGGATGAAGATGATGTCGACCCAACACAGTACATAAGGCTTATTTGGTCATTAAGATACCTTTTTCACACAAGGCATGATCTAGCATGCAATATAGGTATAGTGAGCAGATTTATGCATAAGCTAAAGATATCACATCACATCTAGCAGCGACGAAGATGATACTAAGATATCTCAAATGAACTCTCGACTACGACATTTTGTTTCATGCAGCTGATGAAGGAAAATATTTCATGCTAGCGGGTTACACTAACTCAAGTTGGTGTAGTGATGTTAAGAATAGAAAATCCACATCTGATTATGTGTTTATGTTAGGTGGTGCACCAGTTGCTTGGAACTCAAGAAAAGAACCAGTAGTAGCATTATCGTCGTGTGAAGCAAAGTACATAACTGCTTCTCTCTATGCATGTCAAGCAATATGGATGGTGAATTTGGTCTAAGAGATTAGAAGAAAGAATCATGGAGCAATTACCATGAAGATCGACAACATGTCAACTACCAATCTAGTGAAGAATCTGATAGCACATGGCATAAACAAACACATTAAGTTGAGGTTCCATTATCTTCGAGAGCAAATAGCAATAGGGAATCTGAATTTGGAACACTGCAAAAGTGAGAATTAGATTGCAAACATCATGACGAAGAGTATGTAGGTCGAAGTGTTCGGAAGACTAAGAACAATGATAAATGTAGAGAGCTTAGACACAATAAATTAGATTGTGTGTTGAGAATGTAATTCTTTGTGTCAAAGCATGTATTTTGATAGAGTCTATCGTTGTCAAATTCTAGTGTGTCGAAGTAAGTTGTCGAAATGTTGAAGGAGCTAGCCTCGACAGAATTTCGACCTATCATTATTTTGTATGTTTTAGTTAGTTTGTTAGAGATTGCTTAGTGTGTAAGCAATCTCAGCCTATAAATAGGGAGACCCTATCATTTGTAATAAGTGGAGAAAAGTTGAATAAAATTTCAATTTTGAAGGCAGAGAGAAACTCTGCAGAATTGTCTTCTTCTCCCCCCTTTCTCCCAAATCCTAATTCCTTTGTTCTTCTCGAATTCATCTTTTCTTTTCTTCTTTCATAATTATTGTGCAACGGAATCATCTTGCACCCAAGGTGTTGTTGATTCACTCGAGTGAAGAGTGAAGAACAAGAGACAAAATCAATCGAAAGAATTGATTCTTGTTCAACAAGATTGATTCGAAATTCTCCAAGTGTTAGGGTGTAATTTCAACACGGAGATGCATCTTCAAAATAAATTTTACATAATAGTGGTGTTTCTTTAATTTCGTCCGAAAAATGGCTAAAATATATGCGTTCGAAGATGCATATCTAAATACTAGGGACAGTCTAAACTTTTCATGGTGGTGTGAGATAACACCTTTTTAAATGGAAAACAACAATCCTTCTTATTTAGAACCTCTTCATGTAACAACAGGCTGTATCAAAGAGCAAGTGGTCCAAACTATGGCTTTCTCTCAAAATTTTGGATGATATTTTTATTAAAAGATCTAATTAATCATAAATCTTTTATGTGACAATTTTGTTATAAATATATCTTTGATCAGTTGATAAATGTGAAAGTTTCAAATTATCCTTAACCCGAGTTTAAATGTCAACCTCAATAAAAATTGATTTTTTAACATTTTATTTTAAAAGACATTAATAAAATAGTTGTTTTAAACATCCAAACATATTGGTTATGTGTTGCTTTCAAACTCAATAGTTTATACAGTCAGTAAGACAACAATTAATAATGTACTGTTTAATTCGTAAGTTGAAGTTTCATATGTTTATACGTGGATTAAAAAGAATACAATAATAGATTTAATAATCTTGTGTTTACTTGATGTCATACTAATTTATTTATCTTGACCGGGTAGATTCAAAACCGGATGACACCAAAAAAAAAAAAAATCCCGTCAAATAACATGATGAAGAAAAAATTAATTGAAAATAAAATAAAATAAAAAGAAAAACAATAGATTACCTTTCTAATAAAAAGAGTTTAATTGAAGATGGAAAGAAAATCCATCACAATTTATAGAAAAGAAGCATTACATTGATTAAAAATTAACTAATACTAATATCCATTATACTTATACCATAATTTATGGTACCTCTCAAATATTTCATAATTCTTGCAAGCGCTTCCCAACGATGCTCAATGGATCTATGAGTATACCTACTCAATCTGTTCACAGCATAAGCTATATCTGGTCTAAAAAAAATCATCAAATGTAACAAACTTCCAATAATTTGAGTATACTCAGATTCAGAAACATGATCTCCTTCATTCTTCTTTAATTGAGCGTTAGAATCATAAGGGGTATTCGCAGATTTAACATCATAGTGACCAAACTTCTTAAGAAATTTTTCAACATAATGTTAAAAAAATTTGATGTCAAATTTTGATGAGAGAAAACTCTTAGTTTCAATAACTATATCAATGCATGTACCAAAAATAAGCATGTCATCCACATACAAAGATATAATAACACGTTCGTCATTCAAAGTTTTTGCATACACGCATTTATCAACATCAAAAGATAAAAATCCATCAGTAATTAAAGTTTAATCAAAATTTTCATGTCATTGTTTAGGAGCCTGTTTTAAATCATACAAGGACTTGAGAAGTTTACAAACTTTATTTTCTTGACCCTTAACCTCACAACCTTCAGGTTGAGTCATATAAATTTCTTCTTCTAAATCACCATTTAAAAAAGCATTTTTGACATTCATTTGATGAATCTCTAATTTATGAATGGAAGATAAAGCAATCAAAACGCGAATAGAAGAAGTTCTAGCGACAGGAGAAAAAGTATCAAAATAGTCAATGTTTTCATGTTGGGTAAAACCTTTTGCAACAAGTCTTGCTTTGTATTTACCAATACAACCACCAGGGTGAAATTTTCTTTTGAAGATCCATTTGCATCCAATATGTTTCGCTCCTGGTGGTAATGTAAGAACAAGATTTGTTCATGCAATAAGTCTCTATGTTTTGACGATAACAGTACATATATTTTGTATGTAACAATTTATTTTCTAATAGTTTTCTTGAGTGTGCATATATTATGTTCTAAAAGATTCTGGATTGATGTCCGTGAAGAATCATCAGAAACAAGCAAGGCAACTCGAAATTACTATTTGCAGTTGAATCAGAAACATCAGTAGTTCTGAAGAATGTTGAATGTTCATCAGAAGGAGAGTTACTGTGCGCCTCTCAAATAAGTTGTTGCTTCAAAAGCCACGAGTAACCAGAAGGAAGAATTCCGTTAGAACTTCTGTTCAAAGCAAGCTTTTAAATCATGATCAGGAACCAAGATTTGTTTGAAGAGCTGTTGCTTCTAAATCTGAAGACAAAGTCAAAGATCCTGAATGCAAGATCCGATACATCAAAGCTCAAGCCGAGAATACCAAGATCACACTCAAGGATGTACTGAAGATTAGAACCGGGCTAATCAAGCAAGAAGATCATATGCTAAAGATCCAAGAACCAGAAGTACCTTCAACAAAGAAAGAACTTGTTCTCAGATTGGCTGTTGCCTGCATATCTGGAAAACAAAGTTCCAATTCTAAGGATTCTGAAACTATATCTGAACAAACTATAGCGTCACAAGACCATTCCAGATCAGAATTCGAGTATCGCTTTTCAGAATAAGCTGTTGCTGTCAAGTTCTGATATACGAGACTTTGACTCTCACAAGATAATGATTCTATGCTTCTCATCAAGTAGTTTCTGAACTACAAATCAGAATCATTATCAGAAAATATGAAGACAAGTTGATCTCTTTTAAGCTTACTACTTCAGAACCAGAAGTACATTATTTGAAGATAAGATCAAGAACTTAGTCAAGAAGAAAATAGTACAACAGTACATTACGGATTCCACTATAATCCAGTACGTGTACTATTTTAAATAAGCTGTCTCCCACCAACTCACAATGTATCAAGCTACGAGACAAAGGAAAGTACTATCTACAACAATGCTTGATTCTATATGTTGGGAACTAACCGTTGGAAGCCAATAGACCTTCTTATCCTTCAACGTCTCTTTTGAGAACTATAAAAGAAGATTAAATCATCCAACAAAGGTTGACGAAATTGTCAACGCTACTGATGTCACTGTTAGATCAAGATTTGTTCTGATCAATATTCTTAGTTTTGATGATAACAATGTATATGAATTTTGTATGAGATAATGTGGTAGTCTGATACTATGCAATTTCCATTTCAGGAATTATATAAAGAGTATGCACAAAATCAGCGCAAGAAGCACTGACTCAGAAGGTTCAGCATGCAACATCAGAACATGGTCTGGAAAGACATCAGAAGATGGTCAAGCAGAATCAGAACATGGTCTATGGAAGCATCAGAAGGACTTGATATCAGAAGCAGAAGCACTGAAGTTCTCATGGTATCACGCTAAGAAGCACTTCAAGGTCAGAAGACAAGAAGATGCTCTGCACCATGCTGTTTGACTCTGATGAAATTCAAACGTTGTTTACACAAACATCAGATCAGAAGCAAGTACAAGATGGCAGGCTACGCTGACTGACAAAAGGAACGTTAGTAGCTATTAAAGGCAACGTCAGTAGACACAGCGAAAGCAAGGCTCGAGGTAGTTGACAAAAGAGTGAAACATTAAATGCAATGTTGTACGGATCACGCAAAGCATTAAATGCTCCCAACAGTCATCTTCTCAAACGCCTATATATTGAAGTTCTGATGAGAAGCTAAATATAACACTTGTGCAAATATACAGAAACGCTGTCAAATTCAAAAAGCTCTCAAACTTCATCTTCAACCTCACTACATTGTTGTTGTAATATATTAGTGAGATTAAGCTTAAACTTAAGAGAAAATCACAGTTGTGATAATAGCTTTATAAGAAGCATTGTAACTCTTAAACGAATTTGTTTACATTAAGTTGTAAGAACTAGAGTGATCAGGTTGTTGATCAGTATACTCTAGAAAGTCTTAGAGGGTATCTAAGCAGTTTGTTCCTAGAGTGATCAGGTTGTGATCAGTATACTCTAGAAGACTTAGAAGTTGTCTAAGTGGAAAACCATTGTAATCTTGTGTGATTAGTGGATTAAATCCTCAGGCGAGGTAAATCACTCCAAGGGGGTGGACTGGAGTAGTTTAGTTAACAACGAACCAGGATAAAAATCATTGTGCAAATTGTTTTTATCTTACAAGTTTTAAAAGCTGCACTTATTCAAACCCCCCCCTTTCTAAGTGTTTTTCTATCCTTCAATCACATCTATTGATTCAAATGAATCTGATGTAGCGTTTGATGCTGCTGGTATCGCTACTGATGTTATTACCATAGATGTCAAAGTTAATGTTTATACTATTATAATGGCTTTTGTCGTTGCAGTTGTTAATTGTGATTTGGTTTGAATGGAACTCAACCAACACAGATTAACAAGAACAAAAAGATCAATAAAGAAGACAATGCTTAGAAGCCAATATTAAGAAGCATATGTCAAAAGGAGAAGCTGAAGCACATGCTAATTCAAAATGCTACTAGGCCAATTAGTTGATGCTAATGCCTAAGTAGATATGCAGAAGTTGATCAGAAGATGAAGAAGAAGATTCTACAAGATGCTACTCAACTACAATAATATACATCTTGATAGAAATCAGAAGAAGCAAAGAGTTGTTGCTCAGAACTTGCTCAACAAAGAAGATGAAGAAGAAGACCACTACAAGATGCTACCCAACCTCTTATTATATACATCTTTGTAGAACAATGTAATGAACACAAGAGTTTATGCTCGTATTGTGTTTTAGGTCTAGGTTTCTTCATGTAAATTGTTCTAACACATGAGTTGTTGCTTAGAACTGTGTTAAAAAATATGTGCTTAATTTAGTGTTTACATCTAGCTTGTGTAGAAGCATTATATTGTAAGAAAACCTTTATCAAACAGTTGTTTGATTGTTCCTTGAGAGACCGAGTGAAGGTCAGAAACTCGAAAAGACAATGGTTGCAGTCATTGTGGAAATCCTTATAAGAGACCAAGTTGGTCATATCTTATTGGGTCAGTGATAGTCATATCTCAAAGAGGATCGAGTGAAGATTAGACTCTTGTGAGAATTGACGACAGATATCACTGTGGTGGAAATCCTCTTAGAAGACCGAGTGAAGGTCATAACTCTAAAGGGGTCAATGAATGTTATATATGTTGAATCAGATAATTGAACATGTCATTGTTGGTCAATCACAAGCGGTTGCTTGTGCAGAGGTCAATGAATGTTATATCTTTTAAGTCAGATCACTGAACAGGTCATTGGTTGTCAGTCAGTGGTGGTTGCCCGTGCAAGGTTGTTAGTCACCTGATGTTGCTTGTGCATTGTACTGTGAGTCACCGGCAATTGCCCGTGCAATTGTAATCAGTTTGGTTATAGTGGATTAAGACCTTGAATAAGTCAAAATCACCTCGGAAGGGTGGACTGGATTAGCTTGAGAAATTCTCAAGTGAACCTGGATATATCTGGTGTTATTTACTTATGTTTGTTGTCTTCAAGGTTATTAGAATCTCTAAGAAGACTTTGGTTTTGAAGAAGGTTGAATGCTTCTAAGAAATGCCAAGCTTCTAATAAGTAAGAGCTTAATGCTTCTGATAAACCGCGACTAGTTAAGCTTCCGTGCGAGAGTTTTAAGAAAGGGAAATTATTGAAAACCCAACTCAAACCCCTCCGTCTCTTGTGTTTTTCTCCACCTTCAGGTAAGTCAACTAGAGTCTAAGTATGATTTTTAGTAATTGAATCTATTTCAGTTTTGATAGCTTCCTATCCAAAACGTGATTCATAAGAAGAAATTGCTTCAGAAAAGTTTAAAGGGTAACTATCGATTAAATAAGTGTAAAAATCATTTCCAAAGAATGTTGGTTTCCTTTGTTTCTTACTCCTTCTCAAATCCTCATATTCATCCTTATTAAGATTATCATTATAATTAATACTATGATCAGCAATTTCAAGACATGAGTCATCCACAACATCATAAGAAATATGATCAAACTTTAAAGAAAATACGTGTTTAAAATATTCAGAATTCTTAGTCTCTATAATAGTATTACGATCATGCACATCACTTTTCAAAACAAGAAATCTATAAGCAACACTATGTTCACCATAACCAATAAACATGAAATCAGAAGAGTTAGATCCTACTTTCCTTTTCTTAGGATCTAGAAATATTACCTTAGCAAGACACCCCCACACTTTTAAATATTTCATATTTTGAGAATAACTTTTCCAAAGCACATATGATGTCTAACGAGTTTTCTTATGAGGAATTCTATTTTGTAAAAAATATGCAAATAAAATAGCTTCACCCCACAAATTATTAGGAGCAGAGGAACTAACCAACATAGAATTCATCATATTTTTCAAAGTTCTATTTTTCTTTTCAGCAACTCCATTTGATTCAGGTGAGTAAGGGGGAGTTACCTCATGTATAATACCTTCTTTTTCATAGAATTCATTAAATATTATATATGAACCTCCTCTATCGGATCTAACTCTCTTAATCTTTCTATTTAATTGATTTTCAACTTCAGCTTCATAAGAAAGAAACATGTTGAAGGCATCATCTTTATTTCTAACAAGATAGACTTTAGTGTATCTAGAGAAATCATCAATGAAAGTTATGTAATACATTTTTCCACCTCTTGTCATAGTATGTTTCAAGTCTCCTAAATCCGTATGAATTAATCCAAGCAGTTCAGTTTCACATTAAACAACCAAAGGACATGGTTTCTTAACAGGTTTGGTTTCAACACAAATTTCACATTTGTCATTACATGATTTATTAGAACTACTAATTAAGCTTATGTTTTGCATTTTCTGAATATAAGAGAAATTAACATGACCTAGTCTAGCACGCCACATATCAAAAGAGTCAATCATATAAGCAGAAGAAGATGCATTCCCATTTATTATTTCATTAATATTGAGTACAAATAGACCTTGATCAAAAATATCCCTTCCCCACAAACATGTTATCCTTTGTTATAATAATCTTTCCAGATTGAAAGGATACCTTCATCCCAGCTTTTCCTAAAAGATCACGGAGATCAAGTTTGTTCTTATGGTCGGGACATGAAGAACATCTTTTAAATCTAGGGTCTTTATGGATGTGAGTTTGAGAAGAACTTTCCCTTTACCATGGACTGGAGCAGTCCGAGAATCACCAAGGTACGTCAGTTCTTCTCCTTCCCCAACATAAGAGTAGGAGGTAAACGCATCTCTATTTCCACATATATGCTTAGTAGCACCTAAGTCTACTATCCAATCCTCACACCAGAAACCATATTCACCTGAGAAATTACAACAACAATAACATCATCCCTTTTCACCAAATTCACATTTGGTTTATGAGGTTTTCCATTTCTCGGGCGGTGTCTGCAATGTTTAGCAATATGACCCAGCTTTCCACAAACAAAGAAAGTTCATTTGTTTTTAAAGGTAGGGGTGAATTTAGGGATATTTTGATTAGGTTTCTTATCTGCGTACCTCTTACTATCAGGTTTTTGTTGAATCAGATTAGCACGAGTGGCGAAAGCCTTTACTCTTGCTCCAACAATCTCCCCCCGACTTATGTCCTCAATAATGATGTGAGTGATTAGGTCACTAAGTGAGAGTTGTTTTCTTCTGTGTTTCAGCTGTTGTTTGTATTCGTTCCATGATTGAGGTAGTTTTTCAGTCAAAAGTCCAGCAACATATTCATCTGGAAAAATTATGTTTTTGCTTTTCAAGTCTTCAATGAGTTTGTGATATTCATTGATTTGAGTTCTGATTTCCTTATCTTCAATCATTTCCCACCTGTAGTGATTTCCTATGACAAATTGATGTCTCCCGATAGCTTCAGTCGTATACTTTAGAATCATGGATTCCTAAATTTCCTTTGCTAACTTGTAGGAACAGTACACATCAAAGAGCTCGTTAGATAAAGTGCTAAGAACAACATGAAGACATACCTTGTTCGAATATGTCCAATTCACAATCTGTTTTGGATCAGCATTGGAATCTGGTCGCGAATCAGTGAGTGCAGAAGCAACTCTGTGCATGTCTAAAGTGGAGGAAATCCTTTCTTGTCATCTGCAAAAATGTTAGTCTTCAAAGACTTCAATTTTCGAGACGTCAGGAAAGGGCTTTGCGTGATGAGGGACCGGAGCAGCACCAAGGGTAGAGACATGAATAGAACCATCGTTGTCGGATGTGTTGTTATATTTTCAAGCGTTTTTGCGCTTAGGGCTCTCCATTGGAAATGATAAAACTCTCAAGATTGTCGGACTTAGAGAGCAAAAACAACAACAAGTTCAACAGTAACGAAACCACAACGTAAATTAAGGAAATTAACCGAGCTGAGTTGTAAATTAGATCCACTGTCCTTGAGAGTTTTATTCAGGTATTATCTTAAACACTCTCCAGGATTAAACAACACCTTCTGGTTGCAGTAACCAGGAACTCAAGAACTAGCGAGAATCTCAAATATATATTGCCCAGGAACAAAGAAGGAAGGAGAAGAAGATAATTTTATGGTATATTGTTTCATGAGAAATAAACCAACTATTTATAGGACAAAATTAGTGAATAACAAGGTAGAGGAAGGAAATAAATGATGGACGACAAAGTTTAATAACTTGGGCGGCAGCACAGCAAACCATACTGTTTTAGTCAAAGTGGACCGTGCAAGGTTTAATATCTTGGGCGGCAGCAAAACAAATCATACTGATTTAACACTGAACTTTCACTGGTGGAAGTTATTCTTTAAAAGGTTGCAGTAGTGTTTTGGTCTGATTTTGCACTAACTTCCACTGGTGGAAGTTGTTCTTAAAAAAACTGCAATAGTGTTTTGATCTGATTTCACACTAACTTCCACTGGGGGAGGATAGACTTTAAAATACACTATTTTCCCATCAATGTTATGATTTGTAACCATCACAAGAGCGTGTTGTTTCAAAAGAATGGTAGTCATAGAACCATCGTAGAATTTCATCAAGGGTGGCTCAAAAGTTAACCATTCCATCTTCAAGATTTTTTTTTCAAATTAAATAGGCGATTAGAGAAAACCGTCATACAAACTGACGTAATACCTGAGGGAGGGCGCTTGTGACAGAACCGTCGCAACTCATCTAACGTAAATCATCTTTTATCTTATAGTGAAAACAAAAACTTTGAAACTTATGGACAAAAAAGTTGGCTTTTAAAATAGAAAAAATAAAACTATTTTTTTATAGTAAGGAGACAAAAAATGCATTTAAATCTTTTATTTAAATATAAAACCATTCAATTATATATAATAGGGTTAAATATGTTTTAGTCTCTATAAATTATCAAAATTTGTTTTTGGTCTCTATAAAAAATGATATTTTTTTGTGCCTACAAAATTATTATGCATGTAGTTTTATTCTCTCCTAATAAAATTGAATGATTATTTTGCAGGCATGTTTAAAATGTTAAAAAAAACAAAATTTTAAAAAAAAGAACTCAACATTTAATTTCTAAGTCAAGATTTTCATCACTTTTATCATTATCTTTAAAATTTAAAAAATTAAATTTATATTTAATTCTTCTCATTTTAAAAATTTCTAAAATTTGATTAAATATTTTACAGTATTCTAAATATCTATAAAAGTTAAAGGGTAATTAAAAAATTTTAAAAATTTTAAAAAGTAACATGGACAAAAACTTTATACATAAAAATTTTGCAACGACCAAAATATATATTTTTTAATAATAAAAACTAAAAATAAAATTTAAAATATTTATAATGACAAAAACATAATTAATTATACAATAATTCACGGTTAATTAATTTATTTTTATTAAAAATATGAGTAAAAAATACAAATATGAATATTTATATACAGTGTTTTAAAAACCAGACCAGATCGGACGGTCGGATGGGAACCGGAGGGGTCATCGGTTTGGTCTAATTGTTGGATCACATATGTTACAAATCGGAAAAAAACGGATGAACCGGCAGTTTAAGAAAATCGACGGTTTAAATGCATGCTTTTTTTAACACAAAACGACGCCATTTTCATAAATTCATTTTTTTAAATATAATTAAACTTTATTCAAAATATATTTGGAAGAACTTTACGATTAGACTCAGTTCATAATTTATTTAAATTTATATTTTGAATTATTTTATTGTGAATGACGATTATATTTAGAATTTGAATATAAAGAATAAACATGTGAAATTTTGATAATTTGAAATTTCAAAATTTTATAAGTGTCGTAATATTTTTTTGAGACCGAGTTATCCGGTTCGACCGATTTAATAAATATATAATTTTGCAATAGAGATCGGCTTATTCAACCGAGAGTTATCCGATTTAATCTAATTTAATCATGCGATTCAACTAATAAACCAATGATCCAGTATTCTCACCAATTTGATGATCGGTCCGGTTTTTAAAAGAATGTAAATCATGGTTACACAGGTATGTTAGCTTTGAGAACTGAGATTTATTTTAAGGATGAATATTACGGTCCCATGCACAAGCCATTGTCATTCCTAAGTTAAAATAATAATAGAAACTTCTCATATATTCCACATACATGTAACTAAGCTTTCTCTCAAAACTTAAGCATGGATATATATATATATATATATATATATATATATATATATATATATATATATATATATATATATATATATATATATATATATATATATATATATATATATATATATATATATATATATATATATATATATATATATATATATTTAAACAATTTAAATTAATTATAAATATTTTATGTGACAATTTTGTTATAAATGTTTCTTTCATCAGTTGATAAATGAGAAGGTTTCAAATTATACTAAACCTGAGGTTAACTCTTAACCTCAATAAAAATGATTTTTTAAAATTTTATTTTAAAAGACATTAATATAAAAGTTACTTTAGATATCTCAAAACGTATTGGATGCGTTGCTTAATAATTATTGGTTTAGTTTATGTCATATTAATTTATTTATCTTGACTAATAGATTCAAAACTGGATTACACAAAAAAAAAGAAAACTTAAAAAAAAGACCCCGTCAAATAAACATGATGAAGGAGAAAATAATTGAAAATGACAAACAATAAAATAAAATAAAAAAGAAAGAAAAAACAAGAGATTACCTTTCTAATAAAAATAGTTTAATTGAAGATGGAAAGAAACTCCAGTACATTCTATAATAAAAATAAAGAGCATTACATTGATTAAAAATTCTAATAGTATCTCAGCAGTGACGTCATTGGCTTGCATTTCTTTTGGTGTTTCAAAGAAACATAATGTTTGAAAAATAGAACTTTCACATATAGTGTTGACTTTCAAAATATTAACAATAACAACCAGAATAATCATAAGTAAATGAATATTGGTAATGCTTACTCTTTAATATGCTGTGTTAATTTTTGTTCTTTTTTTCTTTTCTTCTTTGATTTTTTTATTAATTTTTCTTGTGTTTGTACTGGTTTATTTTATCTCCAACCTTACTCTATTTTTTATTTTTCCGCCTCCTTTATTCTGAATTTTACACTTTTTTTTTTGTCAAAAAACTAGGATTAATATGTAAGAAGATGTCAAAGTTGCAAGGTTGTTAAGATTTTGACATGACCAAAATACATAGCAGGGTTGCTATATTTTTTAAATTTTGAAAGGAAATAATAATGATGATAAATGCAATTACATTAAAAATTAAAAATTAATATTACTTATTTTTTGAAATTTTATGCTCAAATAGTAGGGTCAAATAAATAGTTTTAATTTGATTTTTGTTAGATGTTTTACTAAATTGAAAAAAAGGTGTCAAACAATAAAAAAAAATTCATATAATTAATTTTTTTGAAATAGTGATAAAAGTGTTTAGAATTTTGTTTATAAATATTTTTGTAATACAATTTTGATATTTTTTAATCAAAAAATAAAAAATAAAATAAATGATTTTTTAAAATTCTATAATGAAATTAAAAAATAATTATGAATGTAGTGATGAGTCAAAATAAAGAATTGAATTGATTTTATTTTTTTTACATTTTAAAGATATTTTAAAATAAATTAGAAAAAAAATGTAATAAAACTAAACATAATATTAACATATTTTTATGAAATATATTTAATTGTCTAGACGATGTTAGACTACTAAATATAGTGAAAAAGTTAGAGTACTATTATCTACAACAGTAGAATCACAGGTTTCTTGTAGATATTAAATAGTTAGTGTTTCGGTCCTAAGAGAATTTATATAAGGTTCAAGAATGAAGATAAGTTATGTGACAAAACTCATAATGAGTTTTGTGTTACATGCTTTGAAGATCAAGCACCAAGAGAAATAACAAAAAGTATCTTTGAGGATGATTGTCTACAAATATATTTTTCCTCACATATAGATGAGAATATTCTCATTTACTTATAAACAAACGTTATGGTGGAGAACACACTCATTACATTCAATGAGTTTTCCCGTGAATCCACAAAGAGTCAAATAATATCTTTATGAAAAAATTTAAAGAGGTATATGACATTCGTAATGTCAATAATCAAAATGTTGTGAATTCAATGTATAAATCAGATAAAGAATAAAAAACAAAGAAGAAGAACACAAAAATTAGTTATAATTACTATTCTTTTATTTTCTTTTAGAAAACAAGATTACAAGTTTACAAGAATAACAAATAACCTCTCTCACCCTAAATTAGTGCAACATGTAATGATGAGAGACTAGTATGCTATTTATAATAAAACCTAACATACTAACTAATGGGTTTTTACCACAAGGCCCATTACACAAGCTAACTTAATAAAAAAGCTAAATTAACAAATAGGGTTTACACACTAAAACCTAATTTAACATGCTAACAACCCTAGCATCTTCGACACCAGCATGTGAACAACCTTCGACTTCATGCTTAATCCTGTCGAACCGAGAAGCTACCTTTCGACCATACTAGAGTTCGATTCAATATCTTACAAATCTCCACCTTGGACCTAACTCTATAACATCAAGGAAACAAACTAGCTTTCTTCATGCAGCTTTATCAACTGCATACAGTGGAAAAACTTGCAACTCGGCAATGACTTGGTGATCATATCAGCATCATTGTGATAAGTCGAAACCTTCAGCACTTGGACTTCTCCACGCTCGATTACTCCTTTGACGAAATGTAACCTCACATCGATGTGCTTGTTTCGCTCATGATATGCTGAGTTCTTCGACAGGTGTATTGCACTTTGACTATCACATTTAACAGTGATATCTAGACCTTTAAGTTTCAGCTCCTTTGCAAAACCTTCAAGCCACAATGTTTCATTCACAGCTTCAGTTAAGGCAATATACCCCGCTTCAGTGGTTGATAGAGCAATAACCTTCTGAAGTGTTGCTTTCCAACTAATTGTTGTGCCAAACATAGTGAAAACATATCCAAAAATAGATTTTTTAGAATCCATACAATTTGCATAATCAGAGTCGACATATCCTTCGATTGCTGCTTTACTATCTTAACCTAAGGCTCCACCATAAATTAGGACCCTATTCAGAGACCCATTTATGTACCTTAAAGTCGACTTCAATGCTTGCCAGTGAGCCTTTCCAGAATTTGCCATGTACCTGCTTACAAGACTTACTGCATATGCTATGTCGGGTCTAGTACAGACCATAGCATACATCAAAGAACCAACTATATTAGCATATGGGATGCTATTCATATAGGCTCTTTCGACATCAGTACTGGGACACTGATCAATACTCAGCTTGAATTGAGGGTTTGTCGGAGTCATAACAGGCTTTGAATTCGACATACCAAACTTGTCGAGAATCTTCCGTAGGTACGCCTCTTGAGATAAACATAAAATTTTGACTGCTTTCTATCTCTTGGAATGTCAATACCAAGAATCCTGGATGGAGCTCCCAGATCCTTCATATCGAACTTCTTATTGAGTTCAACCTTCACCCTCATTACATCTCCGACATTGTTACTTGCTATGAGAATATCATCCACATAAAGCAGCAAAATAACAAATGAATTACCAGGTCGAAATCGAAAGTAAACACAGTGGTCGAACTGGCTTCTAACGAAACTCATGCGTGCCATGACCTTGTCGAATCTCCTATTCCAATGTCGAGGAGATTGTTTCAGTCCGTACAAAGATCTATTGAGCTTGCACACATAATATTCCTTCGCCTTTTTGACATATCCTTCAGGTTGCCTCATCAGGATCGTTTCATCTAGATCACAATACAAGAACACAATCTTCACATCCATTTGTTCTAGTTCAAGATCGAACTGTGTCACCATGGCAAGCAAGATTCGAATGGACCTATGCTTCACAACAGGAGAAAACACATCATTGAAGTCGACACCTTCTTTCTGAGTGAAACCCCTTGCGACCAACCTTGCCTTGTATCTTTTTAACGCCACTCCTTTGATTCCTTCCTTAACTTTGAAAATCCATTTACAACTAACTAACCTTGCCCCAACAGGTTTCTTGATCAATTCCCAAGTATGATTATCATGAAGAGATTTCATCTCATCATCCATGGCCTTCAGCCATTCAGTCTTATTTCGACTCCTCATAACTTCCTTATAATCTCTAGGTTCTTCGTCTAGAACCACACTTGCAGAGATTAAGGCATAAGTTATAAGATCTGCATACCCAAGTCTCTGAGGTGGCTTGATAACTCTTCTCGACCTATCTTTTGACAATAGGTAGTCATCGACAATTTCCTCAACTTCCTCAACATCTTCTGCTTCTTCTTCAACTTCATCAAGGATATGCAATTCAGCGTCAACATGCTCCACCTCAACAGGAATCTCTACCTGTTCCAGCTCTTCTTCAGATGTTTCTGCACTTCGACCAACATCATCAGTTTTCTTAAAATCCATTTCAGCTTCATTAAAAACTACATCTCGACTGGTGATACTCCTCCTGTGACCTGGCTCTAGGCACCATAGCCTATAAACTTTGACTCCTTCAGGATATCCCATGAACATGCATTTCAGAGCTCTAGATTCGACCTTGTCTTGCCTAATATGAGCATAGGCTATGCAGCCAAATACTCTCAGTCTGTCGAGATCTGGTGGATATCCCGACCAAACTTCTTTAGGTTTCTTCATATCTAACGCTGTAATACGGTGAACTGACTTTTTATTAATCGGAATGTCGCGGTAAGCAAGAGTCGCCACCGACTTTTATTTTATCCAAACAATATTCGGAAAGGCAAAAAGAAACAGAAAAAAAACCTTTTAAGAAATCTGAGTTCGGGGGGTAATTTATGCAAAGGGAAGGTGTAAGGCACCCTTTGCATCCATGGTTTTCCATGGGCTCTTAATTGCTTTGCTTGCTCATTTGTTTAGAAAGTGTAGATGAAAGAGATAGGGACTTTAGCTTGTGAATAAGCGTTGCCCTTTTGAAAAATTATGAGAAAGAATATAATAAAAAGGTTTGAGCATTGCAAGGCAATTAGGGGCAATTACCTTAAACTCAGATGATAGGTCTCTTTTTGCCTTTCAGAATGAAAGGGTCTATCCTTGCCATAAGAGGGCAGGAAGCCTTTCGTTTGGAGGTTGAAGGGTCATCGAAGCATCCTTTGCCATAAGACTGCCCCATGCCATAGAAGGGCAGGTAGTCTAAGGCAAGGATCAGAATAAGCCATTTTCGTAGGCAGCCAGAAGATACCTCAGCCTTTTTCGTAGGCAACATCCGAGGGTCGAGGTCATTTGTGTATCGAAGGCAGCATCATTAGGGTCGTGACCTTTTTATCGAGGCAACATGGCTGAGGTATCCTCGAATTCGAGGGACGAGGCTTATTCTGCAAAAACACAAAGGCAACAGGCAACAGGCAACAGAGAGGGTTACCCAAAAAGCGTGCGTGTGTGCACCAATCATGTGATTCAATTCAGATTATATTATCTTGTGTTTAGTTATTCTAATTGATTCAGAGTTGCACTCCCTAAATTACTAACCATGCAGTTATAAAGCAATAAAGGGAAGGGGGAAAATGAAACCAGCGGAGGAGAGGGGATTTGTAACCAGCGGATATAAAATAATAGGTCTGAACAAGTAATAATTAAATAGGGTCGAGGTTTTAGGGTTACCGACTATTCGAGCTTTGGCAATTGGCGAACCCTGGAAAGAAAGAAACATGGCAAACAATAAAAAAAAGGTGAGTGCATGGCTAATTCAGAGGCGAACATTTCTAACCCTAAAATAAGAAGGTCGAGACAATAATTTGAAATAAGTAATTAAATGAAGGGCACTTAGCTTTTTGCATTTGATCTGATATGGTTGATAGGGCGCCTTCAAGGTTAACCCTGAAAAGAAACAAGGCAGACAAAATAAAAGCGACACAACCTTAACATTAAAATAAACCAAATGTAATCTAAATTAAATTAAAACAGAATTACTTAACTTCAGGTTTTGGGGTAGGCGCGTAGTCGGGGGATCTTTGAAGAGTAGACCTGAAAAGGCATAAGAGGAAAACTTTCAGTGTAGGGCATGATCTTCGTGAACCCTGATTAGGGTACGAATTAAAATGAAGTAAAATAATTTAATTAATTATTGGTCTGACGACCTAATTAATTAAATCGAGTCAGGAAAATAAAATTGAGTATGAGATATATTTTTTTAGAATTTTTTGAATATATAAGTAATTAAATAGAGATTAAATAAAAAGAAATATATTATTATATGAATAAAATAATTTAAAAATAAATAAATAAAAAGGAGAATTTAAATAATAAATATGAAATTTTGGATTAAGTAAAATAAATAACTATATAAAAAAAAAAGAGAAAACAAAATAAATAATTAAATATTAAATACATAAATATATAGTTAAGAAAATAAAATTATTATAAATGAATAAATTATTATTATAAAAAAAAGGAAGTTTTGAAAATAAAACATATAACATTTTATTATGATAAAAAAAGAATTTAAAAATAATATATGTATATTATAAATAAAACAAAATAAGGCTATATAATTAAAAATTAAAAAAATTGGAAAATACTTAACTTTCAATCCAGTGTGGCGCATGCATGGTGGTCTTTGGTGCACCTGCAAACTCCTGTGCGTTGTATTGATCCGTCTGAGAATCTAACGGTTGGATTGATGAGGGAACACGAGAGCGCAGGGACGAGGAAGCAGCGAATCCATTATTTTGAAATATAAAAACGCGCGCGTGTCTGAGCCAGTCAGGGAAGGACACGTCATCGTCTTCTTCAATCAGAATTCTGAAACATACTTTTTTACAGCGCTTGTTGTAGGCGCGCTATAAAAAGCTCATCTCTATCACACCTGCGAAAATCATAGAATACCCAAAACGAAGCAAAAATTTGGCGCGACTACCTCTTTACGATCGTCCAGACACGACGAGTCTCATAGCAACCACAATCGACCCTGATTTTGCTTAGAACGAAAACCCCCAAATTAAAGTTCTAAACCCTAACATGGCAACACGCATATAACAGCATCATAACGTCCCAAAATTTCCAGAATTAATCAACACAATATGAGAAATACAAATATGCAATTGGATTCGAGAATGAATGTATGAATTTGCAGAATCGAAGCAATTTAAAGATCGGTTAAAAGTGACTTACAGTGCTCGATTGTTGATGCTTTGGGACTCAAAAACAATTGAGAATCGTTCAATGATGATCAAGGAACGATTATTGATCAATTACAACACCTGAATCAACCTGCAAATCAGAATTCAACCTTAGAATTTTTGTGAATTTTAGGGCTCGAGTTTGGTTCTCTTCAGGCTGCCAAAACGTGAAAACCTGCATCTGAATTTGTTTAGTACTTATAGGAGAAAGGTCTAGGTTAACAAAATTGGAGGAAATCTTGTTGAATCTTGTGATTGAATTTTTGAGAAATTTGATTGAAAAATCTTTCTATCTTTGGCCAATTTCAATATTTTTCTTCACCAACTTGACTTGCACGAATTTGGGTGATATATTGAGATATTATTTGGATTAATGATGATTGAAATTGGTTGGAAATAGAATCAAATCATATTTCATGTAATTATATGATTTATTTTGACTTTTAATATGAATAAAAATTCATAATAAATCACATAATTCAATAAAATTCGTGGCAATTGATTCTTGGGCTTGGGATGGATTATGGATCAAGTTTGAATCAAAATAACTTGGGCCTACTTGCAAAAATACTTCAAATTTTTCACATTTTTCCCTCCAAAATAGTCCAACTTTGACAAGTCCTATATCTCTCATTTTTTGGGGTATGGAAGTGTTCCAAGACTTTTTAGAAACCTTAAAGAGTCCTCTAACCAGTGTCTTTGGTCTCATATCAAAATTATTCTCCATTTTCATTTTATGTCCTTTTGAAAAAATGTCTTTTTGTTGACTTTTTAAAAAAAGACCTATAATGTATGAAGCCATATCTCTTAAACCATTGACCTGTGAGCTTTGATTCTTGGACCATTGGATAGAGGAATGAATTCTCTTCAAAATGAGCTTTGGTGGGAATTTTTCTGATGAAGTATGAATATTTGGTGAATTTTCAAAGTTTGGTTGACTTTTTCAGTTCATGCCCAAAATAGTAACTCTTGACTTTTGACTTCTCTGATCTTTCCTTGCATCATCATGATCAACCCTTGATCCAATGATGATTTTAGGGTTATGAGAATGTTGTTGACCAAATATCTTGAGTTTTGACTGTATAATGACTGTTTTGCCCTTGGGAGTCGACTGTTGACCTAATCAGGATTTGAGGGACTAAATTTGCTCTGTTTGACTTGAAACTTTATATGGAGATACTTTGGGATGTTAGTGACCCTATGGAACCACCTTGAGCCATTGATTCAATGATTTTCCTCTGAATTATTCAAACCCTAGTTTAGAACTTCTGTGTGGGAGACTGTGTTTTGGAGCTTTGTCTTTTGATTTGGTTTTGTGTATGAAAAATAGCATGGGCAAATTTTGGGGTATGACAGCTGCCCCTGTTCAATTATCTTAAACCTGAAGATGTAGAGTGGTTTGCGCGCCAGTCGGTATCTAAAGGTGGAAGATGATTGAACATAAGAATACCAAGAAATTTGCCCTATTTGAAGTAGGGACTTTTGTCGGAGATGGGCTTGTGGATGCCATCTGGTAGTTGAATTTTGAGAAGATGTTGTTTGCGTGTTGACCGTGTCATTACCGTTCGTGGTAGATGAATTAGATCCTTGGGAATTGATTGTGTCAGTATCGTTCGTGATACTTGAATTAGATCTTGGAAAGATGATCGTGTCTTCATCGTTCGTGATGATAGAATTAGATCTGAGGAGATAATCGTGTCTTCATCGTTCGTGATGATAGAATTAAATTCTCTTGTCGTGTCAGCACCGTTCGTAGTGACTGAATTAGACTGGGAAGGCCAGTGATCGTGTCCACACCGTTCGTGATGATAGACTTAGACCTCTGAAATTTGATCGTGTCAGTACCGTTCGTAGTATCTGAATTAGATCTTCTGTCGTGTCAGTACCGTTCGTAGTAGCTGAATTAGACTGAGAAGGTCAGTGACCGTGTCTACACCGTTCGTGATGATAGAATTAGATCTCTGAGGGTTGACCGTGTCAGTACCGTTCGTAGTAACCGAATTAGATCTTTTGTCGTGTCAGTACTGTTCGTAGTAGCTGAATTAGACTTTGAAAGTGATCGTGTCATTACCGTTCGTGGTAAATGAATTAGATCTTCGAGCGTTGATCGTGTCAGTACCGTTCGTAGTAGCTGAATTAGATCTTGGAAAGTTGGGGATTTCGTTCATTTGTCGGTACCTGTATTCTGAAAAAGGTAAAGTTAATCTTTATGCAATGTCATGATGCATGGGTTATGTAATGAATCCCTCAAAATAAATGAGAGCTTTTGCATGTTATGTATGAGTTCATTATGAGGTAATGTATGCAATGTATGAATACGTTTATGACATATGATATGTGAATATGGTTTATGTTGTCTTTGATTAAGAAAGTAGATCTTTATGTCCTTGTAATTGTACTGTCTGATCTTGTCTTGGAGATGCTCAGCTGGGAATTTATTATTTCTGCTTGGAGATGATCAGTGACTTGATGTTCCCTGATTGATTGGTGATAAAGATATTGATAAGTCGTGTTGGAGGAAAGCGACAGTGTTGAAGATGTAAACTCTGTTGGGGAACCATGTCTTTGTCGAGAGCGATTGAAGATATCTTCTTAATGATTACTCTGTGGGGATATGATCTTGTGAACCCGGCTTTGTGGGGAGACATGGGTGAAAGTTGCCCCCAGTATTATAGTAACTACTACTTGATTTAGGACACGTCACTTAAAATGTCAAACGGGACTTGTATAGATTTGCCCCAGTTAGCAGGAACTTTGGAAAGATTCACCTTGCGAGGACTTTATAAGATGTGCACTTTAGGAGACATGCCCCTAGTAATCATATGCCCAATATGATGTCCTATGTTGGTTGAGAAGTAGCTTCAGATCTTCTTGGATGCGTGCCCCTGATTATTTTGGCATCCTTGAGAGATTCTCGGAAACTTGACTGGATTGCCCCAGATTGATTGAGCAAAACGTGTCATGCCCCTTGTATACGTAAGAGACATGGTTTCTTGGAGTAATATCGTCTGTCGGGATAACTTTCAGTCATTAGTTGTTCCATGTGCAAGTTCTTTCTGTTGCTAACGTTTGAAATTATGTAGCAGAATTTGTTTAATAATGAATTCATGAGATGCAATGCATACGTCTGTCTTGAGTTTTTGAAAATATTTTTAAAACAGGAGATGTAAAAAGCGTGATATTTGTAAAAACATGATATTTGTAACAATGTGATGTTTGTAAAAACGTGATATCAACTCGGCATTTGTGGTAAACCTTAAGGAGTCAGGATACCCTTTTGGTAACAGTATGCTTTTGAACTAATCATGCTTCAATTAGGACTTTCAAGGGTTGTAACGTGGCTTGGTTCACGGTTTAAGAAACAAAGGATAATGGCTCAAAGTTTATTTATACCCATCCCCTTCTTCGTGATGTTCTTCAGTCCTAAGCTCAGTTAATTCAACTTGTGCATTCGGGTTCCAAGAGACTTTTGCACCTTTTGATAATGATGATGGTTCACAAGCAAAGAGCACTTTTTGAGACGGCAATCACTTCTTCCTTTTGGTAGTCACAACATTGTGTTGTTCAGGAATTTATTGACTTTTCTTTTTTCATTCATTTTTTTATTTTGATATCCCTAACTTTTGCCTGAACTGTCTATTTTGAGATTACAGTCAGCGGGATGCCTTGATTTTTGCCTAAGTCACCTTTTTGATTTTTGACTTAGCAGGCTTTTCTTTGTATATATGTTTTTTCATTTTTTTTCTTTTTTGAAAGATATTGACTGCCTTGCTTTAATGATTGATGAACCATCATTGACTTTTGATTAACATCTCCAACACTTCTTTGATGTGTGCGGATGAATGCTTGTGATTGAAACCCTTGTTGGAAGGCGTACTGAATGATTCTCTTAAAATAGAATGCACAGCCAAATCAACTGAGAACTACCCTGCCCCAGGTTATGATCAAGGGTTTTAATTAGTACAAGAAATAAACTTCTACTTCTTAGGCTCAAAAGGGGTTGACGAGGGATTAACATCCTTATATCTCCACTGTTTAGGAATTGAAACAATGCCTGTACATTGTCAACATAGTCCGTTCAAAAGCATAATGTATGAGGTTGCGGTATCTTTTTCGTCATCCTCCCTCAAAAGGCTCACAGCTTAACAGGAGTTGAATAAACATAAAATATATGCAAAGTAAAACGCAATTTAAAATGAGTGATAACGAAATAATGTATTCAAGACAAACATATGCAATGCACGGATGATAATTGTTAAAACAGATAATGTCTATCATAAGTCGAATGTTTAAACAAACAGAATAGAAATTGCAAATGAAAGTAAATCTAATTATCTAAATAGTTCATCCTTCTAGCCATCCATAATCTTGTTGTGATTAGGCATGGTTGCAGGGGGGTCGAACTCAATTTCTCCGGCGTCGATCATATCCTGGATCTTGTTCTTTAATGGCCAAAAATCATTAGTGTCATGTCCAATACTATCAGAGTGATAAGCGCATCTTGCATTAGGATTATATTGATGAGATAAGGTGTTGGGCTTCAGAGGAGGATCCTTTAAAGTAATCAACCCTGCTTTAAGCAACTGTTGTAACGCTTCGGCCAAAGTTATGTTGATCTTTGTGAATTGCCTTTTAGATGCACCTTGTTTACATTGGTTGCCCCTTTGTTGTGTCGGCACTTGATTGGAGGCTAGGACCGTCCCCACAGTATTAGATTCATTCCTCTCATTGTTCGCTTTCTTTGAGGTATTAGCATACGTAGCCACTTGAATTTTACCGCTTCGAATACCGCTTTCAACATGTTCCCCAGTCAGTATGAGTTCAGTGAATCCAGATTGTGAACTTCCCAGCAAATGACTATAGAAAGGTCCAGTCAGTGTATTAATGAACATATCGACCAATTCTCTGTCAGTTAAGGAGGGTTTGACTCTTCCAGCTAGATCTCTCCATTTCTGAGCATACTCCTTGAAACTTTCCTTAGGTCCCATAGACATGCTTTGTAGTTGCATGCGAGTTGGTGCGAGATCGGAATTATATTGGTATTGCTTATAGAAAGCAACAACTAAATCTTCCCAGGTATGAATGTTGGTACTTTCCAGTTGATAGTACCATTCGAGTTGAGTTCCAGATAAGCTTTCCTGAAAGAAATGGATCCAGAGCCGCTTATCAGCAGTGTGAGGCTGAATCTTCCTTACATAAGACCTCAAGTGTAGTTTAGGACAAGAGACTCCATCATACTTAGCAAAGGCGGGAGTTTTGAATTTTGGAGGAATAACGACCCCAGGAACAAGTCCAAGCTCTTCAAAATCCAGCCCAGGTATCTTCTGAATTTCCACGCTTCTCAGACGCTCTTCTAACATCTTGTATTTGTCATCGGGATGTTCGTCCTCATGGTAATAGTCCTCTTCTTCTTCAGAGAGTTTGGCAGACTCGTGGTTACTTTTTGCATCGGTTTTGATACTATCATTATCTTGCTCATCCTCACCACTGTCTTCAGAGGTTTCAGCATCCCTGAGTTGCAAGATCGGTCTAAGCTTTTTCACCTTAGTCTTCTTACCCTTTTTCTTCTTCTTTTTAGTTAACACGGCTTTCAGCTCTTCTTGCCCTTTGGACAAATTCAAAATCAAGGCTTGGAACTCGGTGTTTTGAGCTTGAAGATCCTTAACTGATTGTTCGAGATTTATGATGCTGAAATAAACAGCGAGGAAGGATGAGAAACCCATCATAGGAAACCTGTTATGCAATGTTATGAATGCAAATGAAATGTTTTCAAGGATCTTTAAGGAATTTAGTTAGCAACTTTAGAAATTTAATCAGTCACAGCTTCGTCTGAAGAACCTTGGCTTTCATTTTTAAGTGTCCTTCTTTAAGAATCAAGCTCACCATATCGAGTGGGTCATCGCCTCTGATTCAGGATACTTCTGAATTTGAAGATACGTGGCCAGAGGAAAATAAATCCTCTTGCCCCTTGATAGGTACTGGATCTCTGAATTGGAAGGTATGTGGCCAGAGGAAAGTAAATCCTCTTGCCCCTTGATTAGGAGATCAACCTTTGATAAGGGCACCTGAAATTGTGCGCCCTAAATCCCTAAGATCCTTGAAAGGGTTAGTTAAATCATGTTATGCTTATGATGTCATGATGTCATGAATGTTATGCGAATGCAACTCATTAGGCATAGTGTGAGATAGTAAGGGCAAACACGTCCTTTTAACAAAACCTGCAAAGAACAAAGGTTAGTAGCAAACACAAACAAGTCACACAAGTCACACAATTTTTTGGCTTAAGGCTTGCATGGAGTCTGATCAGGTGTCCTTCCCAAGGGTATTTCTATGGATAAGGAGATTTCAGCAACGGGTTCTACAAGTTATCCAAAATTGTCAGCCCTTCTAAAGCACCCTCGGACATGATGCATTCGCACCATGCAATGATACTTTGAGAAAGAACCTATCTGAATTGTAGTATCGGGTAGCGACTAGTCCTTAACATTTGTCAAGGGTAGTCCCCCCACTACGTTCCTAAAGGCCAGGATGGGTTAAGGGTAACTAAAGGTCCTTGAGCTCCGGCGCACCCACAGACACATACATAGACCTCCCTCATTTGAGAAAGGTGTGCATATACTATGGAGTCCTAACTCAAGTGTGAACTTCATATTGACTCATCTTCCACATATGTGAAAGAGATCGCCATGACTATGCCACTCCTAATCTTAAGTGTTCTTGAATCCGGGAATAGGATTCATCCATCATTTAATTCCCAAAACAGCCCTGAAAAATAAAACAAGCAAAGCAAACAATAGAAAACATTTAAGTGATTCCTAAACTTTTAAGGTAACCCCTCTTTTATCGAAAAATCCCCAGCAGAGTCGCCAGTTCTGTAATACGGTGAACTGACTTTTTATTAATCGGAATGTCGCGGTAAGCAAGAGTCGCCACCGACTTTTATTTTATCCAAACAATATTCGGAAAGGCAAAAAGAAACAGAAAAAAAACCTTTTAAGAAATCTGAGTTCGGGGGATAATTTATGCAAAGGGAAGGTGTAAGGCACCCTTTGCATCCATGGTTTTCCATGGGCTCTTAATTGCTGTGCTTGCTCATTTGTTTAGAAAGTGTAGATGAAAGAGATAGGGACTTTAGCTTGTGAATAAGCGTTGCCCTTTTGAAAAATTATGAGAAAGAATATAATAAAAAGGTTTGAGCATTGCAAGGCAATTAGGGGCAATTACCTTAAACTCAGATGATAGGTCTCTTTTTGCCTTTCAGAATGAAAGGGTCTATCCTTGCCATAAGAGGGCAGGAAGCCTTTCGTTTGGAGGTTGAAGGGTCATCGAAGCATCCTTTGCCATAAGACTGCCCCATGCCATAGAAGGGCAGGTAGTCTAAGGCAAGGATCAGAATAAGCCATTTTCGTAGGCAGCCAGAAGATACCTCAGCCTTTTTCGTAGGCAACATCCGAGGGTCGAGGTCATTTGTGTATCGAAGGCAGCATCATTAGGGTCGTGACCTTTTTATCGAGGCAACATGGCTGAGGTATCCTCGAATTCGAGGGACGAGGCTTATTCTGCAAAAACACAAAGGCAACAGGCAACAGGCAACAGAGAGGGTTACCCAAAAAGCGTGCGTGTGTGCACCAATCATGTGATTCAATTCAGATTATATTATCTTGTGTTTAGTTATTCTAATTGATTCAGAGTTGCACTCCCTAAATTACTAACCATGCAGTTATAAAGCAATAAAGGGAAGGGGGAAAATGAAACCAGCGGAGGAGAGGGGATTTGTAACCAGCGGATATAAAATAATAGGTCTGAACAAGTAATAATTAAATAGGGTCGAGGTTTTAGGGTTACCGACTATTCGAGCTTTGGCAATTGGCGAACCCTGGAAAGAAAGAAACATGGCAAACAATAAAAAAAAGGTGAGTGCATGGCTAATTCAGAGGCGAACATTTCTAACCCTAAAATAAGAAGGTCGAGACAATAATTTGAAATAAGTAATTAAATGAAGGGCACTTAGCTTTTTGCATTTGATCTGATATGGTTGATAGGGCGCCTTCAAGGTTAACCCTGAAAAGAAACAAGGCAGACAAAATAAAAGCGACACAACCTTAACATTAAAATAAACCAAATGTAATCTAAATTAAATTAAAACAGAATTACTTAACTTCAGGTTTTGGGGTAGGCGCGTAGTCGGGGGATCTTTGAAGAGTAGACCTGAAAAGGCATAAGAGGAAAACTTTCAGTGTAGGGCATGATCTTCGTGAACCCTGATTAGGGTACGAATTAAAATGAAGTAAAATAATTTAATTAATTATTGGTCTGACGACCTAATTAATTAAATCGAGTCAGGAAAATAAAATTGAGTATGAGATATATTTTTTTAGAATTTTTTGAATATATAAGTAATTAAATAGAGATTAAATAAAAAGAAATATATTATTATATGAATAAAATAATTTAAAAATAAATAAATAAAAAGGAGAATTTAAATAATAAATATGAAATTTTGGATTAAGTAAAATAAATAACTATATAAAAAAAAAAGAGAAAACAAAATAAATAATTAAATATTAAATACATAAATATATAGTTAAGAAAATAAAATTATTATAAATGAATAAATTATTATTATAAAAAAAAGGAAGTTTTGAAAATAAATAACATTTTATTATGATAAAAAAAGAATTTAAAAATAATATATGTATATTATAAATAAAACAAAATAAGGCTATATAATTAAAAATTAAAAAAATTGGAAAATACTTAACTTTCAATCCAGTGTGGCGCATGCATGGTGGTCTTTGGTGCACCTGCAAACTCCTGTGCGTTGTATTGATCCGTCTGAGAATCTAACGGTTGGATTGATGAGGGAACACGAGAGCGCAGGGACGAGGAAGCAGCGAATCCATTATTTTGAAATATAAAAACGCGCGCGTGTCTGAGCCAGTCAGGGAAGGACACGTCATCGTCTTCTTCAATCAGAATTCTGAAACATACTTTTTTACAGCGCTTGTTGTAGGCGCGCTATAAAAAGCTCATCTCTATCACACCTGCGAAAATCATAGAATACCCAAAACGAAGCAAAAATTTGGCGCGACTACCTCTTTACGATCGTCCAGACACGACGAGTCTCATAGCAACCACAATCGACCCTGATTTTGCTTAGAACGAAAACCCCCAAATTAAAGTTCTAAACCCTAACATGGCAACACGCATATAACAGCATCATAACGTCCCAAAATTTCCAGAATTAATCAACACAATATGAGAAATACAAATATGCAATTGGATTCGAGAATGAATGTATGAATTTGCAGAATCGAAGAAATTTAAAGATCGGTTAAAAGTGACTTACAGTGCTCGATTGTTGATGCTTTGGGACTCAAAAACAATTGAGAATCGTTCAATGATGATCAAGGAACGATTATTGATCAATTACAACACCTGAATCAACCTGCAAATCAGAATTCAACCTTAGAATTTTTGTGAATTTTAGGGCTCGAGTTTGGTTCTCTTCAGGCTGCCAAAACGTGAAAACCTGCATCTGAATTTGTTTAGTACTTATAGGAGAAAGGTCTAGGTTAACAAAATTGGAGGAAATCTTGTTGAATCTTGTGATTGAATTTTTGAGAAATTTGATTGAAAAATCTTTCTATCTTTGGCCAATTTCAATATTTTTCTTCACCAACTTGACTTGCACGAATTTGGGTGATATATTGAGATATTATTTGGATTAATGATGATTGAAATTGGTTGGAAATAGAATCAAATCATATTTCATGTAATTATATGATTTATTTTGACTTTTAATATGAATAAAAATTCATAATAAATCACATAATTCAATAAAATTCGTGGCAATTGATTCTTGGGCTTGGGATGGATTATGGATCAAGTTTGAATCAAAATAACTTGGGCCTACTTGCAAAAATACTTCAAATTTTTCACATTTTTCCCTCCAAAATAGTCCAACTTTGACAAGTCCTATATCTCTCATTTTTTGGGGTATGGAAGTGTTCCAAGACTTTTTAGAAACCTTAAAGAGTCCTCTAACCAGTGTCTTTGGTCTCATATCAAAATTATTCTCCATTTTCATTTTATGTCCTTTTGAAAAAATGTCTTTTTGTTGACTTTTTAAAAAAAGACCTATAATGTATGAAGCCATATCTCTTAAACCATTGACCTGTGAGCTTTGATTCTTGGACCATTGGATAGAGGAATGAATTCTCTTCAAAATGAGCTTTGGTGGGAATTTTTCTGATGAAGTATGAATATTTGGTGAATTTTCAAAGTTTGGTTGACTTTTTCAGTTCATGCCCAAAATAGTAACTCTTGACTTTTGACTTCTCTGATCTTTCCTTGCATCATCATGATCAACCCTTGATCCAATGATGATTTTAGGGTTATGAGAATGTTGTTGACCAAATATCTTGAGTTTTGACTCTATAATGACTGTTTTGCCCTTGGGAGTCGACTGTTGACCTAATCAGGATTTGAGGGACTAAATTTGCTCTGTTTGACTTGAAACTTTATATGGAGATACTTTGGGATGTTAGTGACCCTATGGAACCACCTTGAGCCATTGATTCAATGATTTTCCTCTGAATTATTCAAACCCTAGTTTAGAACTTCTGTGTGGGAGACTGTGTTTTGGAGCTTTGTCTTTTGATTTGGTTTTGTGTATGAAAAATAGCATGGGCAAATTTTGGGGTATGACAAACGCTGTCGAAGGACATCTGTTTATCAGATATGTTGCTGTTGAAACAGCCTCAGCCCAGAACACCTTCTTTAACCTAGCACTAGTCAACATGCATCTAACTCTCTATGCCTTGCAATACCAGAGGCAGCACAAAAAATGTCGAACGCCTCATTGCAAAACTCAAGGCTATTGTCGGTTATCAACCTCTTGAACTTTCTGCCAGTCTGATTTTTGACCAAAGTCTTCCAACTTTTGAAATTCTCAAAAGTTTCATCCTTAGTCTTCTGGATGAATACTCATAACTTCCTGGAATAATCATCAACTATGGATAGAAATTACCTTGCTCCTGAATGTGATGGACACCTTGCAGGCCCCCAAAGATCAGCATGGATGTAATCAAGAGATCCATGTGTTCTTTATTTGCCTTTGTTGAACTTCACTTTGTAAGATTTTCCAATTACACAGGGTTCACAAAACTTCAGCTTTTCCACTTTGTCTCCACCAAGCAGATTTTGTTTCCCTAATTCGACCAGACCCCTTTCACTGACATGGCCCAATCTCATGTGCCAGATTCCTGTCTTCGACAAAGGTTTCGTGGATGCAGCATTTGTCGAACCACTTACAACTTTAGCCTCAAGGGTATACAAGAATTGTTTCTTCACGCCTCTCAAGACCTCCTTCGACCCCTTCATGACTCTTAGGATACTTTTCTCTCCTTGGAAAACATATCCTTTCTTGTCGAATTCACCGAGAGAAAACAGATTTCTCTTCAAATCAGGAACACACCTGACTTCAATCAACAACCTTATTGACTCATCATGGAGCTTGAATCTCACAGATCCAACACCTGCAATCTTGCAAGCTTTGTTGTTTCCCAGCAGTACTGATCCACCATCTTGATCACATAATTCCTCGAACAAGTCTTTGTTTGGAGTCATGTGCCAAGTGCAACCTGAATCCATAATCCACTCCTTCCTATAGTCACTGCTTGAAACCACAAGGACATCAGATGATTCGAAATCATCTTGAACAATGGCTGCATTGCCATTATCTTTACCTCCATGATCTTTCAGGCGTTCAGGGCACACTTTTCTTGTGTGACCCTCCTTCTTACAATGATAGCATTGAATACCAGATGCTTCGCCACTATAAGACTTCAATTGACTTTTGCCCTTCTTCTTGTCGAACTTACCATCCTTTCGCAGGAATTTGCCCTTAACGGCAAACCTTCACCAACTGTCAAAGCTTTATGCTCCTTTCGTTCATTCAAGTCCTTAGAATACATGGCTGATTGAACTTCTTCAAAGGTCAGGGATTCCCTTCCATACATGAGAGTTTCTTTGAAGTGAGCATGTGATCGAGGCAAAGCGCACAATAGTAACAGCGCTTGATCTTCATCATCGATCTTCACATCAATATTTATAAGATCAAGAATCAGCTTGTTGAACATATCCAATTGCTCAGCCAATACTTTGTCTTCAATCATCTTGAATGAATACAAAGCTTGCTTCAGGTAGAGTCGATTTACCAACGATTTGGTCATGTACAAACTTTCAAGTTTCACCCATAACCCTGATGTCGTCGTCTTCTTTGATACCTGTCGAAGAACCTTATCACCAAGACTCAACAAAATTGCGATGTGTGCTTTCTCGATCATGGTTGTCTTCTCTCTTTCCGTTAACGCAGCGCTCATAGTCGTCGCTCCCTTCAACGCTTCCAAACAACCCTGCTGAACCAGTAGGGCTTTCATCTCCAAGCGCCACATACCGAAATCGTTCACTCCGGTGAATATTTTAATCTCATACTTTGTTGAAGGCATCTTATCCACGCTCACCGCACCAATTTGTTGTGAATTCAATGTCAAAAACGAAGTATAAACTAAGGAAAGAATAAAGAACAAGGAAGAAGAAGAACACAAGAATTGGTTATAACTGCTATTCTTTTACTTTCTCTTAGAAAACAAGATTACAAGTTTACAAGAATAACAAATAACCTCACTCACCCTAAATTAGGATTTGCAGCATGCAATGATGAGAGACTAGTATACTATTTATAATAAAACCTAACATACTAACTAATGGGCTTTTACCACAAGGCCCATTACACAAGTTAACTTAATAAACAAGCTAACTTAACAAATTAGGGTTTACACACTAAAATCTACTTTAACATGCTAACAACCCTAGCATCTTCCACACTAGCATATGAACAACCCTCGACTTCATACTTAATCATGTCGAACCAAGAAGCTACCTTTCGATCATACTAGAGTTCGATCTAATATTTCACAAAAGATAATGTTTATTGCAAGTTAAAAGAACGCAGGTTAATGGAAAGTAATATACTTAACATTGAGATCTTTTGAAGTATAGAATTTTCCTAAGTTTAAGATGTTCACAATCTTTATCAAGTTTAGTATGATTTAATATCAAAAGATTTCATGAAGAATAATATATTTGAAAGTATGAAGTTATTTTTTTTCATTCACTATTCGAAAAACGTTTAGACATGAAATAGGCCAATGAGAATAATATCAATAATATCAATATGTTTAGAAGTTCATTATCTTCATCGTGTTCAAAATAGTCACAAATTTATTCAAGTGATTAATTCTCAAAACAAAAATGAAGAAGCAACTTCCTTCAATCCATCTCGCTACAAATGCAGTAAAAAGAGTCACATAAGGTCAAATTATTAACAAAATCATAAGAAACTTGAGAAGTTGGACAAAAGACACAAAAAGCTCAAAAGAGAGAAAAATGTACATTGTATGAAATGACAATAAAATTGTTATCTGAAAGAGTCAATAAGTTGGCTTATGTCTCAAGGAAAATCACGAATAAGACGAGGTAAACATTTTTGAAACTGAACCTAAATTTTGACTACTCTTAATTTGTAAACTAGATGATGATTTTGTTAACAATTTAGTGTGGGGAAGAAGTCGCACATTGATTAGAAAATAGAAGTTTAACACTTTATAAGTGAGAGAACCCACACACCTATCACCTTAAGATTTTGGGTGAATATGTGGTGTGTCTCTCACAAAGATGTGTCCCAGGTGTAAAATGATCTCTAGTTGGGATTCTCCAAGTAGCCTCCAACAATGATATCAGAGCCTTTGGTTTCGAGTCAAGTGACCGACTTACTTGTATCGAAAATACTCTACATAGGTGGTGGATAGGAGGTGTTCAGTTAAAAAGTGTTAACGGCGGTACGAGTGTATGTGGAAGAATGAACATTGTGTATAGACTCACACTTGAGGGAGAGTGTTGAGAATCAAGTGTGAGGAAGAAGTCTCACATTGATTAGAAAAGAGAAGATTGAGCACTTTATAAGTGAGAGAACTCACACACCTATTACCTTAAGTTTTTTGATGAATATGTGGTGTGTCTTCCACAAATGTGTGTTGCTCAAAGGATAGTCAAATAAAGTAAGAATGCTCCTCGCTCGACCAACAAATTTAACTAAATTTTATAAAATTGTTTCTAACTCTAAGAAAATTATTTCTTCTCTTGAATAAAAAATAATATTTTAAACAAGGAAATAGAAATTTGACATTATTTTAGGAAATAAACATGGGTCTTATGGAAAAATTGGTTTGGGCTATTATCCAGAAATTCATGAAAAATATTTCAAAAATTATTTAGTTTCCAATAACAAATTTAGTAGTCCTTTTATAGAATAGGCTTTTGTATAGAAGAAAAGTTCATACATTCTTTATTTGCAATAAAAGGATAAATAATTCTGTCGTTGGTGAAAAGATAGGGATTTCAAAGGACATTATTCCTAAAACTAGTTCTTAAAGGATTCAAACTGATTTTGGTACTAAAGACAAAAGCTTTTTTTTAAGGTGTGCTTAAAGGTCAAAAATTCAATATGGTAACAAAATTCTAGTTCAGCCTGGTGGGAGAACGGAATGTGGAAACTCGTACTTGTAATAAAAATTGTTGCATTCTGTTGTGAATTCAATGCCACGAACAAAGTATAAAATAAGGGATGAATAAAGGACAAGGAAGAAGAGGAGAACACAAATATTGGTTATAACTGCTATTCTTTTACTTTCTCTTAAAACAAGATTACAAGTTTACAAGAATAACAAATAACCTCTCTCACCCTAAATTAGAATTTGCAGCTTAGCAATGATGAGAGACTAGTATGCTATTTATAATAAAACCTAACATATTAACTAATGGGCTTTTGTCCACAAGGCCCATTACACAAGCCACTTAATAAACAAGCTAACTTAACAAATTAGGATTTAAACACTAAAACCTAGTTTAACATGCTAACAACCCTAGCATCTTCGACACAAGCATGTGAACAACCTTCGACTTCATGCTTAATCCTGTCGAACCAAGAAGCTACCCTTCGACCATACTAGAGTTCGATCCAATATCTCACAAATCTCCACCTTGGATCTAACACTACAACATCAAGGAAACAAACTAGCTTTCTTCGTGCAGCTTTATCAGCTGCATACAATGGAAAAACTTGCAACTCGGCAATGTCTTGGTGATCATATCAGCAGCATTGTCTTCAGTCGAAACCTTCAGCACTTGGACTTCTCCACGCTCGATTACTCCTCTGACGAAATGCAGTCTCACATCAATGTGCTTAGTTCGCTCATGATAGGCTGAATTCTTCGACAGGTGTATTGCACTTTGACTATCACATTTAACAGTGATACCTCGACCTTGAAGTTTCAGCTCCTTCGCAAAACCTTCAAGCCACAATGCTTCTTTCACAGCTTCAGTTAGGGCAATATACTCTGCTTCAGTGGTTGATAGAGCAACAACATTCTGAAGTGTTGCTTTCTGTCATACCCCAAAATTTGCCCACACTTTTTAGTGACAAAAATTTTTGAAATTACTTTCAAAATTGGATTTTTATAAAATCTTGGATTCATTTACATTGACATCCTGAATTTTATAAATATTCGATTTAAAGTCTATTTTAAAATATAATGGTTTACTCTTAAATTATTTATATTTTAATAAATAGCAAAATGCTGGCCGATGCTATATACTTTCAATTGGCTTTTTATTTTAGACAAATAACATAGCACAATTGGTAAGGAAGTAAAGCTTGCACTTTCTACCCTCATTCTTCACCAACAATTATCTAACAACCCTTAACAATTTCTCACAATTTCCATTCACAGTTTTTCAACTTTCTTTACATTTTTATTTCAAAAAAAACTTTCTTTCAATTCTCATATTTTGGCCGATGATTCTATATGAGGCCCCCTAATTTTATTTATCCTTTCCATTTTAAATTTTAATTAGTTTTACCATATGATGAATTCTGATGGTGGTTTATTTTGAAACTATTATTAATACTTTATAACTAACAATTTCACTAATCCTAATTTAACTCTCAATCTCTCTCGTACAAAAAAAATTCACACCATTTTTTATATCATTCTATGCAACTTTTCTTTTGTTTGTACATATGTTTACCACTTTAAAAAATATCCACATCTTACTAGTTATGGATACTTAAGAATTTCTTTTTTCCTGGTCTCACGATTTCGGCGAAATTTTTCATATAGTGATGAATTGTTACAGTAAACAAGATCTCCTCATAAAACAAAACCAAAACTTTGGTGTCTTTTATGAAGAAGCTATGATCATTCAAATAACAAATAATCTTCACACATGCTTAACTAGCAATTACAACATGTGTTCATATTTTTTTGTTTTGTTTGCAGTAAATTTCATGGAAAGGAAACAGCGGCCAATCCAAAGTCGCGACGTTGCCTGAATCACCGACACCCCCGTCGTGTCTCATTTTCGATCCGACATTAGTAGTGGTGCGAAAGTTTAAATCAAAGCAAAAGGTAAGTAACAGCAATTTTTGACAATCATTCATTGTATTATCTCTTCCATTTCCATTTACAGGTTTACACAAAGCCTTCAAACCATAATGGATCACAACAATTTCTGACTTGAAATCAACGGAATCAGCGCAATCGGTTTTGGCACGCATCATCGCGAAATCGTTGTTGTCGAGCTTCAGCAGATTCGGACGCGAACACCATCATCTCCGCAGGTAATGTTTTCGATAATCCCTTTACATTTAGTCATTGTACCGGTTGAGTATATATTGAGAGAATATACTGGATTAGAGAAGGTAAGATAGTGGTTGAGAGATGAACAGAAGTTTGAAAGGGAAGTTCCATCGTTGAAACAGAGAAGGAGATTTGACTGTGAGGGAGGCGGGTTATACTAGAAATTTTTTAGGTTTTTTTTCTAAATTCACTTTCATGTTTTGGGCCAAATAACCTTAAGCCCATCCGAACTTCTTCCTGCACCCTATTGTTGTAGAATACACCCCTTCCTGTGCCTTAATTGTTTTAGATTTTATTCTGGGCCTTCTCCTCTATTTTGGGCCAGCGCCTCTTTAACAAATTGCACCCCATTTATGTTTTTACCAAGCTCGTGTTTATTTGTTTCCTTTAATGGTTTTAATTTCTCTTTAATTTTTCTTTATTGTTTCAATTCATGAAAATACAAAATATAGTACAACTTTCTTCTTTTATATTAAAAACTCCAAAAAATATTTTAGTTAATTACTTTTAGAATTTAATACGTTTGTTTAGTTTAGATCTCTTTGTCATTTTTTTGTCATGATTGATCAATTATTCGTTCTATCTCTTATTATTATTTTGTATATCCATGACTAACATTTTCCTGTTTTACGAGGTACCATCTCGAGCATTGGACCATTTTGGCAACCCCTTTTATTTTTTGCATATATTGTCTTTTATTTCTGTATTTTTTTAACTGTACGTGGGTTGTAATAGTTTTAACTAGGTTTTATTTTTTTTTTGCACCTCATATTATGTATCTGCCCCAAAGCCATGTAATAGCGTAGGAACTTTATCTTTCCGCACTTTATTTTCTGTAAATATATTAACTGCTAGTAATTAGGGTGTGTATGGCAAGACTAATCAATCAATCGTTAGCTCACTAACATCAAGATTAAAATAACTGAAAATAGCACACTCTTTTTACTTGTTCACACACTCACCTCTAGGGTACGCCCCTCTTGGTTGCCTTACGAGTAATGGTCGTGTCCCTCGAATATAAAGGTACCCAATAGCAAATGTCCCTCGATTAAAATCATCAAAGATCATAGTCCCTCGATGACCCTCGAACTGTTGCCTGCGAATACATGATCTTGTCCTTCGAATTGTTGCCTACGAAATGATGATTGTCCCTTCGAATATTGCTAAAGGTACCTCTACTTGTTGCCTTCAACGACTTCCGATGACCCTTCGATTGTCTCGCACGTCCAATAAAAAAGAACTACCTACCCATAAATGGTATGGTTAGTCCTAGGAAATTTAAAAAGTATAGAAAAGACAAAAGTATAGGGTAGTGCTCCTAGTTTGCTTGCTCAAAGCAAAGAAATTGTTTTTCACACCTCTTTCAAAAACAAAGGCTACGCTTTTAAGCTAAAGTCCTTTTTTCTTCAAAAATGTCTTTTTCAAACAAACAGTAAACAAACATGAGCTAAGCAAACTAAGAGCCCACAGAGAACTGTGGATGAAAAGGGTGCTTACACCTTCCCTTTTCATAACTTACCCCCCGAGCCCGTTTCTTCTAAAAAAGGTCTTTTTCTGTTCTTTTTACCTTTCCTGAAATTGGACAAAATAAAAGTCGGTGGCAACTCTTGCTCACCGCAACATTTGTTGCATATTGAAAATAATAAAGTCAGTTCACCGTATTACACTTTCCAACTAATTGCAGTGCCAAACATAGTGAAAACATATCCAGAAATAGATTTTCTGGAATCCATACAACCTGCATAATTAGAGTCGACATATCCTCCTATTACTGCTTTACTATCTTCACCCAAGGCTCCATCATAAATTAGGACTCTATTCAGAGACTCATTTATGTACCTTAAAATCCACTTCAATGCTTGCCAGTGAGCCTTTCCAGGGTTCGCCATGTACCTGCTTACAAGACTTACTGCATATGCTATGTCGGCTCTAGTACCGACCATAGCATACATCAAAGAACCAACTATATTAGCATATGGGATGCCATTCATATAGGCTCTTTCGACATCAGTACTGGGACACTGATCAATACTCAGCTTGAATTGAGGGTTTGTTGGAGTCACAACTGGCTTCGAATTCAACATACCAAATTTTTCGCGAATCTTTCGTAGATATGCCTCTTGAGATAAGCATAACTTCGACTTCTTTCTATCTCTTCGAATGTCAATTCCAAGAATCCTGGAAGCAGCTCCCAGATCCTTCATATCGAACTCCTTATTGAGTTCAGCCTTCACCCTCGTCACATCTTCAACATTGTTGCTTGCTATGAGAATATCATCCACATAAAGCAACAAAATAACAAATGAATTACCAGGTCGAAATCTGAAGTAAACGCAGTGGTCGAACTGACTTCTAATAAAACTTATGCGTGCCATTAACTTGTCGAATCTCCTATTCAAATGTCGAGGAGATTGTTTTCGCCCATACAAAGATCTATTTAACTTGCACACATAATCTTCCTTCCCCTTTTCGACATACCCTTCAGGTTGCCTCATCAGGACCGTTTCATCTAGATCACCATACAAGAATGCAGTCTTCACATCCATCTGTTCCAGTTCAAGATCGAACTGTGCCACCATGGCAAGCAACATTCGAATGGACCTATGCTTCACAACAGGAGAAAACACATCATTGAAGTCGACACCTTCTTTCTGAGTGAAACCCCTTGCAACTAACCTTACCTTGTATCTTTTCGACGTCACTCCTTTAATTCCTTCCTTAACTTTGAAAATCCATTTACAACTGACTAACCTTGCCCCAGCAGGTTTCTTGATCAGTTCCCAAGTATGATTATCATGAAGAGATTTCATCTCATCATCCATGGCCTTCAGCCATTCAGTCTTATTTCGACTCCTCATAACTTCCTTGTAGTCTCTAGGTTCTTCGTCTAGAACCTCACTTGCAGAGATTAATGCATAAGCTATAAGATCTGCATACCTAAGTCTCTGAGGTGCCTTGATGACTCTTTTCGACCTATCTCTCGACAATAGGTAGTCATCGTCAGTTTCCTCTACTTCATCAGCATCTTCTGCTTCTTCGACTTCATCAGGGATATGCAATTCAGCATCAACATGCTCCACCTCAACAGGAATCTCTACCTGTTCCAGCTCTTCGTCAGATGTTTCTGTACTTCGACTAACATTATCAATTTTCTTGAAAGTCATTTCAGCTTCATTGAAAACTACATCTCGACTGGTGATACACCTCCTGTGACCTGGCTCTAGGCACCATAGCCTATAAGCTTTGACTCCTTCTGGGTATCCCATGAACATGCATTTCAGAGCTCTAGGTTCGACCTTGTCTTGCCTAATGTGAGCATAGGCTACGCAGCCAAATACTCTCAGTTTGTCGAGATCAGGTGGATGTCCTGACCAAACTTCTTCAGGTGTCTTCATATCTAACGTTGTCGAAGGACATCTGTTTATCAGATATGTTGCTGTCGAAACAGCCTCAGCCCAGAACACCTTCGTTAACCCCACACTAGTCAACATGCATCTGACTCTCTCCAAAATAGTTTGATTAAACCTTTCAGCCAAACTATTTTGCTGTGGAGTACCTGCAGTAGCTCTATGCCTTGCAATACCAGAGGTAGCACAAAAACTGTCGAATGCCTCATTGCAAAATTCAAGGCCATTGTCGGTTCTCAACCTCTTGACCTTTCTGCCAGTCTGATTTTCAACTAGAGTCTTCCAACTTTTGAAATTCTCAAAAGTTTCATCCTTAGTCTTCTGGATGAATACCCATAATTTTCTGGAATAATCATCTACTATGGATAGAAAATACCTTGCTCCTGAATGTGATGGACACCTTGCAGGCCCCCAAAGATCAGCATGGATGTAATCAAGGGATCCATGTGTTCTTTGTTTGCCTTTGTTGAACTTCACTCTTGAAGATTTTCCAAGTACACAGGGTTCACAAAACTTCAGCTTTTCGACTTTGTCTCCACCAAGCAGATTTTGTTTCCCTAATTCGACCAGACCCCTTTCACTGACATGGCCCAATCTCATGTGCCAGATTTCTGTCTTCGACAAAGGTTTCGTGGATGCAACATTTGTCGAACCACTTACAACTTCAGCCTCAAGGGTATACAAGCCTTGTTTCTTCACGCCTCTCAAGACTTCCTTCGAACCTTTCATGACTATTAGGATACTTTTCTCTCCTTGGAAAACATATCCTTTCTTGTCGAATTCACCAAGAGAAAGCAGATTTCTCTTTAAGTCAGGAACATACCTGACTTCAGTCAACAACCTTATTGACTCATCATGGAGCTTGAATCTCACTGATCCAACACCTGCAATCTTGCAAGCCTTGTTGTTTCCCAACAATACTGATCCACCATCTTGATCACATAATTCCTCGAACAAGTCTTTGTTTGAAGTCATGTGCCAAGTGCAACCTGAATCCATAATCCACTCCTTCTTAGAGTCATTGCTTGAAACCACAAGAACATCAGATGATTCGAAATCATCTTGAACAATGGTTGCATTACCATTATCCTTACCTCCATGATATTTCAGGCGTTCAGGGCACACCTTTCTTGTGTGACCCTCCTTCTTACAATGGTAGCATCGAATGCCAAATGCTTCGCCACTGTAAGACTTCGACTGGCTTTTGCCTTTCTTCTTGTCGAACTTACCATCCTTTCGTAAGAGTTTTCCTTTAACGGCCAAACCTTCGCCAACAGTCGAAGGTTTATGCTCCTTTCGTTCATTCAAGTCCTTAGAGTACAAGGCTGATTGAACTTCTTCAAACGTCAGGGACTCCCTTCCATACAAGAGAGTTTCTTTGAAGTGAGCATGTGATCGAGGCAAAGAACACAATAGTAACAGCGCTTGATCTTCATCATCGATCTTCACATCAATATTTTCAAGATCAAGAATCAGCTTGTTGAACATATCCAACTGCTCAGCCAATACTTTGTTTTCAATCATCTTGAATGAATACAAAGCTTGCTTCAAGTAGAGTCGATTTACCAGCGATTTGGTCATATACAAACTTTCAAGTTTCACCCATAACCCTGATGCCGTCGTCTCCTTTGATACCTGCCGGAGAACCTTATCACCAAGGCTCAACAAAATTGCGCTGTGTGCTTTCTCGATCATATTCGTCTTCTCCGCTGCCGTCAATTCTGCATTCATGGCTGCCTCTCCCTTCAACGCTTCCAAACAACCCTGCTGAACCAGTAGGGCTTTCATCTTCAAGCGCCACAGACCGAAATCATTCACTCCGGTGAACTTTTCAATCTCATACTTTGTTGAAGGCATCTTCTCCACGCTCACCGCACCAATTTGTTGTGAATTCAATGCCACGAACAAAATATAAAATAAGGGATGAATAAAGGACAAGGAAGAAGAGGAGAACACAAATATTGGTTATAACTGCTATTCTTTTACTTTCTCTTAAAACAAGATTACAAGTTTACAAGAATAACAAATAACCTCTCTCACCCTAAATTAGGATTTGCAGCTTAGCAATGATGAGAGACTAGTATGCTGTTTATAATAAAACCTAACATACTAACTAATGGGCTTTTTTCCACAAGGCCCATTACACAAGCCAACTTAATAAACAAGCTAACTTAACAAATTAGGGTTTAAACACTAAAACCCAATTTAACATGCTAACAACTCTAGCATCTTCGACACAAGCATGTGAACAACCTTCGACTTCATGCTTAATCTTGTCGAACCAAGAAGCTACCCTTCGACCATACTAGAGTTCGATCCAATATCTCACACATTCAAATATAAACGGTAAGTCTCACATCATTTATGAATGAGAAGAATGTTTAATTTATAAGAAAAATGATATATATACCTAATATTTTAAGATTTTGCAAAGAGATGTAAAATCATTTCGCTTATAATCCTGAAACATTGGTCTTGTTGTTACCTCTTTTTCCGGACTTTCTAGCTAGAATGATAATGATGATCCAAGTAAAAAAAAATATTTCTTCATAAAACTTGTAATAGTAAAATATGCATTTAATATGTCAATATTAAATGTGAAGGTTTACATTAAACTAAACGAAGAATCTTACCTATCCTACATAAAAAAGAATGCTGGAGTAAATGAATAAGAATGTTTCAATTGCCTTAAATGAAGGACATAAGTGTTAAGACAGTTTCAAACTACTCCCCTATTTTGAGAAAATTCTAAGATTTAAAATGGACCTTTGGAAAAAACTGCAACAACTTTAACCAACCAATTAACAAAAGACACTTGAGTATGATCTGGAGTCACCTTGCAAGTACAAAAGACACCTATCATAAAGAAGTAGTGCACAATAGAAGAAAATTATTCATTTGACATATTTCACATAATCACATTCATAAAAATCATAAAGATCATAAGATGAGGATGAACATCATCAAATATGCAAACCCATAATTCACATTCATAAAGATCAGTTTGCAAGTACAAGAAGCTGTCTAATCATCACAACAACATCATATTGGAAAAGCAATATGTCCTATTGTTAGATCTCAATCACCTAACTTGCATATAATCAATTGGATCTCCAAATACTTAAGGATGTTCGTCACGTAACATATCTCAACATGTTCATCACATAACATATTTCAGCACATTTATCACAAAACATGCTTCAACATGTTCATCACAGAACAACCATCAGTGTGTTTATCACATAATTGACTTCATGATGATTCCTAGGGGTGGCAATTGGATCCATTAAGCTAAAATCCATCCAATCCATCCACCAAAAAATCCATCCAATCCATCCACCAAATAAAAAATTAAGTTAATGGATGGATTTAATCCATCCATTTATATACATGGATGGATCCAATCCATCCAACACATTTTGATAATCCAATGGATTATTTTTATTTTATACTTTAAATGGTTAAAGTTATTTACGAGTTTCTTCAGAAAATTGAAAAATCGAATTTTTTTCTGAAAAAACCGAAAAATCGTATTTTTACGAAAAACAAAAAAATCCAGTTTTTTCGGGAAAACAAAAAAATCGGGTTTTTTCAGAAAAACGGAAAAATCGAGTTTTTTCAAAAAACGAAAAAACCTAGTTTTTTCCGAAAAACAAAAAAATCGTGTTTTTCCGAAAAACGGAAAAAATCAGGTTTTTCTCAAAAAACAATAAAGTCGAGTTTTTTTTTTTCAGAAAAATGAAAAAATCGAGTTTTTTTCGGAAAACGAAAAAATCGAGTTTTTTCCGAAAAACGAAAAATCGAGTTTTTTTTTCGAAAAAAGTCGATACTTTTTGGGGGAAAACGAAAAAAATCAAGTTTTTTTCGGAAAAAACGAAAAAAACCGAGTTTTTTCGAAAAACGGAAAAATCGAGTTTTTTTCGAAAAAATGAAAAAAATCGAGATTTTTTGGGGAAAACGAAAAAAACCGAGTTTTTTTTCGGAAAAAACAAAAAAAATCGAGTTTTTTTGGGCAACACGAAAAAATCGAGTTTTTTTTTCGGAAAAAACGAAAAAAGTCGAGTTTTTTTCGAAAAACGAAAACATCGAGTTTTTTTGGGAAAATGAAAAAATCGAGTTTTTTTCTCAGAAAAACGAAAAAAGTCGAGTTTTTTTTCGAAAAAACGAAAAAATCGAGTTTTTTTTCGGAAAAAACGAAAAAAATCGAGCTTTTTTTTTGGGGAAAACAAAAAAAACGAGTCTTTTTTCAGAAAAACGAAAAATCGAGTTTTTTTTCTTTAGAAAAACGAAAAAATTGAGTTTTTTCGAAAAAACGAAAAACACAAGTTTTTTTTGGAAAAAACGAGAAATCGAGTTTTTTTTGAGAAAACGAAAATTCAAATTTTTTCGGAAGAACGAAAAATCAATTATTTTTCAGAAAAACGAAAAAACTATTTTAAAATACGTAAATTATTATTTTTATGAAATTTTAAAAAAAATAAAATATTTTTAATTATCTTTTGGATGGATGGATATCCATCCATTAGAAATTTGTTAATGGATGGATTGGATGGATTTTATTCCTTAATGGATGGATTGGATTGGATTTTTATTTAGAGAGTTTAATGGATTGTAATGGATTAATGGATTGGTTTGATCCATCCATTAAGGATCCAATCCATATCCATCCAATCCATCCATTTTGCCACCCCTAATGATTCCTCTATTATGATCAGAATGTTACGAGGAAGACCATGACAAAGCAACTATTATGATATGTTTATTCATTATTGTTTACTGATTAGTATATGTTGATGCAGGTATGGATATATCCCCATTTTAAGAGCTGTTATTTGAATTCAGATTCTATAATCTAAACCATGCTGAGGGAAGTTTTTCATGTTTTGGATTCTATAATCTCAACGTGTCGATCAATCCTTTAAATTATAATGTATGGTTTGTATTGCAACGGCTACTTATGGTGAACTATAATACACATCAACTTGTAAAGCATGATGGAAGAGGCTGAAGTTAAATTTTCAGCCTTGACTTACAGGACAGATTTGATAACTGATACATAGTTTCTTGCATGCAAATTCAACATTTAGTAGAACAATATCAATTTTCAAGAGAAGGAACCTAGAATTAATAACTCAAAAGTGAGTACAAACTGGCCTCAAAATACATTATCTTTCATTGATGATCAAAATATAATACAAAGTATTGTGTTATTCAGAATCAGATGCTTGTACATTTATAAAGCAAGCTTCAAGTTGTGTCAAACAAGGGAAAATAAATTTCCTAAAAAACTACTGTATGAAATACAGATACAAGTATGATACAACAAGCTAGGAAAAATTGAGGGGGAGGGAAAATAAAAAATATAAAGAATCCTTGTTGGAGAGAGACAGAGAGAGAGAGAGAGAGAGAGAGAGAGAGAGAGAGAGAGAGAGAGAGAGAGAGAGAGAGAGAGAGAGAGAGAGAGAGAGAGAGAGAGAGAGAGAGAGAGAGAGAGAGAGAGAGAGAGAGAGAGAGTAATCTATCTCTTTTGAAAGTTAAAGGCCTTGATTGCAACAGCAAAAATAAATGCAAAGAGAACAGCGACTCCACCGACCACAATAGCAGACTCTCCTATGAAGTCGTGTTTGATACCAAAAAAGTCTTCAATGAAAATTTTCACATTCTTTCCGTCTTCAGTCGTCATAGTAGTAGTTATATCTCCAAATTGAGATGCAATCAATCCGTATATGGTCCATGCAACTGGACATGCCCAGTAGTACCATCTCCACCATACTGGAATGCTCTGTTATGAAAAGGTAAGAAGAGCAAAAACACAATAGTTAGCATACATATAATATAAGTTCATAAGTTCATTCAAACAGTCTTTCTGAATGTTAGTGCTTACAGGTCTTGGGACGACGAATCCTGAAAAGAGGTTCCAAATTGCATAAAATGCAGCAGCCACGATAGAAGCAACATGGTGATTTGGTGTCACTGCCACAGCCATCATACCATAGAAGGTAAAGTAGAGCAATGTGAAGTACATAAAGAATAGATACCAAAGGAATTTTTCTGCGGTCCAGTCAAATCCGATCATGGCATAGACTATAACTCCATATACCACAGCTTGAGCAAAGACATAAGGTAGCTCTACCAAAATCTGTGACGAAAAGGGAGGTGTTAATAAGAGAATTTCTAGTTTGCATACTAACCTAAGTAGTAAATAAGTGGTAGATTAGACGATGATTATAATTACCTGTGAAATTGCATAGGGTAAGGCAGAATACATTCCAGCAGCTTTTTCTCGATAAAATACAGTTCTTTCAACCGCTACCACTGGCTGCACAGAAGAAGAATTTTGTACTCCAAGGAAGAGAACAGCAGTATACATTGAACCCACAGCATTCAACAGGTCTTGTCTACTTTCGCTGCAAGACACCAAAAGGTATTAGAATTTGAATGTAAATAAACAGAGATTAGAAAATATAATGTTTAATGAATAATATGGAATTATTTTTTGATTAAAAATAGTTTGACTTACTGTTTGCCACCGAGGTCCCAAAACATTGTTCCAAACATCAAGGCTATGAATGTAGTGAAGAAAAACCTCACTGCAGTGTATGGTGGATTACGCCAATATGACCATCGTTGCTTCCATAAGCAGGCCTGGCATTGGACCAAGAAAGACTGAGAGAATTGAGTAGGGAAATATAGATCCTTTGAAGCAGGAGCAGGCTGGCCAAGTTCTTGTATGAGTTGTTTGTTTCTCCTGAAGAGACATAAAGAACAGTTTAAGCATGTTGCAAACATGACAGGAATAGCTACTATAGTTTAGATTCATATCCATATGCACTAGTTTACCTATATAGATCTGAATTTTTGTACAAGTCGGTAAAATCAACACCCAAATTAAATTCTTGTGCTGTACTTGAAACTTCCAACATCCATGTTGCTGGGTTATATCCGTCTTTGATTTTACTCACCCCGTCAATGCTCTGGACAAAGAAAGTTATTTGAAAACTTTAGCAACTAATTACAATCAAGAAATAGAGACATTGACTTGTGTAAATGTTAAACTATAGTAGAATCTTACCTCAAAATACTTGATCAAATGAGTAGAATGACGACCAAGTGGTCCAACATATATTTCTTGCCCTCCACGCTTCATGAGGAATAGCTAGAATTGCATATGAATAATATGTCAAATTCTAGCATAATAGAGAGGAAAAGAACTATAAAAGGAAGCTTTGTTTGTCATTAATATTTATTTATTATTACCATTCACTACATACCTCATCAAATGCTTCAAATATGTCAATGCTAGGCTGATGGATAGTACAGACAACTGTTCTTCCTGTGTCCACTGTGTTCCTTACAGTTCTCATAACAATTGCAGCAGCTCTAGCATCTAAACCAGAAGTTGGCTCATCCATGAAAATAATAGATGGATTAGCCACTAGTTCGACTGCAATAGTAAGTCGCTTGCGTTGTTCAGTTGAGAGACCACTAACGCCGGGCAAACCTACCAGGGAGTTACTCAACGAGTTCAGCTCCACGAGATCCATCACTTCATCAATAAACATCTGCAATCATTTGTAATGAATGTCCTTAAAGTCAGAACAATCAACCTCAAGTAGATTAAACTTTTCATTTGGAGAAATGAAACCTAAAAGGGCATATCCCTTGTGCTGTAAGCATTAACTGACCTTTCGGGTCTTGGAGTCAACTCCTGAAGGTAAACGAAGCCATGCCGAGTAAAGCAGGGACTCATAAACTGTTACATGAGGTGAATGGATATCATTCTGCTCACAGTAGCCAGAGATTCTAGCAAATGTTTCCTGCTTTTTCGGGTAACCAGAAACCTTGATGTCTCCATCAATATGTCCACCTGTTTTCCTACCAGCCAGAACATCCATCAGAGTTGTCTTTCCAGCTCCACTTACACCCATCAAAGCTGTGAGAACACCAGGTTTGAATGCACCACTAACACCCTTCAAAAGTACTAATCTGTCCTCTGAAACACCTTGCTCCTTCATTTCCTGTCAGTTGAAAATAGAGTTAAGTTAGAAAAAAAAAATTGTCTTACTGAATATGAGTTGAGTTGGATATCTAAATGTCGAATGTATCACTTTGTGCGAGTCTTACCGCTGGCATATCAACAGAATATACAATATCATCAAAAGTGATCGAATGTGGTTCAAATGGAAGAACCATTCCTTTCTTCTTTCCATGGCTGGAGTCTGATACAGAATCACCTCTTCCTGAACTTTCTGAAAGAGAAGAGAAAAAATGTTCAGCTACTAAAGTATATGACAAACTTCTATATGTTTGCTATCATGAGTGATATGCATATAATCAAGAAGGCTCACCTATGCGTGGTAATTCAACTTCTTGTACGGTCCTGTCATTAGAAGAAACATCTTCTGAATCTTCTGGTATTGTTGCTTGAGGCTTATCAAATGGGCCTAGTACAGCGAGAGCCACAGCAAACACCACGTTGAAAAGGAACACAAATCCAGCCAATCCCGCGACACCGATCCAGTACCAATATGAATGTGGGAAGAACCCACGGGTATCAAGATATTGTTTTCCCAAATCAAAAGTAGCCTATAGGTAAGTATATAATAAAATAAATCAGGCATGTAAATTTCTCAATAAAAAATTAGATGTATTAAGAAGTTGCAAGCAAGCTCAAGAAATTACATTGTGCCAACCGTGTCCAAGAAATTCATTGGCCATCAAAGCATTTTGCCCATACATCAAAGGTGAGATCCAGTAACCCCAAATCCACCACTTCTTGATATCCTCTGTTACATTAGCAATAACATTCAATAAGCATCAACTAACTAAGGTTTCATTTCGTCACAAGAAATTAGTTTTCAATTTTGGTTAAAATTTAATGTGTTATTCAATTTAACTTACTTCTTGAAAGAATGAAGCCACCCAATGCAAGAAATGTGAGAATTGCGAAGGACCCAAATGTGTTGGCAACAATCATGTTTCTACCAAGTGCTGCGATGGCTCGGAACAATCCAGAAGCCATCTGACTCAGGAAAATCACTACAAGGAACTGCTTGAGCAACCTGCCCAAAATTCAAGACTTCACATCATTAGTAGCATGCTAATGCAGACTAGATAGTACATGTGGCATTCAATACTAAATGCTCCTAACAGAATAAAAGCGACTTTTTTTACCTTTCAACATTTGGATCAAATCCAATAACGTAGTAGGTAAGAAACACCCAAAGAGAAGCTTCCATTAAAGTAATGGGAATCTTGAGAATCCACGCAGGAATAGCATATGCCCATGAGGGATAAAATAGAAGGTCTCGTTGCTTGTAGAAAACAGGAAGCTTAGCAATGGTCATAGAAATCTCAGACATTCCATTGAACATAATTGTCATAAGTGTGAAAAATAAAGCACCAGCATAAACACCCGCATCATCCTGATTATTGTGGTGCATCTCAGTACGAAAAAACAGTGTCATTGCTATCAATGCCATGACGAAAAGCTGAAAAATATATATCAAGAGCAATATGTTTAGTCACTCAAAATCATAATCACAGAATGCATAGATGAAAAAGAGTAACTTTTTACTTATTTATAATAAAAAAGCTAGATAGATTCCAAACCTGAGTTAGCTTGAAGATGTAAACAAATGAATTCCTTTTCATGAGCAAATACTCTCTTGAGAAGTTAGCCTTTAGAAGCTCCGTCTTGTTAAGACCATACTCTTTGGTGGTCAAAGCAGCTGGATGGCTCTTTGTCTTGTCAAATGGAACGGAAAGCTCCTCAGCAAGTTTCCTACCAATGTGGAATGATTGAAACGCCTCAGCGAATTGAGTAACAGTTACAAATCTGTATGGTTGATCTCTGCGCATCCAGTACTGAGCTTGATCCTTTTTTGATGTTACTTCTTGAAGAAAATCAGCAACACCTTTCCTGTCAGGACATTTGAAACCCATTGAATCAAAAAAGTCGAGAACATATTCACGGGGGCCATGGTACACGATTTGTCCATCGGAGATTAAAATAATGTCATCAAAAAGATCATAAGTCTCAGGTGCTGGCTGGAGCAGTGATATAACTGCAGTTCCATTCATAATATGAACATATTGCCTCAGAGAGCTCACAATCTGGAAAGTTGTAGAACTATCAAGCCCAGTAGAAATTTCATCCATGAATAATGCATTTGCTGGTCCAACCAACATCTCTCCTGTAGTGACACGCTTCCTTTGTCCTCCAGAGATACCACGCAACATTTCGTCCCCCACCATGGTATCGGCACATATATCCAACCCCAAAATCTGCAAAATAATACAATGTCAAACTTAATACCTTTGGCTTATAAGAAAATTCAACAAACAACACGAAGCAAAACCTTATTATAGCATGCAAGACATGATAGAGCCTATGCAAGGACAAATACTAATTGGGAGCAATCAATTCAAACTACAAAATGAGTTTAATTTTGATACACTGTCATTTTAAAAGTTTTACACTGTCAACATATAAGAATCAATCGTATGTATCCCTTAAGAAGTACTTATGATTGAAGTCAAACATTTTCAATTATCTGGAGATTATGAGAGGATAGAACTAATTATTGAACTGTATTTTAGTATATTACCTTGAGTATATAATCTGTTGAAATGCTATACTCCTGTCCTTCAGTTGCAATTGCCTATTATATCGAAATACAATTAGATATGCAAAGAGGTAAAATAATCCCAACGACTATTTCAAGACTGGTAATAGCTTCTTTATGTATACCTTCATGTAGACATCGATATCCGGGTCAGGCTTGATATTTGCTGCTTTCTCTCTTCTAGACAACTCAGAAAGCATGTCTGTGGATCCCAAGTAAAAACAAGTCAAGTTTTATGCACATCCCAAATTAGATATTGAAAACTGAACCGGTAAAAATTGACTAACCGTAACGTGATCCAACTCCTTGGCACCTTGCTGAGAAAGCCAAGGTTTCTCTCACAGTCATTTCTCCAATATGAACATCATGCTGGCTGATATAAGCAGCAGTTCTTTGAGGTACAAACTCATTTAGTGCATGGCCATTGTAAGTCACACTCCCAGATAGCTGTATGAATTAAACATTGTTACAAGATTAGATAACTTTACATATATTAAGTAAACTTTTTTAACTACTAATGAATTATACGTCGATGACGTTGATGATATTAAATGGAAATTTGATTTACCTGAAGACTTGGATCAAGCTTTCCAGATAAGGCTAAAAGGAGTGTAGTCTTTCCTGAACCAGGAGGACCTAAGAGTAGTGTCATCCTTCGAGGTTTAATAATTCCATTAACATCCTTAAGAATCGCCACATGTCTCTTTTTGCTAGGGAGAATATGGAGAACATTCAATAAACCCTGAAAACAATGAAAGACTTCAACTTATGAGACTCAACAACAATAAACAAAACAGATCTAAGAAGAAAAAGTATAATTTCTGATCACTCCTTACCTCTACAACATTAGTAACAGCATTAATGAAACTAGGCAAAGCTCTACTTCCCACAAAAGCTTCCGCATCAATTTTCAAGTTCTTATATCGAACTTCAATCGTCGGAATATCAAGTCCAACTCTATAATAAGAAGCAAAAACACAAAACACAATGAGTTATGAAAACACACATGTCCATAATCTGTTTTCAAAAGCTATCATAAACAGTTTATTGAAATAAGCTGAAAACAGCACATGAACATATGATCCAAACATACATTTATTGAAATAAAATAAAAACAACTTATAGCTTATATAAGAAAACAGATTAACTCGATTTCATCTCATATTAAAGAAACACCTTAAATAATAAGCACTTAATTAACCTGTAACAGAAAACTGGATCTTATAGTTATTTACCTATCAACTCTTTCCTTGACCTTCAAGAGAAACCTTTCATTATCCTGTTCAGCAACCTTAACCAACCTCTCCAGAAGCTTCTGCTTCTCTTGAAATCCAATATCAGTAACATCAACTTCAGTTGCAACTCCATGTGAAGCAGTTAAGAGACCTTTTCGCAAACGGTTGTAAGTAGGTAGTTTTTCAAGTGCCGCCCATTTAAGCGCTTCTTCGTCATCTTCTTCACGTGATGATTTAGAGAAAACCTCAACTCCACTGTTTCTCCATATAGTTGAACTTCGAGCTCGTAAACTGTTCGTTGCTCTGTATATATCAGTTCCTTCCATTCTCGCTGTTTTCAAACAGCTTCAACGCAAAGCTTGTGTTTCCTCAACGCGATTTTAGTTATAATGATTGTGATTATGAAAGTTGAAACCAAACAAGGCGCTATCACCGAAAGAATCAATTAATAATTAACTTAAAAAAAGAAAGAGAGAGTTATTTTTTGTGTTTACTATTAAAAGGTTAGTGAAAAGGTGATGAAAATGAATGAGAAAATATGAGTGTATTTATACGTTTGATGAGAAATAGATTTAAGTCAAACGTGATTATTTGAGAAAAGTGATTAATAAGAAAAGTTACAAGGAGGTCAACAATGGGAACCGGGAAGAAAAAGGAGAAGAAGGGTCAAATAAAGTAAGAGGAAAGTTCTGTGTTGTAACGTGTTCTTTGTTCTAAAGTAGAGAACACGGGTTATGATGAAATAGTAATTTAAATATCATTTATTGATTCAAAACTTTATTATAATAATAATGTGATAATGTGTAGATTATATAAAATAGAAGGGAAAAATGTTTATTCATTTTATATAAAGAGGGGAATATTATTGTGTCTGTAGCTGTTAATATAATAATATTATTATTACATGATTAAACACAAGGCGGCTACGCTTCCTCATTGTCATTGATTATTGTTATTATTATATTATTATTAGGCACGTTCATTATTTGAATTTATTTTTATTCTATTTTTGAAGAAATTTTTTGAAGTTGAGAAATGAAAAATAAAATATTAATGAGAAACGGAAGAAAAAAATAGTACACGAGAAGAACGTTGGATTTAAAAAATTGGTAGTTAGAAGTTGTTTAAGGACCTTGACTAAATGACCAGTACAGGTGTAAAGTTAGGGAAGATACATGTTATTTTCACATTGTTTCAAATTTCAACATTGAGATGAAAATTTTGTATAGATTTCAAACGGAACAGCACAAGAATCATTTGAGATACATGTAAGTAAATTTAATGAAAAGAAGTGTCAATCAATACTTACAATCAAATTAGTAATAGAATATTGACATTTGGACTTCTAGATGGAAAGCAAATTAACATGACTTTTGTCAACAAATTCAAGTTGGTTAGTGAAGTTCGTCTTTGCCTTAAAAGGAAATGCCTTGTGGACCAATTGGTATTCAACTTCTAGATATTGGATAATTAATTGAATTTCCTACAAAATCATTATTGCTAATAATGGTGCTTAGAAGATAATTTTTCCTTCATTCTATTTTTTAAACAAACCAAATAAACAGAAATTCTCTTCATAATTATGAAGTCAAGAGTATTAATGTGGAATAGACGTATTTTAAATAAATCTCAATAAAAATGAACACTTTTAAAAATAAATTATTTGAGTATTTATAGAATAAATGTATTTCATAAGCAAGGTTTAGCAATGTATTCTAGATTAATTGGGCTTTTTGAAGTGTTATACCTAATAAATTGAGTGAACATGTCTTTTAGTTCGGCGGAATGTGTTTGAGTGGTCGTAAAAGAATGGGTAGATTTAACTTAATTTGGTTGATGTTGATATGGAAGATCAAGAACTTAATCATATTTCAGCGCAATATATTTAATTTTGACACTTTGTTGGAATACTGTTGATATTATAAGAAGAAGAGAATTGGGAAAGAATATTTTCCATTATGCTTGAATAAATGTTACATATATGAAACTGTTAATGTGAGGCTTATTTTATCTGTTCACATAACTAACTCTTAACTAAGATAACATATAGTAGTTATGTTGATACCTCCTCACAAGTTAATATATATATATATATATATATATATATATATATATATATATATATATATATATATATATATATATATATATATATATATATATATATATATATATATATATATATATTTCTTCCGTTTCTTTTTATAAACAAATTTTATTTTTTTAGGTTTATTCAATAAATAATATATTTAGATTACATACAAATTAGATACATTATTTATTGAATGAACTTAAAAAGTAAAATTTACTTATTTATAAAAGAGAATGGTGGAAGTAATTTTAATTTGAACAAAAGAGAGTTAAACAAAGGAGAATGTAACAGTTTGGTTAATAAATCGCCTAACTGCGTGCTAGAAGGCACAGGAAGTAAATGTACCAGCTTCGAAGTTAGCTTTTTTCGTATCACATGGCAGTTTAATTCAATATGTTTGTTGTGTTAGTGAAAAGTAGGATTGTGCGCAAGGTAGATGGCAGATTTGCTATTATAATATATGGATGCAAAGTCGAGAAACGTGATATAAAATCTGTAAAAAAGATGGCATAACCATTGTATTTCACAATTAAGAGAGGCTAGTGCCTGATACTCCACTTCAGTAGAGGATCAAGAGATAGTGTTATGCTTCTTTAAACGCCATAATAGAAGAGAATTGCCAAGAAGGACACAAAAGCCAATAACTGATTTCTTGGAATCAGGACATCGAGCCTAGTATCAATCAGCACAGCCATGGAGTTTAAGTGGACTAGAGCTGGAAAATAAAATGCCTTGTGCAGGGAAAGCTTTCAGGTATTGTAGGACACGAGTAGCAGCTTGATAATGAAGGAGCAAGAAACACAAGAAAGAGGGGTTTGAATTGGGTTGCACCAAGTATAATCTTTTTGCAACTCAAAACACAAGGTTAACAAGTGAATAAAAATAGATGAACACAATTATTTTTATCCTGGTTCACAGTTAACGAAGTTACTTTAGTCAACCCGTCTGGGTAATTTTGCCTTCTCAATATGAACTTAATCCACTATAACCAAACTGATTATAGACAACCACAATAACCGCAACCAATGCCTTCTTTAAACTCCTGACTAGCACATAGCCTTCTTAAGGAAACAACCACAATAAGCTCCGATCAACCTTGCTGACAACCTCAACAAGTTCAATTGATCCTAATTACTGTGACCGCAGCCACAGTCTTCTCAGATCTTCTAACTAGCACCTAGTCCCCAAAGGAAACATTCAACCATGTTGATTAAGTGTGTGTATTACAAAGATGCTTTTAATCAGAAGATTACACAATATTTAAGTACAGCAACACAAAAGTGTTGATAAGAAAGATATGAATAAAAACTCCTTGCTAAAAATACAAAACTATACAAAGAATTTCTCTAACATAGTTTGTGCAGCTCTTTGGTTTAGTTTTGTAGAACTGACTCGTTGATTTCTAATTTTTCCAATTGATTGCTTTATAGAGAAGGATAGATCCGTTAGAGGGTAGAATAGGAAATGCAAAGTACAACTGTAAACTCCCCAACGATCATGGTGAGAATGGTAGATAACAAGTACAGGTTGGATTCTCCTTATAACACCTTATAAGAGTAGAGGTCACAATTTACATTATTACTTTTGTGCCCATCATCACACGCAAGTTATCCTTGATCTTCCAAGTCTTCAGAGGCTTCTGATTATATGTTGATTGAAGCATGTTTTAGATGATCAGAACTTGAATCGTCAAACCTAAGTCTTTTAGTCTTTAGAGCTTGTTTAGCAGAATCTTTGTCTTCAGAGTATTCAGCAATTGGTCTTTAGAAGCGATGTCTTTAGATCTTCAGAGCTCGTTCAGCAAAACCTTGTCTTCAACATCTTCAGAACATGAGACACATGAGTGAAGCTTTAGAAGGTCTCCAAAGATTCTCTTACAATGTCAGAATCAGAATCTCTTGTATTAACGTTCCTTGTGCATAGTTTCATAAGTAGCATTTCAGAAAGATGACTTTCGTTATAACACATCACTAGTATTCTTCCAGAGTATTAAGTTCAGAACTTGATGATGTCACATGCCTTCTTACTAGATTCAGAACCTGCAAGTAAAAAGCCACACACTAGAAAGAAAATTGTTAGTGTATATAATTGTTCCTTAATATAACATGTAAAGTTATCATAAAAACCTAAGCCCAGATGTGGAACCAATCTTGTTCTGACAATCTCCCCCTTTTTTATGATGACAAAACCATATATTTTGATAGAACAATTTATACTGGGTAATCACCATAAAACTCAAATTCAGACAAGTTAACCAGCTCCCCCTAAATCTGTTAATACTTTAAAATTCATTCAAGATTGTTCAAAGTCTCCCCTTGAGCCCAAGACTCACAAAATAAATTTTGAAGTACAAAATGAACTATAGAGAAAGAATACTTCTCCATTGACATCTCATCAAAGTCTGACTAGAGCTCCATAATCTTCATCTCATAACCTGGCGTACTATCAGAACACTATGAGTATCATAACCTAGTTTAGTTAGTGTCTTAATGCCAAGCATCAAACATTAGAACTTATAACGTTGGTTATCCAGAAGCTTGATTACACACCAGAAGGTAGAGGTGTCAATTTAAATGGCCAGGGCCTAATATTTAAGGCCCTCAAAATATAAGGGGCCTAAATTTTTAAAAGTAAATGAGCCCCAAAATAAATAGGGCCTTAAAATAAAGGCTCCTAAATTTGAAGTAAGGCCTCAAGGCCCAAACTTTTTCACAAAATATTTTTGATAAAAAACTAACTTTTTGATTTTTCACTAAAAAATGATTTTTTTTTTATTTTTAATAAAAAAAATTAACTTTTTTATTTTTTGAAAAAACCGTTTTTTTTATTTTCGACAAAATTCAACTTTTTTATATTTTCGAAAAAAAATCATTTTTTTACCGGAAAATCGACTTCTTGTATTTTCGTCAAAAAATAGGAATTTTGCCGAAAAGGTCAAATTTTGTATTTTTGACGAAAAACCGATTTCTTTCCAGAAAAAGTTGACTTTTATATTTTCCGAAAAATCGGTTTTTTAAATATTTTCGAAAGAAAAAAAATTATCGGAAAATTGACTTCTTGTATTTTCGACAAAAAATTAAATTTATTTATGTAAAAGTCGGTTTTTATAGTTTCGACAAAAATTGGTTTTTTTTCGAAAAAGTCGACTTTTTATATTTTCGACAAAAATCGAAATTTTTTCGAAAAATCGATTTTTTTTGAAAAAAAACCGACTTTTTATATTTTCGATAAAAAAGTCGACTTTTTATATTTTCGATTAAAAATTTTTTTTTTTTCAGAAAAGTCGACTTTTTACAGCTTAGAAAAAAAATCGATTTTTTCTAGAAAAGTTAACTTTTTTCTTTTTTGAAAAAATCATTTTGTATTTTCGACAAAAAAGTTGATTTTTTTTGGAAAAAGTCAACTTTTTTATTTTCGAAAATAAAACTGTTGTTTTTTTCGAAAAAGTCAATTTTTATATTTTCGACAAAAAATCTGTTTTTTTCCCCAAAAATATGTGATTCAAACTATTTAGTTTCAAACAAATTATAATTTGGGGCCCTTACTTAGGCCCCATAAAAAACAAAAATATAAGGGGACTTTGAAATATGGGGCCTAAAAATTATTTATTTAGTAAAGGGCCTAAAAAAGAGGGGCCATATAGGGGCTTAATTGGGCTTTTTTGACCCCTCTACTAGAAGGTGCCAAACATCATATCATCAGAAGGTTCAGAACCTGAACCAACTCCTAATAGACCATGTCTTCTTACCGTGTCTTGGACCATATCGTAGACCACGTCTTCTAATCATATCTTAGACCACGTCATAGAATATGTATTCTAACCATGTCTCTTGACCATGTCTTAGAACACGTCTTTAGACCATGTCTTTTAGAACATATCTTCTGACCATGTCTTCAGAAGGTTCACAACCTTGAAATAGTATCAGAACAAGAGAAGACTTACTACACTTCTAAATTGTTCGCAACTTCTGAAGTATCAGAGTCTGGTCCTTCAGAACCTTAGTTACAACTGTTTTCGGATATTCCACGACTTCTGAACAACTTTGTAAAAAATCAAACGTTGCAGAAGCATGTGTTTAACATTATTTCAGAAAATTCACAACTTCTGAACAAAATGCTTAATCATAGATTACCTTTGACTTGATTCCAGATAGTTTTCCAACTTCTGAAGCATCAAAGTCAAAATACCATACTTTCATAAAGTTCACAACTTCGGAACAATAGGTGTTATCAACATATGATCACCTTAATTTCAAACAGTCCACGACTTCTGAACAATAAAGGTAACTGAGCTTGATTTAACCATATTTTTCAGAAATTTCACAACTTCTGAAACATATGTCGTATTAATGCACACGTGTATTTGAATCAGAGTGAGCTTGTGGAATATCAGAGCATAGGTTCACAACCTCTTTTCACATAAAGCTTATAACTTTTGAACACATCACAGGGTCAGAGAAGAAATAACTTTCAAGAGAAGTAGAATAACACATTAAGATCCGTTTTAGACAGTTCACAACCTCTAAACAACGACGTCTTTTCTAACAGAAGCTTTTAGCTCTTCAAAGCAACTTTTATTCATCCTTGATCTTGATTACGTCTGTTGATGCTAAACATCTTGATAATGTCTTATGACGTTAATCTTCTTAGGATCTTTTGATTCCATATGGTCTTAGACCAGATGATGATTTTCTGATTGCTTAGCCAAATTACATGTCTATTAAAGCCAGTGAACTTTTACAAAGTTCCTGAGTCAAACATTGAACATGGGTTAGTAGTAACAACATTATATATCATGTTTAACATGTTTGGGCTTTGAGCAAGAGATTAGATATTATCAAAATCATTACTTTTTCTCCCTCTTTGTCATTATCAAAAAGGCTTTTAAAGACAAAGAAAAAAATAAATGTTTGGGATAACTACTAGGAAAATAATCATAGGAGTTGTGAGCACACTTCCCAAAGAATTAAGGAAAAGAACATCGTTGTATTAAAATGAAATGGAACCAGATTACAAAAGCAATACAGCCACGGAAATATCAAAGACTAAAGACTTTACATTTATCTTTATTGAGGCCATATACAGGTCCATTTCTTCAAACAATGCCAATAATTCCTGCCTTATAGGAAATTTCAGACAAAACTCTTCCATATGATATGAAGGATTGGTATTGGCTTCTTGAAACAACCACATACTCTTGCAGAAAGTTGAAGATAGTTTGAGAGAGGTTCACATGTAGGTTATTGACCAAGAAGTAGATGAAGAAACGATCATCATGAGACAAAATGTGTTTGTTAACCATTCTTGGAGGAAAATTAGGTAACAACAGCTTAAACCACATTTTTGGAATGGGTAGAAAATTTTCAGGGTTGGTGGATTCATATAAAGATGAGACATCAAGAAGAGAAACTAGCTGCTCGACAAAGGAATACTGAAAAAGAAACTGTTTAATAGTGAATCCAGTTTCTTCACAACCGACAGCCTTAGCTATAGATGACGGTGTGATAAAGATAGGAATGTTGTGGATCCGAGATATAATGACACTATCATCATACCTTACATACGCATTTTTCCATAAATATTTAACCAGATGAACGTAGATGGGTTTCTCCAGTACAGTGAAGTAGTTAGACCAATCCTGAATATGCATGATGAAGGTGAAACATGGAGCAACCTCTTTTAGACGAAGAATCTTATTTTTCACTTCCGAGATGATTTCAAAAATATCTTCATTGCCAGAGAAAGTTTTTAGATACATGATGGACTAAAGACAATGGAATACAAGGAGTGAGGAGATATAAGAAGAAAGAAAGGAAACGTGACTAACTGGAGAAAATATTTTTCAGGAAGTGACAAGATATAATGAAATCAGAAAGTGTGCTAACATGATTTATTTTTAGAAAATAGGTGACCCAAAAAATGTTAGACAATTAATATACCTTTCTGATATAGTGTCAGATGGATGAGTAAGTGTATATACATATAATTAGAATAATAAATGATTAAAAAATGCAATAAAAACTTTAACGTCGGAAGGCCTATTAAGAGAGAACACTTTTTACTCTGAACATGTGACCATGTTTAAATGTTTCAGAATAAAGATAAGTCTATCTTCGGCAAGGGGTTTTGTAAAGATATTAGCCCATTGATGGTCTGTATCGACGAATTTTAAACATAATCTCTAATAAAATGATGTTTGATAAAATGATGTTTGATCTCAAAATGGTTCGCTCTAGAATGTAAAATGGGGTTTTTAGATAAGCAGATGGCATAAGTGTTGTCACAGAAGATAGGAATGTTATTCTCAAAAATTTGATAATCCTCTAACTGACTTTTCATTCAGAGGATTTGTTTATTGCAACTAGAAGCATATATGTATTCTGCTTCAGTAGTTGAGAGAGCTATAGTAGACTGTCTCTTGCTGGACCATGATATTAAGTTTTTGACAAAAGACCATGATATTAAGTTGTATCCAAGAAATTGACAGCTTCTAGAAGTACCTTTTCTTTCTAGTCCCTCATAAGCATAGTCAGCATCATTTTTTTTTTTGCTTTATGCACTCTGATTCTAGGTGAATGGGCTCTAATAATCCATAGTTTGTGCCGAGAAGTCATGATACTGGCCAAGTATTATTCCTACTAGAAATCGAACTCGATATTCCCTAAACTTCTCATCCTTAACAGGAGCTCGTTTACTACTCGAGCTCAATTGATAAAATATTTTCGTAATCAAACTCAATCTCTAATTAAAACATTTTCTTACTACTGAAAATGAAATCACTGTTTTTGTACAGAACAATGCTTTTTTTTTGGATAACCCATAATCAAATATTATTAGTTTGATTTAGATTTTAGATTACACCAAATCACATCATAAAGTCACCCAAGTGGTGTATTATATTAGTATTTAATTTGTTTTTTCTAATTAAATTTGACTTCTAGATGGAAGAAAAACAGCCTATGTCGCATTCATGAATCTCTCTCGATGGCCTGACCATGTTCAACATTTATCACCTAAATTACTTAAATACCCCTTTCCTTCTAGATAATCTTTTCATCATCACGAGTTCATAGTTTATTTTTCAAACGCTATTTTAAATAGTGTTTTAGCTTATAGTTTATAGCTTATTTTTTCTTCCATTAATACCCTTATAAATTTTAATTATTTTAAATATGTATTTAATTATTAATTAATAAATGTTTTTTATTTTATTTTATATTTATCAGCTAGTTAAATCGCTAATTTTACCAAACACTTTAATTAGCTTATCAATTATCAGACATCAGTCATCAATTATAAGCTATTAACCATCAATCATCAGCCACAAGCTAACTTATCACCCAACTGCTAATTTTATCAGACATAGTCTATCTTATCTTTATAATTTAATAATTCATGTATCTATACAAGATTTACACTCTGTTTGGTATGAGTGAAATATGAAAGAGAGAAGTAGCAGAGAGGGAAGTAGATGAGAGATACCCAACTTCTCTCGTTTGGGAGAGCAGAGAACTAGCGAAGAGAGAGAGAAATTGCGTGGGACCCATACATTTTCTGATTCTCTCACCCATGCGAAGAAAGGAGGAGAACTACTCATTTTTCCATTTATGCCCTGCAAATAAAAACTCTTGTTTCATTATTCACTCTGTGCTTGTTTCATTATTCAACAGTGTATTGTACATAATGTTCCTCATGCCACTATTTTTTAAAAAATTGATCATTAATATTATTATTTGAGTGAAAGGTGTTAGTGATGAGATTAATATGTAGCTTGATGGAAAAAAATAACGTTTCTCGTAGCATATTTAATTTTTTTTTATAAATGATAATGAGGTATTTTAGAAAGACAGAAATAAATTGATTAAATAAAACTAGACGTCTACCCGTGCGATGCACGGATTAATTTTATAGGCTTATTTTTATAAATTATGTTATTTAAATATTATTTTTGAAATATACTCATAAATTAAATGATAAAATATATAATGTTTAATTCAAAGTTGAGAATGTAGAAAAAATTGATTTTGAAAACTCAAAATATAAAGATGAACCTAAAATTAGTTGTTAAAATGAGCTATGACTTTTATAATATAAGTTTTATTTATTTATGCTGCGTACAATGTTTTAATAAATTATTTTTTTCCTAAAAACAATTAGATTTTAAACATTTATATTACTTTGTTTTATGAAAAATAATAACATTACCTAATTTTTTTTTTAAATGCAAGTGTATCTAAATGTTATTATTATTATTTTCTAAAAAACTAAAAAAAACATTATTTTTTAAGATCCTAAAATTAGAGAATAAATTATGACCATCGGAAAATTTATTAATAAAAACATTAACATTATTATCATTTGAACATGAATATAAAAAACTATTGAAAAAACTAATAGATTAAAAAAAGATTTCATGTTTGAAAATATGTAATGAAAAGTGTAATAGATTAATAAAGATGATAAGTTAGGTTTAGATATAAAATGAGTTAGTGATGATAATAGTAATTAGAGATAGAATGATCAACATGAATTGAATTAATGGTAAAATAAGAAAGAAAAATAAGAATAATAAAAATAGATGAAGCAATGAAGTTAAGAAATCATTAAAGGTGACAACAAATAATTCATACTATTTAAACCTAAATCTATCGCAACACAAACTTTTGAACAATTTCTTTATCAAAGAAATGCATTTTGTGATGATTTAAAGTTTGCCCCTATAAAAGTAAACATAACAAAAAATTAGAAAAAAACAATAAATAATACTATTGTACAAAATAATTTAAGAATACCTACATAATTGAAAACTCCTTATTTTTTTTATGAGTTGCTCCTTTCATACAATGCTAATTCCTTAAAAAAAAAACAAACAAAATACATAAGAAAATAAATGAAAACATTATAGGAGAATAAAGAGAGGGAGGAAGGAAAGAGAACCAATGTCTAAGTTATTATAAAATAAAGCACAATAAATAATACATAAAAAATCAAAATGGAAGTAGAATAAAAAGGAAAATAAAAATCTTAATTTGAGTTATTGTTTCCTTAAATATGAGTAAATAAATTAAATTTCTTATAAATAATATATTTTCTTTTGTGATGCAGTTATGGAAACAAAATACTAATAAAGTATATTTGAAAAAAAAACATTTGTACATATTAATATCCTTTCATTTTTTGACGCAGTTATGAAAACAAAATATATATAAAAAGAGAAATTTCAACCATCTCTATTTGCATACTAATTGAACCATCTATTTGAAAATTGTGAAACCAATTTGATTCATCTGCAATCATACGTGTTCACGTTAAAATATAAAAAAGTTAAACTATAGAAACAATATTTGATGAAAAAACATTAAAAAACAATAGTTTTTCAAATTAAAGATATAAAAAGTAGAATCATAGAAACAATTTTTGATGTAACAACAATGAAAATAAACTAAATTGTGATAGTTATCATGTGAAAAGCTCTCATGAAAAAAAATATATATATATATATTGAAGAAGCAAAAAAAATAGATTAAAAGATCTAAACTAAGAAAATAATGACGTTTTAAAGGAAAGACCAAAATCTAGTACAAAACAGCATCACAGTAGGCTAATTCTAGACAGAAACCACATGAGACTTAAAATCCTAGCATGAAACAACAACATTGACCTTGGTCAAACAATTCATTCAAACTACAATTATCCCAAATAATAACCAAATTAAACATCATGAGAAAATAATGAATTTGCACAAAGAAAATGGTGTGGACAACTCCCATTGAGATAAATTTATACTGAAAGCAAATTGGTGGTTATTTTTTAGAAAATGGATAGTTAGTGGGGAGTGTTATGGTTTAGTGGATTAATTTTTTAATTAAAAAAAATGAGAGATCATAAATGGAGGTAGTGGAATGAAGTTTGTGAAAATTATTATTAATTTTAATTGAAATATTAATATATTATTATATTTTTTAAATTAATTATTTAATTATTATTAATGATTAATTGAACAAAAAATTATGTGATTGTGTGGATAACTCCATTGAGATAAATAGGTGACTGGTAAGATTGGTTTTGAAATGGAATTGATGGAGTTGTTATTTTGTAAACATTAGGAAAATAGTTTTTATTTGAGAAAATGTAATTGATAGTAGACATTTTTTATTTCGAACGTGTGAATTAAGTTTTTTTAGAGACATCATTTTTATAACTTTTTTATTACTTTTAATTATATATACATAGAATTAATTATTAACTATTCATTATTATTATTATTATCAATTATTATTGAATAATTGTAATTTATGGGAGAAAAATTAGGTGTACATTGAACTTTTAATAGTTAGTGGAATGATTGTGAAAAAAATACTATTTTATTATTCAAAAAATAAAATGGCTAATTTGAATATTTTTTAAATTGATTATAATAATTAAGAAAGTGTTTTTGAAATAGTGGGAGTTTTTAATTCATTTAATTAATTAATTTATAGTTTATTAATTAATTAATTAATTTTTTATTTAATTTAATTACTCATCATTTATTAAAAGTTTTGGCGGGAAATTTTGGTGGGAAGAACTTCTAGGATTATAATTTAGTATGATGATAACAAATATTAATCAGAAATTATTAATAATTGAAAATAATAAGTACTGAAATGAATTAATATCAAAAAAATGAAATCAATTTGCAAATAGTTTTTTTACTTTTGAGGGCATTTGTGTAATTTTAAAATCAATCAACATTTCTTTCTTTTCTATTTCTCTTCTATTTCTTTTATACCAAACAATATATCAAATCTACTCTATTTCTCATATACTTCTTTCTTCTCTCACTCTTTCTCTTATACTTCTCTCTTTACCATTTCTCTTGCCAGCCAAACAAACCCTTAAAAGGGTGTGCAACAATTCTTTATTATTTAAAAATGATTCTCAATTTTTCACTGTTTTAATAACTAATGTGCGGTTCTTGTTAGTTGTGTCTTTATTAGAAAGATAAAAAATCTATTTTATATAATTATTATAGGGAGCATCATTATGAGTTGGTTCCAATTATTTAAATATTAAACTGGTACATTATTTGTACTTAAATATATAAAATAATAGTAGAAAACGTCAAAATCTATGATCTTAACTTAACAGCTTAAAAGTAAAGTGAGAAGAATTTATACAATAAATAAATGTCATTGCCAGCTCTTTTGACATTTTTAAATGCCTTATGGGCAAGGGCAATCAAGATATGTAGATTAGAAAGATCCTGTCCTCCACCCACTCTCCTAGTAAATAAAACAATCATTTATCTTTAGACAATACTAGTAATTAGTACTATTTTCTTTCACATTTATAATATTTCCTATCTTAAATTAATTAGTTTTGAATCTATTAACTTTTTAAACAATATTTTTATTTAATTCAGAACATATTTATTTTAGCTTTAAAAATATATTTTTAAAAATAATTTTATAAAGATGTATTTTAAAATATTAAAAGTTCTTTTAAATTCATTTTTTTTATAAATTAAAAACTAATTTTATATACATTATTGAATACTAAAATATAGTTGAAATCACAATTTTTTTTTTTAAATTCAATTTTTTTATAAGAAGTATTTTAAAATAATTTGAAATTTAAGTAATTTTTTAAAATTTTAATATCCAAAAAAATATAGTCAAAAGATAAAATACTTAAAATAACATTTTAAGAATGGGTTTAATGGATATGCACTGCCAGTGTAAATCAGTTTTACACTGTCATCCAATAGAAAACAAACAATTTGCCATGTCATTAAAATTTTTAAAAAATAAAAGTGTGATGGAATTGGATACATGGTTGTGATTGGTTGACAGTGTAAAACTATTTTACACTGTCAGTGCATCACCTCTTTTCTCTTTAAGAATAAAAATTAAAAAATTGAAATTTTTAAATAAAAAATTATAAATTTTTTAAACATAAATATATAATACTATAAAATTTATTTTAATTAAAAAAAGAAAAAACCTGTTCTAAAAAAAGTGTTAGAAATGTTCTTCTTTTAACATTTTTATTAACATTCATTTTTTAATTTAATTGTATTTATATAATTTTTATCAGTTTATATTTTATAACGCCCCCTAGATTTTACTCACTTGCAAAAAGAATTAAATTTGTTTTTTAAAGTGTTCTTAATTTTTAATTAAATAATTCAAGCAATTATTTTTTATTAATTTTAACCATTCTAAAAACAATAGTGGTGCAGCATGTTACCTTCTTTCTTTGTAATATTATTTATAAAAATTTTAAAGGTTATTAATATTAAATTTAACCGAACTAATCATTTTTTTCAAATATAGTGATCTATATATTCAACATCATTCACTTGCTTGAAAATTGAAATCATCTATTCTATTCTATCTTTGGAAGTTGAAGATCTAGACAGATACAAGCAAGATGAGAGCAGTAATCTACTTTTAATATAATAAAGTACAATATATATGAAATCCTATAATTATCCTTATAATCATCAATTTGAGAAAATCGGAGACATAACGGTAATTGCATCTCCTTTATTATTTTAATTAATAAATAAATATTATAATTATTTAGTAACAATAATTACACCCCTTAACCAATTAAATTACACAAACCCTAATTATTACTAATTGTTACATTGGAACACGCTTTGTAACCAAATTCACACGGTTTTGTTTTTCCATTCATTGAAAAATACACCAGTTTTAATTTTTAGTCCATTCAAATTCTTTCTCACCAATTATAAAGTAAGGTTGTTTTTCACCTTCCTATACATCTTCAGATCCTTTCAATCTTCCTCCTGTCTTTGGTTTACACATAAGTTCTACATGTTCTTCTTTCTTCTTCTTTCATAATTTCGTCATATTATTCTAGGTCATAATATTGATTCTTTGTTTTTTCGTCTCCACCCTTTTGGCCTGAATTTTTCTTCTTTCTCCTGCTGTCATCGTGTTTATGTTTCATCTTTTATATAATTTTTTCTGATGCTTTCATTTATTCGTTTGTGTTTCTGTTAAACAGATAATGAGCCGAAATTTGTTATCGGTTAGAAGATGGAAAAAAACAAGGGTCGGATTTTTACTGACCATAGATTGTTGTTGTTTGTTGTTACGCTTAGATTGAGAGATGAGATGATTGTTTTTCCATAAGGATAGAAGCAGAGTTGGAAGACCCAGTGCAGAAAGAGAGAATCGATGAGAAATTAAAGTTGAGAGAGAATGTTATTGTTGATTGCTTTTTCCAAATTATGCTTTTTAATTGGTTTGTTAATTGATATTATTTTAATTTAATGTGAAATTTTTCATTTTATTATTTTCATGTTATATTACTGTATTTGTTATATTATTCACGTGATTGATGCAAATGGGATGAAGACATTTTACTTTATTCCATTTTACTATATTATTTTGTGTAAATGAATTTCAATTATAATTTATTATTTATAATAAGTAGTATACATCTATTTATTATATTATTCATTGATTTGGTTTTATATATTTTAGTTTACAAACAGTAATATGCTTTATATCATGATTGAGATTGAGATTTACTTTGCACGCATGTCTTTTTAACTTTTCAAAACTTGCTTATTTCAATAAATTGCTTATTCCAATTAACTTTTCAAAATTGTGAAACTTACCTATGCCAATACATTGATATTCGAAATTGGAATGTTCAATATTTTACTTCAAATATTAATTTTATATAAAGAATAATTGCTATGAAAATAAATAAAATAATAGAAAAAAAGGAGATTTATGTATTATCTATTTTTAATATCATAAAATAATATACTGTCAAAAATACTTAATTACCCTAACTAAAATTAATTTAAAATAATATTTTGTGCCTCTATGATCATTTTCATTATTAATATTGTATTAATATCAGTAATTATTATTTTTTATTATTTTTTTCATTTTAATAATAATATCTTATTATTAGGTTAAGTGTATATTTTAAAACAAAACAGTCATATTTTCTTTATTCTAAAATAAATCCTAATTAATTATTACAGTTTATAAAATATATCTCTATTATCTAGGTTGATTAATTATTACAGTTTATAAAATGTATCTCTATTATCTAGGTTGACTCAAATCAATTTTCTAAACTTTAGGTGTTCTCCCATAAAAATTATTTATTTCAATCTACTAAAACATTATTAGGTATACGCTTACATGATTGGATAGTTATAAATAGTTGAGTTACATTACATGACCAATATGTGTTATTTATGTATAATTTAATATTTTATTTGATAGTATATTTTATAAATAAAACACACATTTAACAACGTGTTACTACAAATAAATGTTTTATAAATGTGCTTTTGAATTTTTAATTGCAACATATTTTTCATTATTATAACTACTAAATTTATTTAAAATTTATCTCCCAATGTGTGATCCGTACGAACATACACGTGTAAATTAAATCTACTTTTAATATAATAAAATTGATCTTTTGCCGACAACGTGAAAGTTTTCGGTGGAAGTCGTAGACGGCGACAAATTCAGTGGTTGAGGGTGGAAACTACGTGTTTAGGGTAAATCTACTTTTAATATAATATATTTGTTGTAATAAATTCATTATATTTGTAATAAATATAATAAATATATGGGTTATGGTAAATATATTTATTATAATAAATATATTTTTGGTAATTAATTCATTATTTTGTAATAAATTTATGGGTAATGGTAAATGAGACATAAATAAAAAAAATTTATCTTAAAAAAATGATACGTTTTACAAATAAAATATGTCAACTAATAAATTACTAAACAAACCTACCATATAAAATTTCTTAAATTTAAGATAGTATATTTATTTTCAAAGTAATCATTAAGAGATAGTACAATGATTACCTATTCCTATTATAAGTTTTACTAAAAAAACTATTTTAATAATTTTATTTATTGCAGACCATTCATTACGGTATTGATAAAATCAAATTTATTATGACCTGCCTCCACAACTTGGGAAACCTACACACCTCTTTTACCTAAAACCTTCAAATTATAAGCAATTTTCAATTCAACTGCATCGTATGTTCCAATTTTTTTTATATCCCACCTTAGGAGATAATTTTCCTATTTACAATACTTCATTTCTCTTTCACCGTGATTCTAGCTTCCCTTCAATTGTTATTAAAAAATTGCTATACTCTTCCTAATCAAGCATCCATTCATATATCAACAGATTATTATATGCAAGACAACCACAGTTAATAGGTGTTTCATTTGGCCTATATTTATTCATCCGTGAAATCCTATCAATTTGATAAGGAAAGTTTTATTGTCCAATATTAATCATTTAATTTTATTATTTCATCATAATCATTGTTGTTGTTTAATTTTTTTTATTTGAAGTTATATCAATGAAATAAATATTTTTAATATTATTTATTTATTAACAAAATAATTAATTTTTTTAATAAAATATTAATTGTCTTTTTTAATTAGAATATATTTATCTCTACCTTCCATACAGTACGTTGAGATAAATCATTTTTTGGTTATCCAACGATCAATTGGAGACCTAAAAAATTATATAATCAAAATTATAGAATGAATAAATTTTTATCGTCAAATATAATCATTTAATTTTATTATTTTATTATAATCAATGTTGTTGTTTAATTTTTTTATTTGAAGTTATATGAGTGAAATAAATATTTTTAATATTATTTATTTATTAGCAAAATAACTAATTTTTTTAATAAAATATTAATCATCTTTTTTAATTAGAATACATTTATCTCTACCTTCCATACAATATTTTTAATATTATTTACTAAAATATATATTTTTCGACGGGGCAAAACTACTTAATGTGTATATATTTTATTTACATTTTTAACCATCATTATATTATATTTATTTACTACTGATAGATAAATACTTAATTATTTACTTTATTTTTTATATAGACATATTAACCTATAATTGATATTTTTGAAAAAATAAATCTATTAAATATATTGAAATTTTTATTTAAAATAAGTAAAAAGATTTCAAATGCTTATAATAAGATAGAGGTATGAGTGACAATAAATAAAATTTGGACAAAAAAGTTTGGTATCTCTTACCAAATCAAATAAATATAATTACATATATTATATTTATTTATTATTCATAATATTGTGTAATCCGTGCGAACGCACGGGTAGATGACTACTCACGATAGATTTATAACTATATTGTATGATGTGTGCGAATGCACGGGTAGATGACTAATTAATTATTTTATTTATTTATTCTACTAAACTATATATTTTTAACTAAATTAAATTAATCTTTATATGACAATTATAATTTCAAATTTTATTATTTTTAATTTATGTATCTTTTATATATATTTATTAACAATCATTAATATCGACTTTGCGTGATCCGTGCGAACGCACGAGTCCTTTCCTAGTTTCTACAAAATCATATCTATAACCAATGTATATTCCTCTCTCTCTTCTATTATAAACTCTTTTGATTTGGTTTCAAATTTACTTGTTACATCTCCAAATTGTGATGCAGCAAGTTCATACAAGGTCTAAGCTACAAACACATATCCAATAGTACCATCTCCACCGCACAGGAAAGCTCTGTCATCAAAAGGAGATTCCAAATTCCACAAAATGCGGTAGCCATGATCGAAGCAACATGTTGGCCTGTTCTTACACCCACAGTCACCATACCATAAAAAGTGAAAGCATAGGAATATGTGAAGTACATAAATAATACTATAAGTCAAAGGAATTTGAATGCAGACCAACCAAATTTGATCATAGGATAAACTATGACACTTATTACAGTATGTGTCACGACACTTATTACAATATGTGTCACGGTGTTTGGAGCCGGTCGGGAACAACAAACTAATGAGTTATGACTAACACACACTTGGATTCTAACGACCTATAATTCGAGTGCGAGTCACTTACATCATTACTAGACATAATCTACATTAACACACACTTGGATAATGAAGTTTTATTTGTGTCATTGGATTCTCACTTTAATTAGATTCTCGAATTGTTGGATGTATTAATTGTCAATAATTCTTGGACTTTTCCTTTCTCATTTTTATTTTTAATAAATACAGAATTATACAGATAATTACACTAAATAATTACATTTAATGAAAATAAATCAATTTATAATTTTTTTCTCTTATTCTAAAAATAAACTAAATAATATAATTAAGAAGATTCACATCCCCCTCAGATTGATGTGGTTGGTCAATGAACATCAATTTACTAAAAAGAAATTTATGACATGGATGCAAAACAACCTTGGTAAGAATATTTACAACCTGCAACTGAGTATGACATGAGGAAGTGATATTAGTCGGTCATCATACGCGTCACAGATTGAATGACAATCAACTTCAATATGTTTAGTGCGTTCATGAAAAATAAGATTCACAACTATTTGGATGACACTTATATTGTCAACATAAAGTGAGGTTGGATCTATTTGAGGAAATCCAAGTTCATCCAAAACGCCACGAAACCAAGTTATTTCTGAACAAGCAGCAGACATGGCACGATACTCAGATTCGGTAGAATATTTAGAGACTCTCACTTGTTTCTTACTTGTCCTTGAGATCAATGAAGAGCCAACCAGTGACAGATCGCTGAGTATCAGGAGACCCTGTCTAGTTGGCATCACTATAAACACTCAATTTCGGAGCAATTACAGTGGGAAAGAATAAACTGCGATGAGATTTTCCATTCAAATAGCGAATTATACGACGAACTGGTGCCAAGTGAAGATGGCGAGAGGGTGCATGAATTAACTTACTTGTTGAATAGTAAAAGATATGTCAGGACAAGTAATAGTCAAGTAATTAAGGGTACCCACGAGTTGATGATACAATAAGGGATCAGGCAAGAGATCACTATCATCACAACGATATTAAACATTAACCTCGAGAGGAGTATCCACTGGATTAGCCGATTGGAGACCAGCCATAAAAATTAAATTTGTGACTCTGATATCATTTGTTTGCGCAACAATCGGGGGGTCAACGAGGGAGCATTTTTTAACTTTGGGGCAATTCCTTTAGGAGCAACACACTTTTGTGAAGGACACACAACATACTCACCCAAAACCTTAAGGTGATAGGTGTGTGGGTTCTCTCACTTATAAATGCTCAATATTCACATTTCTAACTAATGTGGGACTTCCCCACACTACTCACACTTGTAATTCTTTTTAAAACTCTTTTTTCCACATACACTTGAACCACTGTTGATACTTTTTAACGGGACACTCTTATCCACCATCATGCGGGAAGTAATTTCGGTACAAATAAGTCGATCCCTTCACTCGAACAAAAGACTCTGATACCATGTCAATAATTTTTGGTTTTTTCTTTCTCATTCTTATTACCAATATATATATATATATATATATATATATATATATATATATATATATATATATATATATATATATATATATATATATATATATATATATATATATATATATATATATATATATATATATATATATATATATATATATATATATAGAGGGGGGTTACAGAATTATATATATATATATATATATATATATGTAATTACACTAAGTAATTATATTTTATTTAATATTTTAATATTAAAATAAAAATAATAAATTAAATTTAATAGCCGGGGGTAACGCGAGGGCGGGGCGTATACTAGCATCCCCGCCTTGCTCCGGTAATTAAAAATCATGTTTCCTCTGCACTCGCATCCGCCCTCAATTACAGAGTTATACATGTAATTAAACTAAATAATTAAACTAAATAATTACATTTTAATAAACTTAGTGATAAGTCTTGTAAACAAAAATAATTCATGCTATTTAATATTAATAAAATTTCAATACTTAATAATATTGTTATGATTAGAATTTATAACAGTTTTAAATATTACTTGTTATAAATTTTGATTATATTTTTAATCCATTACAAAGTTGATAATGTAGAATTTAAGATATTTAATAGTGTATTAATATTTATCGTAGTTTTAAGTATTATTTATTTTAATTTTTTTGCAATATTTTGCAATTTTTTTAAAAAAAAGATTCAATTTATTTAGAATAGTAATAGTTGATTTTAAAAAAACCAAAAGATATTAGTTAAAGAAAAATGTATATCTTTCAGTTAATTTTTTTTAATAAATATTTAAATGTGGTTCATAAATGATTATCATAAGTATTTTTAAAAAGTATAATAAAATTTAATCGATACAACTGATTTAATAAAATATATTAAAATTAAATGTGGTTATTGTGTTATCCTTAGGCCCGGACAATCAATTTCAGAGTCTAGGATCTCAAAAAATAAGGCTCGAAATTATTTTTCATAAATTATAAATTTAAAATAAATAAATATTAGTTGTTCAAAATTTGTTTTTTTTTATTTAAAGATCAATGGTTGGATCTATGATAATTACATTTCATTATTTTACCAAAAAAAAAAATCAAAATATGATATTATTTCTGAAGCTTTTAGTCAATTTTATTTCACTCACTGAACTATTGACACAAAAAAACATTGGTAGTTAGTTTTACTAATCGTAAAGTTCTTTGCACGAGAGAAGAACTGTGTGATTTGCATGTTCAACTTAATTGGAAAAAGAAGGAAGACGATATGTGAATATACGACATTGTTTGAAAATTAAATGCAGTGGAATTTAACCAGAACCTCACATGAATCATTTGATATAAATTTGAGGAAAAAGTCTTCATTCATTTCCCAATTACTTGCAACATTGACATTAGACTTCTTCTAGATGGCGATGTGTCAACACAATTTGATCGGTTCTTCTCTGCGTTGAAATCAACTCTGAACCAATAAATATATATTCAACTTCTAGATACTAGTACTTTGTTCATAAATCATCTAAAAATGCTAATAAATGTTGTTAAGACATTGTTTAAGAATAAAAAAATAGGAACACGTTTGTATAAAAAGTATAATTTCACTATCTCTTAAAAGAGATATATTTGATAACGTCATATTTTCATCAATTTAAAACTTATTTTAACTGACTTTAATTTTGTTGGATAATGTCACACTTTGATTTTATAGCCGGTGACATATAATTTATGAGCTCGTGTTTTTTTTAGAAAATATTTCAGATGATATTATTTTTTCATAAACTTTTTTTTGACAGTTTTTTCATAAACTTATCATTTATAATTTTTTAAAAATTAATTCAAATAGTTTAATGTTTAAAGTTTATATGTGTTTATTTTTTTCTCAATTTTATTTATTTTCTTAATTACAAAAGAAAAATATTTATTTTTATTTTATTTATTAAGTATGAGTTAATTTTTAATTAATTTTATAAACATCGTAAATTCAATCAACTACCTTATTTCGGTCATCATCAGCTAGGTTTAAAATAATCAATTATAAATTCACATTTATAAACCAGTTCAAATATTTAGAATTTAAATTTTATGTGTTTATTTTTTCTCAATTTTATCTATGTTTTTTTAATTAAACAATAAATAACATTTTTTATTTTTATTTTATTTTACAAGTATGAGTTAATTATAACCACTATCAAATAGAAACTATTTTTACAAGTACGAGTTTATTTTATCTAAGTTTTTTGGTTTTTAAATTTATCATCTCTAAGTTATTTTATCTGAGTTTATTTTCCTTCCCAGTGCTCCATTTGTCAGATCAATGTTGAATTCTCTCCTCATCTCTCTATGATTGCTACTTTGTGAAAAATATTTGGAACTAGTTTACTTCTAACTTTAATATCAATCAGTCCATTTTTTGCATTGAGGACTATTGGAAGATCACGATAAAGGTTGATCTGCTCAATGCAAAACTGTCATTATGGCTGACATTCAATTTCTCTTTTATGAAGTTTGACATGCTAGAAACAAAACTAGATTTGATGCTCATTCTGCTAATTGGAAAGCTTGCTCCAGAAATATTGCTAGCTTGATGTTTATTGTTGGCAATAACTCTCGTATTAGTGGCTCCCTTAGCATACCCGATTACTCAATCCTCAAGAATCTTAACATCAACATCAATCACCCGAAGATCAAGGATAACATTGATGTCCTTTGGAAGCCTCCCTTACATGGGTGGATCAACGGCAATTCTGATGGTGTGGTTGTTGGTACTCCTTTCATGTGTGCTTGTGGGGTGATGTTTAGAAATTCCAATGGTGATCATGTGGGTTCTTTATCCTTCTTCATTGGTAAGGCAATGCCTTTTTGGCGGAATTTATGGGAGTGATTATGACCATGGAGGTTGCTCCTGGTAAGCATTGGGACAATCTTTGAATTGAGTCTGACTCTTTAACTGTAGTTAGGGCAATTCAGAATCCAAACTTTGCACTTTGCTCTATTAGAAGTCGATGGTTGAACTGTTTGAGCAACTTCAGAAATCGGGGTTTTATGATAACACATATCTATAGAGAGGGAAACATCTGTGTTGATGCTCTTGTTAGCTTAGGCATAATAAATAGAAACATTACTTGGTATAATCATGTCATCAAAGAGGCTTGGGATGATTTTTTTTCAACAAATTTAGTTTTTCCATAGTTAGGTTAGTCAGGCCCGGCCCTAGGGGTAGGCCAATTAGGCTACCGCCTAGGGCCTCACTTTTTGAAAGGCCTCACTTTTTGAAAACACAATACTGAGTACTACTTTTGTTTGCATATTGCATATAATATCAACAGTTGATATATACGGCTGTTTTGCAATATGAATGTTCTACAATTTGGCTTCTTATGTGTTTAAATCATTAGTTTAATCAATACTATAATATAAAAAATAAAACAAAGGCATATTACAAAAACAAATAATGAAAGAGATTTGAGAGTAAAATGAAAACAAGTGAGCACAAAATTTCTTTTATCTATAGATTATTATTGAGCACAACAAATAATAGAAAAATAAAAAACATTTTTTACTATAAGTTAATAGATTTACACAATTATAAAAATTTAATAAATAATTTTATGTATAAAACATGAGTAATTTGTGGACTTTTAATATTCTTAGTTTTTATATAATATCTCATTTTCTTTTTTTATTATTATAAAGAAAATTTTATCTTCAAATAAATGATGTAATTCAGAAAATATTGGGTTCGATTTTTAGGTGAAAACTATGCTTGGCCAGTACCCGTACCTCTCGGCACAAACTCTGAATTACTATGACCCTTTTCCATGGGAACCATAGTGCGAATGCTAAAAAAAATGAGATCTATTTAATTTAAACTATTTTTAATAAATTCATATTAGATAAATCTAAAAAATAATATTAAATAAAAAAAAATAATTTTATTAAATTAATGTTAATTTTTATTAAAATATTTTTATTTAATTTGCCTCGGGCCTCCAAATATGTTGGGCCGGCCCTGAGGTTAGTTTTTTCTTTAGGGGTTTTGGTTATGGTCCCCCCACCCTTCATCTTCTGTTTTCTTTGTTATCAATGAAGATTCTCTCATTAAGAAATAGCAAAATAATATATTTTTTTCTACTGTGAATTTTGTAAAAAAAATGAAATCTGCAGTTGTGAAAAATGAGTGTTTGAATAATTATTTAATTACATATATTGAGAGAAGTGTTCACAATGAAAAACAATATTAAATATTTTTAGAATATGGTAAGTTGTAAATTACAAATGTATTTACATATGTTATACTCTGTTAGAGTTTATTTGTCCTTATAATTATGTATTTTTGCAAAAATTTACAATATTTTTTTAGTCCTCACCTATAAATATTTTTGGATTCGTCACTGGCAGCAACAAAAGCTACTTGCTCAGCAACTACTATTGCAACAACGAGATTAATGCTCTAGAATCACAAGAGAGGGGTGCACCACATATCCACTTAAAATCTTAAGTCATTAGGTATATGAATTTTCATTCTTATAAATTCAATATTCCAGTCATTCAAAGGCGATGTGGGACTGTACTCACTCACCCGTACACCAACAAGGTTTAACATTCATATGTAATGCGATAATATTGGTTATTCGGGTAAGAGATCGATCTCACAACATTACACATACATGAATAACTTTCATATAACGATATGTGATAATAGTCTAATCGATTATGATGCAGATTTGACCCCAAAAAATTTTCTTTCTTGGCCAAATATTTTATTAATAAATAAGACTTGTTTTCATTTGAAAACACACAATAATTCTGAAAATGTAATTTCAAATCAAGAGAAAGTCAGGACAAAAGTTTTTCTTGTGTAACCGGTGCTCTTATCATTCTGATATGTAACTTCAAATCAAGAGAAAGTTATTCTCTTAAACTCTGATATTGATATAAAAGTTGCAAACTAAACTTGAGATAAAAATTTAATATAAAAATATTGTGATGTATTATCAAATAGAAATCTTCAAGGACTCAAATAGATTTGAAATAAAAAATAGATTTGAATAAAGATGTATCCTCCACATCCTCCACTCCGTCCCATTGAATTCTCTATTTCACCCTCTTCAATATTTATGACAAAATATTTTTAAAAACATAATTTTGTAACATCAAATATAAACTTTCTAATTTGTTAATAGTTCATTTTATATTATTTTACTTTAGGTTCCATGCAATACTTAAACAAGTTTGTAAATACAGTGTATATTCCAAAATTTCTATCTTAGTCGAGATGGTGAGATGGTGAAATTGGAAGTGAAAATATGATGTTAACCAAAAATCGAATTGACATTTATATGTCATGGTCATGCAGGACCCCGAAAATTTAATCTTTTTAATTAAATAAACTTACAATATTTTTTTAATATTTTTAATTTAAAAAAGGTATGAGCTAAATTAAATCGGTGTAAATTATATCATAAACATTTGTTAGTTTGCCTGATCTACTCTCACCCTAAACAAAAATAGGATAGAAAGGGTTTTTAAATACAAAGGAGCTGGGATTTTCATGGCCAATTCAATGGGCCAAGTTTACTACTTCACGGGTGTTAGGCCCACTTAGATTGAGTCACTCTAGGAGAATTTATCCTTGCACCCTCCAATTTTTTCTAATATCAAAATATTTCTTTCATTTATTTCATTAACAATCTCATGCGAAAAATTCGATAGGTTAATGAAAATATGGTATGCAATAGGTCAATAAAATAATTCAGTAGACCAATTAAAAAATTCAAAAAGCATTTTTATTAATTTTTTCAAAAAAATCGATACGTGACAAATTTTACTAATCTTTTTTCAAAAACACTAGAAGTTATGAATTTTTCCCATAATTCAGAAAAATCCTGTAGTATTAATTTTATCAGAATTTTCAAAAAAATCCAATAAATCATGCTAGTTTTTGAGATATTTTTTAATTTTTCGAATATTTGAAAAAACCGCTATAAAATTATGATTTATGATTTTATACCAAATATGAGAAAAAACCGATATAAAAAACATAATTTTATACCGTTTATTTTAAAACATTCGGTATAAAATCATAGATTTTGAAAAAATATATATATGCTTTTATGTGTGTGTTTTTTTTTTAAATCAAATTAAAAATTTATGTTTTTTATCATTTTTTTTTAATTTGCTATATATACGGGGTTTTCCAAAAATATATATAAAAGTATAATTTTATATTAGTGATTATATTTAAAAAAAATCAAATATTAATTGTCAAAAAAAATTTAGGGGTAGTATGATAAGACTTACAAATATATTGACTAAAATAATTTTTTATTAATTAAGATTTTTTACAAATATATTTTGAAAATTATTTAAGACAAATTTTATTTAAAAATTACTTTAGAAAACTTTAAAATCCATTAGACAAATTTTAACCTATATAAATTTGAAATTTCTCTTTACAAATATCGATGTGGAACTATACTATATTTCATGAGTCATTACTACCATCTGCAAGAGAGTAGGTAAATGATTAAAGGCTCTACAAGTTCATAAGTAAACTACAAGCATGGTAAAGTGCTTTCATGTGCACTCTGAACTGAATAACTTATTGATAACGAAGAGGACATAAAAGCTCCGAAAGGGTAATTGTTGGAATATTAATATCTGTTTTTAATTAATATTTGTTTTTTAGTCGGTTAATAAAACTCCTATTCAAAAGGAGTATCTAGGTTAAGACCTATTCTTTAGCATAGTGTGCTGAAAAATAGGAAGTTCAGTTTATGTAAGGCTATTTATGCAGCCAGTCTTTCTGTTTTTAATATCAAGCAAAGTTTACAATATCAGTTACTTGTATTCTTACCTTGTTCAACATTTGGTATCAGAGCCTCGTCAAAGAGGCCTGATCAGAGAAAGAGAGTTTGAGGAAACTAAACACGAGAGAGAAAATCTGTGAGAATGACAGAAAGTAGCAGTACCAGCAGATTTGTGCAACCAGCAATTCCCAAATTTGATGGTTTCTATGAGCATTGGGCGAAACTGATGGAGAACTTCCTCCGATCTAAAGAAATGTGGAACTTGGTCGAGGATGGAGTGGTTATTGGTCCACAAAACCGGGAGCCAACTGATGAGGAGGCAAAAACAATTGCAGAGCAGCAGTTGAAGGACAGAAAGGTGAAGAATTATCTTTATCAAGCCATTGATAGAGAAATCATGGAGACAATACTAAATGATGACACCTCAAAGTAGATATGGGACTCAATGAAGCAAAAGTTCAAAGGTTCAACTAGAGTAAAGAGAGCGCAGCTTCAAACTTTGAGGACTGAGTTTGAAATACTGAAAATGAAAGAGGGAGAATCTGTCAATGCATACTTTGGACGAGCTCTCTCCATAGCAAAACGGATGAAAGCCTGCGGAGAGATTTTGAAAGAAAACGACATTACTGCAAAAATTCTGAGGTCTCTTGTGCCAAGATTCAACTATGTTGTGTGCTCCATTGAGGAGTCTAACAATGTGGAAACTCTAACCGTTGATGAACTCCAAAGCAGTCTGCTTATTCATGAGCAAAGAATGAAGGGATCAAATGAGGAGGAGCAGGCACTGAAGGTGACACACGAGGAGCGTTATGAAAGAGGCAGAGGCGTGATGAGAGGCCGAGGAAGAGGTAGAGGCCGACAATTTACGAGTAGGGATGCGGTGGAATGCTACAGGTGTCATAAGCTGGGACACTATCAGTATGAGTGCCCAACCTGGGAGAAAAGAGTGAATTATGCCGAGTTTAATGAAGAGGAGGAGATGTTGCTGATGGCACAATCAGATTCTCATCAAAACAAGAAAGGAGTATGGTTTCTTGATTCCGGATGCTCAAATCATATGTCCGGAAACAAGGAATGGTTCATGCAGCTGGATGAAAGCTTCAGGCACTCAGTTAAGCTTGGAAATAACTCAAAGCTAGAAGTAATGGGAAAGGGAAACATCAGATTGGAGTTCGGAGGAAGCAATCATATTGTAAGTGACGTATTTTTTATTCCTGAACTATGCAATAACTTACTGAGTATTGGGCAGCTCCAAGATCGAGGCATCACAATTGTAATTAAGCATGGAGTTTGTAAGCTATATCATCCGAACAGAGGCTGCATAATGGAAAGCTTGATGACCATCAACAGAATGTTCCTTGTGACAACAAACATTCTTATATCGGCGCCTACATGTTTCAATGCAAACGTTGATGATCTCGGTGAAATATGGCATAAAAGGTTTGGTCACTTGAGCTATAAGAATCTTGCGCTGCTGCATAACAAGAACTTGGTTCGAGGGATTCCAAAATTAAATGCTTCATCAAAAATTTGTACAAGCTGCATGGTGGGAAAACAACATCGAGAAGCCATCCCTAAGAAAAGCATCTGGAGGGCCAAACAACAACTGCAGCTTATTCACTCAGATATATGTGGTCCAATTTCTCCTGAATCACATGGAAACAAAAGGTACATACTGACATTCATTGATGATTTCAGTCGAAAACTTTGGGTTTACCTTTTAAATGAGAAAAGTGAAGCTTTTACTACTTTCAAAGAATTTAAAACTATGGCAGAGAAGGAGACTAGTTTGGCACTGTGTTGTTTAAGAACAGATAGAGGAGGAGAATTCAACTCAAATGAATTTTCAAACTTCTGTAAAGCTCAAGGAATCAAGCGTCAATTGACAACAGCTTATACACCGCAACAAAGCGGAGTCGCAGAGCGCAAGAATCGCACAATTATGAATATGGTACGCTGCATATTAGAAGAGAAGAGGCTGCCCAAAACGTTTTGGCCGGAAGCCGCAAAATGGGCTTGTCATGTGCTCAACAGAAGTCCCACATCTGCTGTAAAAGACAAAACACCAGAAGAATGTTGGAGTGGTTTCAAGCCTAGTGTCGAACACTTTAAAGTGTTCGGATGCGTAGGAAATGTTCACGTACCAGATGCTAGAAGACTCAAACTTGATGCTAGAAGCCAAAAGCAGGTTTTCATTGGATATAGCGAGAAGTCAAAAGGGTATAAAATGATAAACCCTTTAACAATGAAGGTAACAATCAGTCGGGATGTAATCTTTGAAGAAGATGGCTGCTGGAATTGGGGGAGGACAAATGCTGAATCAAAAAGTGAAGTACTTGATTGGGGTGAAGCCGATGAGGAAACACGTGAGGAATTAGATGAGCATGAAAATGAAAATACCGCAAGTGAAGCAGAAGAAGAAGAAAACTTAGAAGCAACTGATTCTTCTTCAAATGAATCGGTAACTCCGCCAAATTTAGAGAAGAGAGTAAGAAGAGTTCCAACCTATCTTCAGGACTATACAAGCGGAGGAGAATTATCAGAAGATGAGGTACAAAATTTTCTTATGTTTATGTCTACTGATGATCCAATTTATTATGAAGAAGCAGTGAAGAAGAAAAATTGGAGAGATGCCATGGACAAAGAAATAGCAGCAATAAGAAAGAACCAAGCCTGGGAGTTAGTTCAAGCTCCTTCAGAAGCAAAAATAATAGGTGTAAAGTGGGTCTACAAAACAAAACTGGATGAAAACGGTGAAGTTAGCAAGTGCAAAGCTCGCTTGGTGGCCAAGGGTTATGCACAGGAGAAAGGTGTAGACTACGACGAGGTTTTTGCCCCAGTTGCAAGATGGGATACCATCCGCATGGTTATAGCTCTAGCAGCAAGAAATGGTTGGAAACTCTATCAATTGGATGTCAAAAGTTCATTTTTGCACGGAGAGCTGCACGAGAATGTATATGTATCACAACCGCAGGGATATGAAGTAAAAGGAGAGGAGAGCAAAGTCTACAAGCTGAAAAAGGCACTTTACGGGTTGAAGCAAGCTCCAAGAGCATGGTTCAGCAGGATCGAAAGTTACTTTGTCAATGAAGGTTTCGAAGGGAGCTGCTATGAACACACCCTTTTTATAAAAAGGGAGGAAGATAAAATATTGATTGTAAGTATTTATGTTGATGATCTTATTTTTACTAGTAATGATCTGATCATGATGCAAAGTTTCAAAAATTCTATGAAAAGAGAATTTGAGATGACCGATTTAGGCGAAATGAAGTACTTTTTGGGAGTTGAAGTGCGTCAAAATGCGAGAGGAATACACATAAGCCAAAAGAAGTATGCGGGAGAAGTTCTCGAGAGATTCGGCATGGGAAGCTGTAATGGAGTAAAGAATCCAATAGTCCCTGGAAGTATTAAGTTGTCAAAAAAAGAGGAAGGGAAACAAGTTGATGGAACTCTTTTCAAGCAGATGGTGGGGAGTTTGATGTATATGACAGCAACCAGGCCCGACTTAATGTATTCTGTGTGTCTCATTAGTCGATTCATGTCCAATCCAAAGGAAGTACACATGCTTGCAGCCAAAAGAATTTTAAGGTACATCAAGTCAACAATTGATCTCGGCATCTTCTACGGAAAAGGATGCAAAGACGAGTTAGTAGCTTACACAGACAGCGATTATGCTGGTGATATAGATGACAGGAAAAGTACATCAGGCTATGTATTCATGTTAAGTGGTGGAGCTGTTGCATGGGCATCCAAGAAGCAGCCAGTAGTTACTCTTTCTACGACTGAGGCCGAATACGTAGCTGCTGCGTCCTGTGCTTGCCAATGTGTTTGGATGCAACACATCCTAAAACAAGTTAAAGGTACTCAATCTGACTGCGTTACAATGTTTTGTGATAATTCTTCTACCATTAAGCTGGCCAAGAATCCCGTTTTTCATGGAAGAAGTAAACACATTGATGTGAGATTTCATTTTCTGAGAAATCTAACTAAGGATGGAGCTGTGGATATAAAGTTTTGTGGAACAAATGATCAGCTTGCGGATATCATGACCAAGCCATTGAAGTTGGACCAATTTGAGAAATTTCGGAAGCACCTGGGAGTACAAGCAGCAGAAGATTAAACTAAAATGCTGTATGCATGTTTAGCTTAGGGGAGGAATTGTTGGAATATTAATATCTGTTTTTAATTAATATTTGTTTTTTAGTCGGTTAATAAAACTCTTATTCAAAAGGAGTATCTAGGTTAAGACCTATTCTTTAGCATAGTGTGCTGAAAAATAGGAAGTTCAGTTTATGTAAGGCTATTTATGCAGCCAGTCTTTCTGTTTTTAATATCAAGCAAAGTTTACAATATCAGTTACTTGTATTCTTACCTTGTTCAACAGTAATATGCAGGTTTGTACCTCATCTTGTTGCAAGAGTGAATATCGTAATAGTATTGGAGTTTGTGGGCAAGTCATGCACTATGTCCCGATACAAACGATAGATAGAGTCAAGTAGTATTAGTATTACAGTAAGAAATTAAAGTTGGAAATGGGAGAAATTAAAAGCATAGATAGAGTTAAGTAGTACAAGTATATTATTAGAGATAGGAGTAAGAAATTAGTATTAAAAATGAAGCCAAGATAAAACCAGAACATTTTAAAATTTGCCAAGTATAGAGCCATGGAGTTTACATTTTTGTACATAGTATAGTCTCACATAGTTTTCTATAAAAAGAATTTTGGTGTTTATATAGATTAAACAAACTCAATTACTAAATCACTTGTGGGTTGGAGTAAAAAGGTTTTACACAATATTGAGTTAAAGGCCTAAAATTATTATTTTAAAATTTGTTTAAATAAATTTTTAAATAAACTTTGTTTAACTTAATTAAATAAATCATTTATTAATTAAAAAATATTAATAAATAAATCATCCTAGTCAATATTTTCAACTAATTAAAAATAAATTTTTTGTCCTAATAATCATCACTATCTCCTAAACAAAATTAGAGGGGACCGACTAAATTTCAAATGATGTAAAGTTCAAGGACCGAAAAACTAGTTTCTAAAATGGGGGAGACTAAAATCCGACTGCATGTTAAGGCATGATTTACCAAGACATGTAGGTCATTTATTGGTTTGGATGCTTGCTTTTTGAAGGGGGGATATTGTGGGCAATTAATGTCAAGAATATAGGATGGTAACAACCAAATCTTTTCAATTGCATATGCAATTGTTGAAGCTGAGACCAAAGATTCATGGAAGTGGTTCTTACACCTTCTTCTGAAAGATTTAAGTGCATTCAATCAGAGAGCAGATGACTATATTTTTATGACACATAGAAGGTATATTGTCTTATATAATTTCTTAGGTCTTTATTTAATTTCTTATGTCATATATAGTTTCTTATGTCTTTATTTCTTATGTGCTAGGGGTTGATTCCTGCAAATCAAGATGTTGGTGCCCATATGGAGCATAAACTTTGTGTAAAACATCTATATGAGAATTGGAAGAAGAAATACACTGGATTGAAGTTAAAAGAGGTGATACGGGAAACAACTAGGACAACTACAATACCATTATGGGGAAGAGCAATGCAGAGAACGGAATATTTGAATGAAAATGCATGGAAGGACATGATGGATACACGACATAACTTTGAACCAAATCACATTTCAAGACATATACAAAGTGTGATATGCAAGTAAACAACATGTGTGAGACTTTTAACAAGGCTATATTGGAACATAGAGACAAGCCAATAATCACTTTGTGGAGTGGATTAAATATTATACAACAAGATAACAAAATAGAAGGAGTTGTTGCAAATGGTATGGTGGAATTGTCTGTCATAGAATCCAACTTGTCATAGAGAAGAATAAAAAAAAACATGTGCAGGGGTGGACTCCAATATGGCATGGTGATGCGGACCTTTCAATAGTTGGTGTGACCAATGGGATTGAGACCTACTGTGTTAATCGTAAAAATGAAACATGTTCATGTAGAAAATGGGATTTTTCTAGCATACCTTGTTGTCATGTCATCACATGCATTTGGAACATCAAAAAACAACCTGAAAATTATGTGGTTGAGTATTATAGGTATGCTTCAGATTTTTCATTCTTTGATTATTCTTTGATTTTTTTATTGTATGAATTGTAACATTCTTTGATTATTTCAGGAAGTCAACTTTTGAGAAGACATATTCAAATATTATATTTCGAACAAAAGGACCACACTTGTGGCCTATGGTTGATCATGTGCCAATTTTTACTTCTGTTATGAGACGAGCAATTGGTCGTCCAAAAGAGCTGAGAAACAAGACAAGTGATGAGCAAAAGAACCCTCATGTGCTTTCAAGGAGACTTGCAACAATTACATTTTAGAAATATGGAGAAATTGGTCATAATAAAAGAACTTGGGTAAAAGGACAACTAAAAGAGCAATACCAAAGGGAGGAAACAAGGCAAAGACCAATAAGGGTGGAAAAGGAAAGAAAAAGACAAGTGAAAACCATACTGTAATTGGACAAAGATCACAAGCACATCAAACTACTCAAGATTAGATGCAATGTTGTTTTATGTTTGAGCTATTTTGTAATGACTAGTGGTTTGTTATGAACCATGATATTTTGATGTAAATGGTTGTTGTGAACCATGATCTTTTGATATAATATGGTCTGTTATGAACCACAACCTTTTGATGTAATATGGTATGTTATGAACCATTATATTTTGATGTAATATGGCCTGTATGAACCAATTGTTTTATATTAATTAAATTGTATGAACCAGTTGTTTTATGTTAATCAAATGGTATGGTTTGTTATATGTTATTACTTAGTTATCGTAAGTGTCAAATAGTATGGTATGTTCTATGCTTTTAACTGTCAAATGGTATGGTATGTTTTATGCTTGTAACTCAAAAATGGTATGGTCTATTTTATGCTATCAACTGGTTATGGTATCTGTCAAATGGTATGGTCGGATTAATGCTTTTAATAGTTAAATGATATCAACTAATATCAACTGTTTTATGTTAATCAAATATCAAATGTTATGTTATGGTATCAATATCAAATATCAACTATCAAATGTTAAATGGTTTCAAATATCAACTGTCATATGGTATCAAATCTCATGTATCAATTGTGAACCAAATATTAAAGTTTTTGTTTATACCGAATTCTTCCTTATTACTATTGGATTTCTTTTTATTGTTTTATCAATTCTCCAAAATGAATTTTTTTTTACCAAATAAATATTTTTAATAGATAAACAATAAAAAGAACATTTTTATCAATATAAAAATACAGGAGATGCCAAATTAAATTTGAGAGTGCCAAGATAAATTCTCCTACTTGTCACAACAAGTCCACAAACAACGTGGCCTACTAGTTACAACAAGCCCAAAACTAACATGGTCCTAAATTCAAATCTACTGACCCCATTAATGATAGTAATAATCAAAGAACATCTCTTGGAAGAAAACATTACTCTTTTTGAAAGTTTACCTTGACATAAAAGGGTCTTTTGGGCAGTGGCCCCAATTATCAATTATTATTGTTCAAACCAAATTAAATCCAATCATTATCACAACTTTCTAATTTCAAATTTTCGATACTATCATTAATTTGTTCAGTGATATTAACGCTGAATTTCGTAGGAGGACCACAGTTCGATCCTTGCAACTGCGATCGGGAGGAGGTCGGAAAAAAAATACGAGTTGGTGATAAAAAAAAAATACAACTAATCCCCACTTATTGAATTGAAATATCTCAAATTCAAGGACACTTTGGTCCTACAAAAAAATCCACAACAACCTCTTTTATTACTCCGTCTCATGTAACCGTTACCTTAGTAAAACATCGAATCACTTTCCAATTTCGAATTAATCATTTTTTTTCGGTTTAAATAGTAACATTCCAATTCGACCGTTGGTTACTACTTCTTCAACATAACACACGCTCTCCCAATTTACTCATCACAACAACAAACAACAACACAATCTTGAATTTCAACAACAATGGCACAAGATTATGGTTTCACTTTCACTTCCGAGGAAATGGTCGTCAACGACAACCTCGGATACCCAAAAGCCTATGCTAAACTCTGTCGTGACCGTGGTTTCAGTCCTTATAGCCATGGCCCTCCTTTCAGTTTTCTCCCTTATGCTTTGCATGATGATGAGGTACCCATTTGTTCTTTCTTTGTTTTTGTATTAAAAATTTAATCTTTGAGGTGAAAACTGTTCTGGGTCATTTGTAACATTTGTTAATGTTAATGTTTCACTTAGGTTGAAAGAGCAAGTTTTTTGGATGACATGTTTCCAATTATTGATCCAAAAGCTAAACCGACAACTAAACCAAGAATCTTTGTCAGTATCTTGTGGAACCAGCTCAGTCATCTAGGGTAACAAGTCATGAAAATTTTCAATTCTCATGTGTTGTTTATTTGTTTGTATGTGTTGATTGATGTTAATTTTGTTTGGTTGAAATTTTAGGAATGCTGGTTTTGATCCGGCGGTGATTCGAGTTGATGCTTATGGTAATGTTTTGTATTATCATGCTGATTCAGCTTCTCCTCTTGCTTGGGATTTTGATCATTGGTTTCCTTGTTCAAGTAATTAAGCTCTTTCTCTCACTTTTTTGTTTAGCTTTTCCATGAATATTTATAGATTAATATAAGTGATTTTTCGGTTGAAATTATCTTAATTGAGCTACAAACAAATTAGGCTTTGGTGTGATTTTGATTCTTTTGGGATGCCAATTTTGTAGGGGGAGGCTTAACTGTTCTAAGCAATCTAAGGATAGTTCAAAGACAAGTTTACAGAAGGAAGAAAAATAAACTTGAATTCTTGGTTCCATGGTGGGATTTCCAATTGGGGATATCTGTGAATCAGTTTTTGTCTATTTTCGCTTCTTCAAAATCTGATTTTAGGTATGTTTTCTGATTCTCTACTACTTATACTGTTTCTCGATTTGCATTACGATGGGAGGGTATGTGATGATGATATTTGTGATTGTGATTGTGAATGACAGGCATAGAGGCTTTTCATTTCTGTTCTCTGAAGGAGAAAATCATGAGTTGAATGATACACAAATAGTGGATTCTCATTCTTTTCCGCAACACTTCATTGGTTTTAGCGAAGAAGTTGGACTAGCTCCGGCTGCGATAGTCGAGTCGCGAAGGGATCCTTATGATGCTTTAGCTTTAAGACAGCTTGATCACAATAAGAAGACAAGGCCTATGTCTTCTGCAATAGGTCAGTGTCATTGCTCCTAATAAGATTAATCATACTAATGATTTTGAAGATCGAGAATTAGATATTGATGTTAATGTTATGTCTTTTTCTCAGTGGCTGCAAGAAAACCAAAAGGCAACGAAAATGAAGATCCAAATTTTGTTAGAAACCCCTACCAAGCAATTGTCATGGCCAGAGATTCTTTGAAGCAAAAAGAAGAAGCTTCGAAAATGCAATTAGAAATGCAAAAGTTGGATAATGAAGTGAATGAAATGAAACTCAAGAACGACGAAGAAAAGCTTGTTATTCAAGACCTCGAATTGGCGCTCATAAAACGTAAGCGGAAAGCAGAAAAATGCAGACGCCTCGCAGAAGCTCAATCTTCTTATAGAACCATGCTAGAGAAGATGATTAGAGACACCATGCACCAGTAAGCCTCATTAACCAAAGTTCAAATTATTATTACTTTTCTTTATAGGTAGTTACGATTAAAGTCGAAAAGTTTTAATGATTGAACGATTATATATTTGTTGAAGGAGTGTGATTTATAAGGAGCAGGTAAGATTGAACCAGGCTGCGAGTAATGCACTAACGGCTAGACTTGAAGCACAGAGAACAATTTGTGATAATGCTGAGAAAGAGTTTCATAAGAAGTATAAACAAAAAGATGACATAGAGAAACAGCTTAGACCTGAATTCGAGCAAGGAAGAAAGAGATTCAGAATGGATGATTCCGCTTTCGAAGAAGAGAGGGAGAATAATAAAACTGTTTTTTATTTGCCTAGAGCGAGGCCAAGAACACCTTTTCACAAAGAGCTCAGAGTTTTGTTGGATGAAGAACAAAGAGCGTCCGAAGCTGGCCTATCTGTGAACGAAGAGGAGCTGAAAATCGCAGCTAATAATGTTGAGTCCGAGCAGAAGGTAGAAGAGCATATCGAATCATCTGTGGCTTTGGATGAAGAGAAGTTAATTGAGCAGAGACTTCAGAAGCTAGAAATCAGCGAAGAAAAGAGAACTCCTGGTTTTTCATTCCGCGGTTTTCATGAGAAAAAAGACGAGGAAGATGATGAAACGAGAAACCAACGAGGTAAAGGGAATGTTGAAAAATGGCTTCAATTGCTTTTAGAGAATGGTCAAGAAGAAGGAACAAATCCACGAGAAGAAACAAATGAAAGTGCCTTTGGTAAGACTGAAGATATAATCCAACAACTGAACCAGAAGTTTCCACAAAAGGAGTTGAGAACTGTAAAGAAGGAGCTGCAAGTCCTTCAAGATAAGAAGAAAGAAGCCGTTGAAATAGAGGAAACAAATGATGGTTTTGATAAAACAAAAATTGGAAAAAATTGGAAAGATGAACAACAAAAATTGGAAAAAAGACTTGTTAGATCAGAGAGTGCAAAGGTCTTGAGACGAATCCCGTCATCTCCATCTTTGTTTCAAGGGATGAAGTCATCCATCAAGAGTATCAAGAAAGCAGTGAAACTATGAATGTTTGAGGCAGACTTGTGCTTTTTTATGCTTCTCGACCCTTTATTACAATTTGTGTGTGCAAAATACTATATAGGTTTGATTCTATTGTTTGATTTGTGTGTATAAGATTTTTTAGTTATCGAATAAGTGATAACAGCTTGTTGTTTTGGCTGCAATAATTACGTTTCTGTTTCGTCGTCTAGTTTCCTGTTAAGAACATATTTTTTCGGCTAGAAATTTGCTTATTCTAGCATCTACTGTAATACTTTCCTTATTCAATCATTCCTTTTATAAGAATTACAAGCCGAAAAATGATCTTGGTTGTTTGAGTACAGAACAGAATAGTCTCGATCTTATATTATTTCCAAAGTCTTAACTCCATCAAACAGACTTATAATATAACAGCTTATTTTTTTAATCTGTTATTCACATGACAGCGCTTCTCTTTCATGACAGTGATTTTCTCCAGTTTTGAGGAGTCCTACCTTTGACAACAACTCTAGTTTTCATGTCCATAGGTGTTTGCCTTCCGAATCCAAATTCAGTCTGAGTTTCATTTATTTCAACGTTCCCCGTCTCTCCGTTGCTTTTACTAAAACCAAGTTTCTTCCATTTGAAGAAACCTTTCTTCTTCTCAGCCATCTTATCCATCTGCGCTTGCATAGCATTGCACTGACTCTGCAGCCTGCGAACATCTTCCTTCAGTTTCTTTATCTCCATTTGCTGCGCATTCATTTCGCGCTTTGAAAGAGACCGTTCTGGTGTCTCCAACACACCGTGATATCCACTCGGACTCCTCAAGCTACTGAAAGAAGTACTCCAATCAATGTGGCGATTGAGTTTCGTTTGCTCGGTGAAAAGTACCTGAATAACAGCTCTCACAGGTAACCGTTCGTTTTGTGCTGCATGAAGTGAGGCTTCCGGTGTGAGTTTCCTGCTATCAATTAGTCTACACAGTCCCTTCCTTTCTTGCTTCGACACACTTGGATGCACCTATAACAAAAATATATAAGTTGACACTCTCAAATCAGATGAAATACGACCCGACTAAATGGATTTGTATTGCATGTAGTTAGAATTCCATGTATCCAATACCAGACGGAGATAGTCATAATTTTAAACTCGGTATTTTAGATTTAAATCTGTAATACACCATCCGATCAGGATCAAATGACCATCGATAGCCTACTGATAAATAGAATATTACTCGAATTTAGAAGGAAATTGAAGTGCTTTTTGGCAACAACTAATAATTAAACATATCTATAATGAAGGAAAGGCCAAGCTAAGATATGGACAAGAGAAAAAAGCCAAATGTTGGTAACAATTTACAACTATAGCTTTATGATTCATGTCCTATCTAGTTTTGGACTTTTGCTGTGAAACAATTGCATGTGAATCTTGATATATTAGAATAAAAAAATGTCTGATCTTTAATTTAGCGACTTCCTGACTACAGAGAATTTGAATCTTACAGACACATATCATATCAGAGCGTCTGGTGTACCGGTGACCGTGCTGGTCGCCACACAAGAACACTTTCTAGGATATTCAGAATGAATTTTACTCTTGAAACTTGTTTTTTTCGGAGTAATTAACTTTACTAATCAAGAAAATTAACATGAAACTAATTAGAAAGATAAGAAAGAAAACATACTTTAAGATAAGTATCAATGGCTCTATACAAACCATCATCAGTAGCTCTTGCATGAGTAGGAAGAGCAGCAGCAAGTGAAACAAATTGAGACAAACTCAAATTAGAATCCAAACCAACCTCAGCAAGGTAACAATCAACCAACTTAGCAACCTTAACCAAAGAAGCAGCACCGGTTTTCGAACCATCATGATCCAAGTTCAGAAACCTCTTAACCAATCTAATAACAAGCTCAACATCCAAAAGAGTTCCACATGTATGACTAAAAGAAGGTATCATGAGTTCTTTCAATGAAGCTTGATCTAACTGCCATGAAACTCGATTCTCAAGCTCCGTTCGATAAGTAGCCTCGACAGAAACCATGTTCGCCGTTCTTAGTAACCGGAGAAGGAAGTTGCATGGGATTGAATCTTTGTCGGGTGGAAGAACACTGATTAAGGTTTCAACAAAGAATCTTTTCTTGATCCATGATGTTGTCGCACTTTCGGGCGAATTAGCATTAGAACTAGCATTTGCATTTGCATTTGCATTTGAAGCTTCGAGATCGGGGAGCCATTTGGAAGCATAGTGAGTGATGATTGAACCGATTAAATCAGCGCGAACGCCTTTTTGTTTGATGTTTGAAAGAGTTTTGACAAAGTAATCCATGTCAAGGATGCATGCATCTTCAAACCAACAACAATAATCCAATGATAGTTGTTGGTTTTGATTTGTTTCAGATTCTTTGCAACATTGTTTCTTCATTTTGGTGAGTATAGAGAATAATGCAGGGGAAATTATGTACTATAGTATATGATATAATCTTGTTTATATAATGTTTTCATATGGTGTATGAACATGACATTGATAGGTTTGTTCTTTTTCATTTTTAACTAGAGGCCAAAATGTAGTGTGAAAAACACAACATCTAAGGATCAAATCTAGATTTTGTAAGGTTAGATTAACCACATATTCAAGCAATCTCAACCATATGATATTAGTCAGATGATTCATATTAATTTTGCTAAATGGATTTGAAAAGAAATATGGATTGTCTAACTCAATATTGGAGGATTTATGCCTACAATGCTCTCTCTAGTCTCTAATATCCTTTTGAAACATTATTTTGTTTTAAATTATAAGTTTTTTTTTAATAATTTTTTTACATGTTCATTATTTTATTAAAGAAGTATACCTCTTATTAATATTATACCATTTTTGGAATACAAAAATATAATTTTGAATGTGTTTATTAATGGATGGTGAGGAAGTCTGATAATCATCGTATTAAACTTTAAACAATCACATAAAATGAGTTTGATATATTATTTTAATTAAAATCTTGATATTAGGTTTATGGATCCTTATTTATAAAGTGTTCGACATTTATTTTTACTTATACTTAATATACAAACATTTATACACAACAAGTAATAATTCTATATAAATTATGCATATTATTATATTTAAGATCATCAAAATCGAGTCGAACTAGCCAATTCAATCGGTTAGATTGGGAAACGAACATGAGTTTGATCTAAATAATTCTAAAAACCATTCAAACAAAGAATTTGTGTGCCAACTGAAAAACCGATAGAAAATTGGTAAAAATGGGTTACAAAATGGGCAAGAGGATTAGGTTTTTCTTATTGCGGAAATGACTTTTAAAAATATGATGATATGTTTCTCATTTGATTGTCTAAGCTTCGGGGCATTACTCTTTGTGTTTTTAATGGTGCTCACACATCCTAGTGAAAAATCAATAATATTTATAAAATCTAGAACTTAACCTCAAGATGTACCAAAAATGTAACCACAATCAAGTCTCAAATTCATGCAAGAATAAAGCTGAAAAATTAGAAGGTTAATGTTCATATTTTTACGGAGGTTAATGTTCGTATGGAGGCTAAGTTCTAGATCTGTTTGATTTATATAACACGTCAGACCTTCCCTCTTCTTTGTTCATTTCAGAAAATTTACTCAAAACCCAAAATAAATCGCGTGAGCAAACTTCATTTCCATCATTTTTCAAGCTTTCTCGTTACTTTTATTTCATTGCATTCAAACCTACGGCATCACTCAACATCCACACCACTTCATTCAATTAAGGTTTCTCATTTTTCAAGTTTTCTCACAATTTGATAAGTTTTTTCATTTTCTTCCTTTTTTTGGTTTGTGATGAATACATTATCTAAATAGGTTGTTTATGATTCATTAGATTATAGATAAAATCATAATTGATTGATTTTTGATGCATGAATAAAGATTTTTTAAAGTTTTGAGCATAAGGGTTTTATGTGTTCTTGTACTGCGTTTTTTCTGGTTTTGCCTATTACGAAAGTTAACTTTCGAATTTAATTGATATGCTTCGTTTGTTTGATTTTGCATGTTTTGTCCCATGTGTTAGAATTATTTGATAATGATATGATATTATTGGTTTAATTAAAGGTAAAATTTCAGACATGATAGAGTAACTCAACATGCTTATGTTCAGAGGAAAAAAAACTAGACCCTATCATCCAAACATTGATACCACTTCATTTGATGCAAGGACATTGTTTTATGAAGTTCACGTGTCTTCGACATCGTCCTCCAGGAGACATGAGTCCCTTGTTGCCGCCCCAAAAGCCCCCAGAAGTCAAACATGTTGCTTTCATTCATGATGTTTTTTCAGGAGGCCCCTCAAACACCTCACTACTTTGTATGCATACAGACATTGTTGCTAGGCACGTGTGGAATGAGGAGGTAAAAATAAATTTGTATATATTTGTTATTTTAAACATAAGTTTTGAACCTTGTGGTGATGATATATTTTTCTACAACACTGTGAGCCATTAAAATGTATAACCCATGGTAGGAAGATTGTGAAGTTGTCGCATCTAGATAGACCATAGTTTTAGGATGTCATGTAACTATCTAAGTTGCAAATTTTATGCAAGAATGAGTATGCTTTTATTAATCATGGTTTATTGTCTGCTTTCGCGGAGAAATGATACTTAGAGACTTCTTCATTCCATCTTTTGATCGGTGTGATGTTCATCACACTTGATGACGTGTCATCCCTCATACATCTTTCGATCACAGGAAGAATATTAAAATACTTCAGACTCACCAGATCTGAGGCAATTAAGATAATGGTGGAATAGTTGAGAGCTGACCCGGTTGCGCTCAACAGAAGATATATACCACAAGAAGATATCACGCCAGATTTAGATTTTTAGAGAGGATGTATATATACCACCTGAATGCAGCAGTTAACAACAAGTTTACACATTTATGGTAAACTACTCCAAGTTAGGTAGAACTTGTTTATAGATGACATATTTTTAACAAAATTACCGAACCTAAATTTCATAATATCCACTAAATTGTAAAATTAACACACGATCATGAGTTCAAAATATATCAAAGAGTTGGTCGTGAACTTGAACTACAAAATACTCTTCCATTAATACAAAGTTAACTTCTATACTAATTTTGATAAAGTTGACTTTCTTTTTATTCCAAAGACATTTGGGAATTTTTTTAAAAGTGACTATTCATCATTGAAGATGGGAAAAGCATATATCATTTGCAAAAGAATGCAAATGGGATCATATATTTATTGTGACTTTTTTTCTAGTGTAGTTTTTTATTTATAAATAAAAAAATAAGAGAATGAATATTAACTTTTAATTTTTTACAAATATAATATCAATTCACATAAATGTATTAATATAAAGTATTAAAATATATTGTTTATTTTATAAAATATTTTAAAAATATATGCTAATATCATTTAAATTATTATATTAAATTTATATTTAAATTTTACCTATTGAACTTCGGTTAAACTTCAGTCAATCTTTTAAATCTTGAACTTCTATCTATTACGATTTAATTTTTGATTTGATTTAATTTATATTGTAATTTTGTAATATTACTAAACTAAAAAATATGTGAGAGAGAGATATATTTTAATTGCTTGGATAATTATTTCTATTAGTTGAAATATAATCTACAGATTTGTTTTAAAACACAAATAATAAGACATGTAATAGTAGAATAAAAAAAAAGAAAAACGTGATTTGGTCAGCAGTTTCCATCTCATAAGTGACAGTAATAAAGATTTGTTTTGTTGGTATGTGAAAAACACATAATAGAACCAAGATTTGTCTAATTAATTGCTAGTGATCAGGTTTTCGTTTCTGTTTTAAACTCTCACAATTTCCATTATTCAAGCTTAATTAGTTCAACTTCTAGTTTCAAAATATTCAAGGTCAGCTTACACAAAACACTAGTATATAAAGTAAAACAAAGATAACAATTTCATCTTTTTTTACTTTTGGTGACAAAGAAATAGGACCCTATGACATAGACCAAATTGTTCATATCCTTAGATGCATCATTGAAAAAAGAAAAAACATAAATTGTAACACCTTCAAACTTGAAAGAGACTCATTTGTTTTTATCTAAATATTTTGTTATTGTTTTTGTTAAGAAGAGGCGATCACCATATGAAGGAATCCAATATATTTGCTGGTTTGGTTTTTTCTTAATAAAATGTCACATCTACACTAATGTTATTGCATAGGTTTAATTGAAGTTATATTGATACATGACACTTGGCTTATAATGGTGGAAAGTGAAAGGAGGTGAAGGAATGGAAACCTAGAGATGAAGGTTCTCCTACCCTACATCTAAATGACAAACTTTATTTTTATTTTGCATCCTGACATGCTATACAATAAGCTCGTGAACCCCTATTTTCATCTCCATTAAGAAATATATACATAAGGAAAAAAAAATATTTTTATTTAGAATGGTAAAGCGAGAAAGTAAACTCATATTTCATCTCAAATTAAAATATATTTCAACTCAAATTAAAATATTTAGAAGTAATAGCTATGTTAAATTTAAGGGTGTTCGCGGAGCATTTTGAACGATTTTAATATTAAAAATTGTAAGAGAAAAATGTAGGGTTCCATTTGATTTAATTGATTTTTAGAAATCAAATCAAATCAAATAAATGTGATTTTGATTGATTTAGTTGATTTAATTTTTTAATATATTTTTATTGAAAAAGTATTTTCCTTTTTATTGAGTCATACATATACATGTAGATAACAATATAATTTTATATTTAGTTATTTATATATTATCATAAAATAAATTTATAATTATCAAAATAAATTTATATTTCTCATCCATAAATATGAATTACATAAAATTTTATCTTACATGTAAAGGACAATATACACGAAATTATAATTTTAAATAAATTTAAAATATTATATTATATAGTTATAAATAAATTTAAAATACTATATTAAGTTACAATACTAAAATTTCTTTTTATTATCAATATTTGTTATATATAAGAAGATGCAAAACTAAAGGTAATTCAATTTTTTCTTTAAATTTTATCTTTATTAAGAATTTTATTTCAAATACAATAATAGTATTTATAAATAAATAATATAATATTTTTATATTTAAATTAAAATAAATTTTATTCAACAAATACGATAAAATATACACCTACTTGTTAATTTTTTAAAAAAAATTAAGATATATATGCAAAAGTAGGTAAAATTTTATAATGTAATTCGATTTGAGTTGCTTGCAGCCATTATTGCTATTGAGAAAATTAAAGAGTTGGGATTTCAAAATGTTTGGTTGGAATCTGATTGTTTGTTGGTAGTTAAAGCTTTTTCTGATTATAGCCTGGTTTCTTGGAAGATTCGATCTCGTTGGCTCGGTTGTTTGGAGCATACTCGTTCGATTGAGTTTGTGATATCTCATGCTTATAGAGGCCAATTTTTGTGCGGATCTACTTTTGAACCTTGGCTTGGCGTTGCGTAATTACTACTGATTTTCCTTTTTGATTTTCCTTTTTGCATTCAGTTTTAGTTCGGGAGTACCTCTTAGACAAGAAAGATACCCCTAGGCTTAGACTTTTCTCTTAAGAGGTCTTGGCTTGGTCCCCTTGTGTATTTTATGCTCCTTTTTATTTTTAATGAAATCCTGATTTATATAAAAAAAAAAAGATTTAGTTCGATTTGAAAAATACAAACTTTATAATGACCCAAACGTCAAATACTTGATTCTATTAGAAATGGACCAAACATTTGAATTGGTGCAGTTAACTATTTTTTATTGGGCCATCTTAATTTTAAACACACTTAATTAAATTCAATATGCCTCATAGGTAAGAACACATCAACAAAATCTCATTGTTACTAGAAAATATAGGCATCTTTTGAGCTCCATTAGGACTTCACTCTTTTGATTTAATATTTTCTTCGGTCTTATATAATAATCTTATGGTTCATTTTTATTTTTTAATTTAAAAAATGTCATATTAATCATTAACTCTTAGATTAGTCCTTTTCGTTCAATTAGTGACGAATTTAATAAATAATTTTTTAGTTTTTTATTACTAATTAAATAAAAAGAACTAACGTGTTGAAGAATTAAAAAATTAATATAAATTTTTTTAAAATTAAATAATCAAAATGAACTTCGAAACAAAATACTATATAACCAAAAATATACTTTAATTATAAAATTTCTATTTCTTTTTTACCATAGGCCATTTTCCACGGTGCTCGTATCATAAATGTAATGTTCATCCATTTTCTTAAATTTAAAACTTCATTTGAAATAAAATATCACATGCCACACACATTTAAGGACTTAAAATTGTTTGGATGTTTTTCTTTTGTAACTACTTTACTTTTTAATCAAATTAAACTTCACCCTAAGACTAGAAAATGCAAATCTTTTTGGCTGTAAAGTAGGTACTGAAGATGATGGCTTATTATATTTGCATACTTGTGATGTTTTACAACCTTTTATCTCATTTTATGATGACGTTGATTTCAAAAATAACATTGATCATCACCATGCTTCTTCTCGTACCTTACCTTCCGAGAATTGTTACAAGAATTATTATAAGAGATTACAAAAGAGTTATAAAAAAAAATCTAAAATTTCAACAACAAACATTTATATATAAATAGATTAACAAACCAAAACGACCAAGACCAATACCCGATAACTCCATGAACCACACCCAAGGTACGAGCACTATCTCTTCAGACCAAAAAGCTATCTTTCTTTTGTGCTACCCGCCACTATCTGCCCTGCCTTGCTCCAACCAACCACCCTCTCTGACTCTAGATAACCGCTCAACCCAACCACCAGCCCCACTCAAACCATTTGTCGACTTTACCCTGACCCAACTTAAGCCCGTAGATTTCCCCTCCATACAGTCGTTCCATAACTCTAGCAACCTTCATCAACTTTCCAACTGTTTTATGACGTTTTGATTTTAGTAAATATTAAAACATGTTTTTCTTCTCTTCATCAGTTTTAAGATCATATTTCTCTAATTCTCCACCTTGAATTTAAAATTTGGTGGTATTAGTTTACCCATCAACCTCCTTAATGCTCTTTTTAATTTGAATCATTATTCAAAAAACTTGATCAAGTTCAAGCCACACTTCTTGCCACTTACATCTAATTGCTTTCAACCACTTTTTTATACTTCCATAATCTAATAAGCCCACAAATATGACTGTTTGACCATCGTTGACTCATTTTGCATTCGAATGCCTCTCTAAAAGTTTTTGTTTCTGAGTGTTGCAACCTTTTATCCATATTCAAAGCATAACTAGCAAGGCCCGCATAATTTTATCATTGAGACGAAACAATCTTCATTCTTACTTTATCACGAATCAAATGATAATCAAGGGTCGTTATACCATTCTCTCACTACTATTAATATCCATACCAAGAATCTCCACCTCAAACTAAGTCTTACCCACCAGAGTTTCTAATATATTCATCTATAGGTCTTTGTTATTCCTACCCTTACGAAACTCACTAAAAGTAGTACATATACGAATGGTGAATTTTGATCATCTATGTTCCACTTCACACAATTCATAACCTTTCCAACCTCTTGCATAACTGTTGAAGACATAATCTATAACTTTACTATTAAGCATGATTTAATCGATATGTAAAGCTTTGACGACTGTAAAAACTAGGGGTGAAAAACCTGTGTGCCCTCTCCCGCAAACTCCCGCAAAAACATGGGGCGTTATTGAGTGAGACAACATATTAGAGGGTGCAAGTCTAAAACCTTGACCCGCCTAGCAAATAAATATGGGCAAAGCATGCATGCCCGGTGGGCGGACGCGTTTTTCCACCCTTAGTCAAAATATAGTAGTTTATAAGTTTCCTACTTCAAATTTCGATAAGTATCTAGAATTCTATTCCCACAAATGGACATCTTCCAATCATGTAAGATGCTTTGACATCATTGTTATCTAAAAAATTTCATGGCAATTCAACGGTCAATTGCATTTTTATCCCTTGTCTCCTGCGGAATTGATTAAGTGCTCCAAAACAACTTATAGCCAATATATAATGCCTTCACCTCAATTCTCATAGTTGATCTTGTCATGAAAGTCTTCACTAGCTAAGGATGAAAGACTAATAACATTATAACCTTTTAAAATATACAACTCACATATTTTATAAAGCCGTGATCATTTCACCATACAAAATCTTCATCACATTATGTTCAACTCTGGTGCAATAGCCTAGATCGTGAAACATACTTATGGATATAAAATTTAGCATAAACTCTGGAATGTGACTCACATTGTGTATAAGGAACTCATGATCATCGAATATTTTAAGTCTGATTGTACAAACACCATGAACCTTGCAAGCCTCATTCTCACCAAGACAAACTATTCCACTTTCCTCTATCTTCAAAGTCTCAAAGTATTATTTTCATGGACACATATGATAAGAACAACCTGAGTCAATGATCCAACTCTTTTCAATCTTCAAACTCGACATCACTAGTGCATAAACACTTTCATAATTATCCTTATCTGAGGCAAAAACAATCTAAACAAAATCTTCATTGTCCTTTTTCTTGTGTCAATCCTTCATGCAGTGACTGATTTTTTATGAAAAATAAAGCATTTTAACTTTGACTTATCAAACCTCCTAGATTTAGACACCATTCTACGTTTATTTCCTCATTTTGAGACACTCAAGCCTTCATCACTATCGTCAATCTTTGAATCTTTCACCTTGAAAAGTTCCTTAGATCTCACAGTATTCTAAACTTCATCCAAAAAGATAGTACCTTATTCACCATAAAGAAGGACATCCTTAAATTACTCAAAATATCTAGGTAGCGAACTCAACAAGAGTAAAGTCTTATCCACATCATCAATCTTGTGAACCATGAACACCCCTAGTTCAAACGCACTAAGTTATCGTTGAAATTTAATCTTAATATTAAATGCGTCAGGAGTAAAGATGGTTGATATAAAGAGCAATGACAAACAAAATAAATGGACTTAAGCAATCAAATAAACCAGTAAAAAATTATAAGAAAATCCCCTTAGATATCTCTAAAGATTCTCTAAATTCTAAGAACACAATCATAGGGATTTCTATGTCTTCAATTTTGAAGTTCTGAGAATTGTGAAGACAAGAATGATAGAGGTATATATTTATATCTACTGAAACCCAACGAATCCATAGTGAAAAAACAAGGTCAATTAAACGAACGGATTCACAAACCGAAACGACCAAACCCGATACCCATAAATCGCCCCAATCGGACATGATGACCGAAGACCGCCACCACCATCTGGTCATACCCATTGTCGTTTACCGCTGCCCAACTTCAGACAGTCGCTCCGCTCGGCTCCAGCCACCCGTCAACTCAACCCCATGAAACAACAGGTTTGGGTCGAGCCAGTTGCTCCTAACTCCGACCAGCCGTCAGCCTGGCTCAAGCCAACTGACTGCCCCGTTGGCCTGGCTCAAGCTAGCCGGATGCCCCGACTGACCGTGGCTCTGACGTTCTTCGTCAACTTGGTTTTGTTGATTTTCTAACATTTTAATTTCTAACCATGTCGAATCATGTTTTCCTTCTCTTCATCACATCACTTGAGGTTTAAGACACGCTTCTACCCATGATTGCATGTATTGCTCTTATTCTATCTATTAAAGAATCTACAACCTTTAAAGAAGAAGTTTATGTTGGGCTACAACTAAGTAGTATTATTTTTGTAGAAATTTTCATAAAACATATTTTAAAAAAATATAAAGATAAAATGATTTTCTTTTAATCTATTACAAAACCCATAAATTTATAATAGTTCTAACATTTTTATGTAATGTTGGATTTATAAATGATTTGATAATTACAATTTTAAAATATACGAAAAGAGAGAGAAACATATTTATCATTAATATATAAAGAACATGAAGGGGTATAATTTTGTTTAATGTAGTGGTTTATTTGTATCAAATAAAAGGAGACAGTAAATTGAGCTCAGGAAAATTGAAAATCCGGCCCAGTATGGTTGTAAAACGATTGAGCCCAGAATAGTTGAAAATCCAGCCCATTAAGGTTGTAAAACGAAATTATGGAAAAAAGAATAAAAAAACGCCGTTGCCAAAACGATTGAGCCCAGAATAGTTGAAAATCCAGCCCATTAAGGTTGTAAAACGAAATTATGGAAAAAAGAATAAAAAAACGCCGTTGCCGGGGATCGAACCCGGGTCACCCGCGTGACAGGCGGGAATACTTACCACTATACTACAACGACTTTTTATTCTTGTAATTGTGGTATAAGTATTCATATAACTATTCGTTATTAATACTGAAACAAGCAGCCGTTCATAATTTCCTTTGTTTCCGTTTATTACATGATTTGCCTGTGCTTAGTTCTTTTCTTTTCTTTCTCATAATAAAGTGAATAAATTTTAATTAATTTAAATAATAGTTTCGTAATTCTTAATAAATACTGTTTTAAAATATTCATTATAAATATTAAATATATTTACTTTTCAATAACTATTTTAAAGCATATGTTATTAACAAATTTTCTTTCCTCCAAATATTATTTAAAAAATAATTTGTTCAAAAATAAATTATATTACTTTTTCTTTTTTTAGTGAATGAATATGTATTTGTTAAATATGTACAATATTAAATTTCATATTTTAAGTTAGGTTTTTTCGATATTAGAAAACATTAGTCTTGCTCGAGCGATATAAGGTTCAAACACGAGGTCATATATCAATTCGAATATGAAGATATAACTATTGGAAAAATAAATATTTCAAAATAAATATTTTTCGAGTTTTTTTTACTAAATATGTATTAACGTGGGTTACTATTTTGCTTTCAAATTCAACTTTAAAATGAGGGAATAACTCTATTCCACGAACAATTCTTTAGGGGAGAAACCAAGGTTAACGTCTTAGATTTAGTCAAAATACATTGTGGAAACAATGAGCGTGTTGATTATTATATTAGTATGTCTAGGCAGATAAAATGTTTCTGTCTACCCATAATCCCAAAATATGTAGAAGGAATTCATGATCATCGGACATTTTAAGTCTGATTGTACAAACACCATGAACCTTGCAAGTCTTATTCTCACCAAGGCGAACTATTCCACCTTCCTCCAACTTCAAAGTCTCAAAATATTATTTTCATGGACATATATGATAACAACAACCTGAGTCAATGATTCAACTCTTTTCAGTCTCCAAACTCAATATCACTAGTTCACAAACACTTTAATAACTATCCTTATCCGAGGCAAAACCAATCTGAACAAAATCTTCATTGTCCTTTTTCTTGAGTCAATCCTTCATGAAGTGAAAGATTTTATGACAAATAAAACATTTTAACTTTGACTTATCAAACTTCCTAAATTTAGACACCATTTTACACTTATTTCCTCCTTTTGAGACACTCAAGCCTTCATCACTATCGTCAATATTTGAATCTTTCACCTTGGAAAGTTCCTTAGATCTCACAGTCTTCTGAACTTCATCCAAAAAAAATAGCACCTTATTCACCATAAAGAAGAGTGTCCTTGAAGTACTCAAAGTATATGGGTAATTAGCTTAACAAGAGTAAAGTCTTATCCAAGTCATCAATCTTCACTTTAATATTATCCATATCATCTACGATCTTGTGAAATTCTATCAATTGTTCCACTATGGATTTATTCTATGCCATTTGGAATGAATAGAATTGTTCTTTCAAACACAACTTGTAAGCAAAATACTTGGTTATATATAATGATTCCATCTTTTTCCACATCAAAGTCATGATCTTCTTCCTACAGACTTCTCTTAGAAATTTATCTCTGAGACACAAGATAGCGATAATTCTGGCCTTACCCATAATCTCAATATTCTCTTTTTGTGTTAGGAAAGCAACCATAATGTATCACCTTTCAATGTTTTAATACACTTTTGTTGTGTTAAGCTTGCTTGTATCTTCACTTTCTAGAAGCCAAAATTGTTGTACATGGGATCTAGAAAATTTCTCGATATTCCATTTAGTACTCGTGGTGCTCACTTGTAAACAAAACTCTTTTGCCCAAGAAGGGTGTCACTTGTAGTGAAAACTCTAGCAAATAATAATGGGTTTATTTATAGGTTCAAACTCACTAAGTTATTGTTGAAATTTAATTTTAATATTAAATTCGTCAAGAGTAAAAATGTGTGACACAAAGAACAATAACAACCGAAATAAATGGTCTCAACCAATCAAATAAACCAGTCAAATTTTTTTTTTTAAAACCCACAACAAGCAAGAGGGAGATAAAAGACATGAACACACAAAAAAAAACTTTCTTATTCAGTTCAATCAAACCGGTCTACTTTGGAGGAGAAAGCAGCTCCCTAATTCGCTATACTTTCAAAAATTGTTTAAAGATAATATAAGAGTTACAAGAAAATACTCATCTAAATTCCATAGAACAAATCAAATTTTCTACCAAAATATTTCTTAAGTCTCTCCAACTCTCTCCAATTGTACATATAAGAATCACACAGGCCCAAACCCAAGCCCAGAATTTTTAAAAGTGTTTCTCAATCCTGTTAAATACCTCTTAAGGCTTCCCAAATTTTAAGAGCACAATCATAGGAATTTCTCTTTGTCTTCAATTTTGAAGTTCTGATAATTGTGAAGATAAGAATGATAGAGATACATATTTATATATATTTATATACGCTTAAACCCAACGAATCCATAGTGAAAAAACAAGGACAATTAATGAACGGGTCCGCAAACCGAAACAACCAAGTCCGATACCCATGAATCGCCCAAACCAAACATGATGACCGAAGACCACCACCTCCATCTGGTCAGACCCATTTTACCGCTGCCCGGCTCCAGCCACCCGTCAACTCAACTCCATGAAACAGCAGGTTCAGTTCGAGCCAGCCACTCCTAACTTCGACCAGCAGTCGGCCTGGCTTAAGCGAACTGACTGCCCCGTTGGCTTGGTACAAGCTAGTCGGATGGCCCGACTGACCGCGGCTCCAGTGCTCTCCTTCGACTTTGTTTTGCTGATTTTCTAACATCTGATTTCCAATAATCTTGAATCATGTTTTCCTTCTCTTCCATCACATGAGGTTTAAGACACACTTCTACACATGATATGCATTTATTGCTCTTATTCTATCTATTAAAGAGCCTACAGCCTTTAAAGAAGTTTCTCAACATCCATGTTAGGCTACAACTAAAAATTCTGAACTGGAGTTTGGATGCACTGAAACAAAGGAATAGTCAGGTTCTCACTACCTTCCTTGTAGTAACAAACTCATTGAATGTGAATGAGTTTTCAAGGTAAATTACAAGACTAATGACATCATAGAAAGATACAAAGGAGCATTTAGTGGCAAAAAGTTTTACACAGATTAAAGGTATTGGTTTTTATGACACTTACTCAATTGTTCACTTATTTTTCTTAACGAAATGAAAATTAGTTCACTTATCTATGGTGGCTAAAAAAATGATTATAACAGGACATGAAAAAAAGTGAAAAGCAAACTTATTCTATATACACAGATAAAACCTACAACTTACAGTTTCACCAAACACTTCTTTCATGACTGTTGCTTATTCTTTCTATCTATAGCACTGCAAACTAAAACTGATTATTGTGTGGAGTTGAAGATTCAGATGGACTAGTTGAAGGGTCGCTTGCTTCTGTATTTATAAATGTGACCGAACCATTTCCATCTTCATTCTCAGCAACCACTGCTGGTATCTTAACAGAACTTGCTCTTTCCATCTCTTTCTCGAGTTCTTCTTCACGGCGCAACGCGGTAAACTGAGTGTCGAGTGACTTGGCTGCTGATAACCATGCAAGAACAATCACAAGAAGAACACCTCCCAAGTATGGAGTTGAATTAGCCAGTGAACCAAAAGTTAGAATCATGAACTGCTGAATTAGAGCACCGCCGGATTTTCCTAACGGATTGCACACAACATCAATGGCTGCCTTCCCCTTGACCTACACCAAGAAATTCAACATGTGTTCGTTATAACAAGTCGATGTTATATAAGGCTCCGTTTGGCTAAACAACTTAATTAACCGTTTATAGTATACAAACTTATCATATAAATGATAATGTACAAAATATTTTTGTGAATATGATGATAAAGTTGATGAGAAAAGATCAAACCTTGGTATCTTCATCCAAGGGTATGTAGGCCATTTCTTTGCATGGATCAAATAAGCTGTACTTAGCACTTTTGCTGAATATGTTTTGCAAGGCACCAACGTATACAGCTGCTAGCAGTGGAGTCAATCCAAGCTTTCCAATAACCGGTGCGAGTGGATCTCCGAATAATATGAGAGAAAAGAAACCAACTCCAGTCATAAGCAATACGGTAGGTGTGATCTTCGCGGCAACTCCCCATCCATATTTGTCAAAGATAAATTGGCTCACAAGCATCATCGTGAAGGTAGCGATTCCGGTTGCGGTTGAGAAATCGCCCATAAAGGATGAGTATTCATTCGGGCTAGGAAACTGCACAATTCGCAAAGGTGAGTGTGAGGGGAAACAAGAGGCACGCAACAAAATGGCAAGTAAGAAAACCAAAAGTGAAAAAAGTTATATATTACTTGAGCTTTGAGCTTTGACTTCCATGTAACTTCAACAAGATTAATGCTTATTCCATATGCAACCACTAAAGTTGCAAGATCTCTTATATATCTTGAAGACATCAAGAACTTCAAGCTCTCCATTGTTCCCATTTTAGGCTTCTCCTAAAACAATGCATACCAATGTAAAAAGTCAGTCGTTTCAGTTACCTCAAGAGATTAACGTTTGCAGTTGAACGCAGATGATATCTTGATTTACTTGTATAGCTTTTCTCAATGCCAATTACACACACTTGAGCCAAACATGACATAAAAATGAATCCTTATCTTAATACTAGATTAAAAGCTAGACTTCAAGGGGAAAAACAAAATTCCTATACAATTTAGCATGAAAGGCAAAAATAGAAATAAAAAATTATTGAAGAATGCTATATTATTACTTTGCTTCGAAAAGAGTACCTTTTTCTTCTTGCTACGAGCGGGAAGAGGAACGTAATTGTTCACCCACCAATAGAGAAAACAGATAACAAGTCCCATACCAACAACAATACTCATCATTGCTTTTAGAGAGACGGCCCAACCATCAACACCAGGACCTAAAGTTTTCCTCAGATTAGAAAAGTACTTGACCGTCCTCCCGGAGAATACAAGGGCTACATTAGCCCCAAGTCCGAACAGCGGATAGAATCGCTTTGCTTCATCAACCGTAGTTATCTGCAGGAAAAAAGTTAGTATTCTCATTTCTCCTTCACAAACACTAAATACTTCATAATGAGTTGGTTCCGATAAACGCCTTAACAAAAAAAATACTAAGATGACATCATGATTAGTTTAGGATATCATAATAAAAAAACGATCATTCGACAAGATTATAACAGAACCGAACCAATCCAAAAATGAACTAATAGCATCAAAAACTACCTGATTGGCAAGCCCCCAAAACAGGACAGAAATCACAACACTCCCCCACAATTCAGCCATGACATAGAACAAACAGAAACTCCAAATTCTCATAATAGCCAGCGGACCAAGAAACCGCGGTCCAAGGATATTAAGAAGTTGATCAGCAAATGCATCAGGGTGAATATAGTTGCTAAGAGGATACAGCACAAACCCAAAAGCACCAAAGAAAGCAATAAAAGGAACAATAACAGAATAAAAAAGTGCTTGTTTTGACAAAACATTAGCCAATTTTGTATACAACAACATGAAACCAATAGCCATAGGAAGATTCACCCAAGTTTTCAAAAACGGTATAATCTCAGCACTGCTTCCTCTAGCAGTAACAACAAGAACATCTTTTGTGTCTCTTAGAATTGTGTAATTGAACAAGATACAAAAGAACATCATCCCAAGAGGTATAATCTTCTTGAGTGTGGTAACTTCAACACCCAAAAGCTTTTGTTTCTCAGTTTCTGATTCATCAAAAACTGCTTCTCCATCACCACCACCACCAGAAGCAGCAGCTTCAGCTTTGCATATGAACAAGGTTTTGTCTTTTTGATCAAAGGTGTTAGCTTTTAAGGTAAAGCTATTGACTTTATGCAACCCATTATTAGTTAGAGAAAACCCACCAAGGATTTTGGGGTTTGGTGAGAAAAATCTATGCTTTAAGCCATGTGATGGGTTTAAGAATCTGTTTTTGGGGTTTATGGGAAGAGAGAGAAACCCTTTTGAGTGAAGAACAACCTCCATGTCAAAATGAAGAGTTCAACAAAACATGAGCAATGAAGGGTATTGGAGAAGATGGATGATTATATATTCTTGAAAGGGAGAAAAGTGGGAGATACAAATATCTTTGCTTTTATATGCCTAAAGAATCTTCCAAAAAAGGTGGAGAAAGACAGGAAAAATTAAATTTGAAAATAGATTCTTTTGTGTGAATTGTTAAATTTTTTGTGAGGTTGAAATTTCAAACTTTAGAATAGAATTTGTGTGAGATGAATTATGCAACAAATGGAATGTGAAAGTGAAGTGAAATTGACCCATCATAAAAACGCATATTATACTATAAAGAATATAGTGCTTACATTTTTAACTTTCATTTTTATTTTGATTAAAGATAAGTTTGTTTTGGATTTTTTTTTTAAATAATTTTTTTAATGTTGTATAATTCTGTGTAAAAAAAATTACAAAGAAATTTATCATAAAAGTTTGAGATGAAAATTTGGTTTGAATGGTTATCTTTAAAATGTTATTTTAGATATTTTATTTTTTATTAAAACTTTTTTAATATTAAAATTTTAAAATATTATTTAATTTTGAAGCTATTTCAAATAGATTTTTATAAAAATCATTTTTGAATTATCATTTTTCAAAAATAATATAATTTTGACTATGTTTTAGTCTTTAATAATGTTTGTTTATGTTATAGAATATCCAAAGTAATGTTTTAATTTAGAAAAAACAAATATAAAAAAATTTGTAATATTTTTAAAAACAATTTTCTAAAATCTATTTTAAAAAATTCAAAGAAAAAATACATTTTTTTAAGATGAAACAAACAAAACTTAAAATTCAATATTAGCTATAGTCATCATGTATTTCCCACCAAAATTTATGAGACTAGCATGTTGGAATAGGGCTCATGTAGTTTTAACATATAAAAAAAGTGTGTTAAAATATTGTAATATTAGCTATAGTCGTCATAGACGACACAAATGAATGACAATAAATTTTAATATTTTCATGTGCATTTATAAAAAAAAAAAAGATTTTTTTTCTAACAAATAAGTCTATGTTTGAAAACCTAGAAAAATCAAGATGATATCGTTCGATTTGCAAAAACTATCAATAATAGTTTCTGAAAATCAAGACCCTCTAAACTTGTGTTGGTAATGGTGGGTCAAGTTTTCAAACACGCACTAAGAGTATTCACATCCATACAACTCAGGGCCAGTTTGTTTCAGCTTTAAAAAAATGGATTTTTTCTTTGTATTTTTTAAAATAGATTTTCCAAAACTGTTTTTCAAAATATTACAAGTTTTTTTATATTCGTTTTTTCTAAAATGAAACACTAATTTTTACATCCTAGAACATAAACATAGATTATTGAAGACCAAAACTTAGTCAAAATCGCAAGTTTTTCAAAAAGTTATATTTCAAAAATGATTTTTATGAAAATCTATTTGAAATAGCTTCAAAATTAAGTGATTTTTTGAAATTTTCATATCCAAACTTTGTTCCCATAAATAGATGAAATACCTAAAATCACATTTTAAGAATAACTATTCAAACAAAATTTTCATTTGAAGCTTTTATCAAAAGTTTATTTGTAAATTTTTTTTTCAAAAAATTTTGTAACACTATAAAAATCATTTTTAAAAAAAGCCAAAACAAACGGGCCCTCAATTTGGTGGTGTAGATAGACCTCACCCAATCTAATATATTATTTCATATTTTACAACTATTTAAATCACCCAACTACATTTTTCAAATGTCCATATCACTCATCTAAAATTTCAAACTGAATCTCAACTACAAAGAGTTGTTACATTTATAACTAATATTATTTTTTTTATTATATTTTTATTTCAAAATTTCACATGTGGACAGCATTGCTACGGACTACGGTGCCCTACAAATAGGGGTGAAAAAGCCTGAGTCTGGCCTGCTAGAAAATTCAAAGCCTAAGTCTGACCTGTAGCCTACCATAGACTTATTTTTAGGCCTGAGCCTAGCCTTTTTGAAGGCCTGATTGGCCTACTAGCCTTTCTTCCATGGGGTTTCCCGAATCCTTGGTGAAACTAATTCACAGATGCATCTCAACGGTTTCCTACCAAGTTCTGGTGAATACGCAACCAAGCAGAGTTTTTGTCCCAGAAAGGGGGCTCCGTCAAGGGGACCCCTCTCACCATACTTATTTATTTTGTGTGCTGATGTGTTTTCATGTTTGTTAAAAAGAAGCTGGCAGGAACAAAACTCTCCATGGTATTCAAATAGCAAGGAAGGCACCTATCATTTCACATTTGTTCTTCGCGGGCGATAGCCTGCTGTTTGTCAGAGCCAATGCGAGTGAGGTTGATTGTGTTATAAATATCCTCAAAATTTATCAAGAATCCTCTGGGCAAGTGGTTAACTTAGACAAGTCTGAAGTGTCGTTTAGTCAAAATGTGTGAGATGAAGGTAAGGATATGATTTGTAATAGGATGCATGTAAAGACTCTGACACGACACGCTAAGTACCTAGGGCTCCCCATGATTTTAAGTAGATCGAAGAAGGAGATTTCTAGCATGGTGGTGGATAGAGTGTGGAAGAAGATAAAGGGATGGAAAGAGAAAGTTCTGTCTACATCCGGAAAGGAGATGCTCATCAAAGTGGTTGCTCAAGCCATTCCTAATTTTATCATAAGCTGTTATAGAATTCCTATGGGTGTGTGCCATGAAATTGAAGGTTTGTTGGCCAAGTTCTGGTGGGTGTTCTAAGAACGGTGAGAGGAAAATTCACTAGATTAGCTGGAATAAGATGGCGTGTTCCAAAGGAATTAGTGGCATGGGGTTTAGAAGCATCAACAAAAGTTCGTGTTTGGTAGGACAATTGGATATCGGGGACTGCTGACTCCAAGCCTTTGACCACTGTCAGCATTCTGGATCATGATGCTATGGTATGTGATTTAATTGATCATGATCTTGGGTGCTAGAATCGTGATCTGGTCCTTTCTTGTTTTGACCCTCATGATGCGCACCATATCCTCAGTATTCCTCTCTCCGTGCGCAGACCAAACGATGAGCTTATTTGGCATGCTGGAAAAAAAGGTTACTATTCGGTTAAGTCTGCATATCATGATCTGCAGAATGATGTGTTGCTCAAGAATCTGAGGCCTTCTTCTTCTTCCAATCGGATGTGGAAATTATTATGTTACTCCAACCTTCATCCTCGCGTAAAGAGTTTCATTTTGAGGCTTGATAAAAACATCCTCCCTACAAGAGTGAATCTCCAATTGAAAGGAATATTTCTTGACACCTTGTGCTCGTTCTGTTGGTTAAACTATGACAACCCAACATAAAACCTCTAAAAACTTAAGACGGCTCTGATACATATTCTAAAAATTATCTGCATTTATTAAAAAAAAAATTGAGATACCCACCCATATGGGTGCTCTAAGTATTTGTTTGATTTTACTTCTAAAATATCATAAATCAAATTATTTCAAAAGCGGATAGGAAACATGACATAATACTCATTGCCCAATATGCATCAGGGCAAGCACTAGTTTAATTAGAAGACCAAATTCCTAATATATCACCTCTTATATTGCCCAATGACCAAATAACACGCTGGCATAAAAGTATATATGTCTTTAACAAGTGTAGAAACATTTTAGTCAGAGTTGGGACTTGGGAAAATGAAGACTTTGGAATTAATACCATGAAAAAACCAGTCAATGTTGATCAAAATCTTTGAATGAAAATTCATCTATATCTAAGATTTATGTTCTCATTCTTTATTGGAGTAAGTTTCATAAAGAAAAACAAAACAAATTTTGGCATTTGGTGCTAACAGTTTCTTTCCTATTTGTTCACTTAAACGTGAGATTTGGTTCTACTCTTCTACAAACGTGAAGGAAAGGATCACAAAAGTGTAATTGCTTACATGTTGCTTTTATGTTCTTCTTTTCTTTTTAGTAACTATCAACTAAAATAAAAATCAATGTTTCACTATGTTGAACTTGGAAGTAGTAACCCCTAAGGCTCAGTCACATTTACTCTTTGATTATATTTATAAGAAAGAAAGAAGAAAAAAAAAACTAACTTTGCACCCCTTAAAAAAATTCTATTTGTTTTTGTATGATGTGCTTTATTTACAATATTTACTTATTTTATATTATTTGTATTTATTATCAAGGCAGAGTTTCACATTATTATGTTGAAGATTAAAATAATATGAGTTAAAAGGTAGTGCACTGACAGTGTAAAATACTTTTACACTGTCATCCAATAGAAAATCATAAATGTGTCATGTCATTAAGTTTTTTTTTAATAAAAAAATGGTTTAATTAGATACATGAGTGGTGATTGGTTGACAGTGTAAAATATTTTTACACTGTCAGTGCATCACCCCTTTTCTCAAATAATAATATACTATATTTATATGAATTAAAATTGATTTTAGGTAAGTTCTGATGTTTTGTAGAAAAAAATAACTCTTTTAAATTTTGCATTTTGAGACTTTTTAGGGTAAGTTCTGATGTGAAACGAGACACTAAATTTGGGCCCAGTATAATTGAAAATCCGGCCCAGTATGGTTGTAAAACGAGACAGTAAATTTGGGCCCAGAATAGTTGGAAATCCGGCCCATTAAGGTATAATTGAAAATCCGGCCCAGTATGGTTGTAAAACGAGACAGTAAATTTGGGCCCAGAATAGTTGGAAATCCGGCCCATTAAGGTTGTAAAACGAAATGATGGAAAAAAGAATTAAAAAAGCGCCGTTGCCGGGGATCGAACCCGGGTCACCCGCGTGACAGGCGAGAATACTTACCACTATACTACAACGCCTTCTTATTGTAATTTTGGTAGAGTATTATTCTAACTATGAGCCATTCGTTATTAATTAATACTAAAACAAGCAGCAGTTCATAATTTCCTTTGTTTCCGTTTATTACTTGATTTGCTTGTGCTCAGATCTTTTCTTTTCTTTCTCGTAATAAAGTGAATAAAATTTAATTAATTTAAATAATAAATACTGTTTTAAAATATTCATCATAAATATTAAATTTATTTACTTTTCAATAATTATTTTAAAGTTATAAGCTACGAAAAGTTACTAGTAACAAATTTTCTTCCCTTCAAATATTATTTAAAAAATGATTTGTTCAAAAATAAATTATATTACTTTTTCTTTTTTTAGTAAGTTAACATGTATTTGTTATATATGTATAATATCAAATTTCATATTGGAAGTTAGTTTTTTTTAGTGTCTCGCTCAAGCGATATAAGGTTAAAACACAAGTTCATATATCAATTCGAATATAAAGATATAACTATTGGAAAAAATAAATATTTCAAAATAAATTTTTTTTGAGTTCTTTGACTAAATATGCATTAACATGGTTTACTATTTTGCTTTCAAATTTAACTTTAAACTAAGGGAATCTAGAAACTCTATTCCACGAACAATTCTTTAAGGGAGAAATCAAAGTTAACGTCTTAGATTTAGTCAAAATACATTGTGGAAATAATGAGTTTGTTCATTATTATATTAGTATGTCTAGGCAGATGAAATGTTTGTGTCTACCCATAATCTCAAAATATGATTTAGTATAGATGATTGCGACAGATTTTAACTATGATATTTGAATTAAGATGGTTAGACAACAACTAAAAAAAAATAAAGGGAAGAAAAGACTCCCTCAAAATGATAAAGGTCATTACGAGGTAAAGTGAAAATTTGTTAGATGATCCTTGCAACATATCAAGTTATCAGAGTGTTAACCTGGATGAATTGAAACCTAGGTGTTATAGCCTGAGATTTTTAACTTAGCTTTTTCTACATAAATGTGGAATACGAGGTGTGTATAAAAACTAAGTGTAGGTAGCTAAGCCATGTTGTCAACACCAAGTTGCAAATTTGACAAGTGGAGTTTTAGACAGATATAATTAAGTAACTCGAAGACAATTTTTATAGCAGTAACGTTTTGGAGCGATTCGAGAACCAAAGGCACGTGGAAATACATCAGAAGATACATGCCAAATTATAAAGATATAACTGTTATTCACAGTTATTAATGTACATAGCACACAAGTAGATTTCGTTTCTGTAAGGGGTTAGTATTTTCATTTTATTCTCTTTAAAACTCTCATATCCGATTTACTGAGATCTTGAGTCTATGAGAAATGTACGAATTTGTATCTCATCTTTGATTAAAACATTTTTTATTATTTTTGTAATTTACTACTAAAGTTGATCATATAGATAAAAATACATTTGATAAAAAGTTAGCTAACATTTCACCCTCTTTTCTTGTTGGAACAAGATTCTCTTTATAAGGAGATGTTTTTATTCAATGAAGTTACATCCTACTCGTGGGTTCGTGTAGGAACATGAGGTCATGGGAAATGGGTCTGACGAATGAACCACTGCAAGTATTGGGTGATTCGTTACAGATGATATCGATGATTGAATCGAGCATATTAGCTCAAATTGCGGCCTATATGACCAAAAATAGAATAATGGCGACCTTAGAGGTCGGTTTCCAACAAAAAAAATTGTCGAAGCCAATCCAATTGAAACTGATAAAACGAATGAGACTAGTGAGAATCTTGTCTCTAAGTTGGTAGACAAAGAGCATTCAACAATGGCTGAGAGGGAAAATCAAAAGCCAAAGGCTCGGTTGTATCTATGATGATGAGTCTTTGGGATTTGAAAAAGATCCATCGGTTTCAGCCAAGAAGATCTAAGCTCAAGACCCTATAGAGGAAGTCGATTTAGGAGATGGAATAGTTAAAAGACCAACATATATAAGTGCAAAGATCGATCCAAGCTTGAGAGTCTAGATGATTAAGTTGCTGAAAGAATTCAAATATTGATTTGCTTTGAATTATTATGAAATGCCAGACCTCGGTCGAGATTTGGTGGGGTTAAAGCTGCCAATTCGACCCGATAAAAAGCCAGTGAAGAAAATGCCAATAAGTTTTGCACCAGAGGTGATGACAAAGATCAAAGAAGAAATTGAAAGGCTTTTAAGGAATAAATTCATAAGAACTACCAGGTGTGTTGAATGGTTAGGAAATATAGTCCATGTTATTAAAAAGAATAAAAATCTTAGAGTTTGTCTTGATTTTAGATACTTAAATGTTGGCACTACAAAGGACGAATGCCTAATGCCCATTACATAAATGTTGGTCAATTTTCGCATCAGGGTTTGATTATTTAAATCTTTTAGATGGCTACTCAAGGTATCACCAAATTTTCATTGCATAAGAAGATGTGCCGAAAATATAATTTTGATGTCCTGGGGACTTAGAAATCTATGAATGGGCAGTGATGCAATTTGTTCTAAAGAATGTTGGTGCAATATACAAAAGGGTAATGAATATTATGTTTCATGATTTAATTGAAACATTTATGCAGGTTTATATTGATCATATAGTTGTTAAATCCTCGTCAAAAAATGGCCATTTAGACCACCTTTGATAGTCATTAGAAAGAATTATGAAATATGAATTGAAAATGAATCCATTAAAATGTTCTTTTTGTGTATATGCATGCAGTTTTTTGGGTGTTGTGGTTCATAAAAAGGCATAGAAATAAACCAAAGCAAAATCAAGGTTATACTCAATACAATCCCTCAATCGAACAAAAAGCACCTTCAATAATTGTTGGGTCAAATCAATTTTCTAGGGAGATTTTTTTCGAATCTAAGTGGCAAAACAAATATCTTTTTGCCACTACCGCATTTAAAGAGAGAATAAGGGTTCAAATGGGAACCAGAGCATCGATAATCTTTTGATGAAATTAAGAGTTATTTAATGAACCCTCTTATCTTGTTACCTCCAATGAGAAATAAGTCAATAAAATCATACATTTTTGCATCTGAATTGACAATAGGAAATATGTTAGCTCAAGAGGATGATGATGGTGCCGAAAGAGACATTTATTACCTTAGTCAAGTATTGAATGATGCATAATCTAGGTATAGCGCAATAGAAAAGTTATGCCTTTGTTTGTATTTCTCAAGTACTAACTATAAATATTATATAAAACCTATTGATATTTTTGTTTATTCTTATTTGATGTTATTAGGCATATGTTGTCAAAACCTATTTTACACAATCGAATTGGGAAATGGGCTTTAGCTTTGACCGAATATTCTTTAACATATGCACCTTTAAGGGTTGTGAAAGGCTAAGTGTTGCTGATTTTATTGTTTGATCATGCAATAGTTGAAGTAATGCAACATTGGAAATTGTACTTTGATGGTTCCAAGCATAAAAATGGAACTGGTATTGGAATTCTGATTATTTCTCCTAAATAAATTCTAATGAATTTAAAATTTAAAATTACATGTTGTTGCTCGAATAATGAGGTTGAGTACGAAACATGGATTGCAGGCCTCATAATTCTCTTGGACTTTTGTAACAAAAGAGTTGAAATTAGAGGTGATTCAGACTTGGTTGTGAAACAATTGGCAAAAGATTACAAATGCATCAAAGAGAATCTACTTATGTACTTTGTAAAGGTCAATTCTGTTGTGAAAAACGATGTCGGAATCATAAAGTATTATAGGTTTCTTTTGGAATGAAACCCCCAAGGGCAAGAAAAAAATAGGGTAGCAGTAAGAACACAAAGAATTGGTTATAACTGTTATTATTTACTTTCTCTTTCAATCAAGATTACAAGTGTTACAAGAATAACAAATAACCCTTTTACTCTAAAGTAGGATTTGCATTATGCAACAATGAGAGACTAGTATGCTATTTATAATAAATCTAACATACTAAACTAATGGGTTTTTTTACAAATACCCATTACAAGCTAACTTAGGATACAAGCTAACTTAAACAATTTGACATAACAAACAGGCCCAATTCGAAATACTAACAACCTTATAATTTTAACACCCACATACTTTAACATACTTAGACTATAGTATGAAGGTCTTTGACACCAGAATGTAAACATACTTCGACGGCATGCATAAATTTTGTCGAACCAGAAGCTACCCTTCGCGTCAATAGAGTTCAATCCAATTCTCACAAATCTCCACCTTGGAACAAACTCTATAACATCAAAGAACAAACTAACTTTATTCATGCTGCTTTATTAACTGCATAATATGGAAAAATTTGTAACTCGGTAATGTCTTGGTGATCATATCAGTAGCATTGTAATCTGTCGAAATCTTCAGCACTTGGTAACTTACAACTCGGTAACTTACTCCTCTAATGTAATGCAACCTCACATCGATGTGCATGGTTCGCTCATGATATATTGAGTTCTTCGACAGGTATATAGCACTTTGACTATCACATTTAGCAGTGACACCTTAAACTTGAAGTTTCATCTCCTTATAAAAACCTTCAAGCCACAATGCTTTTTTTACAACTTCAGTGAGGGCAATATATTCTGCTTCAGTGGTTGATAAATCATCATCCTTATGAAATGTTGCTTTCCAACTAATTGATGTGCCAACATAATGAAAACATATCCAAAAATAGATTTTCTGGAATCCATACTACCTGAATAATCATAGTCGACATATCCTTTGATTATTGCATTACTATCTTCACCCAAGGCTCCCCCATAACTTAGGACTCTGTTTAGAGACTAATTTATGTACCTTAGAATCCACTTCAATGCTTGCTAGTGAATCTTTCCAGGATTTGCCATGTACCTGCTTATAAGACTTACTGCATATGCTATGTCGGGTCTAGTACAGACCATAACATACATCAAAGAACCTACTATATTAGCAAATAGAATGCTATTCATATAAGCTCTTTCGACATTAGTACTGAGACACTGATCAATACTCATCTTGAATTGAGGGGTTTTCGGAACTACAACAAAAATTGAATTCAACATACCAAACTTGTCGAGAATCTTCTATAGGGATACCTCTTGAGATAAGCATAACTTCGACTGCTTTCTATCTCTTCGGATGTCGATCCCAAGAATCCTAGATGTTGCTTTCATATCCTTCATTTAGAACTTATTATTGAGTTCATCCTTTACCCTCATTACATCTTTGACATTATTGTTTGCTATGAGAATATCATCCATATAAAGCAACAAAGTAACAAATGAATTACCAGGCCAAAATCTGAAGTAAACACAATGGTCGAACTGAATTCTAAAGAAACTTATGTGTGTCATGAACTTGTCGAATCTCATATTCTACTCTCGAGGAGATTTTTTCAGTCCATATAAGGATCTCTTCAGCTTGCACACACATTCTTCCTTCCCTTTTTTTGATATACCCTTCAGGTGGCCTCATCAGGATTGTTTCATCTAGATCACCATACAAGAACGTAATTTTCACATCCATCTATTCTAGTTCAAGATCGAACTATGCTACCATGGCAAACAACATTCGAATCGACCTATGCTTCACAACAAGAGAAAACACATCATTGAAGTCGACACCTTCTTTCTGAGTGAAACCCCTTGCAACCAACCTTGCCTTGTATCTTTTAGATGTCACTCTTTCGATTCCTTCCTTAACTTTAAAAATCCATTTGTAGCTGACTAACCTTGCTCCAACAGGTTTCTTGATCAGCTCCCAAGTATTGTCATCATGAAGAGATTTCATTTCATCATCCATGACCTTCAGCCATTCAGTATGATTTCGACTCCTCATAACTTTCTTATAGTCTCTAGGTTCTTCATCTAGAACCTCACTTGCAGAGATTATGACATAAGATATAAGATCTGTATATCAAAGTCTCTAAGGTGCCTTGATGACTCTTCTCGTTCTATCTTTTACCAATAGGAAGTCATCGATAGTTTCCTCAACTTCCTCAGCGTCTTCAGCATCTTGTGCTTTTTCTTCGACTTCATCTGGGATATGCAATTCAGCATCAACATGCTCCATCTCAACAGGAATCTCTCCCTGTTCCAGCTCTTCGTAAGATATTTCTGCACTTCAACCAACATCATCAGTTTTCTTGAAAGTCATTTCAACTTCATTGAAAACTACATCTCGATTGGTAATATACCTCCTGTGACCTAGCTCTAGGCACCATAGCCTATAAGCTTTGACTCCTTTAGGGAATCCCATGAACATGCATCTCAGAGCTCTAGGTTCGACCTTGTCTTGCCTAATGTGAGCATAGGCTACGCAACCAAATACTCTAAGTTTGTCGAGATCTGGTAGATGTTTCGACCAAACTTCTTCAAGTGTCTTCATAGCTATTGTAGTCAAAGGACATATGTTTATCAGGTATGTTGTTGTCGAAACAACCTCTGCCCAAAACTCCTTCTTTAATCCAGCACTAGACAACATGCATCTAACTCTCTATAAAATAGTTCGATTATACCTTTCAATTCAATTCAAACAAATTCGTTATTAAGGAGATTTGATGAAGTCGACGTCAAACATGTTCCTTAAATCAAAAACTAAGAAACTAATAATTTGGCACAAATATCTTCTGGTTACAGAGTTTCTAAAAAGAGGTTAGAAGAATTAATTGAGGTAAAAGAAGAGTTTCTAAAAAGAAGTTAGAAGAATTAATTGAGGTAAAAGAGGAGTTGATTTCGACCTATCCTTTCCATTTGATTTGTCAAAGTCAAAACTCATAATCTAGAAGGGCTTAATAAATTAAAAACCTTCTTTTGTTGTAGATTTTCACCATTCTTTAATTATATATTAATTGATCATTGAAAAAGAGTTATATAATATAATCACTCTCTCATCTATTTTAAAATACACTCATTCATATTCGATTATAACAATTTGTCTATTTTAAATACACTAGTGGTAAGTTGCTTAAGCGGTTAGCAACTCACTAAACTTGTTTTTAGTCTAACAATGTACTCCCTCACACTCAAATATAAGGAAAATGAAAATAAAATAAATTTCAATTAACTTTACCACATCTAATTAATGTTGTCGTTTATAAAACATCAATTAATTAATGTTATCTTATAATAAGTTAATAGAGAAAAATAATTGAAGAGAAATTGTGGTTTGAAGAATATAATCATTCATGATTGTACTAAAAAAACATAATTGTACAAAAAAAAAAAGAAGAATATAATCATGCTTTTGAAAAATCAATTAACTTTAATAATGTAAACTAACATTAACATTATTATTTTTTTTGTTTCCTTAAAGTACAATAGATCTATTAAGTTGTAGAAGTTTCACATCTTTCCTTGAACACAATCTTTGTTGTCATTTGGCAACAAATTAATATTAATTAACATTCTTAATAAATGAATAATCGGGTTATTAAAGAGTAAAATATATAAATGTTTGCTATAACCTTTAACAAAATCAATATTATAGTTCATTGTAATTTTAAAAAAATTATTAAAATATACTAGCTTTTGTAAACATCAATTATGTTATATATCAAAATATCTAATTATTTAAATTAAAGTAAATATACTCCTCATTTTGTTCAAGGTTAATTAATGTGTTTGTCTTTATCAAAAGAAGAAAATATTCACAAGTTTGTACATGTTGTTGTTTTCTGTTGCTGCAGAAGTATCATTGATATAGTAGTAGACACTTTCTGGTTAAATATTTTAAAGTTTTAGGGGAGAAAATAAACATGTCAGTATTGAAAAACAGCACCACCCTGACACAGTTCAAAGAAAATTATTTTATTTTATTTTGACAGAAAAAAAAATTTATTTTATATATTTCATTTGACTTCTCCATTTTATTTTATATAATATAGTTAGTACAAATTTCCTAGGTTCCATAATATTTTAGAATAATCAACTTTGGTGGTATAATTATTTGATTTTTTTAAAGTAAATTATTTGATTTATTATATATAAATTATGTTAGTACAGTACTATTCTTGTGATAAAAAACACACTTTACAGTTAGGCTGAGAAAAAAATAAAGTAAGATTCACATGTTGCGACTATTATGGTATGGCAGAAAATAAACAAGAGAAAAGAGATTCTTGAGTTATTCCAACAGAAAAAACTTTGTATGATTAGATACCATGATTGATCAGAAACAGCAGAAGCATGGTTGGATTGAGTAAAAGGTGCCTCAAATATCAACCAATCTTTTGAAGCTTCCTACATTTCTTTATTTGAATCAGTTACAGCTTATGTTTTGTCTTGCACTGTTTGAGAGGGAAAAAGAAGGGTCAACTTATTTTTAAGATCTTAAATAATTAAGATAAGCACATGGAGAAGAAAAAAGAATCATATGTTACCTTTTTTCCATTTTCATGTATGAACTTAAAAAATGATGGCAAAAGTAAAGTTTTTGCACTCTAGTTATAAGGCTGTACCATGTACCTTGGAAACTTGCTATTTTGCATTTGGACAACAATAGGGGAGTCGAGCGAGGAGCATTGTTAATTTTGAGATATTCCGTTCGAACAACATATTTTTGTAGGAGATACACCACTTCTCCACCTAAAACTTTAAGATGATAGGAAAATGGGTTCTCCCACTTATATATGCTTAAGTCACTACATTCATATTCAATGTGAGACTATTTTTCCCATACTCACACTTGCATTATTCTCAACAATTTGTACATCTCAATTTATCGAAGCATTTTTTAAAAAACAAAATCATTAAGGTTTTTATATCTAATATGGATGTTTTTGTTTTTGTCGTAGTGATGCGAACTTGAGATTGACTGTTATATAATTATATTAAAATATATATATAAAAATAGAGAGAATGGGCATGCTTGTGAGTTGTGAGGCATGGGGTGGAATGGGATGGGATGGGAAGGAAAGGGAGCCACCTTCAAAAAGCGTGGTACTATGATCTCTGTAAAATAATAAACTCTTTTTGACCTTTTGTATTTATTTTATACTACTATTTAACTACTTCTATGTGGATTCTAAATTATTGACATCTTTATCTTACATCGTACCATGGCTAGAGTTTGTTGGAGCTCATGATTCATCACTTTTGTAACATAAATATTATTACTAGACACTACTAATATTTTTATTCAAACTACTCTAGTACCGTAAGAGATCCATAAACTTTAATAGATGGGAACAATATTACATTTTTAAATATTTTTATAAAAATATATTTTGTGATAATAAATAAAAAATGAATTAATAGCATCATTGGTAATATTTTTAAATAATTGAGATTATATATATTTTTAAAGGTAATATATATATATATATATATATATATATATATATATATATATATATATATATATATATATATAAATGTGCAAAGATGAAAGTACATAACAATAAAAAAGGTACAAGAAGTAGCAATTTTCAACAACCTATCAAGAAAATAAAAACACACAACCAGCTATGAGAATTTATCTTTGATGACAAATGCTTGGAAGCCTTTCAACTACTCAAACATGCGTTAATCTCTGCACCCATCATGCAACCTCCTGATTAGAGTGAACTCTTTAAAATAATGTGTGATATGCAAACGATAATGTTGTAGCTGTTGTTTTAGGGGAACGAAAGGATAAGAAGCTACATGCCATTTATTACGCGAGTAAAATCTTAGATGCGTCAGAAATGAATTATGCCACCATAGAAAAAGAACTTTTAGTTGTAGTGTTTGCGATAGATAAATTCCGCTCTTATTTAGTAGGAGCTAAAGTAAATATTTATTCTGCTCACGTCGCTATTAGGTACCTTTTAAGTAAGAAGGATGCTAAATTGAGGTTGTTAAGATGGATTATGTTGTTACAAGAGTTTGATTTAGAAATTAAAGATAAGAAAGAAATAGAAAATGTGGTAGCAGACCATTTGTCCAAATTAGAAAATGTCAAGTATGAACAAACACCCATTAATGATGATTTTCTATATGACATACTTATCACCCAGTTAGGAAATAAACCACATGAATGCTCTCAATATGATTACCTTTATGAGGAAGATTACTCCCAAGTTGAAAATTGAGAAAACATGGAAACAACACTAGCTCAATCCACAGTTCTGTGGTACGCTGACTTTGTCAACTACCTAGCGGCTGAAGTACTTCCGCCTGAATTAACATACCAACAAAAGAAGAAGTTTTTCCATAATCTAAAACAATATAATTGGGATGAGCCCCTCCTATTCAAAAGAGGCGTCGACGGTATTTTCCATCGATATATCCCTGAAGAAGAGGTCGATAACATCATAACCCACTATCATGCAGCCCCCTATAGAGGGAAACACAAACACGTCCAAGACTTGTGCAAAAATCCTACAATTTGACCTCTAAGTTAGGTGTCCCTCACCCGGTGGTTTAACCCTACGGTTGTGGAACCTGCAAAAACAGAATAAACAACCTATTGTCAGTTGGTTCAGAGGCCTCTGGTGCTGAACTTGGTATAGCAGATTACCATCACTATGTTATTGATATGCCTAAATGTAATATACTATTATGCAAACAAATCACAAACATACATGGATGACATACAAACAAATTATTATGAATCAAGGATGAAATACAAACAAATCATAATGAAACAGGGATGAAAATCAAAATGCCATAAACATAGAGGGACATACTTCATTAATTTCAAAGGTTCTTATCAATTCAATAACCAAACATTACAAGGTCCTTTTTCTTTGCTCAAAAGTCTTCAATGTTGCAACCTAATTCCTGCACCACCTTTGTGCAAATTGCAACCGATAGAATTTTTTAATTCATTTGATGTGTTGCGTTCTAGTTCATTATCCCAAATGAATAGCTTGCAACTTGACATTACACCCGAATTTGAACATTTTCAAAATCGTAGTTTAGGAGTTTCAATTGAATTTGGGATGAACATCCTCATTGCTCTATTGCAACCACAAATTGGGATTTGAGACTGAGAGAAATTATCTACAGATGATGTTGTCATGGATGAATGTGCAACGACCTTAACACTAATGCTGTCTGGAGAGAAAGAATTTGTAGATGATTTGAAGAGAGGAAGAATATGATTCAAGTAGTATACTTTATTGGATTCAGTCCTCCTTTTTAAACCTCCCCCCACTAGGTATTCCACGTGTGTAATTTATTATTAAAAAAAACATATAAATTCATTCCCACGTCTGTGACGTTAGACATGTTAGTAATTTTTTAACAGATTTTTAACGTTAGAGACTAACACATTTAAGAAAGTGGGATATAGAAACTCGAAAAAAAAATTTAGGAATCAAATAAAACACATTTATATGGAAAAAAAACTATTTAAATCTAAAATTTATAAGGAGAATTCAATTAAATTTTTACTATGCCCACCGCAATTAAATACTTGAGTATAAAATACTATTGTTGTTACTAGCATCGACAAACATACCTACGAAAGCAATTCAATTTTCGGCTTAAAAGTTTAAACAAATACTCCCAATACGCTTGTAACAACTTTAACCGCTACAACCCTACACCACAACCAATAATACAAAAATAAAAGTTCAAGACACACCTCTTGGAATCCTCGTAACCTATGTATAAATATTAAATACAACTCTCAAAACTTATATATTATTCAGATTCCATAAAATGACAACGAGGAGTCAATAACTATTTTTTGTTGGTACTAGAAAATTGCTCCCCTTTACTATAAACAACATTAAACCATTTCATATAACTACACTATACTCTAGGTCGTTGTTCACAAATTTATGAGACAATGTAACTTCTTCCGACCATTTTTCTATTTATCAGAAATTCATATTATTATTCTTTTTTTGCCATCTTTATTATGGTTAATGAAAAAATATGTGCATATTCAACTAAATCACATCTTTAATTTTAAAATACTGACGAATTTCAGTATATTAGTTTTTAATAGAGTAGTCTCCTTTCTTCCGTACCGACTAATCCACCTGAGAGCATTACTTCAAAGGGAACATACCCTTGAGATCCAAACACCCTCCCACTAGACCAACTCTTTCGGATTAATAGATTTTTTAAGATTTTTTTTATTGACCGATTATTTTTGTTCCTTAAGGTTAATAATTAATTACATTTTTTAGCATATTAATTAATCTCTTTCTTTAATAGATTTTTTAGGATTTTTTTTATTGACGGATTATTTTTTTCCTTAAGGTTAATAATTAATTACATTTTTAGCATATTAATTAATCTCTTTCTTTAATAGATTTTTTAGGATTTTTTTTATTGACTGATTATTTTTGTTCCATACGACTAGAAGGTTAATAATTAATTAATTACAATATTAAAAAACCGAATAAAAAAATAAAATAAAACGAAGTAGTGTATGAAAACAAAAAGGTTATTAGAAGACGAAAGAAACAGAAAGAAAGAGGTTATAGAGAAAGAGAAAGGCAAAGAGCATTTCAAAACTTCAAACTCTCACAATTCTTCACAGAGAGAGGGCTTTTCACCATTCAAACCCTCTCTCTTTCTTTCTCTCCGTTCCTCCACTCCGAAACCCTAGCGTCGCCGTTCACTACTTCCGGCAATCATTCCGGCTATAGTTCCGGCAATCGTAATCCTCCGCCGCAGTCGGAACTAGATGAGTCCCCGTCGGAGAACACTCTGTTACATCAATTTAGCTAAGCTAGGGTTTCAGTTCGTTACCGAATTCAGAGATCTCTCAACTAATTAACCGATTTTATTTTATTTTTTTTTTGAAAAATTAAGCATCGTAACTGTCGCCGAACGTGGAAACCGTTACCGGTTACCGGATCGTTGTTTGTGATGGCGAGGGGAGGACAGTGCTTCGAGAAGCTTCGGAGGTGTGTTCGGACGGTTTTTTTCGTGGCGGCATTGGTGCTGTCGCTAGTTGTGACGTCGTTGCCGGTGGTTGTGGCGGTTCTTGATGTGGTTGTGCCTTGCGTTTTGATATCGAGGTTTACGTGTGTTGGATGCTACAGTTTCAGAGAGCATTTGATTCGGTACTCTTTTAAGAGTTCCTTGACGGATATTCCTCTCGTTTCCATTATAAGATCCTTCATCATTATCTGTATGATCCTTTCTTTTTGTTTTGCTTCGTTTTACATACATGATTTCTCCATGGAGTCATTTGCTTTTTGTTTATTTTGTTAATACTGCATTGTGTTTCTCCATGAAGTCTTTACAAGGAGTAGTAGGTTAATAGTGTATGTTTGTTAGTAATAGGTGTAGTTTTGAATATCTTGAAGATTGGTTCTCTTACTGGGATTTTATTTTGAAATGAATGCAGGTGTTTATTCAATTTGTGATGGTCCTGCTCTCTCACATGGTCCTTATCTTGGAACAGTGACTCTGTCTTCCCTTGTTTCAATTGTTGTCCTTTCTGTCAAAGCTTGTGTTTTCACTGTTAATTCTCAGATTGAAGAGGAAGCTTCTGTATCCCTTGCAAGGAAGATACTCCGTTTGAAAAAGTCATGGGGAATGCCGGTCTTATTTCTCTCGTCAGTTGTGTTTGCCCTCGGCCATATCGTGGTTGCTTATAGAACCAGCTGCAGAGCAAGGAGAAAGCTCATGTTTCATCGAGTTGATCCTGAAGCTGTAAGTTTGGGATTTAATTTTTTTTTACTTCTTTGGACTTTAGTGGTTGTAGTTTTGTGCTCTAGGTTGAGAGAAATTTTCTGAGTTCACAAAGCTTAAATCAATCTATAGTATTTACTTTGATGACTCATGCAAAAATGATTAATTTGGTTATTTATTTTTGGCTAATTAAGCAGATCCTTTCGTGCAAAAGTGTTTTCTCTAGCTATCAGAAAGCCCCACGCTCACCTATTCCTTCTGGGGGTAGAACCCCAAAAAGTGACAGTGAAATGAAGCGGAGACCCTTTGGAGCTGCTCGTGATGAAGAAGTATCAGTTAGATTACTTGCAGACTCTGACAGCCTATTCATCACCTGCCAAGGTCTTACTCTCCACTACAAGCTATGCCTGCCTGGGTCACCTCCTTCCCTTAGCTTGTCCTCATCAACCTTCGTTGACTCCAACTCTGTTTGTTTCACTTCATCAATGTCTGGGGGACTATCAAAATTTAATAGACAATTGCCGTATGTGTCTTCCAAAATTCAGCGACCACTCTACAGAACATATAGCAATCAATTACACGACCCGTCTTCTCTATATGCTCCTCTTTTAGATGGTCCAGAAATGTCTCCTCTTCTTTCAGAAGACGTCCCTGTTTTTCATCTAGATGAAATCCGTGAAGGTGATGAAACAATTAAATCAGATATCATGTCTTTGGATAAAAAAGTAGAGGGCATGGGTCAAGTGGGTATTGTTTTAATACATGGGTTTGGTGGAGGTGTCTTCTCGTGGCGGTACGTAATGAATTCTCTCGCTCGGCAGAGTAATTGCTCAGTTGCTGCATTTGATAGGCCTGGTTGGGGATTGACTTCAAGGCTTAGACGGGAGGACTGGGAGAAAACAGAACTGCCTAATCCTTATAAACTTGAAAATCAGGTGATTACTATTTATCCTTGAGTATTAATTGTTTAATAAAACATTTTGTTTAATACACTTCTGACGGTTCTATATCTTTCAGGTTGATCTGCTCTTGTCTTTCTGTTCGGAGATTGGATTTTCTTCAGTTGTGTTAGTTGGTCATGATGATGGAGGGCTGCTTGCTTTGATGGCTGCACAAAGAGTTCAAAGGTCAATGAATTCTTTCAATGTGAGTATTTTTCCTTCTTTCTCATGTTAAGTAGATAATAACTTAATCAATTTGATTAACTGCATGCGGCAACCTGGCTTTTATTTGTGAAGTGGGCCTAATATTGTGATAGCAAAAGTGCTTTAAATTTCCGTCCACGAGTTGAAAAGTTATGCAATTGTGCAATATGTTTTTTTAAAAGGTTATTGTAATATTGGGATTAGCATGCATATTCATATATTGCATAACATGTTGATTGGTAACTATGCAACATATTAGTCATGAGTTATGACAACTAAAAACAGGATTTACATGGCAATGGATAAATACTTTAACATTTTATTAAGTTATTGGGTCTTTTTTGTCATCCAGGTTACAGTGAAAGGGGTTGTATTGGTAAATGTTAGCTTGTCTAGGGAAGTAGTTCCTTCATTTGCCAGAATCCTTCTGCACACCTCACTTGGAAAGAAGCATTTGGTTCGGCCTTTGCTAAGAACAGAAATCACCCAAGTGATTAATCGGCGTTCATGGTATGATGCTACCAAACTGACATCGGAAGTTTTGAGTCTTTATAAGGTATGTATATGGTTGCGGAGATAATAAATTGCATGGAATGGAATATTACCACTTAACCCATAGTTAAATGCGATATAATGAACTCTCACAAACTTAAATTGCTTCAGTTTTTTTTTTGGTTTATCCTTCGTTCCGATAGTTTGGCATACTGAATATGATTTTTTATTTGTTTGACATATTTAATGTGTTGTACGTTTTTTGGAGTAATTATAAATTGAGTACTTTTTTATTATCGCGGTAAATCTAAATGTCATTGACTTGTGTACCATGACTTTTCTTGTGGGTTTTATAGGCTCCACTCTACGTAGAAGGATGGGATGAAGCAGTTCATGAAATTGGTAAATTGTCATCTGAAAACATCCTTTCTGCAAAAAATGCAGAATCATTGCTACACGATGTAGAGGATATTTCATTGTTGGTCATAGCTGGTGCAGAAGATTCACTAGTTTCTCTGAAATCTTGTCAAACAATGGCATCAAAATTTGTGAATTCTGTAAGTATCAATGTCCATATTTATTTTATTCATTTTCCACAATGCGGGGCTGTGAAATTAGTGTGTGGGTGTGTGCTTGGTAAATGATAATAGTGGAAACTGCAAGGTAGAAAACAAAACGCACTTTGGAATATACCACTCCTTCATTTTTCTGAAATTTCTCTAAGATTTTTCATAGTATTGGTTTACTTTTTAGAGTATTCTAATACTTATCCATTCAAAATGCAGAGACTGGTTGCAATCTCAGGATGTGGCCATCTACCCCACGAAGAATGTCCTAAGGCGTTGCTTGCAGCAGTATTACCCTTCATCGGTAAACTATGCTCTGTATATAACTCGAATAGTCAGTAGGTCATCTTTTTCCAAGTTCATACATAGGTCAATCCATTGTAGGGTGCTTTTCCTTTCTCCGGTCATTCTCTGGATTTCCTCTTTCCTTTCTTTGCTTTGTATGCAATTTTACTTCAAGAGAAAGATCAAAGGCATCACCTCTTGGGTATTTTTGGTGTACCAGTTTTTTTAAACTCTTTATCTCTTTTAGATGTCAATAGTTGAGCTGCTTGTCACTTCCCACTAAAAGAAAATGGGAAGTAGAAGTCATAAGTTGTAAATTTATCATGAGATTGATAATGAATATAATTTGGCAAAGTTGTTTCTAGCTAATGGTAGTTTATTTTTCGGACATTAATGCAGCACTAGTTGAGATTTGGTAACAATAAATATATGGTAATGAATTTATATCAATTTTTGGAATGATTAGGTGGGAATTGAAACTTGAAAGGAAGAATAAAAATATTTCAAGTCTTCATTTTTTTTTCAAATTAAAGAAACAAAATAAGAAATTATAGTCAAATTTGATGTCTTAGTTATATTTTCTTTCAAAATTTTCTTTCCAAATAGTATATGTGTCTTATCTTAATAATAATAATGATGATTTCAGCTGAGAAAATAATCGTAACGTGTACTTTTTTCACCACAAAATTGACAATTGACATTACTCTTGTCGTTTATTTCCCATAAAAAAATAGACAATGCATGTTGTTGTTTAATTATAAACTTAAAAATAAAAAGAAAGTCTTTTTCACATGCACTAGTACTGTTGACTAAAAGTAAAGGTTGTGCTATTATTTCTCTATTTCAATGAGTCACTTCTTATTTTTTCAGTGTATAAACATCCAAATACTATGTGACACTTTTAAAAAATGTTGGACTTTATACCTTTGTCAAAAAATATAGAGAACGACTAGTACTTAAGCTAGTGGGGGCTAAGCTGGATTTCGTTTTCCTAGCGCTGTCTTGCTTTGGACAAGGGATTCCTAGACTGTGATGCTTCGGTGTTGCTTGTCTTGCTTTTTGTTTTGGCAACAATATGTCTGCAGATTCTGTGTTTGTCGACACTCGGGTCATGGTTCGGTGGTTGGGTGGTAGAAGCTTTTTCTAGTGCAGAGGTGTATTATTTTGCTGGTTTTGACAGCCAGTGTTTTGTATTATTGTTCCTCATCTGCTTCAAAATTCTGTTTATTTTCTTCTTAACGCAGCTTGCGTGACTTCTTCGTTTAATATATTCCTTCTAGACAAATTCTAGTACTGAGGGCCAATATTTTTAAAATGGTTGAAACTTCAATAGCAAAACTGTTTTTTTTTTTTTTTTTTCCATCTAAGATGTGGAGGATCATGATTCATGAACTATTATTTTTGAAGAATATCGTGAGCCGTGAAAATTGGATCCATTATAGAACACCAAATACTTTAATTATAATTTAATAAGTATTTATTTGAGATTTTACAATGTGTAATTACTAAAAGTTTTGGTCACACTATAAAGGGCAATATTTAATGAATTCACAAAAGTTTTTAGAGAAATGCCACAAAAAATCTCTTTTCAACACTCTCTCAAATATTCTATTTCTTATTGATTGAAATATACTAGATTGTTGGCCCGTGCGATGCACGGGTATTTTAAAATTTAAATTTATAATATTAATATTTATTTTATTATTATAATATATTTATTATAATATATTAAACTATTTAATTAAAATATTATTCTGTTATATAAGGTTATTTTTTATTTATCATAAAAATTAAAATACTCATAATTCTATTAATTTAATAACACAATTTTAAATAAATATTTTATTAATATTAAAGTTAGTCTTATACTGCTATATATTGTAGAATTAGTACAATTTTATTAATATAAGAATTAGTATAATTTTATTCATAATAATATTAATATGATAACATGTGTGATTGAGAGAAGTAAAATAATATTAAAAAAATTCACAAAAAAATTAATAATAGGAAAAAATTCAAAAGACAATATAATAAAACATGATTATATTTGTACACAATTAAATCTTTGACAATTACTTTTTATATTTTACACTGAGTTTATAAATTTCAATTATCACTATTAAGTTGTCTATTTATTTGTAAGTTATCTAAAAGACTTAAATTTACCTTCTTATTTTGTTATCTATTTATTAAATTTTCTTAAATATGAAAATAAGCATAAATAAATGTAACATAAATATAATTATAAAATATATGAAATGATAAAAATAATTTAGGCTTATGTAGATTGAATTTTAAATATATTTTTATAAAAAATTTAACTAATTATTCAAATAAAAATAAAAATAAAAATTTATTAACTCTACTTCATCTTGGTTTTGTTAACTTTATTAATAATTCAAATAAAAATAAAAATAAAAATAAAAATTTATGTTTATAATTTTAGTTAAACTGTTCAAAAAATTATAAATAAATTTTATATCAAATGTAAATATTTTTACATATTCAAAATGATATTTTAGTCTTATACTAATTCTTTCTATATACAAATAAATGAATATTCTATATTACATTTTATTGTATTGATTTAATTAAAAAATAATAAGATATTTTTATTATTAACACATTGCAAAGAAAGTGGTAATAGTTTATAAATAAATAAATATTATCATAAATAATTATCTCTATTCTGTGAAATACAAATTATAAAAAAAAAGTTTGTGTCTAAAATTACAAACAAACAATGTTCTAAAAGTCCCACTAAATATACTATATTTTAAAATTGATGGTAGATGCTACCTCCCACTTAAATTTTTCGCTTGTTAATTTTTTTATATACCTCATATAAAATGAACCACCATGTCATCTGCATTTTTACAAAATGTGTATAAACCACCCTGCCTTATGCATTCATTCAAAATACCCTGCCATGCAGTCATTCAAAATGCCTATAATTAATGTAGCATATTATAAAATATATATAAAAAAATTAATAGAATATTATCACCATTGTAGTGAAGAAAAAACAACATACTAATAAAATAAAGAAAATATAACAAATAAAACTTATTCTATGATATGTAAAACTATTATTTTATTATAGCTTGTACCTCATGCTTAAATGGTATTCATAGTCTTCACTTCTAATATTTTATTCTTCTTGTATTTGAAGAAAACAGAGGCCACACTAAATTACAAAAGTTTGAGAAGTAATTGTCTTTGAGATTTCATTCTTATTAAATGGAATATTTATGAGGTGTATATTTATAACTAATTTATACAGTCGTTTTTTAATCTTATTTATGGTAAAATTGAAACGTCGAGAGTAAGTTTATAAATATACGTTAAAAAATGATAATTTACGTACATTAAATATATAATTGATGGTATAATTCAATGTAGATTTTTAATTCATTATTTAATTGGGAATTCAATTGATTATTTAATTTGGAGGTTGGGCTGATCCACTTTTCCGTTTTTCTTCTTTTCCGATTTTTTATTTTGATTATATACTGAATTAAACATAAAATTGACTATTTAATCCTAAAATGTAATGTATATATATATATATATATATATATATATATATATATATATATATATATATATATATATATATATATATATATATATATATATATATATATATATATATATATATATTGAGGTTTTCCTATTATTCGTAGGAGTATTCTTAAACCTTAAATTTTAAATACTTATTTTAAAAATATATTCCAAAAATTTAAATACTTATTTTTTGAAGTTTTTCTATTATTCGTAGGAGTATTCTTAAATCTTAAATTTGAAATACTTATTTTATAAATATATTTTAAAATTATATATATAATTTAAATACTAATTTTTTGAGGTTTTTATATTATTATAAGTATTATTAATATTTATTTTAATATATAGAGTTTGTATAATTTGGATTTGTATTTAGAATTGTTATCAAGTGACATGTGGCTAGTATTATTTTAATTATTTTAATATAGAGTTTGTATCATTAAGGTTTGTATTTAGAATTATTATATTATTAATTAAATATTATTAAGTTGTGGTATTATTATTATTATTATTAATAATAGTGGTTATATATTATATTATTGTTATTCTTAATAGTATTATTATTACTATGATATTAGATATTATATTATATTATTATTATTATTATTATTAATAGTGATGGTTTAGTTTTATTATTATTATAATTATAATTATTTCATTATTTATTTTAATTATTTTAATATAGAGTTTGTGTAATTAGGATTTGTATTTAAAATTATTAGCAAATGATGACACGTGGCGAAGATGGTTACTAAGATGACATGTGGCTAGGGTTGCCATCATGACTTCTTTACATTTAGATTAAGTAGATGTGGGTAGGGATGTCAATGGGGCGGGGCGGGGGCGGGGGATACATTCCCATCACAATCCCCGCCCTCGAATTTATTCCCCATCCCCACTTCGGGTCCCCGCTACGGGGGAATTTTCTTCCCCATCTCCGTCCTCGCGGATCCCCGCGGGTCCCCACGGATCCCCGCGGTTCATACGGAGATCCATAAACATGATTTTTTATTTATTATTTTAAATCAAATTAATAGTAAAAGCTTCAAAAACTAACCCCAAAAAATTTAGAAATTATTCCTTTATAATAAATATATTGTTTTAACAATATTTAATCTATAATATTGAGTGTCATGACCACCAAAATTTCAAAAAAAAATTGAAATAATCATTTAGATCCCACTCTTTTACAAACAATACATATGTATTTTTAATTTTTGTATAAGATTAATCATATGAAATGAAAAGTAAACTTACATAATAATTTAAAATTAAACATAAATTCAGGACATTATGCTATTTTAGGCGGGGCGGGGATTCCACGGGGCGGGGGATATTTACGCCACCTCCGTCCCCGAAGTGTCTTCGGGGAGACTTTGTTCCCCATCCCCGTCCCCATGGGGAAAAAATTCCCCGTCTTTGGGGCCCCAAATGGGGAATCCCCACGGGGATCCCCGCTGACGGAGGCAAGTTGACATCCCTATATGTGGGTCCTATCACTTTATGTGGGACCTATTTTTAAAGTGACGGATCCACACATATTTCAACCAAATAAAAAATAAGTGTTTGAGAGAGTGTTATTTCTTATTGATTGAAATATATGTGGGTCCTATCACTTTATGTGTGACCTATTTTCAAAGTGACGGATCCACACATATTTCAACCAAATAAAAAATAAGTGTTTGAGAGAGTGTTAAAAAAAAGTGTTATTTGCACTCCTCAAATTTTTATATATTAAAATAATGAAAAGATTCACAAAATTTATCAAGAACACATAGATGAGATAACATGGTTTTCTTTCAGTTTAATCAGATGTCTTAAGTTAGAATTCAGTCATTAATAAGTAACAATGTTAAATCTTTTAAGGAGAGTTTGCCGTATATTAAAATCCTAAAAAAATAAAAAAAAGATGATATGTACTATTGCCACCAATGTTTTAAAAGTCCAAACTGTATGACTTAACTGTTCTCTATAACAAAATTATATATTTATTAAATCGGTCAAATCAGATAATCGTGTGTCTACAAAATATAAAAATACTTATAAAATTTCAAAATATAATAATTTCACATGTTTATTCTTTAAATTCAAATTCTAAATATAATCATCACTCACAACAAAATAATACAAAATACAAATTTAAATTAATTTTAAACCAAATTTAATTGCAAATAAGAGAAAGTTATTCCAAATAAGTTTTGAATAAAATCTTATTATATTTTAAAAAAAAATATCAAAACGACGCCGTTTTGTTTGAGAAAAAAATATAAATTTGAACCACAGGTGTACTAGTTTTGACCGATTTCCACTAATTAAATAACATATTCAATTCAACAATCACACCAGCCAGTAACCCCTATAATTTCCAATTCGACCGGTCAATTCAATCCTGTTATCAAAATACTTATTGACATAAATAATTTTACACAACTTCTGATTAGAATGTAGTACGAGGACTTGACAAAAAAAGTAAAATAAGATAATTATTTTAAAAGAGGATTATAAAATAGATTTTTTGTTTTTTGAATAAAGGTGTAATATAGATCTACATCTACATGGTAATTCATGAATGTATTATGAGATACTTATTTTAAAAGACAATTATAAAATAGATTTACATGATAAAATGATAAATTTCTATTTGAATAATTGTATAAATCATTTTAGATCATCAATGTCAGTTATACTAAAAATATAAATTAATTACTTATCAAATTTTATATATATATATATATATATATATATATATATATATATATATGAGAATGCTATCTTTATATGAGAATGTGAGAATGACTCTGAACCATTGAATTTTAAAATAAATGGTGGAGATTATGAGTGAATTTTTTTTCTCTCCTACATCATTTATTTCAAAATGTAGGAGGGGGCATATCATATGAGAATGCCTTCTTTATATGAGAATGTAAGTATGAATCTGAACCATTGGATTTTAAAATAAATGGTGGAGATTATGTGTGAATATTTTTTTCTCTCTCCTCCATCATTAAAATAAGAGATTGAAGAGAGATAAAAAAAATTCACCCATAATCTTATTTTAAAATCCAATGGTTCATATTAATATAAAGATAGCATTCTCATATGATATGCCATATATATATATATATATATATATATATATATATATATATATATATATATATATATATATATATATATATATATATATATATGCATGTTGCTGGAAGATGTAAAGACAAGCTAAATTTCATAATAAATGAAGGTTCTATGATGGAATTGAAATTGGCTAATTTGAACAATGATCTTATTTCAACAACTATAGATGAAGTAGAGGATTTTATTGGTTCCAATGTCCCTAAGGAAATTCAAGTTCTTCCCCTTGAACCTTCAAATACTAAAGGATGTGGAAAACAAATTAAAGGCGGAAAAGAGATGGCAATGGAACAACAACAAAAGAAAACAAGACTTTGTAGAGTTTGTAAGCAATATGCATACCACGACAGTCGAAATTGTCCCACAAAAATCTCTTCCTGATTTTATTGGTAAAATGCATTATAATTTCTTTCTTTTTATTGGGAGATTTACAATCATATCATTTGACTTTGTGATGTTCTTATTCATATAAGATTTAATTGACTGTAGAATTTTGTTGAAGACAAATATGAAGCTTTTACAAATTATTTATGCTAAAGGGTTGATTCATATCCCTATTCGGAAAGGTAATTATGTTCTACTTATGTAACTTTGTCTATGACAAACAAAACTAAGCCACAATTTCTTTATTTTTTTAATGTCATTTATGGTGCAGGTTTGGAAGGGAATAATAGACTGGCTCAGAATCTCAGTTCCTAATGCATCTGATTCGATTAATGGCTGCCTTCAGCAATTCAAATGCAGTCTATTTCGATCGGTAAGTTAGAATTTTCCCTCTTTGTTCTGGTTATATCTTTGCTGGAGTGTGTGGATAACTAGGAACATGTTCAATAATAGGAAGAAGAGGGTGAGAGATGTTATTACTCTAGTCAAAACTTTTGGCTTGGGACTGATTAGCTATTAATTTTAGAGGTATAGGATGTTTAGATTAGGAGGTGTGAATTATCAATCCCTTATTCTTTGTGAGTTAAGGGTGGCTTGGTGTGTTGTTCGTTTTTTGCGGAGCTATTATGTAGCGAAGGTGGCGTGAAATTGTAGTTGATCTGTTAAATTCTTCTTGATGTTGAGGAAATAACAGTGATGCGTTGTCGAATTTGTCTTTCTCCTCGTTACAACAACATCACTATAGTTTCAGAAGCGGTTTGAGCATTTACCGGCGGCGAAAATAAATTATCAGTGCGTTTAAAATGAGTGAATTTTAAAGTTCGAGAAGAAAATTCATGGAAAGAAGATTGGAAAATTGGGGCTGGTTTCAATTGCGGCTTGAGATTCAAGGGAGAATAAGATTCATGGAAAAAGATTGAAAATTGGGACTGAGTTCAATTTATGCTTTCGATTCAGGGAGCAAGAAGATTCATGGAAGAAAATTGAAAATTAGGGTTTGGTTTAACGATGATACCGTAGCTCAGTTAGTTTTCCAACTAGGAATTAACAAAATTAAAAGTCACGTGATTCATTTAATCCATGTTATAATCCTAACCATTCATTTTAATCTAAAGGTTAAAATTACATCCTCTCACTCTCACATAAAAAGTGTCTTTCTCACTAGATACATTGCATGCTACTCCGTACGGAAACTCCAAAACGACAATGTTCATGTCGTTTTCATCTTTTCCATTTCACCTTCTCTCTTTTTAACCTAGGTTTCTAAACTTTGCTTCAACCTAACTCAAATTGGGTCGGAAACATAACCCAGACCCATAACAAATGACCAAAAACTAAATAAAACTAATCCTGCAACTTCAAACGAAATTCTGGAAAATATTAGCTCCAAATCTGACTTCGACTCCAACTTAAAAGTTGTAGCTCTTTCTCTTAGCTTTCCGGCGATTATTAGAACGCATCAATCTGATTCCTAGAGCTCCAGTTATGATCGTTTTAGTGCAGACTGCTAAAGCTAAAAAATAAGTACGAAAATCAAATAACAATAAAGATAAAATCAAATATAAAAACATAATAAAATAGAAAAATAAACAAACCAAACCATAGAAATGCCTAAGTACAAACATAAAGGAACGTGCATCAAAATGCACTGATCAACGGCCAAAAGAAGATTTGGTAACAAGTCTCAAGAAGCGTGGAAAGCAAGTTTATCCAAGATAACACGCAAGCATGAAAGGCTAAGCTAGCCTATTATCCAGCATAGGACGAAATCTTCAAAACGCTATAAATAAGAAGATCATTTGAAGAAGAAAAATGCAACCACACGAGAGAGCTCATACATGATATAAACAACTCAAGCAAGATACAAAGTTAGCACGCTCAAAAAGAAAATATCTCATACTTGAACACTTATACTGAGAGAGAATATTATTATTCAAATTATCAGTTCAAAGTTCATCTTCATTGTACTAAACTTAGTGAAAAATCACAGTTGTGATACAACTTAGATTAAGAAGCACTTAAGATCACTTGTTTGAAATTCTGTCTGTAATTGTTTCTTGAGTAAACCAAGTTGTGGTTAGGATTCTCAAGAAGTCAAGTTTGTATTCCTTGAGTAACCAAGATGTGGTTAAGATTCTCAAGAAGACGTTGGCTGTTGCCTTTGTGGATTGTTGTAATCAATTTTTGATTAGTAGATTAAGTCCTCGACTGAGAGAGGCGAAATCACATTGGCGGGTGGACTGGAGTAGTTAAGTTAGAACGAATCAGTATAAAAATATCGTGTCATTTTTATATTGCAAAAAGAAATCACTTATTCAACCCCCTTTCTAAATGTTTTCATAACCTTCAAGAAAGAACGAACATTGGGTAATGAAAGAGAAGATATTGGATCCTCTCTATGTGTGGTTTAACAATTCATCCAATTAATTCTCTTTTATTTTAATAAAAGAAAAACCAAGTGTCATGGTAGGATTGGTTTGGAGTAATATTTTGAAAAGTAGAAAAAAAACTCTCCCCGTTGAAGCATTAGCAGCGCCTCCTACTTCCTATTTCTTTTCATTTTACTCTATTTCTTTTTATTTCTTTGTCTATTTATTTAGACTTAGGTTATTGTGGATAACTTGATTTGGGCTTTTTAATCACGTCTTGCTTTTCAACCTACACCCCTTTAATCTTGTATCATTTTTTTTTTTTTCATTTAAGTTAGTTTTAACTTGTTAATTCTCAATTATAGAAAACACAAAAATATCTTAATATGTTAGATTTATTGGATCTTGCTCTTCTATTAAAAATATAAAAAATATGTTGTTTATTTTAATTCTCCTTTAGAATTTAATATGGTTTATATTTTATATTTTTTTATTATTTCTTATTTGTTTATATTTTTCCATTATTCATATATCATCTTATACATTGTTATTTTGCTAACATTTTCTTGTTTATGTGAGGTACTACCATCTTTGAGGCACTGGACTCTTTCTTATGGACATTTGCAATTTTAATTAATTTTATATATATTAATTTTCTTTTTTAGCTTTAATTTTTTATAAGCTAAAGAAGCTATGACTGTGGATCATCCGACTACAACCTCCAAATGTTGTTTTCTAAGCTCTAACCTAAGAAAAATGAAGGTGATGACTTTGGGAAAAAATACCACAAAGCATAACCCTAAAAAATTTGATTTTTTCCTATTTAATGACTTTCCAAACCGCCCAGAACGCGCGTCGCGCGCTAAGCCCGCTTAGCGCTCTATACCAGAACTTGAAATCTTATTTTGGGCATAACTTGAGAATCGTAACTCCGATTTGCGCCCGGTACGAAGCATTGGAAATCTTATTAAATTTCCTATATAATAATGAATATATATCAACAAAATTGATGAATTTTTTCATATTTGTTTTAAGCCTTATCCTTTGACGAGTTGCTCAAACTCGCGCGTTTGAAGTCGTGTTTTCGACACTTTATTGCTCATGCTCCAAATACACATCAATACCTACAAAAAGACACAAAAACTATCAAATGGTATAAAAGTATATGAAAATACAAATATTCACAAAGTATACAAATTTACAAACAAAACGGAGAATTATTCAAGCGGTATTAACAAAAAGTATCGATAAGTGAAATAAATTATATACTTAAAATAGCGATATTTTTGCACTTATTAAGACCACAAACTAGGTTACCCAACATAGAAGTATTATCCTTTATTTCTTTCCAGATCTCAAGACCACCCATCTTTTTAGGCTTACTGATTTTATTTCAACCAACGAGTTGCACACCAGAGTTAGAATTAACTTTCTACAAAAAAATTCCTAGCCATCCTATCAATAAACTCACAAGTTGGTTGAGGTAGCCAAACCACTTGCATATAATAATTTGGGATAACGTTCAGGATAGACCTTACCACTGTCAAATGACCATCCTTGTTTAATAATTTATGTTGCCAAGATGCTAACCTCTTGTTGATTTTCTCCTCTAGAAACTCAAAATCCTTACTTTGAATACAATCATGCAACATAGGAATAACCAAGTACTTCTCTAGAGTAAGAGTTCGCTTTCTACATGAGTCGTTGACAATTAAATTCATTTTACTCCTCTTAATGGTAGCGGAGAAAAACAATTTTGATTTAGCAACATACACTTTTAGGCCAAAAAACATCGCAAAACAATTTAAGATATAGGAAATGATCCTTGCTCGGGAGTTAGAAACTTTCGCAAAAAGAAGAACATCATCAACAAAAAATAAATGCGATACATGAGTCTATTACGAGATAACCTGACATGTTTCCAATAGCCTTCATCAACCGCCCTAATGATAGTCTGCAACAAAGATTCCATACAAATAACGAAGATATAGGGTGAAAGGGGTCACATTGACGTAAACCTCTAGTCGGAACAAAATTCGGTAGTTGTCTCTCATTCCAATGAATATACATAGAGAAGTTAGTTACACAGTGCAGGATCAACTTTATAATGATGGATGAAAATATGTTTGGCTTCAAACAAAATTCTAAATAAAAGCGACAAAGATGGTTTTTATTATTTTCCATACTTTAAGCCTAATTTTTTTTAATTTTTTTGTTCTATTCTATGGTATTTGATGAAGATGAATTATTGAACCCAACCACCTTTCAAATGAGTCTGAGTATTTTTGTACATCCCTTTATTGGAATATGATTTTAAATGGAAATAATCTCGTTTCTAAAATATATAAGTGCCCCGGAATTCATATGATAAAGTAAAACTAATTTCAAAATTTTCAAAAATATATTCAAAATAATAAAGTAAAAAACCAAAACATTAATACATTACCAAGAAACTAATTTTTTAAAGCGTTAAAGTCCAAGAAAAAATTTAGTGTAAAAAAATTCGTATTCCTCTTATCTTATTTACTTTAGTACTTCGTTTAAGTTAAAAAAAAGTAGAACATATACACTTTTGATAAACAAACAATCAAAATGATGAACAACCAAAATTGTAAACTCAAATAAACAACCCACGTAACAATATTCAAATTACAACAAAAGAATTTTCTATTGGCCATCAATTTTTCTATATCAACTCCTTCAATATTCAAATTAATCCCGAATTTTAGAATTATGATATTTTGAACAACCTTCTCATATGACTCTCCGATCCTAGTTATCATTTCATCCATAAAAACCACGTTCTTTCCGGTCCCTTTCTAGAATCGACTCTTAATTAATAACGATTTTCACTTTATTTCTCTGTCGCAGTCGACTGGTTCTTCATAAATTCTTGACTATCTTTGAGAAAAGATATTTTATTCTTATTAATTTTAAGAGATGTCTCTTTAATATAGAGGAAGAGATATAATAAAAGAATGATTATATGATTATAGATAGAATTACAAACATAAAAGATAATGGAAAATATGTCAAATATCTTTAAATAATTGAGTCGAAGAGTCATATGCTAAAAAAATCCCTCAAATATGAATAAATAAATTCAAAAGAAAATTTAACATATAATAAATTTTCACTCATGAAAATTTTGTCTTCTTCCACTTCTTCAAAAGATAGCTACAAACTTTCAGAATCCATCCAAGTATTGAGAATAAAACAATATAATAGAAATGCATGTTATAATAAATTTTACTTAAATAATAAACACCTAATTAAAACAATCTTTTTATTATCATTAAAATCATAAAAGTATAAGAGAACTATCACAGTAGACAATACACTTTACCCATTTGATTTTCATGAGATTCCATAACAATATTTTAATTTAAGAAAAATGTTTGTAATTTTAATTTTTTTCAACTTTAACATAATTTCCACATATTTTATAAAACAATTTCTATTATGTTATGCGCCATAGACACTACTAGAGAAATGAATCCTACAAAATATAAGGACATAAAATAAGAAAATAACAAACATAAGAAATAGAAAGAGTTAATAAAGAATTCTAAACATAAGAATATAAACTCAACCTATTTATCTCTGATAAGAATTTCATGAATGAATTGTAGCAAAAACAAACCATAACAAAAGAAACATAATAAAAATTCCTTGTATATAACCTTGATAGCATAACAAACATAAATGGGTAAGAGCATAATAAATAATAATAGTGTACTAATATATGAAGTGAGTAAAAAAAACATGAATAAGATAAAAATCACTCATACAATTTGCACTTTATATAAAAAAAAAAATTAGATACTTTTAAACCAACTAAATTGATAATTATGCATGATCAGTAGTTCAAGTACAAATTACTGACGAATTCACGACATCTCAATATTTACCTTTAAAAATTTAGTCACTAAAATACTAAAAAAAATATTTAATTTGTCAATCTAATCTCTCTCATGTCGAAAACAATTGACCACAAAATAAAATGAAAAACGAAAACTAAAAAAAAACATTAAAAAATCGAAATACTAAAAAGTTCTCAAGTCAACAACTATTCAAGTTCTGGCCTGACCCGGCCCGGCCCATATAATAAATAATATCAAGCATTAAAAAAAAAAGAAATAATAAAAAAAAATGCATGAAACCAGTTTTAGCAATAAAGCTAGAACCTGACAAATAATGAAATGCAAGCAGCATTGTAACCAAAATCAGAAACTTCAACAAGCGCGTTTATGCGTGTAAGAATCACTTTCATTTCATCTTTCATTTCAACTTCATTTCAACTTCATTTCATTTTCGTTTCAGCATGACTTGAACCAACCCATTTCAAAATATCACAACCAACCAACCATGCTATTTTCACTCCACTCTCTTCTGCATGCTACTCCGTACGATAACTCCAAAACGACAATGTACACGTCGTTTTCATCTTTTCCATTTTCACCTTCTCTCTTTTCAACCTAGCTTTCTAAACTCTCTATCATATCATATCATAATCGTGAAATTTATAGTAAGTTTTTGTACTTTATACTAAGTTTTTGTTAATTTATTTTTGTGTTTTGTTTAATTTTTTTTTTTTTTTTTGATGTTTCAGGTTTTTGTTGAAATGCCACCTTCATCAAACCGTTGTTGTGAGGAAGAAGGTGTTTGTGATTTTAAGTGGGGGAATAGGAAGGGAATTGATGCTGGAAGCAAAGATACAGTGTTGTATGAATCGTTTGTTTACGACGGTGTTGAGTATTTTCTGTATGATTGTGTTTATTTTTACCACACTGATCATGTTGAGACTTCTATTGGTAAGCTGGTGAAGATGTTTGAGAGAGATGGGAGAAAGATGATTGATGTTGTTTGGTTTTTCCGGCCTATGGAAATTCGGAATTTCCATGGGAGTTATAAGCCTTTTTGGAATGAGTTGTTTTTGGCGTCCGGGAAGGGAATAGGTGTTTCCAATTGCAATTTATTGGTAATTTTTTAGTTCATTCTCTTGGTTTTTGTTGATTGTTGTGTGATTGTTGTCATTATGTGGTTTTTGTACTGTAGTTGAAGATTGAGTTTGTCTGGAATTTAGGTTTAATGTGGGGTCTCAATGTTTGTGATGAAAATGGATCGAATGCATGTAATAATGAGTAGTGAAATGAACATCTGAAAAGATTATGCATGTGATTTTAATTTTCAACTAGATAAATCAATTTTTTACTTACTGTTTTTGCTTAATTTTCATTTTGGAGGGAGTATAGTATGTCTTTGAATGCATGTTAGCTTTGTTGGTTTTGTTAAGCTGAGGATGGTGATCGAACCTTTGAACTCCTTATCATTTTAACTTGGTAGGTTGGAATTGGTTCTTGTGTAACTTTATGATACTAGCTGAAATAAATTTGCTATTCTGCATAATGACTTGGTTATTTGTAACTTCTATTCATCATAAGATAAGAAGCTATTTTTATAACATGGGAGATTAAACATTTGTTAAACAATTTGTATTTTTGAGAGCTGAAGAAATAAAATTATAGGAAATATCATGAACTATGTTATGTTATTGAAGATATCCATAAGTGTTTCTTTACATGCATTTAGATGGTTGGATTAGGGTGTTTATGCAAGTTGATGTAATTAGAATTTTAGCTAACAATTTTTGAATGCTCTGTTATGAAAAAATCAGACTTTATTGTTATGGGGATAGCTAATGCTTCTTCTCCTTAATGGTAGTATTGTAGAGCTAGTATGTCAGATTTTGAATAGTTGAAAAGTGAGTTTGTCATTTCACACAAAGTTAGTTTGATGGTACTATTTTGTCCTTTCAAAATTCTGTTTTCAGGAATCAATTATTGGAAAATGCAGTGTTGTTTGCACTTCAGAGGACAAGAGAAATCCTAAACTGTCTGAAATAGAGCGAAAGAAAGCAGATTTCTATTTCAAATGTACTTTCAATGTTGATAGGTGTGCTATCGAGGATAAATTTCCTGATACAATTAATGGAATTGAAGGTCAGTTATCAATGTCTTGCATTTTTTTGCCTGTAACTTCATTCATTAAATTGGACACACCTTATATAGTAACTATTTGACCTGTTCATATGGTGCATTTGATGGCCGTTTGTTGTTTCCATTAACTACCACTCCATGTTGGTGTTTTGCAGTGGAGCAGTTCTTTAATAAGAAAGGGGATAAAAAGACCAGTGATAATCTGCATCTCGAGACAAGTAACATTCCTAGAGTGATAAAGAAGATAAAGATAAAGAAGAGAATTTCTGTGAGTGTTAAAGAAAATAATGAAGTTATAGATGAGGCTAGAACCAAGAGTGCTCCTTCTGATATCTTGCATCGGAAAGTTGAAGATAAAGATGAATTGACAACTTCTAAGAATGTGTCGCACAAGATACTGATATCTGAGAATTTCAGCGATGAAAATGACGATAATATTAAGACTGCTCCTTCTGGTATCTTGCATCGGAAAGTTGAGGATAAAGATGAATTGAGAACTTCTAAGAATGTCTCGCCAAAGACACTGATAAGGACATCTGAGAATTTTAGAGAAGAAAACGATGTCAATATTAAGACTGCTCCTTGTGATATCTTGCATAGGAAAGTTGAAGATAAAGATGAATTGAGAACATCTGAGAATGTCCCTCCAAAGACAATGATGAGGACTTCTGATAATTTTAGAGATAAAAATGAAGCAAATATTAAGACTGCTCCTTCTGATATGTTGTGCAGGAAAATTGAAGTTAAAAATGAACTGAGAACTTCCGAGAATCTTAGAAATAGCAATGAAGCCAATTTTAAGACTGCTCCTTCTGATATGCTGTGTAGGAAAGTTGAAGATAAAGATGAATTGAGAACCTCTGAGAATGTCTCATCAAAGATAAAGATAACTTCCGAGAACTTTAGAGATAAAGATGGAGCTAAGATCAAGATTGTTCCTTCTGATAGCTTGCATAGGAAAGTTGAAGAAAAAGATCAATTGAGAACATCTGAGAATGTCCCACCAAAGATAAAGATAGGAGGTTCTAAAATTTTTAAAGATAAAGATGAGGTTAGGACTAAGATGGCTCCTTTTGATATGTTGCGTATGAAAGTTAAAGCTAAAGATGAAATGAGAATTTCGGAGAATGTCTCGTCAAAGATACTATTGGATTCTCATCCATCTAAAAAGAGGAAGTTCACAGAAGAGAAGTCAGTCTTTGGTCAAGTTAACAAATCCCAAAAGAAAGAGGTATTTGACAGGAAGGAAGAATTTAGACAGGATGGAAATGTCAACCCAAACAGGAAAGTTACTGAGGTGACCGAAAGGCCAAATGCAGTAAGTTTCAAAATCATTATACTTATAGTAATTGTAATTTTGCTTGGTTTCATTGTTTTTGTACAGAATTTATTTCTTTCACCAAACAATAATCCTAGTTTCCTTGATAAGATGAATGAATTAGATGCGTTAGAGTGTATCTGCAAGTTTTGGTGCATTTAGAAATTCATCAGAGCAAATATATTCATGATTTCAAATTTTTCTTTCTTCACTTGATATAAATGACTTAACTTTATAACATGAGTTCTTAAGCAAGATAAAAAGATTGGGAATGTTGGTGGTAGCAAAAAAACATTAGCAATTTTAACTTGTAAATGTGGTTTCAAATATAATATAGATATGATTCTAGCCACCACTCTAATCCTTAACTAACTCACATTTTTATTGTTGCAGGAGAAAAGAAAGTGGTTCAAGAAAATGGTGAGTTTTTATTTCTTTATTTTGATTGTGGACTCTTTGTTCAGGTTTTGATCAATAGCATGAATTTATTAGTAAATAATTTTTTTTGCTATTCGGACAAAAGAGAAAAGAGCTTGTAGCTGTACCAAAATTAATATAATGTGTAAATTGTGTTTGTAATGGAGGGTTTTTTTGGACACTCTGTAATTTTCTTGGTCTAGCATCTAAATAAATTAACTTTTTCTCTAAGCTTTTTAGTTTCATTTATATTTTACACGTGCCGTTGATTTTTTCTCTATTTGATGATTAAAACTAAGCTATATTAAGCAGGTTGTGTTTGTCTTAATCTATAACTATCATCTGCATTATTCCATGTGTTTTCTTGTTTTACAAGGCATAAGAATATTTTTACTTCTTTTACTGGATTTTGGTTGACATTATCAGGTGTTTTGCTACATGGAATTTCTGGCATATTATCTTTTGTGAGAAATTAATTTTCCATGTGAAATGCTTGGATCATTATTTTATTTAACCCTATTTGGATTTGAAATCAATGAGGAATTCTGTTTATGTATTGCATACAAGGAGGATATTGCATAACAAAACAAAATGAAGTTCTTGTTCAATGAACATTGTATTGATTCCTATGTTTATCTCTGCTTCCAACCATGTTTGCTCAAAGTAGAATGTTTATACATATGCATGAAGTGATTGTTATGCTTGTTTAATTTATGATAATTTTGTTTGTAGCCTTGGGAAGGTAGACTACAGAAAGCTCAAGAGTTGGATACCCTTGTTTTACTGAATAATCTGGATCCATCCTACACGTCCTTTGAAGTTGAGGTATGTAGGACTCAGCTTTTTCTCCTGGACAATTAGTTGAAGGCTGATATAGTCCATGTGCTAATATTAGTTCAGGAAGTACTTTTGATGCATTAGAAAATATGCAAAATGTTGCGTGGGATTGTGATATGTGTGAATTCTTATGTGTCTAACTGTCTGGTTTCTTATCTACTTTTTATTCACTGATTGTTAAGGATCTTGTTTGGCATGCACTCAAAGAAAAGGTTGAGGCAAGGATGATAGAGTCGACCCCGACTTCCAATACATACTATGGTAGTTATAGATGTCATGATTTATTTTTATTGTTGCTCTTTCATTGTCATGATAAAAAACATCACATTCACTATTATATAATAGTTTTTGTTAAATCATCAATTGATTTTGTTTTACCGACAGGTAGAGCTTTGGTTATTTTCAGAACAAAAGATGCAGCTTCAAATGCAATATTCGAATTGACCAGGAAATGCCTTGTTCTTGAAGATGGGAGGTATTTCATTTATTGCTTTGTTTTTCAAGCTGAGTTTCTTTTCTAATATACGCATTAATTGATCTTATGAACCATTTGAGATCGATCGACTAACTCATATTACACCTTCACTAAATAGCCTTTAAATAATCTTCCCCGTTAATTTGAGATTGGACTACCAAGATCAATAACCACATCACGCAGTTACTGTGTTGAATCTGAATCCACTGCCTCAAATATTGTATTACAAAGTTGAAAACCTAGCAAATATCATGAATGATAATTCAGCTTATTGATACTAGAGATTCATATCAATGTTAAGGTGTTATCCCATAGCCTTGTACTTAGCTTGTAAGCTTTATGGTTTTACCTTACTATTAATATTCTAATCACTGTTTCCAACTTCCAAGTCAGAGAATTTTAAGTATTAAGGTAGATGCAAACCACATAAGACATTCTATTTCAGATTTGAAGTCATCATGGAATAATAGTTCTGTAACTTCAATTTGATTTTTTCACAGATTGGTTTTAACCAAATAAAATCAAAAACAGTGATTTTGCACTTAGACCAAGTGTGTAACCATGCAACATTCTGTAGTTGATTATAGGGGAAGTATTGAATAACAAACCATATGTATTCTTCCTTTGGCAACGGAAAGAAAGTAACAACATCTAGTAAATATTAGACTGGCTCTAATTTTTTTACAGCATTTGAACATTGTGATACATTGTTCTACGTATATAATGTTTCGAAGTTTCCTGCAGGGTTGTGACTGCCAGGAAGGGAACTGTAAGAGATCCAGTCAAGCAAAGCACATTCACTGGCCATCTGACTCTTAGTAGAGCCGCGCTTCACAAGCAAAGCCGAGAGATGGTAATCTTACTCAACTTGCTGATCGATTTTTCTTTTACTACACACTAGAAATTACGATTTACAATGTGTTCTTTGCTTTTTATAGAGAAATGCTGTATCAACATCACATTGTTCACAGCCCAATACAATTGAATACGCAATGGCTATCGAATGGGCACATCAATATGACAAGTCCGAGGCATGTTGGAAGGCCTTAATTGAGGTATAGTATTTTTTTTTTGTGCTAATGAATCCTTCTCAATCTTATTGATCAAACTTTTTTTTTGATTTGTCTAGACGGTTTAACTAAACATGTTTATTTTTTTACAGAAACAAATGAAGGAGATAGAGGCGGTAAATAGTAAATTTAAAACAGACAGGATTTTTTTTGAAGACTCATAGTTAAACTATATTTGATGAGAAAGATGTATCAATTTACAAAATCTTGTCATCTTCAATTACACAGAAAATATTATATTTGTGTTTCTGTAGATAAAAGGAAGCCACGGAAACCACACATGTTGGTACATTTGAGACTTAGAAAAATGTTAGGACATAGTATTTTGAACAACTTGATTGTAAATGTATGCAGTATTTCAATACTAACATTTATTGAAATTGTCCTCAAACAATTGTCTTTCATTCCTCCTAATTTTTTTAGTGATATCATTCTAAATCTTACCGGGTCTTTAATCATTTTATAATTACTCATTTATCAAGTTTTTTTCATTTCTGCAACATTAATCGAATTTCTTTTCTTGACGTTTTAACCAGTGTTTTAAAAACCGGACCGGCCGGTCGGACCGGAACCGATCAGGTAACCGGTTTGAGGTTTGGTTCAATAGTCAGATCGGGTATGCCATCAAACCGGTGGGAACCGGTGAAAACCGGCGGTTTAATTGCTTTTTTTTTTAAACTTTTTTTTAAACTTTTTTTTAAAATTTTTTTTAAACTTTTTTTTAACATTTCTTTTAAACTTTTTTTTAATCTTTTTTTAAATATATTTAGTAGTCTATTATTTAAATAGCATTCTCACGTAGTTTTTTTCGTTAGTGACATTAAAAATTTTATTGTCTATTTGTTATCTTTGCTAATAAATTTTCTTAAATAGCATAAACATATTGAATTTTATTTGATTTTCTTTTTAGGAGATCCTATTTTGAATTAAATTTGGTACACATTGGAGTTATTTTGTTATAAACTATTCAATTAGATTATGTTGTACTTAGACTTTGTTTGCAATTAGACTTTGTAATTTTTTACTATTTTGTTATGTGTGATACCTTTGTTTAAAATTTGAATTTAAGTTATGAAATTGTGAATTTATGATATGATATTTTTAAAAAATTTAAAAGCTAGTTATATTTTTTTAGAGACTGAATCATCCGGTTCGACCGGTTTTATACCTATATAATGACAGGTCTATTCAACCGAGTTATCCGGTTTAACCCGGTTTGATCGTGCGGTTCGACCAGTGACCCAGTGGTTCGACCGATAAACCAGTGACCCAGTATCCTCACCGGTTCGATGACCGGCCCGGTTTTTAAAACACTGGTTTTAACAAAGTAACCCCAAATTTCTCTATTAATTAAAATTATAAGGTAACAATTAGTGAATTTAAGATTATGATTCAACATAAACGATCAAGAATACTCTTATAATTCTATTGCCTCTGCATATATCTTTAATAAAAGATACAAAGGGAACCTTCTCAGAGGTTAAAAAAACGGTAGTTTGGCATTCCAAGCTTGTTGTGTGCATGACCAAAGGAGCAAGAAAGGAAGACAGAGTTCCAAACAAGAGGATGAGAGCTAGCCAGTCCCATTGAAGAAAGCTCATCAATACATTGGTTATCCTCACTGAAAGACAGAGTTCCAAACAAGAGGATGAGAGCTAGCCAATCCCATTGAAGAAAGCTCATCAATACATTGGTTATCCTCACTGAGGGATCTCAACCCTAAACCTCCTTGATCATAAAGGCCTACAAAACTTTTTCCAAGCCATAATAATTAACTTGGTTTCTTTAATATCCCCTGACCAAATGAAATTCTTGCAACACTTCTCTAACTCCTTGATCAAGGACACATGTCGGGAATACATAGAGAAGCTATGCAAAAGCTTAGTTGAGATTGTTGATTTCACCAACTAGACCATACCAGCAGAGCTTAGGAAAGATGCTTCCCAAGAACGAAGTTTAGCTTTAATTTTGTCAATTATAGGCCTAAAAGAATCTTTGGGCTTACCTTTGAAGATCGGCACCCCAAAGTAAGAGAAAGGAATAGAGTCTATTTTGAAACCTAACATGTTGGAGATCTGATACAACCTAGATTCTGATACTGAGTCTGCAAATATAGTTGGCTTTGAAGGGTTTACACATTGGCTAGAAGCTATTGAAAATATAGCAAGTTCGAGTAGTGTGGGTAAAATAGTCTCACATTGGATATAAATGTAGTGACTTGAGTATTTATAAGTGGGAGAACCCACACACCTATCACTTTAAGATTTTAGGTGGACAAGTAGTGTGTTCTCACAAAAGTGTGTTGCTCAAAGAAAAGTTCTACAAAGCAAGAAAGGTCCTCGATCGATCTTCCCCCAATTGTTGCACTAACAAATGATACCAGGGCATTCTCTTTCGAGAAAGGGACCCACTTGTATCAAAAAATTTGATTAATTATAAATAGCCACATTAATGTATTAACATTCTCTCTCTTGATGGATCAATGATTGATATTTATTCCTCTCACATGAGAATGAATCTGAATCATTAGATTTTAAAATAAATTGTGAAGATTATGTTTTATTCTTTTTTTTCTCTCCTCTATAATTTATTTTAATAATTGAGAGAGAAAAAAAAACACATAATCGTCAAATTCAATGGTTCAGATTCATTCTCACGTCCTCATATAAAAATGACATTCTCATATAATACGTATATATATATATATATATATATATATATATATATATATATATATATATATATATATATATATATATATGACTCAATTTTAAGATTCTTTTATAAATGAATCTATCAAAGCACAAAAAAACATCCTACATGCTATATGGGATCCGTACAATATGATTTTATCATGGCTCACACATTTTTGTAGAACCCGATATTATCATGGCTGACGATATTAGTACAACATGATTTTATCACGAGTCACGCGTTTTGTAGAAATTGATATTGTTGGATTTACGGTTAAAACTAAAGAATAGATCTAAATAAGTTAGTTTCTAGGAGTTGATTTACTTAGATTTCCTAAAATTTATTTTTCTTATTTTTCTCTATTTCACTCACATTTAAATCGTAAGACTTTATAAAAGCTACTGCAGTCTTTTAATTGCAATATCGATATTTTACCTTTTAATTTCTATTCTATTTATTTTATAAAGTATACATTTTTTAGAGTTTATAATTTTTTTATATTTAAATTGGTGATTATAAAAATGGGTAAGAATATAAAAAGACATAATATTTTATGACGATTTTCATGTATTACTATGACCTATCATATTTTACTCGTTAATAAAAAATTGTAATAAATAAAGAGATGGAAAACGTGAAAAACTAAAAAGTGATAAGTGCTTATGGAATAAAAAAGAGATTGTTATATATTTATAATAATTCAATCAAAATATATTATTATTATTATTAGAATTTGAATAATATTAAAAATAAAAAATAAAATATAGAAATATTAGTATTTTTTCTAGAGTTATGTATTTTATATGTTGTCTTTATTATAAAAACTAGACATTAATCATTGATGCACAAGTATATTAGAATATTTTATTGTATATATAAAAGAAAGAGTGAACAAAAGAAATTAGGAATCTGCTAGTATTTTCTTTCAATTTTTAATCGCTGTCTCACTTTATTCAATTTGCATTTATTATGCAAAGTGGAAAATGAAATTTATAATAGAAACAATCAATTGTTTTTATTTTTACATTAGTAAACATGGGTTATGTTAGCTATGAAAAATAGAAATACTACAATAACGCGGGTGTAGTGGGTTATGTGGTGGGTTTAACCATTTAACGTTTTAAATTAATTAATGGGTTATGTGGTGGGTTTAATCATTTAACGTTTTAAATTAATTAATTAAGTTAAAAAAGATAGTAATGTAAAATTGAGCATTAATGAAGGAGGTGACTTTTTCGTAAGTGGCGGGTTAGTTTTTTTTTAATTAGTTAGTAAAATTAATATTATTGTAAAAGAAAAAATAATTAATATAAAAAGTTAGTAGAAGTTAGAAGTTAGTTTATAAAATAAATATATCAAAAATGACCACAATTTTGATGCCAAATTTTTTTTAAAGAGACTTAACAACTTTAATAATAAGATATTAAGATATGTAAATTATTTATATAAATATATTATTTTATTAGTCTATGTAGTGTTTATGATTTTACATAAATAAAAGTTATTAATTTTTTTTTGAAATAAAATTAAAATATAGGAATATTAGTATTTTTTTTAGAATTATGTATTTTGTATTTATTATGTTGTCTTTATTATAAGGATATGTAAACATATATATTATTCACATATGTATTTTATATCTGTCTATAAATTTTTTATTTTTCTTTAATAAAAATGAGGGGGAAAATAATTTTATATTATATTAGAAAATATTAGACTACAAGATATTAAAAATACTTTTTATTGTTTCTATATTTAAATTTATTTATGAATAACATTACAAATTATTTATATATAATATATTATTTGATTGATCTATGTAGTGTTTGTGATATTAAATAAATAAAACCCACTAAGTTTTTTTTAGGAACAAATATATCATATATTATAAAAATTTAACTCAAATAAAAACTACATCATTTTAAAGAAAAAGTATATTGTAAGAATTAAATTCTAAAAAATAGATTATTTTATAAAGTATACATTTTTTAGAGTTTATAATTTTTTTATATTTAAATTGGTGAAATAAATAAAATTTTAGGATATCAAAGAATTTTTAAAATTGCAAAATTTTATATTACTATTATAATATAATTATAAATTGAATATTCATATGATGCTGTAAAAGTTATAGGAACTTATATTTTTGTGTTCTTTTAATACGCCATCAAAGTAGGATTTAGACAATGATACACCAACATAAACATTCAAATAAAAATAAAAATAAAATTTTTGGTATGGACAAGTCGATGATCCATGCTCTCACAACCAAAAACAAAGTAGGCTTCATCAATGGATATATTGAAGCTCAAAAAAACCACCTTACATAATATGCTTTATAGAATCACTACAACATGATTTTATCATGGCTCACACATTTTTTTTTGAACTCGTACAACATAATTTTATCATGGCTCACACATTTTGTAGAACTCGATATTGTTGGATTTACGGTTAAAACTAAATAATAGGTCTAAATATGTTAGCTTCTAAGAGTTGATTTATTTAAGTTTGTTAGAATTTATTTTTCTCTATTTCAGTTACATTTAAATGGTAAGACTTTATAAAACCCACTATAGTCTTTTGAATAAAGTATCAATATTCTACCTTTTAAGGTATGTTCTATTTCTTTTATTTGATATCAGAGCTCGAAAGGGCCTGATAAGAGTGATATACAGATGGAGTGTGTGAAAGGAAAAACATTGAGAGAAAGTAAGGAAAGTCTGCAATAGTGTTTGAGAGGAAAAACACAGAAGAAAGGAAAAGTGGCAGCAGAAAGTTTCTCAACACCATGCATTCCGAAGTTGGATGTTGACTATGATCGATGGAGCTTACTTATGGAAAATCTCCTCCGCTCCAAGGAGTACTGGAGCGTCATCGAACCTGGGCTCGAAGGGTTTAAGGGGACCGAAGTCATAAGCGCGAAGACACTCGACAAAGTAAAACTCAAAGATCTCAAAGCAAATAACTATCTTTTCCAGTCTATAGACAAGAGCATCTTGAAAACCATACCCATAAGGAAACAACCAAACAATTGTGGGATTCAATGAAAGTAAAGTATCAGGGAAGTGCTAGAGAGAAGCGCCCAGAGCTGCAACGACTTCGCAGAACATTCGAAACCCTTGAAATGAAATTGGTAGAAGGTGTGTTTAGGTACTTCACAAGAGTCATGTCTACGGCCAGTGACATGAGGAAATTTGGAGAAGACATGAACGATGTCAAAATTGTTGAAAAAATACTTCGTAGTCTCACAAACAACTTCAACTTTGTGGTATGCTCCATCGAAGAGTCCAAGGACATTGATGATCTCACAATAGATGAATTGCAAGCATCCTTGCTTGTACGTGAACAAAAGGTGATTGAGAAAAAGAGTTACGAGCAAGATCTACAGGTGGAGAATGAGAAAAGGGACGTACAAGGAAGATAGAGGCATATATCAAAGAGGAAACAATCAATTGGATACTTAAGCCAATCGATTCGCAAAACTTTTGTGAGACAACTAATCAATTGGAAAGAGCTTGAACGCCAAACAATTAAGACAACACCTTAATTACTTATAACAAGTCTATATCAAACATTTCCATGTTGGGCAAGGTAAACAATTAAAAATGACTAAACTAATCGATTGGAGCATTATGTCAATCAATTATCTCATCAATTCTACTCATGAATTATTTCCTTTTCTGATTTTCCAACTCCTGTATAAAGGAGGCCTGACTCCTCTTCATTTCATGCCACTTTCCAATGCATTAATATTTCTTTGGAATTTATCTTTCTATTTTCTTTCTTTCTCTCTCTAGAAATATTTCTTTTTCACTTAAAGTTGACATAGTGTTTTTGAGTGAAACTATGCTTATGAGGAAGAGTTTGTAAGTAGTTGTGTTGTTTTTTTAAATTCTTGAAAATGCGATACTCTTGAGAAGATTGAGTTTGGTTCATGAGATAAAACAGTCACAAAATCTCAGTTTTGGTTTATTGAGCTTTGTTGTAAAAAGTTTTGTTTTTGTTTATTGAGATCGGCCTGAAAATCTCTAAGAAGGTTCGTTAGCTTAGCATTTGGTAAAAGTTATCTTTGGTTGGGGATAAACCTGTAAAATATCAAGGTCATATTGTATAAAAGGTTTATATAGATAACCTTCAAAAGCTCAAAGTTTATAGTCAAACTCTCAAGAAGATCTCTTTTGGACAGTACTAGGCCAACATCTGGCCAAACTTGTAAAAATCCCTGGTGCAATCTCCATAAATCTATCCTTTTTAATTTCTGCAGTTTATTTCTACTATTTTATTTTCGTTGCTATTTACTCTTAAGAAACTACTAACACAATTTTAAGTTTAATCAAGAAAATTATAAAAATAATCGTGAACTTTAAATACCACAATTCATCCTCTTCTTTTATGCTTGTAGTCACTTGTTCAACATGGATTAGTTTCAGTCTACTACAGTTAGAATCAAGATAAAAATGATTACTTAGAAGGCCCCCCTCAATTCTATTGCTGGTAGAGTTTATATGGTGAGATCATTCTTTCATATATTATGGTTTATTCTATCCCCATTTATTCTCGATCTGTCTCTTTGCTAAGAGATATAGAGAAGTTGATCAAAAATTTCATTTGGTGTGGCGATATTGAGCATATGAAATCGGTAAGTGTGTCATGGAGGAAGATTTGGAGGCCTTAGGAAGAAGGGGGGATTGGACCCAGTCCTTTTCTACTCTTATTGATACATCTAATATGAAAATATGTTGGGATCTATTGCAATCACAAGAACAATGTGTAACACCCGGAATTTAATTATTTATTTAATTAAATTGTATAAGGAAATTATTTCCTGGAATTAGTCGAAGTTAGAATTATTGGCATTATTATAAGAGGCGTAATTGGAATTATGCGTTGTGTTGGGCGGATAAATTAATGATCGAGAAATTAGTCGGTTTAATCGGAGAATAATATAAGAGATAATATTACTATAATGGACTATTATTAATTTAAGTTGATTTAAGCCGTAGAGAATGATATTGAATATGTTGAGTTGGTGGTTCGGACGATTTATTTTATAGTCGGCAGTTAGTCAGTTGGTGGAGAGAAATAATAATAGAATTAATATTATGGATTATGAGAGTGTTTTATTTAAGTGGGCTTAGACGTTGCGTTGGTGATAGTAATCATGGGGGTGTTAATTAGTAAGCCCAAATGAAGATTATAATTATAATAATAATTATAATAAAATAAAGGAAATAAGAAGAGAAGTTAGGTCTCAATAGACGTGGAGAAAGAAGAAAAGTTGGAGAAAGAGGAGAGGTGAAGAAGAGAGCCATGGCGGAAGAGAAAAGTTAGAGGAAGTCCAATTTTCGCGGCAAGTTTCTGCAGTGAGACACCTTAGTAAAACAGACGTTTCTCCCAATCCAACCGTTGGATCGTCGCGGTTCTTGGACACAACGTTCCATACTCGTAGAGGTAACTTCTGACCGGAGCGATTTTTGTTTTGATGATTTTAAGTCCGTCTGACAAAGCGATTTCCGAACAGGTTTTTGGTGCGTCTCTGCACGTTGTTAGAAAAGATTTTCGGAGAAAAGTTGGAAGCGGAGGCATAAGCTATGGCAACCGGGAGAGTAGAGCAATCTCATATCCAAGGTAAGGGTGAGGTTCTAGCTCTATAAACGAGATTATGATGAATGATATGTGGGGCTTATGGTTGTATGATTGCCTCGGTTTTGTGTGTTGTGATTGTATTGTTGAATGTTGAAATTGATTGACGTCGGTGAATAAGGTTATAAAAGTTCAATCAATGGTTGTGGGAAATTAACCTAGGGTTTATAATTATTATTGAGGAATTAGTTGTATAAAATTGCTAGATGTGGTGGAGTATAACTATAATATTGCTATGTTCCTGTGATGGTCGAAATTGAATTGTACTGGAATCGAAGGAAGAAAATTGAGTTTTAATTTTGTTGGAAGATGCTGTCAGCGCAGGTAAGCGCCAAGGTTTAGACGCGGCGCGAACTAAAGGTTTCTGTGGTGTTCGCGGCGCAAAGAGAGATTCGCGGCGCGTGCTATACGAGTTTTAGAAATATGTTTTGATTTCTGACTGTTGATGTTTTATGTTGGTTGTTGGGATCAAGCCTTAGTAGGATTAACTTGAGAAGAATTATAATTATCATTAGTGAAGAAATTGGTTTAAATTAATTAGAATATTATACCGTTGGAATTGATTAATTTAATTTGTAGAAATTATAGTGATGATTCTTAGTGATGAGATATGTAGTTAATGGATTAAGTTGTACAAAGATGGAATTGGTGTGAAGAAGAAATAGCAGTAGTAATAACGATGATATATGTAGCAGGCTGAATTAGTAGCATAATTGGAATTAATAATAGAATTAACGAATAGTAGAATTGGAATTAGAATGATAAGAATTGTTGGTAGTAGATTAATTAATAAATTGAAGAATTAGTACCTAGATGTTTAGGGGTTATTTTGTAATGATTAAGTTGATGCAATTGATGCATGTTTAAGTTGTTGTTTTCGTTGCTGTTGTTCTGGTTATTGTTGTTGATACGTTGATTAAGTTGCAGGTCTTATGACCAATGTTGTTTAAGTTACTGATGATGCGTTGATTAAGTTGCAGGTCTTATGACCAAGGTTGATTAAGTTGTTTGCGGTTTTTGCATTGTAGTGTTGTGACGTTGTAGTTGTTGTTATTGTTGCATGCATACATTTGCATATTACGTTGGCCTGGATTGGCAAAATGTTTAAGTTGGCCTTGATGGCACCTGTTTAAGTTGAAATGCCTCGATAACCTGACATATGTTTAAGTTGGGAGTTCTGCTCCAATGGTACCACATGCATTTGCACAGTTGAGTCGCATTTGAAGTTGTTGTTATTACGTTGTTGTTGTTATTACGTTGTTGTTGCTGTTATAAGTTGTTGTTGTTATACTTGTTGTTGATAAATAATTATTATAACCGTTGTTGCTATTTGTTATTATAACTGTTGTTTGAATAAGTATGAAGTGGTGAAATTGTATGATCTAATCTTAATATATTATTTATCATACGCTTGTTTATATTGTTGGATATCTCACCCCTTCTGAATGATGTTTCCCTACCATGGGAAATGGACAGGTACTCAAGATAGCAGTGGAAGTTTGAAGTGATTTTATGAAGTCTTTAGTTACTGTTAGTTCGAGTTGGGTCTTGCTCTGATACGTAACACTCGGGGGGATGAACGATTGTCTTTTAATTGTTGTTATAACTATAAGTTGTTAACTTTTAAGTGGAATTTATGAAGTAATATGACGTTGGTGAAGTTGTTTTAGTTTAATAAAAATATTATGCGAAGTGAAGTTGAATAATTGATATTACTACTATTATTATTAATAAAAGTTGTTTTATTTTTTAAAAGAGTAAACAGGTTTTATCGTTTCATCCGAGTTATGTGCTATGTATCTATGATATATGTGATTAAGTTGTTTGTTGTTTTACATTGAATGTGACATCCCAATTGTATGTTGAATTTCCGCACTCTGATTTTATTAAATATTCGTTGGGTAGAGTTGGGGTGTTACAATTGGTATCAGAGCAGGTCGGTCCGTCCGTCCAGAGTCGTCTAATGTTGGTTATTCCTCTGTACGCGACAATTGTGTGAAACACTGTCAGTACTTGTTGTTTTCTGGTTGTTGCAGGTATTAGTTTGAGCGAACTGGGGGAGAAGAGTTGCTTCTCAGATGTGTTTTAGTTGGAAGTTGCAGAGAAGATTGTTATCTTGGAGTTTCGGAAACTGAAGTTCACCGAAAGAATTGGCTCTCGAGTTATAAAAAGTTTGGGAGCGAGGAGTTATGTTAAGGACTGTTTGGAAAGTGATTAAGATGAAGAGAATGAGTTTTTGAGTGAAATTTCCGTAAGAAAAACGTAGGAAAATTTCTGAATCATTGTGAAACTTCGAAAATTCATAACTAGAGTTCTGGACGTCCGATTTGAGTCTCGTTTGATGCGTTGGAAAGCTAACAAGATGAATTTTCTTATAAAAATAGTGGCAGCATCTGTAAAAAATTTATTGGTGGCAGGATTATGTTGGAAAGAAATGAAATTGTCCGTTTGAGTAGATATCGTGTCAACTGTTGACGAAGGGACAATGATTAAGTGTAGGATTATTGTAGATCTTGTTATGGATTATTAGTAAGTAATTATAAGAGTTGTTGCAGTTGTTAGAAGTACGAAGAGCATAACTTCAAGAATGAGGAGTGCTGATGATGATAGCACAAGGGAATTTTGTTCTGATAGTATCACAAGGCGTGTGGTAGTATGAAGTTGTAAGACGTCGGTGTTAGCGGATTCAGATGGTTTTGCAGATGCTGAACTATGATGCTTTTGGTGGTGTAAGTGCAATTTCTGAAGGAACATTTTGTAGTTGGTAATAATGGTTATACTCCATTACGATTGTCGGATATTTATTGACAAATTAAGGACTTGATCACCCTTAATCTCTTGTTGATAGTAGACAGAATTGTATTGGATGTTATAGACTTATTTTACTATCTCGATGATGCAAAAAGCGGTTAATGTTGAGGAAAAAAAAACTAAGGCTCGGGTAAAGCTTGTAAATTATAAGTTGATAGAAACTCTAATGAGGACAGTGAATTAAGATGGATGATCAGAGTTGCGCAGCTGAAGCGTGATGTGCCAGAGTTTTGTGTTTTATTGTAAATAGTGCTGATTGAAATGGGATTTCTTGCAAGTCATTGGTCAATGATGAGTTGAGTGGTTACCGGTCAAGTTATGTTGTCAGATTAGTATTATAATAATTTAGTCGTTGTTGCAGTAATGTTGTTGTTGGTTACCATAGGTGGCGAATTTAGTCGTTATTATGGGAGTGACCTGACAAAATGATGATGTGGAATGAAGTTGAGGTTGGAGTTGGTGGATAGAATTTTCGAGGACGAAAATATTCTACGTGGGGGAGAGTTGTAACACCCAAAATTTAATTATTTATTTAATTAAATTGTATAAGGAAATTATTTGTTGGAATTAGTCGAAGTTAGAATTATTGGCATTATTATAAGAGGCGTAATTGGAATTATGCGTTGTGTTGGGCGGATAAATTAATGATCGAGAAATTAGTCGGTTTAATCGGAGAATGATATTAGAGATAATATTACTATAATGGACTATTATTAATTTAAGTTGATTTAAGCCGTAGAGAATGATATTGAATATGTTGAGTTGGTGGTTCGGACGATTTATTTTATAGTCGGTAGTTAGTCAGTGGGTGGAGAGAAATAATAATAGAATTAATATTATGGATTATGAGAGTGTTTTATTTAAGTGGGCTTAGACTTTGCGTTGGTGATAGTAATCATGGGGGTGTTAATTAGTAAGCCCAAATGAAGATTATAATTATAATAATAATTATAATAAAATAAAGGAAATAAGAAGAGAAGTTAGGTCTCAATAGACGTGGAGAAAGAAGAAAAGTTGGAGAAAGAGGAGAGGTGAAGAAGAGAGCCATGGCGGAAGAGAAAAGCTAGAGGAAGTCCAATTTTCGCGGCAAGTTTCTGCAGTGAGACACCTTAGTAAAACGGACGTTTCTCCCAATCCAACCGTTGGATCGTCGCGGTTCTTGGACACAACGTTCCAGACTCGTAGAGGTAACTTCTGACCGGAGCGATTTTCGTTTTGATG